>NC_091284.1:754405468-755064635 GCF_032444005.1 Ranitomeya imitator
AGAAGAATTGTTGTTTTTTTGAGTTGGAAAACAGCTGCAGAGCATTATACCATGAAGGGGCCCAAGACAGAGAACATTATTACAGGAAGGGGCCCAGGATGGGGGACATTATAAAAGGAAGAGGTCTAGGACAGAGGACATTTTTACAGGAAGGGGCCCAGGATGGGGGGACATTATAACAGGAAGAGGGCCAGGACAGGGGACATTATTACAGGAAGGGGCCCAGGACAGAGAACATTATTACAGCAAGGGGCCCAGGATGTGGGACATTATTACAGGAAGGGGTCCATTATGGGGGACATTATAACAGGAGGTGGCATCAGATGGGGAATATTATGCAAGGAAGGGACCTAGCATGAAATACATTATTACTTGATGGAGGCCAAAACAGGGAACACTATAAGGCTAGGTTCACATTGCGTCAAGTACATGGCGTCAAACGGATGCGTTAAACGCATGTACAGAAACGGAGCAAAAATATGTGAAATTCGTCGTCACGGTAACGCTAGCGTTAACGCATGTGATCGCGTTTTTTCATTTTGATGTCCGTTTACGAAGTATCCGTTTGTCTGCGTTTGTCACTGTCAATAAAGTTGTTCTTTTTTTTTTGTTGGTAAATATTGGATAGAATATTTCTATTTTATATTTACCACTGGCAGTTGTGGCGACGACAGACGGCTAGGGACCTTTTTTCTTTTTTTGTCCTCCTTGTGCCACAACCTATTGTGTATGTAAAATGTAAAAAAAAATATTTTAACATTAAATAATGTTAACATTCATTCTACGGCAAAACACTCTGTCACGTGCAGGAGACTTTGTGTGAGTGGGATATTTTAATGGCCGAAGTCACATTTCCTGTCACATGACCACATGTGACCACCTTCAAAAGCTATTAAAACGTGTGGTTCTATTTGGAAATTTTTCATGATTTGCGTCTGACTGCGTTTGCCATAGCCTTCTATGGCAGAATGAACGCTTCCGTTAGTAGTGCGTTAGCTTGGCCGGACCCGAAAACGCTGCAAGCCGCGTTGAAGGTCCGTCAGAAAAAAAACGTTATGTGACAAACGCATACCAATTTAGGGATGCGTCACGATGCGTCAGACAATGCAAGTCTATGGGCGCGTTAGTATGTGCGTTACATTGCGTTTTTACTACTTAAAAACGAGTCCGTTAGACGGACACACCTAGCGCAATGTGAACCCAGCCTAAGTGATAAGGACCCAGGATGAGGGGACATTATTGCAGTAAAGTGCCAGAATGGGGACAGTATTACATGAAGAGTGAATGCGTATGTTTTAAAAAGGATCTAGAATGCTACAAAGGCCTATACATCTGACCAACATGGAGGTTCAAATTTTGTACAGGAGCCCATGGGATTCTTAAAAAAAAAAAAATTGAACAAGTTTCTGTATTTTAGTGCGGACTACTTGGCTACAAAAATGCACAGCCATGTGAACAGCCGAGACATCAGCAATGTAAAAGTTCCTGTATGTTAAAATATATGAAGACATTGTGCTCTGGTCAGGAGACCTGCGGCGAGGTCATGCTTCACTCGGGAGACGTGCGGTGAGGTCATGCTTCACTCGGGAGACCTGCGGCCAGGTCATGCTTCACTCGGGAGACCTGCGGCCAGGTCATGCTTCACTCGGGAGACCTGCGGCCAGGTCATGCTTCACTCGGGAGACCTGCGGCCAGGTCATGCTTCACTCGGGAGACCTGCGGCCAGGTCATGCTTCACTCGGGAGACCTGCGGGCAGGTCATGCTTCACTCGGGAGACCTGCGGCCAGGTCATGCTTCACTCGGGAGACCTGCAGCCAGGTCATGCTTCACTCGGGAGACCTGCGGCCAGGTCATGCTTCACTCGGGAGACCTGCGGCCAGGTCATGCTTCACTCGGGAGACCTGCAGCCAGGTCATGCTTCACTCGGGAGACCTGCGGCCAGGTCATGCTTCACTCGGGAGACCTGCGGCCAGGTCATGCTTCACTCGGGAGACCTGCGGCCAGGTCATGCTTCACTCGGGAGACCTGCGGCCAGGTCATGCTTCACTCGGGAGACCTGCGGCCAGGTCATGCTTCACTCGGGAGACCTGCGGCCAGGTCATGCTTCACTCGGGAGACCTGCGGCCAGGTCATGCTTCACTCGGGAGACCTGCGGCCAGGTCATGCTTCACTCGGGAGACCTGCGGCCAGGTCATGCTTCACTCGGGAGACCTGCGGCCAGGTCATGCTTCGGTTGGGTGACCTACGGCCAGGTCATGCTTCACTCGGGAGACCTGCGGCCAGGTCATGCTTCGGTTGGGAGACCTAGGCCAGGTCATGCTTCACTCGGGAGATCTGAGGCCAGACAGAGCATTGCAGTAATCTGACAGAGATCCACGGATGTCCGCATGAGCCCTTTAAGTGTTCCTGTCAGCTAAGAAATTCAGTGTAATCAATGGTCAGAAAATTATAGAGCAGAAAAAGCTGAGTAGGTTTATGGGAAGACCAGCCTCTCGGACTAGTCATCTTAGTTGCATGGTCCTTGGATGACTTTTCAAAGTATGCTTTCTTGGAAAAACTGCAGTGTTTTAGAGCAAAATATAAATGGCTGCAATAACGCTACTGGAGTTGGATTCATGTTGCCTGTGGTTCGGACAGAATTAACCTATCAAGTTCTCTTTAAAGCACCACTACAGCATTTTTTTTAATTTTACCGCTGGAGTGGTGCTTCTAATCTAAGGTCCCTGACTCTACTCTTGTACTCACCTGCCGCCGTCTTCCATTTCCACCCCCGCCGCTCCAGTGAGTCTCCAGCAATTTGTGACCTGCTGGATTGCTCCACTGTTTCATGGAGTGAGCTGAAGGTCACAACTAAAGGTATCTTCACACTGAACGATATCTCTAGCGATCCGAGACGTTGCAGCGTCCTGGATAGCGATATCGTTGAGTTTGACAGGCTGCAGCGATCAGGATCCTGCTGTGCCATCGTTGGTCGGAGCAGAAAGTCCAGAACTTTATTTCGTCGCTGGACTTCCGCAGACATCGCTGAATCGGCGTGTGTGACGCCGATTCAGCGATGTCTTCACAGGTAACCAGGGTAAACATCGGGTTACTAAGCGCAGGGCCGCGCTTAGTAACCCGATGTTTACACTGGTTACCAGCATAAACGTAAAAAAACCCAAACACTACATACTTACATTCCGGTGTCTGTCCTCTCCGGCGCTCTGCTTCTCTGCACTGTGTAAGCGCAGCGGCCGGAAAGCACAGCGGTGACGTCACCGCTGTGCTCTGCTTTCCGGCCGGCGCTTAGTGCAGAGAAGCAGAGCGCCGGAGAGGACAGACACTGGAATGTAAGTATGTAGTGTTTGTTTTTTTTTCACGTTTACGCTGGTAACCAGGGTAAACATCGGGTTACTAAGCGCAGCCCTGCGCTTAGTAACCCGATGTTTACCCTGGTCACCAGGGGACGTCGCATAGTTGGTCGCTGGAGAGCTGTCTGTGTGACAGCTCTCCAGCGACCACACAGTGACGCTGCAGCGATCGGGATCGTTGTCTAGATCGCTGCAGCGTCGCGTATTGTGACGGTACCTTAAGTCTAAGTTTATGAAAGCCTTGTTTTAGCTCTTAGACTTGCAATGAGAGCTTGCGACGCAACGTCTGCCTTCTGGGACAGTCACAAGATGGCACGGCAGGACCAGAGCAGCACCGATAAAAGGTGGATACACTGGAGGGTGAGTATAAGATCGGGGACAGAGACCTTACATTAGAAACATCTGAAAAAACACACCAAAAAAAACCCCGCAGGAATGGTGCTTTAAGAGGATGATCGAGAGAACTTGGAGGACTCTTCAAACTAGAACTATTTTTATTAGACGTTTCACTTCCCTGAACTTGGCAAAGTACAAGTTTACCTATCTGCCACACGTCCGATCCAAGATGTGACCGTCCTTCACTACAGATTAATTAAACCAGTGGATACAGATGATTATAGCAGTCCTGTGACAGTGACAACAACTGGAGAGATGATTTTGCCAGAATGTAATTATGCGGAGCTTGAGCATTCCCATTTATCAGAACTGAGAGATGACACTCACTGCTAGGAAAGGGAAACTGTTTTTCACATGCTGCCATATAGATCAATACACAGCACATTTCCCCCAAGCAAAAAGTAATTATATGACTGCAAACTTCACAATCAATACTGAGTCAAACCAACAGTGTGTGTGTGTGCAGGCATGAAGGTAAGTCATGCTGTCAGCTGTCAGTGCCTACGCTTAGGAAATCACACAATGGGCAGGAAGAGGACCAACACCGGCACACCGCGAGGGGTTAACTCACAATGGGCTCACCTCTACAATATTCTAAGATTTAAAGAACGGGCTTTCCTTAGACCAATAAATGTCCAGAAAGGTTTTAAGTCTGGATTTAGTCATCATTACTCAATTAACCAGAACTGAAACAGTTGTTATTTAACACCCTGAATTGCAGCCGTCTTTATGTTGGGGTAATTACAGGAAACCTTGTTTTCTGAGAGACTAATGGCACCTTTCTGTTAAAACCTGATCATTTTGGAGTATATATAATTCTGAGAATAAATTGTATTATAATCTTTGGAGCAGAAGTGCTAAAAAAGTGATTCATGTTTTATCATTTTCACATTGACAAAATCTAAAAGTCATTATTCATGTAAAGATTTTTAATAACTTAAATTTTGTCCCACCAGGAGACTATTGTACGACTTATTTAAACTAAACTTTTTAATGCATTAATGCCTGCGCAAAACGGAAAGGTATTCTCACAGAACAGCGCCATTGGCTATTACACTGCAAGATAATCGAGCGTTGTTAAAACCATTGTTGTTCCACTGTTATCTTGCCTTGTAAACAGGCTGCCAAGCACCTAATGAACAAACAAAACCACTTGTTCGTCGGGTGATATGATCTTTTGCGCAACGTAAAATATCAAGATTCTCGGCAGCGCATCGTCCTGTGTAAATTGGAGTCGCGCTGCCGAGAACCTGGCAGCTTCTGTGTGCATTGTTTGCTTTGAAAAGGCAAGGTACCGCCAATCGATAAAAGTTTAGAGAACAGCGATAATATTGTGCTGCCGGTCAGTATTTGTAAACATGTAAGTTGTGGACCGGGGTGGGCTCCCCAAGAAACAGTGAAGCCGTGGACAAGGAAAGCAGTAAACACCAAGCTTGCCAAATTAACTTTTACTGTTAGATTCAGATAGAGTGCGCTTTCAGCAACCAACAAAATGAAACAATAATACACACCCCGTCGGGCCTGACCGGGACCCATTGTGCTGAGTCACCCGCAGGCCCACAGATGCAGACTACGATACTATAATTTACCTAATTCTGCACCCGCCTGGTGCGGCTACCGAGCGTTTACCTGGAACAATCAGATGAATGTCGGGGCGGACTATTGGTGATGCAGCTCACAAACTTAACATAACTACGCTACCCCCTGCCCAAGGTGAAACTCAGTTATTGAATTATACACCGTTATGTTCACTTTAGGGACCGCGTGAGGACAATGGGCAGCTCCTCAGATCACCTCTATATACTTCAGTAGATTCCGCTTTAATGCTGTGGTCTCTTTAAGGCACTAGTGGTTCAGCAAGCGGAGTCTGATGGGCACCGATGCCTTCAAGTGCCCGTATCCGCCTGTTTGAGTTTGGCACAAAACTGTGTGCGCGTGCACTCTCCCAATGTAATTCTCACGGTTGGCCGAAGCTCAGGACTTATAGACCTGTCTGGTAACTGTATCCCTGCAAAGATGCTTCCGCCTGGATCACAATCCTCGGACTGACCGTCAGCTCTCCTTATCTGAGCGTGACAGCTGCATAGAAATACATCACGCTGTCACGCTCTGGTCAGGAGAGGTGCCGGGCCAGTCCGTGCACTGCGATGTGATCCTCACTAGAGGAATACGACCATCTGTCCCCTAAATGTCCTGCACACAAGTGTTAGCACAGTCCTAGAGGAGTTACAGCGGCCTCCTGTGCCTGGTGGTTAGTACTGCAGGAAACAATGTTCTCAATGTCCATGTACATGCAAACGATTAACGGTGGGTGATGGACAGCGGCCTATTCCCCATCACCTCACACACAGACCTAAAGGCTTTCTCATCTTCCATTTCCATAGAATAGTCAGTGTATGCTATTATGGAGACAGATGGTTAACAAAGGCAGCCTACTCCCCATGTATATTCCTTTAAACATGGCTACTACTGAGCTACAGGCAGAGTGAGAGCATTCTGCCTTAATTCAAAAAAAGTGCAAAAGGGTTAAAAAATATTAGTTGGATGACAGTTACTATTTGCTGTTTTGTCCATTGTTTGCCTATTTATAATTAATGTATACTAACGTGTAAATAATACGCTAATAATGTTGATATATACTACACTGTACATTATTCTATATTCTGTATTGCTGAGTTTTCTAATTTGTTTTGTTCCTTCCCTAATGTATTCCAGTTTATCTCTGTTATTCTGTTTTCCTTCCCCTTTCCCCACTTAAAATTTAAAAGTTAATAAATATATTTGAACAAAAAAAAATATTAGTTGGAAATATAAATAATGTCCTTTTGTAAACAGAAAGAGAAATATAATCCTGGATAACACATAAAATTCCATCGTTATATAAGTTCAAACGGCATCAAAAGTCTAGAAACCAAAGTGTTCTGTTCAATACTAGACACAATGAAACAAGCCACAAAATAAAAAAAATAGAAAAATTAAATTTACTTAACTTTGCCTACTACACACACAAAAATAATCTGATTTTACTATACATATACAATATATATATATATATATATATATATTTGTTAGGCTGCATGCTACAATCCAATTCACTAGGTTACAGAAGGTTACGGTGCAGAAAAAATTTCATTATGCTAGTTTGGGAGAAAAATCTGACACGCAATTTTCAGGCTGATTTATCAGTGGAAAGCTAAATTTAATAGTTTGGCGTTCCCGAGATCAGGCTATATGAGAATGCCGTTACAAAGCCTTTCCTCCTGACTTAGCCACGTGGATCAATACGACCCTATACTGTTTCAATTTTGCAAATATTGATTTTCTGATATAAGCAGCACAGAAACATCTATCATGAACTATATAAAAATAGAGGCTTCAGATATGTCACACGGGTCCTCTATATTTTTATTTGCAGTCCTTTAGACCCCTAAAAACAGAATATTTATTATACCCGAATTATGGAGAGCCGAGCACAAAACTATACAAGCATTTACTTTGAGTACGATATGAGGAGGTAGAAATCAAGGGCATTACCCAATTCGCGAGTGCGTGTGTACGTACATACACACGGACAAAAGTATTGGGACACACTTCTTAAAGCACCACTCCAGTCTTTCTTTTCCAATTCCTTGGTTAAAGCGGACATACAGTATGTAAGTGTAATGCATATAATATTACTTACTCACCGGTCAGCATTGTCATCTGTCTTCAATCCCATTCCAATACCACGCAACAGCTTTTCTAGCCGGCTGGATCGCTATGTTATGGAAGTCACTTTTCCTAATACAAATCTATGAGACTCGGAGAACAAAGCCACAGAGCCTCGTTCTGTATTCCCATAGAATTGTATGCAGAAAATGTTGAAAAGTGACCTGTGCTTCTCACAGCAACCACTGTGTGACTTGGCAGGTCACAACATGGTGCCAGAGGGATCCTGAAAGTAGGCGAACATGGCTACCGGTGAGTGTGTGACTACAAACATAATATTCATATACGTGATCCCTAACTAAGGGATTAAGAAATAAAATCCTGAAGTGGTGCTTTAATTATTGAATTCAGGTCTTTTATTCAGTCCCATTGCCACAGGTGTATAAAGTTCAGCCCCTTGCTGCGCCGTCTGCTTTTTCTGACATTGGTAGGAGAATGGCTTGTTCTAAAGAGCTCACTAAACTTGAGTGTAACTGGACGCCATTGTTGTAATAACTCTGTTCTTGAAATTTCTTCACTCAAAAAGTTACAGAACGGGAGTTGTCGAGTGCTGAGACACAAAGTGGCCAACAATCTGTTGACACCATAACTGCAGAGTCCTCTGGTATTAACACAAAATGTGAGAGCCAGGAGCTTCATGGCATTGATTTCTATGGCAGAGAAAAAAAGATGCTTGCCAGCCTTACATCACCAAGCACAGTGCCAAGTGACAGATATACAGTTGTGTGAAAAAGTGTTTGCCCCCTTTCTGATTTCTACTTGAGTGCCATGTGCTGCTGACAATGATTTTTGTATTGGTATTACTGTAAAGATGGAATCAGGCTGAATTACAACAACTCTGCAAAGATGAGTGGGCCAAAATTCCTCTAGAGTGTTGTAAAAGACTCATTGCCAATTATCGCAAATGCTTGAGTGCAGTCGTTGCTGCTAAGGGTGGCTTACATAGTTATTAAGGTTGAAGGAAGACTTTAAGTCCATCTAGTTCAACCCATAGCCTAACCTAACTGGCCCTAACATGTTGATCCAGAGGAAGGCAAAAAAAACCCATGTGGCAAAGAGTAAGCTCCACCTTGAGGAAAAAAATTCCTTCCCGACTCCACATACGGCAATCAGACTAGTTCCCTGGATCAACGCCCTATCAAGGAATCTAGTGTATATACCCTGGAACATTATACTTTTCCAGAAATGTATCCAGTCCCCTCTTAAATTTAAGTAATGAATCACTCATTACAACATCATACGGCAGAGAGTTCCACAGTCTCACTGCTCTTATAGTAAAGAATCCGCGTCTGTTATTATGCTTAAACCTTTTTTCCTCCAAACGTAGAGGATGCCCCCTTGTCCCTGTTTCAGGTCTATGATTAAAAAGATCATCAGAAAGGTCTTTGTACTGTCCCCTCATATATTTATACATTAACATAAGATCACCCCTTAGTCTTCGTTTTTCCAAACTAAATAGCCCCAAGTGTAATAACCTATCTTGGTATTGCAGACCCCCCAGTCCTCTAATAACCTTGGTCGCTCATCTCTGCACCCGCTCTAGTTCAGCTATGTCTTTCTTATACACCGGAGACCAGAACTGTGCACAGTATTCTAAGTGTGGTCGAACAAGTTATTAGGTTTAGGGAGCAATCACTTTTTCACACAGGGCCCTGTAGGTTTGGATTACTTTTTCCCTTAATAACAAATACCTTAATTTATAAACTGCATTTTGTGTTACTTGCGTTTTCTTTGTCTAATATTTTAATTTGTTTGGTGACCTGAAACATTTAAGTGTGACAAACATGCTAAAAAATAGGAAATCAGGAAGGATGCAAATACTTTTTCACACAACAGTAGTTGTCCTGTCTTTAATGCCAATACAAAATCATTGTCAGCAGCACAAGGCACTCACGTAAATATGGATGAGCTGCCGGCAATAATTAAATCACATCTATATAACTGATGGCTCACCTGCAGATGATAACCTCATGTCAATAGAGCTAACTGTCCAACCTGGGTTTGTTCCAGGCAGACTATCTCCCTTTATAAATAGGTCATTTCGCAGATATGCAGCAGGCGCAGGAGTCACAGTCACACACACCTGGGCCCATGTGCTAAGGGTCCCCAAGACCTTTCTGCTACACAAAGCACTAGTATTACAAATGGCACATTTCAGGTTGCTCAGACACTCATATTTAAGTCACAAGCTGTCCATTTCCTTGTGATCCTCCTCAAGATGGTTATACTCCTTCATTGACGGTCAGCTGTGTTTAATTAAACTGATAGGACATGATTTGGAAACACCTCACAGCTCACAGAGCATGTCAGACCAAAGGAGAATCATGAGGTCAAACGAACTGGCCAAGGATCTCAGAGACAGAATTGTGGCAAGGCACAGATCTGACCAAGAATTTCTGCAGTACTCCACATACAGTACCTAAGGGCACAGTGACCTCCATAATCCTTAAATGGAATAAGTTAAAGACCACCAGAAGTCTTCCTAGACCTGGCCGTCCAGCCAATCTGAGCAATAGTAGGAGAAGAGCCTTGGTGAGAGAGGTAAAGAAGAACCCCAAGATCACTGTGGCTGAGCTCCAGAGATGCAGTAGGGAGATGGGAGAAAGTTACACAAAGTCAACTATCACTGCAGCCCTCCACCAGTGGGGCCTTTATGGCAGAGTGGCCCGACGGAAACCTCTCATCAGTGCAAGAAATACGAAGGCCCACATAGAGTTTGCTAAAAAAAAAAAAAAAACACATGAAAGACTCCCAGACTATGAGAAATAAGATTCTCTGGTCAGATGAGACGAAGATAGACCGTTTTGGTGATAATTGTAAGTGGTATGTGTGGAGAAGACCAGGTACTGCTCATCACCAGCCCAATACAATCCCAACAGTGAAACATGGTGGTGGCAGCATCATGCTATGGGGGTGTTTTTCAGTGCAGGGACAGGACGACTGGTTGTCATTGAAGGAAACATGAATGCGGCTGTCATGCTTTCAGTCGCAGGTCTGGTCTCCGCTGTGCAGGGACACCGTGCCTATCACACACCTCCACTGGTACTGCTCTCGCTGTCCATGGCTCCAATCGATCGGCGGCTCCCTTCTCTGCTAGGAGCCTGCATTCCCTTGGAAGGTCTCCTGGAAATGCTCTTAGTAGGTGCGCCCTGCTTCCTGCACATACTTAAAGAAGCAGGGCACCTGTTCTCTATTAGGGCTGTCTGTGCTGTGATGCTCTGTGCAGAAAGGGCATCCTCCCCTTATGGGAGGTGCCTGGGCAATGTGTTCATTCTGTTGATTGTGGCCTCCTGCTCAGACCACACACTGCTGTTCTCTGCAAACTGAAGTTTGTTACTTTCGTTATATGAATACCTCTGTCTCCTCAGAATCCTCTGCTAGCAGTTCCCTATTCTGGATCCTTCTGGACTCTCTGGATTCCACTCCAGGCTGACCTAGCCGCTCCTCATGGAACCATCCAGATATTGCTGCCGGTTGGATCAGCCTTTCCGGGATTACACAGAGCTTCCAGGATTCTCTCCACCAACAGAGCCAGAATTCCACTGTCTTGTTAATTCGGTCTATACGGGTCGTCCCTCTGGTCCGGGTACCGCGGCATTTAGGCCACCTGGTAATGTGACGGGGGAATCCCTGTATATGGGTACACCTTGCCCGATGCTCTACTACGTGGATCAGTGTCGTGGTCCAGAGGGTTCTTCCCTCAGGCACCTCTCCCTGTTTGTTAAACTTCCTTTAAATAAATACGTATCAACTGCAGAGAAGAGCACTCACCATCCGCATATTTTCCAGTCTTTATTATGACATTAAGTCAATAGCAGGACCATATCGGGAGAACAATGGTTCCAAGAGACGATGGCCGTTTCGCGCTGCCGCGCTTCTACGGGTCATGCGTCATTGCATGACCCGTAGAAGTGCGGCAGCGCGAAACGGCCGTCGTCTCTTGGAACCATTGTTCTCCCGATATGGTCCTGCTATTGACTTAATGTCAAAATAACGACTGGAAAATATGCGGATGGTGAGTGCTCTTCTTCTCAACAGATGATACATATGCTTGAACTTACCTTTATCTGAATGAGCACCCGGAATCCGCTGTGGCATTTTTAACGCTATATTAGCTGTGAAGTGGTATGTGCCGGTGATTCATTGAGCCGATTGTGCGGACACTTTTTTTCTTTAAATAAATACCTTTGGTTTTTGGAAGCTCATTCTCCTGTCTCTTGTGTATCGGGTATACAGCTACCACTGCTCCATCAGTGGGCTAGTGAGTCCACTATACATCCCCACGCCCTGTGGGCATAACAGTACCAAGTACAGAGATATCCTGCATGAAAACCTCTTCCAGAGTTCTCTGGACCTCAGACTTGGCAAGGTTCACCTTCCAACAAGACAATTACCCTAAGCACACAGCCAAAATAACAAAGGAGTGGCTGCAGAACAACTCTGTGACCGTTCTTGACTGGCCAAGTCAGAGCCCTGACCTAAACCCATTTGAGCATCTCTGGAGAGACCTGAAAATGGCTGTCCACCAACGTTCACCATCCAACCTGATGGAACTGGAGAGGATCTGCAAGGAAGAATGGCCGAGGATCCCCAAATCCAGGTGTGAAGACTCATGGTTGTACTAGCTCAAAAGGTGCTTCTACTCTATGCTGGGCAAAGGGTCTGAATACTTATGACCATGTGATATTTCAGATTTTCTTTATTAATAAATTTGCAAACATTTCCACATTTCTGGTTTTTTTTTTTTCAGTCAAGATGGGGTGCAGAGTGTACATTAATGAGAAAAAAATGGACTTTTTGGAATTTACCAAATGGCTGCAATGAAACAAAGAGTGAAAAATTTAAAGGGGTATGAATACTTTCTGTACCCATTGTATGTGGTGCAAAAACGTTCACAATCTGTAAAGACAATTTTTACTCCTGAGCTCTAGAGAGTTTAGTGAAACATAAACCACAACTTTAGAACATCTCGGGTGCTGCTGAATGAGTTTTTCAGAGACCTGAAATCTGTACATCAGTTCTGTATACCAAACAAGAGGCAGTATAAGGCGTATCTACACTATACGATCAACGGGACTAAGCGCTTGTTCATCTGTGAAATTATCGCTTGGCTTTCTTAAGGTCCACTCCTCTGAAAGCTCGTTTCTAGATAATCTTGAAATCTAAACAGGCTGACGATCACAAAATGAATGAACAAAATGCTCGTTCGTTGGGTGAAATGATCTTTTGTGCTGTAGAAAAAAATCATTCTCGTGTGCATCATCCTGCAGAAAAAGGGAGCGCACTAATGAGAACAATGGCAATCTATGCACACTAACCAATTACTTAGCGTTCTGCCCATATGAGACGGACAGGCCATTATTAAACAGGCTATTAAATATTTGTCCATCTGTAAATAATTACCTATTGGTGGTCATTTAACGCTGCTAGCTGGTTCATGGAAACGAACCTTTAAAAGATGATTGGCCTGTGTAAACAGGACATGTGCTGCCGAAAACCATGACAGCCTATGCACACAATATATTATTGATCTCTGCACATTCTTGCCGCAGTCGGCCTGTCTAGACAGGCTTTTAAACAACCATCGATATACAAACTAACTTTTATCTAATCGGTGGTCGCTTTAAGGGAATCTATCACCAGGTTTTGCTACCCCATCTGAGAGCGGCACAATGTAGAAGTAAAGACCCTGATTCCAGCGATGTGTCACTTTTGGTAAGATCACAGTTTTAGCTGCTGTTGATCTAGCAGTCCTCTGAATGCTGAGCTCTATATAACCCCGCCCACACCATTGATTGGCAGCTTTCTGCCTATGCACAGTGTACATAGAAAGTTGCTACTCAGTGTAGGGGTCGGGGTTACACACAGTTTATGAATATTGAGGACAACCTTGGCAGCAGGCTTACTAGCCCTTTATTGATAATCTCCTGCTGATAAAACAATGATTTTATCAAAACTACATTACGCAGCCCAGTAAGTGACCTCGCTGGAATTAGGGTCTCCGTCTATAGATCATGCTGCTGTGAGACCAGATGGCAAAAACCTAAGACAGATTCCCTTTAACCCAACAGATTGGCTAGTATAAAGCCGGCCATTGGTGTCTCAGGAAGTCTTGTATAGAAAGAAGGGATTTACTATCCATACTCTCGGAGATGGGGTGAACAGAAATGTAATGGTTTGTGGCCATTTGTAGATGAAGCCAGATAATACTGGAGAAGGTATAAATGTGTGTTCAGCTATTCCACATGCATTCAACGACCTGTGATATCACAATATTGTTGGACGAGGTAAACCTACTTAATTGCAACAATGTACAAACAAAAACAATAAAACGAAAAAATGTATTAGTAGACAAAATGTATAATATGTATAAGCTCAAAAACGAGAAAATTAGATTTGATATTAGATTTGTGATTACATTTGGATCTCCTGCTCTATATCTCAGAGGTTAAGCCCAAGGCACTGGAGAAAGCAAAATATAAATTAACCTTTGCCGCCATGCATCAAAAAAAGCAAATCTATGGCATTTCCAAAGGTTAATCTAATTTCTGCAGTTAAGATGGTCAAGATGGAGGCAGGCATTGAATTGGATTTAAAAGACATTAACTCATTTACCATGAAGAGAAGACTATGGAAGGTGCAGCCCACCCACACGACGTGGTCAGAGGAATCATTCCAAGGTATCTACCGTCTATGGAGGACAGGACACAAGTGTATCGGACTGTGATACAATGAGGAGAGGTGAATATCCACAGCTATACAGCACAGACAGGTTTACAAGGAGAACTCGCCTTCTTTTATACACTTCCCTACAGAACTACAACTTACCAGTCTTATGCTGCTTTTTAGATGGTCCGACTGAGGAACAAACGTTCATAGGAACGCTCATTTCTGACTATCATGCTGTCACCGAACGAATGAGCAAAATGCTAATTTGTAAAGTGCGATGATATTTCAGCCGGCTTAGACATCATCATTCTCAGCAGTACAAAAGGGAAAACAGCCTGATCATGTAAGAACGCCACAAGTTGACTAAGGTCAATTTATTACATTTTAAGGTGGAGTTTTACGCACATTCAGCATTATGGCTACCATCGCTAAAGCGGGCAACACACACATAGCTGTAGGAAAGCTATCCGTCAGTTGAGCATTCCAGTGTTCTCTATGAGAGCACCACTGCAGCCTATCACCCTGCAGCCTGTCACCACTGCAGCCTGTCTTCTGGTCAAACAAAAAGATTGGGGGCTTGTATTCCAACTGCCCGTTCCTTATGTCCCCTGCCACAATCTGGTGAGGTGGTGCCACATTGCCCTTAGTCTAGAAGAGCTGGTGGTATGCAACAAGGATCTAAAGGGAGTCCGTCAGCTCCGAATGACTGTACAAGTACAGGCGCTCGGTGCACCCTTGGTGTGACCAAGCATTTCAGTGCACCTTCCCACCTACTTGTTTTCTCCTCTATCGCCATCCCCGTGTTTTTTTGATAGCTCTAACTTTATAGAGCCAGAGAAGAGTGGAAATAGATGGAAAACAACTATGTGGGAAAATGCACTTAAATGTTCGGCCACACCAAGGGTGCACAGAGCATCTGTACCAGGTTTGAACAGTTATTTTGTGCAGATAAGACTCTAAGACATGACAGCAGCTGGTTGCGGTTGAAACTTCAGACACTTGTAGATGCTGGAAGACAAGGAGAGGTAAAGCAAAAGAGGAGGTACAATGTAGAAAAAGAGGATCACCAAAGCAATAACACAAAGTCCAAGGATATAGCATAGTTGAGTGGGTCAGATGACACTTTGTTGCGCTTTAGCAGTCCAGAGTAATGGCAGACATAAAGACATATGGCGGCATGCTGTGGCAGCACAGCAGCACTGAAAAAGTCCAAACACAAAGGGACAAGGAGCAGAGTCCAGCAGCGTAGCAGAGCCGATTATGTCTTCTGACCCACGGTGGCTGAATAGCAAAGCTGGATATGTCTGGTGCCTTACTGTGGTGTATAAGCAGAGCTGGATAAGTTGGGTGGGTCTTTTTGGTGGAACAGTAGAGCTGTATTTGTTGAAGACTCAGTGTGGTAGAACAGCACAGCTGGATTTGTTGGGTGGCACATTATAGCAGAGATGGATTTGTTGGGTGACTCATGAACCAGAAGAGCAGAGCTGGAAGTAACTGGAGGCACAAAGATGCTGGACAGTAGTAGTGTCAGACGCCAACTATCTGAACTCGCAGGGTGAAATGACAGGAGAGTGAAGGTAGAGTGTATGAAATATGGCGGCTGGAGACGCAGGACACTGGGTGATGGATCCCAGAGAGCTGATTAATGCAAGGGACAGTCGAAAGGTCTCTGTAGATATTAGATGGTCTCACGGAAAACAATGGGTTCATCTGACTTATCTAATGTGTATGGTTAAAGGATTGATGCCAAAAGCACAGCAAGTAACCACTAAGTGCACCGACTGGCTGCAGGGCCTACGTGCCAGCCTCCTGTCATCAAGGATAGGGTGCAGCGCTGTATCACCAGGGAAGAGCAGAGCATAGATTTTTTTTTTCTTTGTCTCATCTGTTGCGTTTTTTTCACATTGTTTTTAATAGATGAATCCCAAATGCACAATAAATCAGTTTTTAAGACTTTCGGCCATTGGTCCCTGCCCAAAAAATACCCCCTAGCCATTCTGTGCAAATTATGTAATTATTAACAATATTTTGTGAACCTGGATAGGAGTACCCCAGTAGCCCTAAGTCACAAGTTGACATGAATCTCTTTGGATTAAATCGACAAAGCTTTGTTTTATATGCTGCTGGCATTTATTACTTGTCTGAACGACGGCCATATGTTCCGATCTGCCTAATCTGGAGTATTCCTCTTACAGGAACATATGCGCATCTTTTCATTGTTTTACAAAACAAATCATTATACATCAGTCATTTAGAAAAGACCTTTAATTAAATATCCCATGATCTCCCACAAGGAAATATGAAGAATATTTGTCATCTCACCATATAAACACAGATTTGGAGGTTGAATAGAATTAACAATCCTTCAGTCTCAAGATAACTAAAAGGACACAAGTGACGCTGAATAGGAACATGTATCAGCGGTCCGCAGCGGACATGATCGCGGGAAGTCTCTGGTGTGCAGTTAATGGAAGTTTGTAGACACAAAATGACTGCTCCAACCAAGCACACACACTCGGAGCACCCTTGGTGTGGCTAAACCGCTCAGGGCACCCTTTAAGAACTTATCTAGCATACAATGTGCACAGTACAATGTGGGAACAGATGCAATTGTTTTACCTGATGTGAGGGATTCAACTGTGTTGAGCAACTTAGGTTTTTGTGAAAATTTACAGCGTTTATTCGGACTTACCCTACCTGGACTATGTCTCTCCATCAGAGAGAAGGCTGTGCCAATTTCCCAGTCGAAGCCACTGTTTACCATGAATTTCCTTTGCAATGGCCGCAGGATAGAGTATTACATGATAGCCATTAAATGCAATAGCACGATAGATCAAGTTCAGCAGAATCCGAGCTGCTTGTAGAAAGCTCCGCTCCACTCTGGCCTATAGCGAATGGTGTCCTGAGCGAGGATCTCTTTTACATTATGTGCCCTAATAGGGTATAAACACTGAACATAGCGTAGCTCCCTGAGAGAGCCCCTTGATGTGGCGATGTACAGTAATCAGTAGCACACGTAGTACTTTTGCAGAAGCAATTATAGGCCGTTCTATCTCCAGATCTGCCTGGAGTGCTACCTGCAGGCGCAGCATGGTGGAGACTAAACCTGCACTGCTGTCCTGGCTCCAATCCAATCGAGGACAACATCTCTATGAAATGTGCATGTTTCCCCAGTCATTATGTGCAGTTCCTATAGGTTCTTTATTCTATCACACATCAAAAAAATAAAAACCTGTTAGATTAATGGTCTGTCTATTAAACTGGTCCTGGAAAGAACATATGGGCAAATCGCCCATAGCGACAATCTACATGGAGACTATTGGACCCATGAGCTGGAGAGGGGTCTCCAATGTGACACAGACCACCCCTTTCGCAAGGTATTTTGATTCCAATGTTATCTGTATCCTTAGGATGCATATTACATTGAATGCAGTGATAGAACATGGACCCATCAGCTCCCTACTCCATCACGGTGTCTGTGCACCTGAGTTCTGAGTTTCAGAGCAGCAAGTGCGATGACGCCACTACATCTCGCCCAGTCAACAGTGCACAGACCAGAGTGGCACCCCATGGAAATGAGGGCAAGGTAAGAATTTTCGGTTTTCTTTTGTGGTTTTATCAGGCTATTATTTGTGCAGGGTACTGTTGGGGCATCATACTGTTTGGGGGGCTGTGGAGCCATCATACTGTTTAGGTGGGTTATGGGGACATCATAAAGGGTGGGAGGAGGGATGAGACTGCAAGATCGTCATATTGTGGGATTTTGGGGGCTATCATATTGTGGGTGGATCACTGTCGGCATTTTACTGTGTCAAGCACTATGCTATAGGAGTTTATTATGGGGTTGTCATGCTACATGTGTGAGGAGAATTCACTGTGGGGTATTATACTTTTGTGAGGGGAAGGCCTCTTGGGAAACGTCATACTGTATGGGCGATGTGAAAAGGATTTTGTAGTGGGTGAAAACACTATGTGCCACACTAAGGCTACGTTCACATTAGCGTTATGCTTGTTTGCGTCGGGCGACGCAGCGGCGACGCATGCGTCATGCGCTCCTATATTTAACATTGGGGACGCATGCGTTTTTGTGTGCTGCGTTGTGCGACGCATGCATTTTTTTTGCCGCAAGCGTCAAGCCAAGACGCAACAAGTTGCATTTTTCTTGCGTCCAAATTTCGGCAAAAAACGACGCATGCGTAGCAAAACGCAGCGTTTTTGCGTGCGTTTTGGTGCATTTTTATTTGCGTTGTGCGTTGCGTTGCCGACGCAGCGGCGCACAACGCAAATGTGAACGTAGCTTAAGTCGCCTCTTGTGTTTAAACGTTTGCAGGTATGCTCCTCTCTGACTACACCGAGGTGCCCTGACCTCTCCTACTCTGCAGGAGTGTGTGTGTGTGTGTGTGTGTGTGACAAAGGGTGCAAAACAGACTCTTGCTATGGGATCTCTAAGAAAGCAGGAGGTAAACTCCTGAGTATACTCGTTGTTTGGGTTTTGCAGAGCACGCTCGGGTGGTCTCTGAGTATTTATGACTGCTCGGACATTTAGTTTTCATCACGGCAGCTGAATGATTTGCGGCTTCTAGCCAGCTTGATTACATGTGGGGATTCCCTAGCAACCAGGCAACCCCCACATGTACTCAGCCTGGCTAGTAGCTGTAAAATATTCAGCTGCCGTGATGAAAACTAAATCTCCGAGCACTAACAAATACTCAGACGTCACCCAAGCGTGCTCGGGAAAACCCGAGCAACGAGTACACTCGCTCATCACTAGTAAACACCTGGCTGGCAGATATGTGTCACCGAGGTGGTTGGCCTCGGTAATGTAAAGCCTGTACCAGTAACATTAGGTTACAGAGAAAGTTTTAAAAGTCTGGGTAGAAAAGGTCATTCCTATAATCCAGCCTGGGGCTTACAGGCCCAATTACAGCAGATTAGTTAGCTCAGCTGAGTGATATTTGGGCTGGAGCTGAAGAGTGGTGCTTGTTTGGTGAACACATTTAAACTGCTTGAGTTGATACTGCCGCGAATACCGAGACTGCTGAGACTACTACATTTGCTTTGTTTCATTGCGCTTGGAGAAAGGACTGTTTATGTTATTCATTTGTACTGGAGAAACGCTGCTTTCGTTTCAGAGCCGTAAAGTTTATGATTGACAAATTTTATGCTGTTATGATATAAAAACCCTGTGCTGATGCATATCCAAGCAGCTAATAACGAGCTGAAACCCTACAGGTCCCATGATTTCTATAACCGCCCCTAAATGGACAAGCACAATCAAATATTTTTACTGGAGGAGTAAAGCACGGAAATCAATTTTCCCAATATATTGTATGGGCCGCGTGAATTGCTGGGTACTGGCTTCTCTTGCTCTTGGATTTTACATACACCATTCAGAGCCTGCAAATTGTTTTTATTTTTTTTATATACCTGAATTAAAACAGAACAGAAACCACAACCTCAGCCACTAAAGAGCAGGAAGTGTTATACGACTAACCACACACACATGCCACCCACAACTAGAATCATTACTCTTTACCACAATCTATTATTTCCCTTCTGGCGTGGTTATTGCAGGCATGCCAGAGAAAGAATTGCAAAACGGCATTATATGAGAGACTGTGATTTAACACTGTCACTAAAATGACACAGACTAATGGGTCATGATCACTAATAAATTGTGCAGTTAATCCCAGTATGTCTTCCATAGCAGCCACTCTGCCTGTTCGGTGAGATACAATGGTTATATACCCTGTGTCTATGTCTTCAGACACACTGTGTGATGGCCGACAAATAACTCATTACTTGCAGGCTGGATTCTGATGTGAGATCATTAATCAAACCTGAGTGCTGTGAAGGGGCGAAAGCAGCCAGAGAAGCCAAGGAGTTAACGTCTCTAAAAGTATTAGGAACCATGTCCAAAACAATTGACATGTTAGTCAAATACAAACGAATCTTGTTATATAGTATTTCATTATTCTAAAATATTTTTATTTAATACAATTTGGAAATGGTTTAATTCAACAAAAAAGGGGTTTATTTCACAGCTCGTGATGAGCAGTTTGCAGCCAAATTCAGATTTTCTAGTGGGAGCGTCTCTCCCTGTAATAAATGCTGGAATGGAGTGGTTTGTGTTTCCAGAGTTCTGCTCTTTTCACTGACTTTATTTTCTATCCATGTTCTTTTCTTTATTGACCATTAAATACACAAAAAATATTTACACCATCATTACCAAGGCAAACAAATGCAAATCCAGTTACCTGTATATCTTATTATTCAGAAAGGTCATTCTAGATCCATAACTGATCGATTTTATGCAGACAAATTTGGCATCACCAATCACCCTGTGAAATTGTGTGTTTTGTTGGCTCTTCCCATTTGGAGAGGTAATTGGCACATCATACCTCTGGCTATTTTGCTTCTTGCTCTTACTGGCAGTCTTCAGGTACAGATAGGAGACCACAAAGCAGAAACTTTTCAATTGACTTGGGGAAATGCTCATCTGGACTTTATTACTGATGTGATTTTTTTTTTTCAAATTTGATTTTTCAAAAGTAATTGGTCACAGAATGCAGAACCTATAAAGGAATGTTACAGCTCGACTGTATGGAAACAGATGCCTTTTAACACGGCTATAAAAATACATATTGTGGAGAGTTAACCTGAACTTCATCAAAAACACCAGCAAAGAGGATCCCGTAATAGGCTTACCGGCTCTTGTTTATGTTGTGCCAATGTATAGCAGCCTGAGAATGCTTAATAAGAACAATACCAGGTAAATCTGTGTTTGCTAGCCATCAGGAGCAGCCAACGAGCCAAGAGAGCTGCTTTTACTTTAGATCATAAGATCCTACCAACTCCCATCTGTGGTCCACAGCATTCGCGGGAAGGCAGAACTAAGACAGGGGTGTTCAAGATGTTTATTAGAGAGCGGCGCTAATGTATAAAGCTTTATAGTATGACAGGCCATGTGCCAGAGCAATACATTGCGTGATTTATGAGCCTTATCTGTCTTTGTCTAAAGTGACCATGTCCCTGGGTTGACATTTTAGGCCTGTGCCACATATGTTTCTGCTACCCCCTAAAAGAGCAGAACTCGCTGGTGTACAAATGTACACTGATTGTTTTGGCATTCCCTTCTTGTCCTTAGTAAACCTTAGATCCAATGTAAAACACCATACTACATAAAGTATTGGGCGCATATGTGAAGTCAATCAAGTTTCCCGCAGAGTGCAAAACAAACATAAGTTTATAATATTAAATTGGAAGATAAAATTCCCAGCTCCTGACAGCGAAATTAATTCAATAGGTAAATGTAGTCTAAAGGATTTGCCCAGCTACCAAAATACTAAAAAAAACACTCAAAATGTAAAAAAATAAAAATAAATAAAGTAAGTCATACTCACTATCTAATTCTGAGGATTCCCAGCCCACCCTGGTCTCTTTTACTTCTGCCCCAGAGATGATATTTTAACACAAATATGTGACCGCTGCAGCCAATCACTGGACACACAGATAAACTCAATGATGTCGGCACAACACCACTAAGGCAAGTGATTGGCGACAGAAATTACATGTTGATATGGAGAAGTCACCACTGGAACCACAGTGAGAAGCTGCTGGGGCACCCAGTAAGTTTCAGGACAGATGTGGTGAAGGATTAACCAAGTATTATTTCTTTTAAAATTATATAACAATTAAGCCATTTTTACAAATTCTCAGGCAACTGAACAACTTTAGAGAGGTTATCCGGGAATATTTTTTCTCATGGGGCTAAGTACTAACACAGGTTGATAGTTGCTGGTTGCCCGAAGGCAGCTCAGAGCAAATAACAGACTGCTCCTCATGACAACAGAGCAGCTCATCTTCTTCCGGGCTGCTCTGTCAATGGGGTGTGACTGTCGACGTCATGCTGATTAACAGCCGTCTCCTCACAATTAGGTAATGGGGAGCCGCTTGTCAATCAGCATGATGTCAGCAGTCACAACCCGTCAACAGAGCAGAAGAGAAGCAAGTGCTCTGTCAATATGACATCACCAGAAACCGTCGACAGTATCAGTCCATGCTCAATCTGAGCCAGGCAGTACAGGTAGGTAGTTAACAAGTACCTACCTGGAAATTCTTAACCTCATAACAAAAAAAAATAACAGTGGATAACCCATATAACACAAGGATCAAATTATAGTTTACTGACAAATAAGTACACCAGAGACGAGCAAAGATAAAAGCTGAACACACCTCCATATTTAGGATCTTGGTAAATAGGCATCACAAGAAGACATTATTAGAAGAAGGTTGCCCTACAATGTACAGGATGCTAATCAATATAAGGAGCATTGAGAGCAAAGGAAGCAGTAATCAGCCATGATGTGAGACATAGAAGGTCGTGTACTGGGGACTATTAGAAGTCAAGGCCAGTGAAATGCTCCCCTGTACGTCACCATTTTGAGGCACTACCCAAAACATAATACCATCAGGTTAGGGTTAAACTCTTGTTTCGCAACTTATGAGCCACTACTTCCCCCTGTGTCTCGCATTATCCTCCCGGAGAGCAGCTGAAATCCAAAGTGGTCAAAGGTGGACTCTCAGTGCACTGAGGAGTCAAGTTACTCTTCCTATTATATTCCATGGGAGTGGGAGGAAAGTTGATAAAGCTGAGTGAGAAAACATGCAAAGGCAAAAACAGGCACACTGTTAGTGAGTGATTTAGCTTATCTCAAAGCTGGATTCACTTCCACACAGCTTAATACTGCTGAGTAATCTCCATGCTGCTGCTATTTCTGAACATGTGCTAAACAGAAAAAGTAAAAGGAATCTGTTTCTTCATGTATCAGAGACATCATAGCAGCTAGTTTCCTCCTCAACGGAAAATTAGAAGTAGAGCATGCAGATGGAAAAACAGGTCAAAGAGGCAGATTACAAGTCATATAATGATCAACAATGGTGTTATTAGAGAGTCTATATTGACTTTTAGGATTGATACTTCCTATAGGTGGCACTAGAGTTCTAGCCCTCGTCCTCTCTGAAGAGAATTTCCTTATCTGAAGCAACATGTAGGCTTTAACTAATCCACAATTAGCAATTATGTCATTACTATCCCAGCACTCGCCCTAATGGGATAGGCAAATTTAGTTCCAAACAGATTCAATTCAGGTGCTGCCACAAAACTTTGCAAATGCTGAAGAATAAAACAGCCCTTCCAAGTGCAAACTGAAGAGTAGAGGTGGCTTACCTCTGAGATATGGCTCCCCATGCTCCATGCTTATTGGTCAGGATGTTGAGGATCTTCTGCTTTAGCTGATTGGCGGTCACGTGGTCTCTGTGTTTGGCAGCACTGATCAGATGATCACACATCTTCTCCTCCTCTTTCCTATCAGCAGCGTACTGTGCACATTGTGACTTTAGGATAAAACACAAAATACTGTGAGCTGGGGAGTAATTACAGGATCTATATTATACATTACATTCCTTAAAAAACACACAACAGTATTAAAAGCTAAAACACAGATAGAAAGATATAATGAATATGCTGTGCCTAAATATTACAAGTCAGCACATGACCACACTAGTATGTAAATCGCATACAAGCTGTCAAATAGAGGTCTATCCAAAAGGGGAATTATATATTGCCACAAAGTGACTGCAGAATAGTCATTTCAGCCAGACAGCCCTTTTCAAAATGCTCTTCCTAGGCAGCACATTGTCCTGTGTAAACAAGACATGAGCTGCCGAGAGCAGTGACTACCTATGTGCACAGAACGATGTAAAAACCATTCCGGGTGCATTGGAAACGCGCTCGTCCTATCAAAACAGGCTATTACATGATCTCCCTTCAGCTTCTATGTGACTGATCTGCAGTCGTTTATGGCCGGCAATCAAGCAGAGTAAGAAAGCTCCAACATTACACCTAGACAGATAAGTGACAAACAGTTGATCAATTATTTTGAAAAATAGGTCACATGGAAACTAAAGAAATGTGCGGCTATAATGTGGAAAGTATACTGTAACAGCGCATACAATGAGCAATTTCATTTTTTCCAAATAGGTAGAAATAAAAAGTAGACATTTGAATGGCAGCACAAATAAATATACGGTATTTTTTTTTAACAAGAGTTTATGCTCTGTATCATTATTGCCTTTGTAATTTTAATATTCAATTAGCATTCATTTTTTGTGACAAGGCTTTAAAAAAATGTATCCTTATTGTCTGTTCAATATTAGGTTTTTTTTTTTTTTTTTAAAGGTTTTGTATTTGTTTTTAATTTTACTTTTCCCAGTTTCTTTTTTACTAGCACTTAAATATTTGAAGAAATATTTTAATTAAAAAAAAAGTTAAATGTTGTAATCTTTTTTAAATTGCATGCCGTTTAAAATCACACTGTTAATTATAATTACCGTACAATGTGAAAGAAAAATATGAATATGTAATTTCAAAAGAAAAAAAAAAAGAATGGGTTAATTCGTTATCAAACATACCAAAGCAAATAAGCAATTAGCTCAATGGTCTGCCCTGTTAATGAGGCTAATATTTCATCCTTTAATTGGACTGTAAGATTAAATTATCATGCCTCACTGTGACTGATGGTTTAATGAATATTAACAGTTTGCTCATTGAGTGGACAGGATGATTTAGCATATTTTTCAGATGTCGGACGGGTAACGATACCATGAATTTGCGTAAATAAAGAAAAGTAGGAATGGGGCATTCCACGAAAAAAATGTCTATCCCTTGTTTTGAATTTCAGACGATCCCCTTAAAGAAGCACTCACATCAATAATTGTATTGTGATCCTTTGTAAATATGTGATGTTGGGTAGGTGCATTAAAATTACTCATTGTGGTCTTCCCTGGTTTTCTGATCCTCTTCAGGGTCATGTGATTTCAAATCAGACTAGCCAACCATACAGGGGTTTATGCATGGGCCCGTAAGCTGCCTCCATAATGTAAACCTAAGGAGTAGTGATGGACGAATGTGCTCGGATTGCCTCTTTGCCTAACAATCCCTACATGTGTTGCAGTGGTCGAAAAGCCGCGAGACATGCAGCCACGGGGACTCAGACATATTATGAAGGCAGCTCGTTGGCTCAGTGGTTAGCCTTGCAGCGCTGTGGTCCAGTGTTCACATCCCACCATGGACCACATCTGCAAGGAGTTTGTATGATCTCCCCATGTTTGTGTAGGTTTCCTACAGGTTCTCCGGTTTCCTCTCACACTCCAAAGACATACTGATAGGGAATCTAGATTGTGAGCCCCAATGGGGACAGTGATGATAATGTCTGTAAAGTGCTGTGGAATTAATGGTGCTACATAAGTGAGTAAAATAAATAAATGATTATTATTCGAGCACGCCGAAGACACTCGGTTAGCACCTGAGCATGCTCAGATAACACCTTACCGGAGCACGTTTGCTCATCACTACTAAGGAGTCCTCGGTCCACACAAACACCTATAAGATACAACTATTCTCAATATGAAATCGCGTGACCCACAAGAAGACAGGAGTCGCGTTGGAAACTGGGAAAAATGGTCATTGCCAAGTATTTTAATGCGCCTGCACTACATCACATACATATTTAGAAAATAATACAGGATGTAGTTTTGGGAGTGCTTCAGTAATACATGACGTGGCCGCTGTACGCTACAAAAAGGATAATTTCTTAGAAAGGCTGTTTATATAATCATTTTATTTGTCCCACCCTTTTAATTTTTCTTCTTTCAAATGAGCACCAAAATTATGCCCAGGACATATTTAATAAATTCTAAAGGTGCACAATAATATTCCACCCCCCGTTACTTCTATAAAGCTACAACTAGTCCCTTCTGCAGCTTTGTCCTTGCCGGTCTCCTTAATATTCTCCTAATATTTCCGGTTGTATGCCACAATTTATCTTTTTATTCAATGATCCAAATACATATCATTTCTAAAAATATTATCTACCGAAATGTTATAGAGATGTTTTAAAGAATATGAAAGGAAGAAAAAAACCCTAAGTCTAGCCACTCAATCAGATCCTCTTCTTGTAGGTTAAGGGCTAGTACATCAAACAGCAGGCTTTAGAGAACTGTCTAGCAGAGATAAGAAGCTCATCAAGTCTCCGGATCATTCCTGTGTTCCAGCTGGAGGGCACCTTTACAGAATTCTGACACCATGCTATATTTCTTATGTCCTTCAATTCAGATGGCGTCTCACCACATTCAGTCTAGTTATCTATCAATACTTAGGACTTGTTTACTAATCTGAACTGAAACAAACACACTGAAAATTTCGCTTTTTTAAGAAGTTGGATGATTGCTCGAAAAATGCAGATGGAGAAAACTTGAAAATTCAAATCTGCAAAACTGAAGCCAATTTGGGCTCGCACCTTAAGCCCCCGTCACACACAGCAAGATCGCTAGCGAGATCGCTGCTGAGTCACAAGTTTTGTGACGCAACAGCGATCTCAGTAGCGATCTCGCTATGTGTGACACGTAGCAGCGATCAGGCCCCTGCTGTGAGATCGCTGGTCGTGTCGGAATGGCCTGGACCGTTTTTTGATCGTTGAGGTCCCGCTGGGTAGCACACATCGCTGTGTTTGACACCTTACCAACGACCTCATGACAGGACGTCCCATTGAATCGTCATGAAATAGCATCGTTGTACAGGTCGCTACAGGTCGCCGCATCGGTGCTGCGTCGTTGGGGAGATCTCACTGTTTGGCATCTCACCAGCGACCACATAGCGACGCTTGAGCGATCCCTGACAGGTCGTATCGTTGTCGGAATCGCTCAAGCGTCGCTATGTGTGACGGGGCCTTTAGAGTAATAGTAGATTTGGATGTACAAAATTTGTGTACTTTGCTTCGATTAGTACAAGTCTGAGAATGCTTAGTGTTGTACTCAATACTAAACAGATGTATTATACTTTTAGAAAGTTTCCTTAAAATGCTTGTCTTAATATCAGGGGGGAAGATCTGAAAAGGTATTATACAGCCAATCTGACATGGCTTTTCAAAGTAAGTACACCAGCTCCTATAAGTCTCAAATATCTATTTTCAGTCAAATGACAAGTAGTTTGTCTTGTTCATTGAGCGTTTTCAATTTCTAGGAAACTGATGAGCTATACTTTGCATAAATCATCAGTATCCGATCTTTGGGGGTCTGACACCCAGCGCACTCACCAATCAGGTGCCAATGGCAGCAACTAGAGCTAAAGTGTGCCCTTATTCACACGGAGGTCAACATTGACACATGGTAAGGTTTTTAATATAAGGCTGGGTTCACCTTGCGTTCAGTGACACCGTTAAACGGACTACGTTACACCGCGTTATGCCACGGTGTAACATAGTCCATTTAACGGTGTCACTGAACGCAATGTGAACCCAGCCTTATAAAGTCCGTTACCGCCGCCATTGAATGCAATGTCGGACGCATCGCTAGCGCACGCCCACAATGGGCGTGCGCTAGCGATGTGCCGTCATTGAGTGACGGACCCCGAGACGTGAGCTGCAGTGTTTCCGGGTCTGTCACTGCTAGCCCAGATGGAGCTAGCAGATGCTCTATCTGCGCTAGCGCTGGGCAAAGTCGGCACTTGCGTTAGCGCAGTCCGTTTAACGTATGCATTGAACGGACTGCACTAACGCAATGTGAACCTAGCCTTAGACAGCGTGGGACTCTCCCGATCAGAGTTACCTTGTTGTGATGGCATGGTTTTTATGCTATTTTTGATCAAAAACAGTATTACTAAAAACTCTGTTATTTAGATGCACTTTTTGCTTTTACAGCAGGGTTTTTGATCATTTTTTCTCTTGTAGGTTTTATGGCGAATGTAAACATGCGTTTATGTGCTGCATGTGTATTAACTTAAGTCAAGCTCAATTTTTGTGTTTTTTTTCTAGAAATAAAGTGTGCAGAGAGGAACACCAACACTGTGCCGCACTGTTCAGAGGTCACTCCTGTGTACTGCAGTTTAGGTCTTACTGAAAATAATAGGAGCCCATCCACAGTACCCAGGAGAGGTCATTAATATACCAATGGTGGTGGAAAACCCAAGTATAACTTATATGGGCCCATGTGAAAGAGGTCTCCTTGTAAATCTGCACAGTTACGAGACTTGTGATTGCACTCATTCAATTCGGGCTGGAACTTTTCACTTCCGGAGGATGAAACATCTCGTCTTGTTTCTGTAATGGACACGACGGTGCACAACTTATTGCAAAGACAGATGTGATAATAGTAAGAAGTAATGAATCACTATGATAAATCACAAGACTTTTTACTTCTGGAAGTATACAATGTACATTGCCATTAAATGACAATATATCTGTAAAACGATAAGAAAATGAGATTGAAAATAGGTAAAAAAATAAATAAAGTAGCAGAGCTTTCTATTACACAATATATAAGCATCATTTGTCAAAATAAACCCTTCCTCCTAAAGGTTGAAAACACGCACAGTTTTAAGTACGGTATTCCTCTTAATGTTTTATTCCTTTTGAATTTACTTTTGTTGTAGGCTCAAAAAACTACCCCAAAAACTGCATGATTTCAGATCAGAGAACACTGAGGTTTGCCTCTCCATACTCTGAAACCACGGCTTCCAGGAAACATTTAACTCCTTCATAACTGGGCGATTTTCTGTTTTTGTGTATCAGTTTCTTCCTGCACTTTTCTACAACCCATTTCCCCCCCACTGGTTTACTTGTATGAGGGCTTGTTTTTTGAGGGACGATATGTAGTTTTGAATTACATAAGTCTCCATACAATGTGCTGGAAAATAGAAAAAATATTCAAGTGTGGTGAAAAGGAAGAGAAGGGGGGACAATGTAATACAGAGAGAATTAAAAATAAAGAAAAGGAGAAAATAGAGAACAAAAGCAAAAAGAGAAAGAGAAATGAAAGAAAAGAGAAAAGAGGAAAAAAAGATCAGTGAAGAAAGAAAGGAGAGAAGACAGAGCAAAGAGAGAAAAGAGAAAAAAGTGTGAAGAAAAAATAGAAAAGAGAAAAAAGAAGAAAAAGAGGAAAAGCAAGAAAGAAAAGAGAAGAGGGAAAAGTGAGAAAGAAAAATGAAAGAATGAAAAGTGAGATAGAGGGAGTAAGAGTGTGAGAGCGAGAGAGAGTGGGGGAAAAGAGAGAAATAACTCTCTCTCTCTCTATAAATATACAGTTGTGTGAAAAAGTATTTCCCCCCTTCCTGATTTCCTATTCTTTTGCATGTTTGTCACTGAAATGTTTCAGATCACCAAACAAATTTCAATATTAGACAAAGACAACACAAGTAATCACAAAGTGCAGTTTTTAGATGAAGGTCTTTATTATTAAGGGAAAAAGAAATCCAAACCCACAGGGCCCTGTGTGAAAAAGCGATTGCCTCCTAACCTAATAACTGGTTGGGCCAACCTTAGCAGCAACAGCTGCAAACAAGCATTGGCAATGAGTCTTTTACAATGCTATGGAGGAATTTTGGCCCACTCATCTTTGTAATTCAGCCACACTGGAGGGTTTCTGAGCATGAACCAACTTTTTAAGGTCACCCCACAGCATCTCAATTGGACTAAGGTCAGGACTTTGACAAGACCACTCCATCGTGTTAATTTTCATTTTCTTAAGCCATTCAGAGGTGGACTTGTGTGTTTTGGATAATTGTCCTGCTGCATAACCAAGTGCGCTTCAGCTTGAGGTCACGAACAGATGGCCGGACATTCTACTTCAGGATTTTATGAAAAAACAAACACCGGACGCAGTAGCTTACTTGAATATATATGACTATTAACAATCACCAGCACATATACGTCCTTAACCCCTTTACCCCCAAGGGTGGTTTGCACGTCAATGACCAGGCCAATTTTTACAATTCTGACCACTGTCCCTTTATGAGGTTATAACTCCGAAACGCTTCAACGGATCCTGGTGATTCTGACATTGTTTTCTCGGGACATATTGTACTTCATGATAGTGGTAAAGTTTCTTTGATAGTACCTGCGTTTATTAGTGAAAAAAACGGAAATTTGGAGAAAATTTTGAAAATTTCGCAATTTTCAAACTTTGAATTTTTATGCAATTAAATCACAGAGATATGTCACACAAAATACTTAATAAGTAACATTTCCCACATGTCTCCTTTACATTATATAATATAATATAATTTTGGAACCAAATTTTTTTTTTGTTAGGGAGTTATAAGGGTTAAAAGTTGACCAGCAATTTCTCATTTTTACAACACCATTTTTTTTTAGGGACCACGTCTCATTTGAAGTCATTTTGAGGGGTCTATATGATAGAAAATTCCCAAGTGTGACACCATTCTAAAAACTGCACCCCTCAAGGTGCTCAAAACCACATTCAAGAAGTTTATTAACCCTTCAGGTGTTTAATAGGAATTTTTGGAATGTTTAAATAAAAATGAACATTTAACTTTTTTACACAAAAAATTTACTTCAGCTCCAATTTGTTTTATTTTACCAAGGGTAATAGGAGAAAATGGACCCCAAAAGTTGTTGTCCAATTTGTCCTGAGTACGCTGATACCCCATATGTGGCAGTAAACCACTGTTTGGGCGCATGGGAGAGCTCGGAAGGGAAGGAGCGCCGTTTGACTTTTCAATGCAAAATTGACAGGAATTGAGATGGGACGCCATGTTGCGTTTGGAGAGCCACTGATGTGCCTAAACATTGAAACCCCCCACAAGTGACACCAGTTTGGAAAGTAGACCCCCTAAGGAACTTATCTGGATGTGTGGTGAGCACTTTGACCCACCAAGTGCTTCACAGAAGTTTATAATGCAGAACCGTAAAAATAAAAAATCATATTTTTTCACAAAAATTATATTTTTGCCCCCAATTTTTTATTTTTCCAAGGGTAAGAGAAGAAATTGGACCTCAAAAGTTGTTGTCCAATTTGTCCTGAGTACGCTGATACCCCATATGTGGCAGTAAACCGCTGTTTGGGCGCATGGGAGAGCTCGGAAGGGAAGGAGCGCCGTTTGACTTTTCAATGCAAAATTGACAGGAATTGAGATGGGACGCCATGTTGCGTTTGGAGAGCCACTGATGTGCCTAAACATTGAAACCCCCCACAAGTGACACCATTTTGGAAAGTAGACCCCCTAAGGAACTTATCTGGATGTGTGGTGAGCACTTTGACCCACCAAGGGCTTCACAGAAGTTTATAATGCAGAGCCATAAAAATAAAACAAAATTTTTTTCCCACAAAAATTATTTTTTAGCCCCCAGTTTTGTATTTTCCCTAGGGTAACAGGAGAAATTGGACCCTAAATGTTGTTGTCCAATTTGTCCTGAGTACGCTGATACCCGATATGTGGGGGGGGAACCACCGTTTGGGCGCATGGGAGGGCTCGGAAGGGAAGGAGCATCATGTGGAATGCAGACTTAGATGGATTGGTCTGCAGGCGTCACATTGCGTTTGCAGAGCCCCTAATGTACCTAAACAGTAGAAACCCCCCACAAGTGACACCATTTTGGAAAGTAGACCCCCTAAGGAACTCATCTTGATGTGTTGTGAGAACTTTGAACCCCCAAGTGTTTCACTACAGTTTATAACGCAGAGCCGTGAAAATAAAAAATCTTTTTGTTTTCCCACAAAAATTATTTTTTAGCCCCCAGTTTTGTATTTTCCCAAGGGTAACAGGAGAAATTGGTCCACAAAAGTTGTTGTCCAATTTGTCCTGAGTACGCTGATACCCCATATGTGAGGGTAAACCCCTGTTTGGGCATACAGGAGAGCTCGGAAGGGAAGGAGCACTGTTTTACTTTTTCAACGCAGAATTGGCTGGAATTGAGATCGGACGCCATGTCGTGTTTGGAGAGACCCTGATGTGCCGAAACAGTGGAAACCCCCCAATTATAACTGAAACCCTAATCTAAACACACCCCTAACCCTAATTCCAACGGTAACCCTAACCACACCTCTAACCCTGACACACCCCTAACCCTAATCCCAACTGTAAATGTAATCTAAACCCTAACCCTAACTTTAGCCCCAACCCTAACTGTAGCCCCAACCCTAACCCTAGCCCTAACCCTAAGCCCTAACCCTAACCCTAATGGGAAAATGGAAATAAATACATTTTTTTTTTATTTTTCCCTAACTAAGGGGGTGATGAAGGGGGGTTTGATTTACTTTTATAGCGAGTTTTTTAGCGGATTTTTATGATTGGCAGCCGTCACACACTGAAAGACCCTTTTTATTGCAAAAAATATTTTTTGCAATACCACATTTTGAGAGCTATAATTTTTCCATATTTTGGTCCACAGAGTCATGTGAGGTCTTGTTTTTTGTGGGACGAGTTGACGTTTTTATTGAAAACATTTTCGGGCACGTGACATTTTTTGATCGCTTTTTATTCCGATTTTTGTGAGGAAGAATGACCAAAAACCAGCTATTCATGAATTTCTATTGGGGGAGGCGTTTATACCGTTCCGCGTTTGGTAAAATTGATAAATCAGTTTTATTCTTCAGGTCAGTACGATTACAGCGATACCTCATTTATATCATTTTTTTATGGTTTGGCGCTTTTATACGATAAAAACTATTTTACAGAAAAAATAATTATTTTTGCATCGCTTTATTCTCAGGACTATAACTTTTTTATTTTTTTGCTGATGATGCTGTATGGCGGCTCGTTTTTTGCGGGACAATATGACGCTTTCAGCGGTACCATGTTTATTTATATCTGTCCTTTTGATCGCGTGTTATTCCACTTTTTGTTCGGCGCTATGATAATAAAGCGTTGTTTTTTGCCTCGTTTTTTTTTTTTTTTTTCTTACGGTGTTTACTGAAGGGGTTAACTAGTGGGACAATTTTATAGGTCGGGTTGTTACGGACGCGGCGATACTAAATATGTGTACTTTTATTGGTTTTTTTTTTTTATTTAGATGAAGAAATGTATTTATGGGAATAATATTTTTTTTTTTTCATTATTTTGGAATATTTTTTTTTATTTTTTTTTTACACATTTGGAAAAATTTTTTTTTACTTTTTTACTTTGTCCCAGGGGGGGACATCACAGATCAGTGATCTGACAGTTTGCACAGCACTCTGTCAGATCACTGATCTGACATGCAGCGCTGCAGCCTTCACAGTGCCTGCTCTGAGCAGGCTCTGTGAAGCCACCTCCCTCCCTGCAGGACCCGGATCCGCGGCCATTTTGGATCCAGGGCTGGAGGAAGCAGGGAGGGAGGTGAGACCCTCGCAGCAACGCGATCACATCGCGTTGCTCCGGGGGTCTCAGGGAAGCCCGCAGGGAGCCCCCTCCCTGCGCGGTGCTTCCCTGCACCGCCGGCACATCGCGATCATCTTTGATCGCGGTGTGCCAGGGGTTAATGTGCCGGGGGCGGTCCGTGACCGCTCCTGGCACATAGTGCCGGATGTCAGCTGCGATAAGCAGCTGACACCCGGCCGCGATCGGCCGCGCTCCCCCCGTGAACGCGGCCGATCGGCTATGACGTACTATCCCGTCCAGGGTCAGATAAGCCCAGGGCGCCTCGACGGGATAGTACGTCTAAGGTCACAGAGGGGTTAATAATGAATGGCTGACCATTCAGAGATACAACGAACCAAAAAAAAAAAAACACTGAACATGGATAGCCAATATAAAAAATTATGGGACGTATATGTAAATAGGTCAGTGAAGACTGACATGCTTATGCACAGACTGCAACTCCCAAATGAGTTAGGCTCAAGTACCGTAGCTAAAAAAATTTAGGTAAAACACACATATGGGGCAGTCTAGTTGAAATAAACAATGCATACTGCACATATTACAAAATATAGTGCAACATATATATCAGGAAATACCTGGTCGTGCTCTAGAGGTGGTCCCCCATTCTTAACTGACCTATAACATTTTTTCTTTGTCTTTGGTGGTCCTCTGTTGTTTATATTATTCATATATGTTTCTTTTTATTTCTGCTTTTATGCTCACGATAGTGCGTGCAATTGATCCATTATTTTTAAACTGGTGTGGTTAATCTATTAACCCAATGAAGGTTAGATCTTATACATTTCTACCTATGATAATCCATTATTGGGAAATTTGAGGTGTTTACTTAGGGCTTTAGTGCAATATTGAATTGAGGATCTCATTTAGGGCCTTGGTGCAATACTAACAAACATTCCTCATTCCCCTTTTTTTGGGAAGGTTGAATCCATTCCGTTTTGTACCAGTGTCTGGTTATTTATCAATATCCACTATTGAAAATGAAAAAGTGGATAGAATGTACATGATTATTGGTGGTCAAAAGTTTATGTATTTATTTTTTTATTATCTAAATTATTAAAGGTTATATTTTAGTTATTGTTTGTCCACCACAGTCAGGGAATTTTTGGTGGCTTTATATTGGTTTTTGAGGGGACCGTTTCAGTGTCTTTTGTGACCTCTTGGATGAATCGTCGCTGCGGGAAATTTTTGGTTGGCCAGCCACTCCTGGGAAGGTTCATCGCTGTTCTATGTCTTCGCCATTTATGGATAATGGCTTTTACCGTGGTTCGCTGGAGTACCAAAGCTTTAGAAATAGCTTTATAACCCTTTTCCAGACAGATCGATCTCAATTACTTTGTTTCTCATTTGTTCCAGATTTTATTTTGATCATAGCATGATGTCTAGGTTTTGAGGCTCTTTTGTCAGGCAGGTTCTATTTAACTGATTTCTTGATTGACAAAAGGTGTGTTTAAGTAACCAAGCCAGCATGTGGCTAGGGGATTTGAACTCAGTTTTCCAAAGATGTGATAAACCACAGTTAACTTATATTTTAAAGGAGAGACAATCTTTTTTTCACACAGGGCCCTGTAGGGTTGGATTTTTTTCCCCTTAATAATAAGAGCTTAATTTAAAAACTGCATTTTGTGTTTACGTGAGTTATCTTTGTCTAATATTTATATTTGTTTAGTGATCTGAAACATTTAAGTGTGATAAATATGCAAAAGAATAGGAAATAAGGAATGGGGCAAACACGTTTTCACACCACTGTAGACATCTAAAGAGATAGAGCTGTAGATATCACAGCCAGCATCCTTTGTGTGGAGATGGGTCAGCTATAGAGCTCACTCCATATAACAATTCCAGAAATAGGACATGATCGTACAAGGAGTAAAATGAGTCCACCTGAAAGATGCTTATTTACCAGTGGTGACAAAGAAGGGGGCTGGCTCAGCTACTGTAAGCCAGGAAGGGAACTGCTGGGATGGCAAGTTAATCTTCATCAACACACCTACAGGGAGACCGCTATCGTTTTTTATTAGCAAGTTATCCAAATATTGATTTTTGAAACTGTAAAACCCTTTTAACTAAAGAGCTGGAGATATTTCTGTCTGCGCATATTATATGTCCCCTCCCTAACACAGGTTTAGGCTAACTGTACGCACTAGCCATTAACACAAAGGAAATACATGGATCCTATTCAGCAAATCATTGGAAAGACAAACACAACTTTAATTTCAATTTAAGTCCACCTCCCCCGTACATATAAAAAAAAACACATTTGCTCAATTTCCTTTTCCCATGGTGGACAATCTGGAAATATGTAAACTAGTCTGATGAGATGCTGTAAAAGAGAGTTTTGTAATAAATCTGTTGGGTTCCTGGAAAAGTCAGTACAATAACTGCACATTAAGACAATTGTCTTTGATGAAAGAATGGCTCCAACTGCTGCAACTATGTTCATGAATATCAGACAGGGAAGCAAATAATAAACCGGTTCCCTGTTCCTGACATTAACCAAAGCTTTCCAAAATGGCCTGGGCTGACTGAAATGCAAGTATATGTTGCTAAAATATAAAGAGAGCCCTGTGAATGGGGTTACAGGGGAGGTGTTGACTGATTGAAAGCAGAGAGGCCGGACTTCATCATCAGCAGTGCTTACCTCAAACTCTGCGTGTTTGTGAACATCCTCCGCTCGCTGTCTGTTTAAAATAAACTCTGCTTCATTAGCAACTCGCACTATGTGATCTTTCATAGCGTGGCACAGCAGTCTAGGAGAGAACACACCGAAACGCGTCAGACAACAATCCATTAGATTAGGAGACATCACCGAGCCCGTATGCCACCACAAAACAATGCACGTCTCTACACAATAGTAATTACACCATCATAAAAAATGTGCATATTTATATTAACATTTAAAAAAATAAATATATATCCATATATTATAAATATTTATATTACACAGACACGTATACAAACTAAAGGTGATTAGACACAGACTTTGTTAAATAATGGAATATATAAAATAGACAGATGTAAAGAGATAAATATAAAGATAAATTGATTCATGAAAATACATTAAAGTCAATTAAAAATATTTATCTAACTTTCTAGAGTATCTATTGACAGAGCATATTTCCCATATCTTTATTGCTATGAACAGTATCTGCCTACTGTATGTATGTATGCATGTATGTATGTATAGATCTTCACTCGTCAACACTGATATTGCAACACCAAGATGGAAATCACAGGATGGATAAACATATTTATGATGTGCAAAAATTCTAACAGGACAAATGCACTTGAGCAGCAAATCATCACGATCCACTGCTGGCAGCAGCCCGTGCAATTGCCAACCAATTATTTGCCAGATGTGCTCAATGAGAGACATGTCTGCAGGCGCTGTGGTAGAATGTTTAAAAAATGCATGCTGTTCACAGTAACATGAGCAATATGCGGCCTGCTGTTGTCGTGTTGAAAAATGGCTCCCGAGACACTTTGGAGAAATGGTTGACTCGTACTACTAGTTCCACAACCACCACCAATGCTCTTAGCGTACCAGAAATGAAGACTAGAAGAATCCAGCTAATATACATTTCTCCACCCCACTTCATAATCTTGGGAGTTGGACCAGTGTATGATGTTCCCTTGTGATGACCTTTTCACGACACTACCCACGTAGTCTCAAGACCAAACTTTGGCCATCATTTCATCCAAAACAAAATCAGGACTCAGTGCGGAAGAGGATAGATTTCTATCGTCGTCTTGCACTGCACCGCGATAACCTTTCAGAGTGGTGGTGGGCGGTCAATGGAACATCTGTAGATGGGCGTCTGGCTCGTAGGCTAGTGTCATGCATTTGTCTTGTGATGTTTTGTGAAGCCACTGTTTGATGCCTTAGGCTTGGTAGAGGACTTTCAATTTCCTTTGCAGTACAGAATGGATTAATCACGTAACCAGTGATGTGGCCATTTCTCTAAAGTGTCCCAGGAGCTGCTTTTTTAACAAGTCAACGCTAGGGTGCATGTTGGTTGTGGTACTGTGAGCAGCCTGTGTGGCCTAAACGTGTGACCACAGCCTGGAGCAACTCTGGTCTTCATTGGTGACATCACTAGTCGGCAATAACAAAGGAAGCTGCCAGCAGTGGATCTTGATGATGTGCCCAAACACATTAAATGAGGCAGAATACTCCTCAGACAGCCACTAATAACCAAACTGACTGCAGCCAAGGTGTGTACGTGCGGGGATTTCTGATTGTGACGCTCCTACTCTATACTGAAGAAATCAAGATTTTTGAAAATTTGCTATTTTTTTTCTTCATCATTTGCAACTCATTAACATGTCTATCAATCCTGTGATCTCCATAATTTCTCAACATGGTGTTACAATTTCAATGCTGATGAGTGAATATTTATTTCACCTTTTATATGCAAGTGTATGAGTTGAAATAACATGAATAATGTATTGTAAAAGAAGTATGTGCAAAACTATAAAGGACAAAATCTAACAAATATTTACATGTCAATGTCCACAGACATTTTGCGATACTGAAAAACGCAGAGTTATGTTTATAATTACTATAAAAAAATATTGAGTAAAAATAAACAGAAGTGAAAAAAAAGCAGGAAATATCTATTGATTCAGCTAAACTTGTGAACGTGTAAATTCTTTTGTCTGACACTTGGATCGGACACATGTTTTGCTGGATGCAACCATCATACTGGAGACATTATATGCAATTTTACATCTCATTAACCTCGCTTTGTTTTAATTATAGCAATCCTTTTGTTGTAATATTTTGAGCGACCTAGTTGATAATTTCAGCCTGTCCTTGGGAACACTTTAATTTAACTGCCCATTCATCAACTGTTTATGTCCCGTTAATTGTTGACAAGCACACAATTACATAGCCGGGCTATGATTGATGAACTGCATTTACGGGAGAAGTAGCTGAGAAGAATAAATATTTATAACTATTTCTCCCCTTCAGATTCCTATCAGAATCCCCACAAGGGCTTGCGGAAATGTAATGCAACCAGTAAAGATCCTGGTTTCCTGCTCTCACAACTATCTTCTCCTGATTTCCTTCTCACTTACGGATGATAAAAAAATCTCTCAACAAGTGCAATGCTTGTGTAAAGCCGCAGAAGATGTGGAGATATTCTTCTTTCCCCCCCAAAAATAAAAGATTTTGTATGTCCACTACGGACATTACAGCAAAATTCACAAATAAGAGTTGGTTTCTTTTCTAAAGCATATTTTTCCTATAAAATACATATATATTTATAACCATTACATATTACAGATGAGCAAATCGATTCATAGAAATATCAAATTCACACAAAAAAATTTTTTTTTAGCTTTGACAGAATCCAATTTTTGTGATGGAGTCTAGCAAGAATGACAACCACACACCATTTTACTGGATTTGTTTCTTTAACAGCTCGAGAAGTGGGAAAATAAAAACATAATACTCACCTTTTCCCAATCTTCACCTTCCGCGACAAGGCTCTGTTCAGCTCTAGGCCTTTGTCAGGTGGTCTTTGGTGGCTCCAGCACTGACGAGTCCTCACAATGTCACAAAGTGCAGTGCCCCTCGACATCATGAAGCCTTGTCAGCATGGAGGCGCCATGGAGTCCCACAGAGTGACTGGTAGGGCGACAGTTGAGGGCAAGGGAGAGGTTAAAATATTACCAGATATATATATTTTTTCTTTTTTATTTTAAACCGTATGTTTAAAAAGGAACAAGTCACTGAAAATACACTTCAGTCTGCAGGCACCATATTAAGTTTTTTTTTTTTTTTAAATCTTCCCACAAAGGCACAGGATCCCAACACAAACACTGTAATTATAGGCCTAATCATCTGGGTGTTTTGGGCCAATTTAAGATCACATATTTAGTACCACGGCCTGATTATTCTGGGCTCGTGGATTGGATTACAAGCAGACAAATGTGCTTTATCCTTCCCACGTCTGCATCTGTTCTCCCACAACTAAGAGGCTGAAAGCAATCTCATAGGTTAATTATGACATTGACCACACACGCCTTGGAAAGGAAAGAAAAGCCGTGCACTTTGGAAAATACTTTGTAATTCATACAGAGTGATATACAAGGGATAAAATATGTCTCCTCTGTAAAGATGAGCAAAGCCATGGATGTTCGGGTCCAGTGTGTTCAGCCAAACATTTTTTTTATTTATTATTTTTCGGGTACCATAACGATACCTGAACTCTACCCCCATTCAGATAAATGGGGGGTCATCTGCATGACAGCGTGACAAACCACGGGCTCTAAACAACAAAATGGCGGCAGACAGCACTCTGTGGTATATAATGGTTGCTCGTCCTAACTCCACAGGATCCAAGTGGAGGAGTACATACCAAAGTTCAAAAGTGAAGGACAGCATCCAATCCGGGTGAAAAGAAATAAACAATTTATTGTGCCTTAAATGCGACGTTTCAACCCCATTGGGGTCTTTATCAAGTACCACGGGCTCTAATCATCAAAAATGGGTGGGGTGGATTTATTTAAATATTTTAAAAATACAGTATGGAGATCTGTCTATTTTTGATAATCAGCCAATATAAAGTCGACATATGGGGGTTGCAGCGGTCAGCATTACCTGTGCTGGTTATCAAAAATAGAGGGGAACCCACACATTTTTTAATTTATTAATTGCACAGGCACTGGCTGATGAATACTCTCATTAGTCTTGCCTGCTCTAGCTGCTATGAGCGGGAGCAGGTGTAGTATAATGAGAATAGTAATCTTTTTACCGCCGGTCACAGCTCCTCACTCACATGCTGTCATATGACAGAGAGGGAACCGCAAACCGCAGCACTCTGACCAGTGGTAGTGAACTTACCGCTGGTCAGAGTTGCTGGTGTTCCTTGCGCTGTCACACAGATGACAGCATGGGAAACACTCGATGTTCGGGCTGCTGAACCTGAACAGTAACACAGACTTCCTGGAGAAGTCCGTGTTTGGAGTCCGTGCACTGACACTAGGTGTTTGGTACAGACCCCGATCTTTAGTGTTTGGGTTCACCCACCACTACTCCTCTGTAAATTTTAGGAATAAGGAATGTCACTAATAGATATGGGCGAACCCAAACAGTTAAGTTCGGCGTCCATACCGAACAGCTACTGTGCTTGGGAGCGCGGCAAACACCACTTCTGATCAGCGGTGAAATCATCCCCACCGGTCAGAGAGCGGCAGTTCCCATGCTGTCAAAAAAGACAGCGTGAGCACTCAGCTGTGATCGGAGATATCAAGTTTAGCTCCTGTCACTGGTGTCAGCTGATGGGACTACTGATCCCATCATCTGACACCTGCTGCCACCAATAACAGTGAGAGCAGGAGCGGCGGATAGGAGAATTCATCAGCAGCTCCTGCGCTGTAAATAAATAATTTTAAAGAAAAAAACGGCGTGGGTTCCCCTGTATTTTTGCTAACCAGCCAGACAAAACTCACAGCTGAGGGCTGCAACCCCCAGCTGTCAGCTTCAGCAAGGCTGGTTATCAAGAATAGAGGAGTCCCCACAATGTTTTTTAAGTTATTTAAATAATTTTAAAAAATGGTGTAGGGTCCTCTTCATTTTTGACAACCAGCCTTGCTAAAGCAGACAGCTGGGGGCTGGTATTCTCAGGCTGGTAAGGGGCCATGGATATTGACCCCCCAGCCTAAAAATAGCAACCCACAGCTGCCCAGAAAAGGCACATCTATTAGATGCGCCAATTCTGATGCTTTGCCCATCTCTTCATACATGGCCTATAGCGGTGGCAAGTGGGGATAATATTTGTGGGGTTGATGTCACCGTTGTATTGTCAGGTGACATCAAGCCCACGGCTTAGTAATGGAGAGGCATCTATAAGACACCTATCCATTATTACACCTAAAGTTATATGTTAAATAAAGACACAGCCGGAATAAAGTCCTTTAATTGAAAGAAAGACACAGACTGCTTTAACAGTCTTAATTAAATCATACTTATGACCTCGCCTAATTCCACCGCAGCCCTCGATCTTCTGTAAGAAAACTAAAATAAAAAAAACAACAATATACCACACCTGTCTGTCGTTCTGTCCCACGCTGTAATCCATGTCTGGGGGCATAAACAATTTTCAACTTGGACGGTGCCAAGATGGGACAGTCCAGGCTGAGAACCACTGGGGAATGAACTGTTGCGAGCGCAGCCAGTGACCGGTGATGACATCATGGAGGTTACGTCCAGTCACTGGAGTTACGTTCCCAGCCGGGCTGAACTGCAGTGACCTCGGTGAGATCCCCACTAGCAGCAGGAGAGTTTTTCACACAGTCCTAGCTGGGTTCTCACCAAGGTCACAGCAGTTGAAACATTTCAGTCGGAGAACAAAGCTGCTGCTTTCTGTGAGGTAAAATGTTTCTACCTGTTTAAAACCACCTTTTACCTCACAGAAAGAATCAGCTGTGATCCCATGCTGTACACATGTCAGGGGCACATTTATAAGATTATCTCAGCACAGGAACATTATTTTAGCACATCCATTTGTGGAACTTATTATTATTCCAAGATCTATTGATCAATTTTCATTTCAGTGTTTTTTGGTTTTGCTTTTTCCTCTCCTACTACACAAAGTGCTATCGCTTATTTTTTCATCTACATAGCAATATGAGGGCTTGTTTTTTTTTTTTTGCAGTGTAAGTTGTACATTTCAAATGCACCATCTACTGTACTATATAATCTACTGAACACAACAAATTACAAATGAGGTGAAATGTGAAAACAACAACTTGCACAATTGCATAATCAATGCTTGGATTTCAGTTTTACGGCACTGTGTGGTAAACTGACCCGGAGTCATTATTTTCCAGGTCAATATGATTACTGACACACAACTTATATCTTCAGGCTGTGCGTCTTCTTATTTTTTGAGCAGAAGTACCGAACAAATCGGATTTTTCTTTTAATATACAGTAGGTCCATTTCTATTGTGAAAATACAACTTTTTGTTGTGGAGTTTATCCATTCATTTCAGTTAGGACCCTAAGTCCATGGGTACAGTTGCTGCCCAGTATTGTTTGAGCTGTATAGATGAGCTAGGCATCTCATCTCATCTCATCTCTATATAGCTTCCCACGGGCAGGTGTCTGAACACTCGGGCCTCTGTCCTGTTCTGCCTCATCTACAGTGAGGTCAGATGACACAAGGTAAGGTTTTAGTACTATAAACATGACAGGACCATCCCAGTTGGGTATACCTTGTTGCGATGGGATGGCTTTTTCTATCAAAATAGTGTTAATCAAGAACCCCATGTTATTTACATATATTATTACCATTTACTTACTACAGGATATGTGCTCATTTTGTTTTTATTTTTTTCTTGGGTTTGGTCTGTGAAATGATCACAGTGTGAATGTGCTCTTAGACATTGCATGCATACCAATTAATGATGCGGCTCATTTATTTGGTTTTGCCTTAATTTTGTTCCTTTTTCTTTTTTGGTGCATTACCACAACAAAAAAATGAATATGAACATCATGAACAAATGCCGTATTTTACAGTATGATATATGGTTTCTGCTCTGCTAATCATGAAGGCTTCAAAGAAAACAAAGCGGAAGTAACATGATACAATGCATAATTTACAGATATGGGGTTTTCTATGAAATAGGATTTCTGTGTCTCTCACTGCAAGGGATCACAGTCTGTGTACAACATGGGTGAATAAGAGGGCACCACATCAGAAATGGGAAGCGAATATATACCATCACGTAATATACTATATAATATACTAATACAACATCACATAATATAATTGATAGAAAATGATAGATGCCCTTTCCATGAATGGTTTGTTTTCCCTTACAAGTTGAATGGTTCATTCAGTAGACAGATCACACCGAATTGCACGGCCGAGGCATAGTGTAAGTGTTATTCTGTTATCACTATATGTTATTATATAGTACTTGTATGATCTACTTATCTGGTGTAAGACTGCGGCTCAGTGATTGAAGCAGCACCTTGGACAGCACCAAGCCTTTCAACTGCAATATTGTGTCCTATGCTCTGATGATTACAGTGAAGTGTAAATGTGGCAAGTGGAGCCACGCTGCCCAAAACAGATGGGCCGGCAGATGGATTTGCAGATTGCTTTTCCCTACTTTCTCAGTGTGAAACAACGTAACTAGTTTTAAATGGTGGAAAACATTAAACCTTCCAGAGCTTTGTGTACAGCAGTCTAATATTTTCTAGCTACATTATATATAGAAATATTTATTTTTCTTTACAATAGTTTTACCCATCAGAGCTTATCCCTTACCTTCCTTCGTTGATGAGCTCAATAAAAGCCAGACCAGCATTTTTCTGAATAGAGTTTTGCCATTCCTACAAGAAACAATAATTAGTAGGATACTAAAAATGATATAGCACATGTACAATTTAATAGTCAGATTGCTTTCTATAGGGTTAAACAGCAATGTATGGAATTATTCAGTTGTAATAAAAAGGACATAAATCGAGTCTGTAGATTGTATGAGCGTTATATCTCGCGCTGCAGGAAATTTCTAACTTTAAATTTTTACCCTATTGTAAAAATAATCAGCTGTACTCACTAGTGATGAGCGAATATACTCATTACTCGAGATTTCTCGAGCATGCTCGGGGGTCCTCCGAGTATTTTTTAGTGCTCGGAGATTTAGTTTTTCTTGCCGCAGCTGAATGATTTACATCTGTTAGCCAGCTTGATCACATGTGGGGATTCCCTAGCAACAAGGCAACCCCCACATGTACTTATGCTGGCTAACAGATGTAAATCATTCAGCTGTGGCAAGAAAAACTAAATCTCCAAGCAGTAAAAAATACTCGGAGGACCCCAGAGAGTGCTCGAGAAATCTCGAGTAACAAGTATATTCGCTCATCACTAGTACTCACCTTCTTCCTGGTCCAGAACCGGATCTTGGTCACTGCTCTAGTGATGATTGTAGTCAGGAGTACAGCCAGTGACCACTGCAGCCAATCACTGGGCTCAGCACCTTGTGCCTGTCTACATCACTGTTGAGTCCAGTGATTGGCTGCAGTGATATCATCACTGTGCAGCCTGTAAACAATCATCAGAAGCAGAGAGGTAGCACTAGAATAGGAGAAGGGAAGTACAGCTGATTTTATTGCTTTTAGATAGGGAAAGTCAGTGAGGTGAATTATATTTGACGATGGAAAACCTCGTAAGGGCTTGTTCACACACTTGCATTTTGTCACGTTTTTTCAGCAGAAGAAATGCAGCATTTCACAGTACAAGCAAAGTAAATGAGATTTCTGAAATCTCATGCACATGCTGCTTATTTTCTCATGGCAGGTTTGAACCAAAGCATTGTTTTTTATTTTTCATATCTGCAGCATGACAATTCTTTCAGTATCTTTGCAGCATTTTTCACTCGTCCAAACCATGGAATAAAAAATATATGTAAAACTGCATGCAAAAATGCATCAAAAGCACCCGCATTTTATGAGTTTTTCCAGCAAAGAAGCAGCTGCAAATGCTCAACGTGTGAACATAGCCTTAAGATGTCTGAAAATAAAGTGATATTTAACAAATCAGGTTGCAGATATTCTTACATGAATCACGTTTTCCACGATCAAGGGCTACATTATACAGTATTAGAGGTGACAACTATTTACTAACTGTACTTAAAACTTTCCTCAAGGGATTACTCCCCAAATAGTAAGATATCCCCTTTCTGCAGGATAGGGAATTACTGATAGCTGTGGGTTCTTCAGCACACCACTAATGTGCATGTATTGGCTACAGATGAAGAAACACATACTGTGGGTACGAAAAGTATTCAGACCCCTTTAAGTTTTTCACTCTTTTATTCATTGCAGCCATGTGGTAAATTCAAAAAAGTTAATTTTTTTCTCATTAATGTACACTTTGCACCGCATTTTGACTGAAAAAAACGGAAATGTAGAAATTTTTGCAAATTTAATAAAAAAGAAAAACTGAAATATTACATGGTCATAAGGCTGGTTTCACATTTGCGTTCGGGAGGGTTGTGGATGGCAAATGTGAAACCAGCCTAAGTATTCAGACCCTGTGCTCAGACACTCATATTTAAGTCACATGCTGTCCATTTCCATATGATCCTCCTTTAGATGGTTCTACTCCTTCATTGGAGTCCAGCTGTGTTTAATTAAACTGATAGGACTTGATTTGGAAAGGCACACATCTGTCTATAAAAGACCTCACAGCTCACAGTGCATGTCAGACCAAATGAGAATCATGAGGCCAAAGGAACTGGCCAAGGAGCTCAGAGACAGAATTGTGGCAAAGCACAGATCTGGCCAAGGTTACAAAATAATTTCTGCAGTACTCAAGGTTCCTAAGAGCACAGTGGCCTTCATAATCCTTAAATGGAAGAAGTTTGGGACCACCAGAAGTCTTCCTAGACCTGGCCATCCAGCCAAACTGAGAAATCGTGGGAGAAGAGCCTTGGTGAGAGAAGTAAAGAAGAACCCCAAGATCACTGTGGCTGAGCTCCAGAGACGCAGTTGGGAGATGGGAGAAAGTTCTACACAGTCAGCTATCACTGCAGCCCTCCACCAGTGGGGCCTTTATGGCAGAGTGGCCCGACGGAAGCCTCTCCTCAGTGCAAGACATACGAAAGCCCGCATAGAGTTTGCTAAAAAACACAAGGACTCCCAGACTATGAGAAATAAGATTCTCTGGTCTGATGAGACCTTTTTGGTGATAATTCTAAGTGCTATGTGTGAAAAAAACCAAGACCGAGACAGCCGTGCGGCTGGAAACCAGAGGTCCACGAGCCGCACCGTGCCTGCCCAATCGTTGTCTCCATCTGTGCTGACTTCTTTGGTGGAGGAGGGGCTTCTGGTCACTTCCTCCACCAAACAGTGTGTGAAACAGCTGTGTACTGCCGAGAGTCAGTGCACCGGAGGCAGAGAGAGAAGCAGAGCGTCGGAGAACGGGACCGAGGTGAGTATGTGGGGTGTTTTTTTTTCTTTTTCTCCATGTGTATGGGATGTTTGGGTGGGCATGGGGAGGCCATCGTGGTGATATACTGCATATGGGGGTAACATGCTGCACATGGGGGTGACATGCTGCACATGGTGCTGCATATGGGAGTGACTTGCTGCACATGGTGACGGCTATGAGGGTGACATGCTACACAGTGCATATAGGGAGGCTGTGTTGCGTTCATGCAGTATATGGGGAGGCTCTGGGGCTCATGATGTGTATAGAGAGGCTGTGTGGGGCTCATGCAGTATATGGGGAGGCTTTGGGGCTCATGATGTGTATAGGGAGGCTGTGTGGGGCTCATGCTGTATATGGGGAGGCTCTGGGGCTCATGATGTGTATAGGGAGGCTGTGTGGGGCTCATGCTGTATATGTGGGAGGCTGTGTGGGGCTCATGCCACATATGGGGAAAGCTGTGTGGGGCTCATGCCACATATGGGGAAAGCTGTGTGGGGCTCATGCCACATATGAGGGAGACTGTGTGGGGCTCATGCCACATATGGGGAGGATGTGTGGGGCTCATGCCACATATGGGGGGAGGCTGTGTGTGGCTCATGCCACATATGGGGGAAGCAGTGTGGGGCTCATGCCACATATGGGGGAAGCTGTGTGGGGCTCATGCCACATATGGGGAGGATGTGTGGGGCTCATGCCACATATGGGGGAAGCTGTGTGGGGCTCATGCCACATATGGGGAGGATGTGTGGGGCTTATGCCACATATGGGGGGAGGCTGTGTGCGGCTCATGCCACATATGGGGGAGGCTGTGTGGGGCTCATGCCACATATGGGGGAGGCTGTGTGGGGCTCATGCCACATATGGGGGAGGCTGTGTGGGGCTCATGCCACATATGGGGGAGGCTGTGTGGGGCTCATGCCACATATGGGGAGGCTGTGTGGGGCTCATGCCACATATGGGGAAAGCTGTGTGGGGCTCATGCCACATATGGGGAAAGCTGTGTGGGGCTCATGCCACATATGAGGGAGACTGTGTGGGGCTCATGCCACATATGGGGAGGATGTGTGGGGCTCATGCCACATATGGGGGGAGGCTGTGTGCGGCTCATGCCACATATGGGGGAAGCTGTGTGGGGCTCATGCCACATATGGGGGAAGCTGTGTGGGGCTCATGCCACATATGGGGGAAGCTGTGTGGGGCTCATGCCACATATGGGGAGGCTGTGTGGGGCTCATGCCACATATGGGGAAAGCTGTGTGGGGCTCATGCCACATATGGGGAAAGCTGTGTGGGGCTCATGCCACATATGAGGGAGACTGTGTGGGGCTCATGCCACATATGGGGAGGATGTGTGGGGCTCATGCCACATATGGGGGGAGGCTGTGTGCGGCTCATGCCACATATGGGGGAAGCTGTGTGGGGCTCATGCCACATATGGGGGAAGCTGTGTGGGGCTCATGCCACATATGGGGAGGATGTGTGGGGCTCATGCCACATATGGGGGAAGCTGTGTGGGGCTCATGCCACATATGGGGAGGATGTGTGCGGCTCATGCCACATATGGGGGGAGGCTGTGTGCGGCTCATGCCACATATGGGGGAGGCTGTGTGGGGCTCATGCCACATATGTGGGAGGCTGTGTGGGGCTCATGCCACATATGGGGGAGGCTGTGTGGGGCTCATGCCACATATGGGGGAGGCTGTGTGGGGCTCATGCCACATATGGGGAGGCTGTGTGGGGCTCATGCCACATATGGGGAGGATGTGTGGGGCTCATGCCACATATGGGGGGAGGCTGTGTGCGGCTCATGCCACATATGGGGGAAGCTGTGTGGGGCTCATGCCACATATGGGGGAAGCTGTGTGGGGCTCATGCCACATATGGGGAGGATGTGTGGGGCTCATGCCACATATGGGGGAGGCTGTGTGGGGCTCATGCCACATATGGGGAGGCTGTGCGGGGCTCATGCCATATATGGGGAGGCTGTGTGGGGCTCATGCAATACAAAAAAGTGTCATGTATTATTGAGGATAGACAATAAACAGTTACATATTATTTACTAGCTGAGATGCAATGCCAGACACAACCTAGGGAAAAGTATCATACAAAAAAGCCGACCGCTTTCCTCTCTCACAAACCTTTAAAATGTTCATTGAAACATATGACTGTCAGTATACTTGAACCTCTGCAAACACGGCTTTAACTTTCCGAAATGTGTAAGTAATTTTAGATATTTTACTCATCAACTTTCATGCAGCTTCCCAGGACTGTTACTTGCAAGCACAAATTTGATTCAGGTTGCTTTTTTACGTGTCCTTTATACAAAATTCCAAATCACATTTTCCCTTTCTCTCTATTGCTGTTATGGTTCCTGTTAAACCCTAGTAAAGGTCAAAACAAAACTTGACAAATGTGCGAGGCCAATTGCTCTAAGCCTGCAGACAATTTTCTTCCAAACCTTCATTGGAATAAGGTGGCATTTTTGCAATGCAAAAGAAAATTCAGTTGACATATGGAAGCCAACCTAATGTAAATATTTAAATCTGAAGCCGAAATCCATACCCGGGCAGCCATTTGTTTTAATAAAGAAATCAACACAACATTCAGTTGCTATAGTTGCCGAAGGGTTAAGACAACCTTATGAGTAGGGACTGGAAGCAATTAGAGATAACTATAGACTCTGAGAGAAGACAGGATTTTTCTTGAAGCAAGCTCTAGATCTGCTAGTCATCAAAATTGGGGGGGGGGGGGGAGTGAAACAAATTTCTACAAGAGATATTTTGAAAATCCTCCACTAACAACGATGTCAAAGGCGTGACACAGTCTGGAGAACAAAGAGTGGACGGGCCAAGAAAAATATCTCCATCCACTTATAGAACCACTAAACCTGAAATGTAGTCTGACTCCTTTACCTGAAAAACTGGGAGCTTTAAGGACTGTAAAAAAAAAAAAAAGAAAGTTCCTTATGATGTAATTTGCATGGTAAAGTTAAGACTTTTTTTGTTAAATATACTTTTACCTATTTTTCAATAAGGATTTGCTCATGTTTTCTGTAAGCCACTTTTTAGTCTTGTGTTAAAGGGAAATTTGTCAGTAGGACAAACCTTCCTAACCATCTATACTCATGGGTCGGCCTTACAACCAGAGGTTTGCAGCGCAGACCTCTATGGTTATCACGCCAGATTGCCGTGGTCGGTGCTCACAGCAAGTGAGCATTTCTGCTATACACAGGCAATCTGATCAAGGCCTGTGTGTAAGCAGAGGCGATTGAAGTATTGCAGCCTCTAGCCTCCCATGGAAACTATTGAAGAATGAAAAAAGCAAGAGAAAAAAAAAATAAAATTATATATATATATATATATATATATATATATATATATATACATACACACACTGTGTGCAATCTTGCCTTGTGCAGGCATGTACTAGGGAGGACAGAGAATGAACTTCAATCCAATATTGCGGCCAGCATGCAGCCAGCGGGTAAGGAAAGGGTGAATCAAACACCCGAAAACTCCGCCCATATGACCGAAAACCGGACCTCCAAATTCAGGTGACAGGTTCCCTTTAAACTGAACATGTTTAATGCTAGAAGTTTTTATAGGTTACACGCCAATTTGCAACTCAGAACTGATGACTGTCTTTCTTTTACAGGTGCTGAAGTGGTGTGAGGTGTGGTAATGGAGCCAGAGGAATACAGAGCAGTCAATTTCCTTTACTTGAAAGGCCACACACCAAGGGAGACATTTGATGAGATGAAAGAGGTTTACGGTGACGATTCCTCATAGTATGATCTAGTCAAGGACTGTGATCGTCAACTCAAATGTGTTCAGACTTTGGTGGAAATGGCTCCAATTCTAGAGCGACCCCACTCCGCCATCAATGAACACCCCAATCCAGCATGTGGAAGCTGCCATTTTAGAATATCACCGTGTAACCATTTTCCACCTGGCCCAAAATGTCAAGATTATTGTGGGGTCCATGGAAAAAGTCATCAAAGATCATCTTCATATGCATAAGATATCCGCTTGCTTGGTTCCCCAGCTGCTCACACCTTTCCAGATGCAGGAACAAGTCGAATGCTCGTAGGATCTATTGATGATGTGCCATGGAAACCAGGAGGAATTTTTCAACAGACTGATCATGCAGAATGAAAGCTGGGTCCCATCTCTATAATCTGGAGACTAAAGTCCAGTCGATGCAATGAAAGAATCATGACATCACCTCCTCCGAAGAAGGCAAGGTCATGCTCACGGTTTTTTGGAACCAGACCAGAGTAGTCTTGATGGATTTCCCAGCAAAGGATACCATGATTAGTGGGGCATACTATGCTTAACTGCTGCAGAAATTGCGGTAGGCCATCAAAACCAAGAGATGGGGCATGGTCACCAAAGGTGTCCGCCTTCTGCAAGACAAAGCTCCAGTACATAACTCACATGGTGCCCAAATGGACGCATGCTCCTGTGGCTTTGGAATTCTACAGTACCACATTATTCACCTGACCTTGCCCCATCAGACTTCCAGCTGTTTCCAACAATGAAGCTTTAGGGTAGGTGCACACGGTCAGTAAATGCTGCGGGTTGGACGGACGCTGCATACTTGTGCAGCGTCCACATGTTACAGCATAGTTGGATGGGATTTCATGAAATCCCTTGTCCACTATGTGTGCACAGAGGCCCGCAGCTCACCTGCGGAGATGGACATGCAACGCGTCTTCCCAGAACGTGGCATGTCAATTTATCATGCGGAGACGCGAGTCTCCGCAACATAAATGTCATCTGTATAATGTATTGGACGTGGTGAATTTGCATGGTTCAGTGAACACATGTGGGTTCACCTGTATTCAATAGCCGGCAGCGCTTTGGAGGCAGCGGACATGTGATGTGTCCAAAGAGCTGCCAATTACTGAGCGTCTCCACATACCCTTTGAAGGGCAAGCATTTTCCAGATGATGAGACACAATGAAGTCACAACGTGGCTTTTGGACCAGCCTGCTGACCTCTACAAGCGAGGTGTTTACAGTTGCATAAAGAGATGGGAGAAGTATGTGTCCTTTGGTTGCATCTATGTAGGGAAAGACTAATAAATGTGCCAAATTTTGCTCTTCTCAGTCCACAGGAAGTGGGTCAGGGGAATCTTTAATGATCGCCCCTCGTACATCTTTCAAAAATAGTTCCAAACTCATATGGATTCCAAAATCTCAAGGTAGGCCAGTCTTGGGTCATAAGCATGATCAGGAACCATGTAACATTTCTATTAAAAGGCCTGGATGAAAGAGTTTGGCAATGTTACTGCTCCTTTTCAAAATCAAATTTTAACCTCTTCATCCCCGAACCATTTTCTGTTGTTTTTTTTGCTCTACTTCTTCCCAGAGTCATAACTTTTTTATTTTTCCATCAATATGGCCATGTCAGGTTTCTTCTTTTTTTTTTTTTTTTGCAGGAGTTGTACTTTTGAATCACACAATGGATTTTACCATATAGTGTTTTGGAACATGGGAAAAAATTTGTGCAGTGAAATTGCAGAAAAAAAAAAAGTGCAATTCCACCATTTTTTTTAAATCATGTTCAGTAAATGCTTAAACTGACCTGACATTATGATTCTCCAGGTCATTACACGTTTGTAAATACCAAACACGTATTTTTTTTTAAGTGGTAAAAAAAAAATACAAAAGTTTATTTAAAAAAAAAAAAAGTGCAATTTTCCAAAACCAGTAGAGTCTCCATTTTTCGTGAATTGGGGGTTTGTGCGAGGGATTTGAGCGCCAAGCTGACGTTTTTATCTATACCATTTCAGTGTCAATAATATCTTTTGATCTCCTGTTATTGCATTTTATTGCAATGTTGTTGTGAGCAAAAAAACGTAATTTTGGCGCATTGAGTTTTTTTTTCTCATTACGCCGTTTACTTATCTAATTAATTCTTTTTATATTTTGATAGATCGGGTGTTTTGGAACGCATTGATACCAATTTTTTTTTTTTATCTTAAGTTTGAATGGGGCAAAAAGTGGGGTGGATTTAAGCTTTCATTTTTATTTTAATTTCCTTAGGAGACATGAAGCTGCAGTCTTGCTATGTGTAGCAGAATTGATCTTCTGCTATGAATGCCCGCCAATGGGCCACGCCCATAGCAGACGGGCAAGGACAACCACAGGGTCTCCTGCCAAAGCATCGGTGCCCTGCGATCATTTGACAGGGGCACTGATGGGCAGAGCTAGTGACATGCTTCCAGCGCGATCATGTTAAATGAAGCTGTCAGAGAGTGACGCGGCATTTAACATGTTAACAGCTGCGGGTCGATTGCGAGTTCACCTGCAGATGTTAGAGGTATGTGTCATGTGCCAGAAAATATGCAGGCTCAGTGCCTGAGCCCACATCAAAAGACTCGTGACGGGGATAAAATTTAAAATGGGGTGAAGTGGTGAAGAAAAAAAATTAAATTCTGCCACTCTTCTTTTGGTTTTGAGGTGACCTTTCCATTTAAATGCTAGCGCCTGAAGTTGACAGCAGCATTTAAATGGTTAAACAGCAGAGACTGCTGTAGAGATTCTTGATGTGTAACACAGCCAGCATATGCAATGTATAGAGAAGGCAGAGCTCCTGATAATCAGATTTCACAATGCTAACGCCACACACTATTAGGCTGGAGTCACACTCAGCGTAAGACAATACGGTCCGTATATTACGGCCGTAATACGCTGAAAAGTCCCCAAAATAGTGGTCCGTAGCTCCTCCGTAGGCAGGGTGTGTCAGCGTATTTTGCGCATGGCATCCTCCGTATGTAATCCGTATGGCATCCGTACTGCGTGTTTTTCTCGCAGGCTTGCCAAAACCGACATACGGCTATACAAGGGATCCATGTGTAAAAAAAAAAATAAAAAAACATATATACTGTCTATATATACTGTATATATATATATATATATATATATATATGTCAGTAGACACATATGTATATATATATTAATATTTCATACAGCGCGATATAGCAGAAAGCCGGTAATTCAATTGCCGGCTTTTGCTATCTCCTTCCTAAACCCGACATGATATGTGACATGGTTTACATACAGTAAACCATCTCATATCACCATTTTTTTTGCATATTCCACACTACTAATGTTAGTAGTGTGTAAATGCAAAATTTGGCCGTTCTAGCTATTTAAAGGGTTAATTTGCGGAAAAAATTGGCGTGGGATCCCGTGCAATTTTCTCCGCCAGAGTAGTAAAGCCAGTGACTGAGGGCAGATATTAATAGCCTGGACAGGGTCCATGGTTATTGCCCCCCCCCCCCGGCTAGCTCCCAGGCTAGAGTTCATATGAGGGCGCCCTCTGCTGGTTGTCCTCATATGAACTCGAGCCTGGAAGCATTCTAGGAAAGTTCCCACGCTCCCGGAACAGCCAGCAAAGGGCGCCCTCACCGCAAATGAAGGTAAATATAAGTCATTGACCTACATTACATTAATTCCCAGGGGTTTTGCAGCCAGGAGCAGCTGCATTAGCAGAGCTCCTGGCTGCAAAATATTTTAACCCCTTTAGATGGATTTACATCGTGGGACCTTACAGATCTTCGGGAGGTATGTATATTGTTGGTTTATTATTTTTACTTTGTTACAGAGCGAGGGTCTTCAGAAGGATTGAGCGAAGAATAAATTATTACAACAACCTTTGTTTTTATTTCATTAAAATAATTTTTATTAATGTGTGTGCGTTTTGTTAACCCTTTATTAGTATTGGATTAATAATGGATAGGTGTCATAATTGACGCCTCTCCATTATTAATTTGGCTTAATGTCACCTTACAATAGCAAGTTGACATTAACCCTTCATTGTCCCATATCCCACTGCTACACGGGAATGGGAAGAGAGTGGCCAAGTGCCAAAATAGGCGCATCTTCCAGATGTGCCTTTTCTGGGATGGCTGGGGGCAGATGTTTTTAGCCAGGGGGGGCCAATAACCGTGGACCCTCTCCAGGCTATTAATATCTGCCCTCAGTCACTGGCTTTACTACTCTGGCGGAGAAAATTGCGCGGGAGCCCACGCTAATTTTTTCTGCCATTTAACCCTTTAATTTAATAGCTAGAACGGCCAAATTTTGCATATACACACTACTAACATTAGTAGTGTGGAATATGCAAAAAAATGGGGATATGAGATGGTTTACTGTATGTAAACCATGTCTCATATCATGTCGGGTTTAGGAAGGAGATAGCAAAAGCCGGCAATTGAATTACCGGCTTTAAAGCTATCTAGCGCTGTATGAAATAATATATATACATATATGTGTCTCACTGACATACATCTATATATATAATTGTCTAAGGGTTTTTCTGTCTGTCTGTCTGTCTGTCTGTCTTTCTGTCTGTCTGTCTGTCCTGGAAATCCCGCGTCTCTGATTGGTCGAGGCCGCCAGGCCTCGACCAATCAGCGACGGGCACAGCGACGATGATGTCATAATGGTTGCCATGGCGACGATGATGTCATAAAGGTTGCCTCGACCAATCAGCGACGGGCACAGTCTGCCGCGAATTCTGGAATCATCATTGTCCATATACTACGGGGACATGCATATTCTAGAATACCCGATGCGTTAGAATCGGGCCACAATCTAGTATATATATATATATACCTATTCTATGTGTACACATTTATTCTACCTATTCTACTGTAAGCTGTCAGTGTGATTTTACTGTACACCGCACTGAATTGCCGGCTTTTCTCTCTAACAGAGAGCGTATTTCTCGCAAGTCACACTGCTGCTCCGTGTGTAATCCGTATTTTTGGGGCTTCCATAGACTTTCATTGGCATTTTTTTTTGCGCAATACGGTGACAAACGCAGCATGCTGCGATTTTCTACGGCCGTAGAAAGCTGTATAATACTGATCAGTAAAATACGGCAGATAGGAGCAGGGGCATAGAGAATAATTGGGACGTTTGTTAGGCGAGTTTTACGGACGTATTTTATGCGCTCATACGTTCGTAAAACTCGCTAGTGTGACGCCGGCCTTAAGTAAATCGTAGTCCTGATGAGGCTGGTGCACTTACTTTGAAAATTAAAATTTCAAATGCGGCATATCTTATATTATTTTCTATCCTCACATGAAAATTAGCAAGTTCAAGCTATAAAATGACTCTCTTAAAGGGAATCTTTCACCTAGTTCTTGGAACTTTGTCCGAGGGCAGCATAACATAAAAAAGAGACCCAAATTCCAGTGATATATCACTTAGTTTACTGGGTGAAGTCGTTGTGACACAGTCAGAGATTTTAGATATAGAAAGTAGCAGAACTGAGAAAGCTAAACCCGCCCCCACCAGGCTCTCTGTGTGCATTGTCTATAGACCGTAAGCTGCTTATCACATGGTCGGTATAGCAGTTGTGTGAGCTGCAATCAGAGTAGTGATAATCTCTTGGTGATAAAACCTTCATTGTAAGAAAACACAGCACACAGTGTAATAAGTGACACATTGCTGAAATCTGTCAGCCTCTATCTTCTGCTGTCTTCAGATTACATCGCAAAAACCTGCTGAAAGATTTCCTTTAATGTCAGAATTATATAGCCATTTTGACGTGTATTTTAAAGTACACATGGGTCTAAAACTTCTATTTAACTATGTGTGCTATATGCCCTGTGCAATCTGGTCACCGACCCCCTTTAATACAATTTACATAGCACTGTATAAAGGAGACGCAAATTATTTACCGCAAAGTACAAAAAAAAAATTCTACAAATCTTGGAGCATGTTAGCTAATGAATATAAATGGTGAAGATACGATTGAATCCATCCCGGATTGCTGATCAGAGGCCAATATGATAGCCATTACCACAACACATTTCATTTTTAAGCCTCACATGTGGAAAATATAAATTTACATATCAACAAAAAAAATTTCTAGTTAATTCTTTCCAGCAAAGGTTTAAGGAAATCCTTACATCAGTAATTTTTTTAAAATTCTAAAAACACGGTGAAAGAAAAAAAAAAAAAAAAAAAACGAGAGCAAATGATAGGAGAGGGCTAAATGAAAGATTCGTACCGGACTTCTGAAATATAGAGTCGATTTTCCATTGACCTACGCTTCCATCGGGTAAATAAGTACTGATTGCAGATCCTGTATAGTCTGAAAGGTAGTTCATATGAACTGAATTATCTATGACATGTACCTTCAGACACTCGTAATCTGATATTTCACGTAAATTTAGACCATACTTCAAAAAAAGGAGCCTCTGGCAATCCTACATTTATTCAGGAGCCGAGATAAGGGGGAGAAGAAAATCTGACATTTTTGCTAATCTACAGTCGTTAACATGGAATTTCCATCTTAAAAGGGAATAAAAGTATCTAATTTGCTGTAGTAATTTAAAGAAAAACAAACGTGGCATTTCCTCTTCCTGTCTGAACATATACAGTAACCTAATTCCTCTGCTTATAGTTCGCAAAAAAAAAAAATGTTAGCAGGCAATGTGTTCATGGATTTCTGTGTCTGCTCTAAGAAGCCCAATGTAAGCAAATAAACGTAATGTCATTTACGTTCCGTCATGGAGCAGATCCTAACAAATGAATGTATGGGCGACTAATACAATAGTGCGCACTATCCATCCTGCCAGTCCTAAACATCCGATGGATTCAGGTGATTAAAGCCACCTAAAATGACTCCCTTGTAGAGACCACCAGCTTACATGAGGGGTAATAACTCAATGTAACTACTTAGCACATTTCTCACACAATATTACAGGTCTGAACATCAGAAAATTCAGAATTTGCCTAAAATATGAAAGTGGGAATTTGTCACTGTATGAATGCCAGTTTTCTGGAGAAAAACAACAACAACAACAACAAAAAAGGGTAAACTCAAACCCACCTCACGTTTGTGCAAAAATATTGGTAACTATTTTTTACTTTGCTACTTTTTTGTTATCTTTGTAGCTACCTTTTTATTTTTGTTCTCAGAAATGAGTGGTAGGGGAGCGCCTAACCAAAGCTGTCAGATGTACAATTATACCAGAGAACTGGCAGAAATTATAGCTGAAATCCACATACGTCAGTAGTGACCATAATCCATTTCATCTTTTGGCACACAAGCAGATGTATGAAATTAAGGCTGCGCATCCTGCTTCAGTTCACTACTGACTATAATCTACATTTACCGTTCATGTCTCCCCCATTTTCTCATAGATTGTAAGATTGCTAGGCATTTGCCTAGGGCCCCGCTCCAACAGTGACCCCCAGGCAGTGGCACTATGGGGCCCGTGAGTCAGGACTGTATCGGTGTGAAAGCAATGATGGAGTAGTGTCAGAGAACACACCCTCTACTATTATTCCCCCTCTGCCTGTGACGCAGCAGGCGTGCGCAATGACCTCACTTTATCACACGCCATTCTGTGCAAGCCAGTTGCTGAGACACTGTAGACACAGGAGCAGCGGGGGAATGAGGAGAGGTATCTACTATATAATTGTCTAAGGGTCACTTCCGTCTGTCTGTCCTTCTGTCACGGTTATTCATTCGCTGATTGGTCTCGCCAGCTGCCTGTCATGGCTGCCGGGACCAATCAGTGACGGGCACAGTCGGGGAAGAAAATGGCCGCTCCTTACTCCCCGCAGTCAGTGCCTGTCACCCGCATAGTCCCCTCCGGTCACCGCTAACACAGGGTTAATGCCGGAGGTAACGGACCGCATTATGCCGCGGATAACGCACTCCGTTACCATCGCTATTAACCCTGTGTGTCCCAAACTTTTTACTATTGACGCTGCCTATGCGGCATCAATAGTAAAAAATGTAATGTTAAAAATAATTTAAAAAAATAAACCTGCTATACTCACCCTCTGTAGTCCGCTGAGCCGCTCCCGCCGGCCGCCATCTTCCGCTGCAGTTTCCGGTGGCAAAGATGGTATGGCAGAAGGACCTGCCATGACGTCACGGTCATGTGACCGCGACGTCATCACAGGTCCTGCGCCCATACCAATGCTGGGACCGGAAGCTGCCGTGGACTACAAGGGGCCTTCGGAAAGGTGAGTATATGTTTATTTTTTTCACCTGTGACAAACCTGGCTGGGCAATATACTACGTAGCTGGGCAATATACTAGGTGACTGGCCAATATACTACGTGGCTCTGTGCTGTATACTACTTCGCTGTGCAATATACTATGTGGCTCTGTACTGTATACTACGTCACTCGGCAATATACTACATCACTGGGCAATATACTACGTTACTGGCCAATATATTACGTGCCTCTGTGCTGTATACTACGTTGCTGTGCGATATACTACGTCACTGGGCAATATACTACGTGGCTGCGCAATATACTACGTAACTGGCCAATATACTACGTGGCTGCGCAATATACTACGTCACTAGGCAATATACTACGTAACTGGGCAATATACTACGTGGCTCTGTGCTGTATACTACGTCACTGGGCAATATACTATGTGGCTGGTCAATATACTACGTGGCTGGGCAATATACTACGTGGACATTCATATTCTAGAATACCCGATGCGTTAGAATCGAGCCACCATCTAGTATACAGTATATATACAGTATATATATAGTGGTGCTGCATTATACTCTGGCGGAGCTGTATTATACTCTGTGAGGGGGGGCTGCATTATACGCTATGGTGGGTACTATTATATGTTATCCTATTGTTATATAGTATGTATTATGCTACATGGAGGGCTATGGTGAATGCATATACTATATGGAGGACTATGGGAAGTGTATTATATGGATGACTATGGGGAGTCTATTATGCTATATGGAGGACTATGGGGAATGTATTATACTATATGAAGGACTATGGGGAGTGTATTATACTATATGGAGGACTATGGGGAGTGTATTATACTATAAGGAGGACTATGGGGAGTGTATTTACTATATCGATGCCTATGGGGAGTGTATTATTCTATATGGAGGACCATGGGGAGTGTATTATACTATATGAAGGACTATGGGGAGTGTATTATACTATATGGAGGACTATGGGGAGTGTATTATACTATATTTCTATGAGTATGGGGAGTGCATTATACTATTTGGAGGGCTACAGTGAGTGCATTATATTATATGGAGAACTATGGGGAGTGCATTATACCATATGGAGGGCTATGTGAAGAGTTTTATACCATATGGAGAGCTAAGGGGCACATTATAGTATATGGAGGACTATGGGCTACATTAAACTATGTGGAGGGACTGTGGTGCATTATCCTAAACAAGCAAAATGCTGCCTATTCATCAAGTGATTGGATTGTTTATGCCTGAACAAAAATTTTTTCTCAGCAGCACATCGGCAGGTAAAAACTGCAGATATGCTACTCATAACATGATACTGTATGGGAACAGATTGATCTAATAGTGATTGTTCTCTCCCAACATTGTTCCTCAGCCTGTGCAAAGAGGCCGGTAATAAAGCTAACAACTTCAATAATGTTGATCATGCTCGTTTAGCGGCCTGAACTCAGCACATGTTAATACAACTGAAATGTTTGTGTGATGGTGCAATATGTGAGCATTTGGGGCCTCACTTTAAGCTTTTGCCAAGGGCTCCACTTTCTCTAAAACGGGCCCTAGCAGGACCCTCACTCCTTTTGGTATCTGAGCTGTGCGTTATTCTGTAATGTCTTAATTGTCTGTGTGCTGCGGAATATGTTGGCGCTATAAAAATAAAAATAATTATATTCTGTTAAATTAAACAAATAAAAATATTTTATAACTAAAAAGAAAAAAATTCTTTTCAAAGGGGTTGAGCAAAAACATTTGCAGAACCCTGATCCAGCGGCCATGTGTGGTCGGTGACTGCAGGACCAGTGCTTTGTGAGCCGCCTCCTATCTGCCAGCAATGTAGGGCTTGTTCTGGTAGGTTTGACCTGTGTGATGCGATGTTGGCAGGTAGGACAAGCACAGGTCACGCAGCCAGTACTATTGACGCTGAAGCTGGCCCAAGGTCCAGCAAATCGTTTTGCTAAACTCTACTAACAACACATAAAAAAAAATCACAGTGATTCTAGTTATTCCCACTTAGAACCCACTCTATAGGCCACAGCAAGAAGCCACTGATGAAAGAGTCTGCCTTCATTTACACTCATGGGAAAAGCCAAGTTTGGTTTTATGCATCAGGACATAATGAAACATCTAGACCTTAAAAGGTCTTAAAATTAAGAGTGGTTCTTACTGTGGTGCATCTCATGCAATCCCAGCCATGGTCAGCAACGCATTCAGTGGCGTGTTATTGTGTGACCTTCTGTCTAAAAGGTAAGAAGTGGCATCCTGGAGACTATCTTAACAACATGTAACAAATTACAGTATCATTACTTAAAAACTAGGCTAAAATAGAAATGCAGTGTGTGTGAAAAAGTAAGTACACCCCTTAAATCAATAGCTTTTAAAACCACTTTTAGCAGCAGAAACTTTAAGTAATCGTTTTCTGCATGACTATTAGTCTCACACATGGTTCTGGAGGGATTTTGGCTCATTTTTCTTTATTTTGTTGCTTAAGTTCATGAAGGATTGTCACCATTTATTTATGCACAGCCATCTTAAGCTCCTGCCATAGAAATTCAATTGAGTTCAGGACTGGACTGTGACATTCCAACACCTTATGTTTTGGACAAGTTTTAGATTTTGGATAAATGGTCTTGCGTTTTAAATTTTGCTATAAAGAGAAATTCATCGTTGAGATCGTATGAGGTTTTTGCTTTCATATGTTTGGGTTTCTTTCACCAAACATGTCATATGGACAAACACCTCCACTATGGTATTGTCTGTTCAAAGGACAATGGTTCAAGTCTTGTGGTTTGCTCAGATGCAACTTTTCAAACTTTAGCTGTACTGCAGTATTATTTTCAGAGACTTCCTCCTGGCACCCTCTCAGAATAAGCCATGTGTGTTCAGTCTGTTTTTCAATTGTATTGCAATTACCTTGAGCATTAAACAAGCTGAGGCCTTTGGAGTCTGAGCTGTAGTTCTTGAACTAAGGGTATGTTTACACAGGACAATGTGAAGTAGAGAACAACGATCTTTTTGATAAACGAAAAGACAATTTCACTTTACGAACGAGCATACAACTAACGTGATAAAAGAGATCTTTTTTTTCTTTAACAGCCTTTGTTCGATTTCGAGCCATGGCGACTTGATGGATGAACAACCTGTAGGAAGTTCTAGCTTGTGAAAGTCTAGGTAGGCCCGCCAACTGTTGAGTTTGCTTTGTTTTATGGTTCGTACGTTCCAAGTTGCAAATATGATGATATCTCTACAGTTTGTGATCTTCGCTTTCAACCAACTGACATCAGCACAAAGTTGACCTTGCAGCTTTGATCCTGGAGCGCCATGAGCATTGATCATACTCAGATCTACCATAGGCTCCTCCCCAGCAGCTTGTTTGGTGCCTTCCCAAGGAGGGGCGCATTCTCCAGCATTATATTTCATTCTTTTAGTTGTACTCTTCATCAAGTTTACTTGGCATAATACAGAAGCCAATTTTCAGGCCTCTCTTCGGCACAGTAATGTGACATCTCTGAAGGAGCCATACTGAATCATCTTTGTATTTTGCCAATACAAATCGATCTCATCATGCAACGTCTTGCTGCTGACGCTGGGCATACTTAGTTTGGCACCTCAGTTAAAACCTGTCTACCTGGGGTCCCTGGCAAAGTACACTGCAGATGGCATAGCTTTCAACATCACTGATGCACACAACCCTGATCGGTGCAACAAACCCTTACTGACATGAACAGGGCAAGAGATCCAAGGAACGCTCATTCATGATAATCAAGCAGTGTAAATGCACCTTTAGCATGATTCCCACTATGATGCAACTCGCACATCCAAACATTTTATCACCTATTCTTTTAAATTGATGGCATATAATAATTCATGTCAGTGAGAAACTATCTATAGCCAGGAGGTCTTCTCCATGAGACAAATCTGCTAATTAGGACTACATTATCCTTCATACAATCACAAAGTTATTAGTATGCAGGCTGAAAGGAGCACTACAGGATAAGTGAGAATCTGAAGACCATCAACTTTGTGTGAATATGGTGCGTGTTTAGCTCATTTTAATGCACAAGTGAAGCCTCTTCTCAAAAAAAAAGTTTTTTTCTGTCCCCAATTATCCAATACTACACTTCAAGCTGCTTTCGTGTCTATAACCAGAGTAACATTTTTTACGTCCAGTTAACTAGAACTTCACCTGGATTTAATCAAGTCTTTCCCTATGCACGTGTTTCTTAGAGAAGTATCAGAGACATGAGCTGATGTTCGTTTATTTATAGATAATCCAGGAAGGGATATTTTTCATTATGAGTGAACTCTCATCATACTGTGTATATGTTATTAAAGCCTCATTAACACGAACTGTTTTTACATGCACATGAACATTTACTTAGAATACAAACACAAGGCAAAAAAGTTCTTAAAAACGTTGGCAATTTTTGCTCTCACTTCTACTTGTAAATTTAGTTTAGAAAATCACACAAATATTTCCTATTTAAACATTGGCGGCCTACTACATATACATATGGGGGTTTTCACACTTTTAGCAAAGTGGACCCCAAACACTTGTAGGCATGTAAAATAGAGTCAGATACAACTCAACCTCCCCACGGTAATGGTCGTTGTGTTTTGGCTGCATCGATGACGCAACACATACAGCGCCATTCACTGTTGTTGCCAATCGCTGATCTACGCAGCTCTGCGGATGAGTCTCTTAGACAGCTCAGTGATTGGCTGCAGCAGTGATGGGAGCCCCTTATCACAGAGACTGAAGTAGCGGTGGAGAGCGGGGGCGAGAGCGTACCATTTGACTTTGTTATTTTACATGCCTGCAATGTTTGGGGTCAGAAGGATGAACCCTCCCCTAAACAGTCTATATGGGAACGCAGGTCATATGAAGTTGAATAAAGAGATGCCTTGATATATGTGTTCTGAAGTCTTATTCCACAGAAATCAATGTTTTTCTTAATACGGTATATAAATGAGCTTTTAAGATCTATGGGCCAGACATAGATCTGCATGTGAATCTGCCTCTTTAGATAATAAATGAGAGGGGGTATTACTAGTGTGAGACATGTGATGACTGACAGGCTCTGTCACACTAGTAACACCTCCATTCATTTCAAACAAGCTCTGGAGGCAAATCCTCATGGAGATCTATTTCCGGCCCATAGATCTTAACAGCTCATTTACATATTAAGAAAAATGTACATTTCTCTGGAATAAGACATCAGATCGTAGATATCTAGGTATCATTTAATTTAACGTTCTATGACCTGCATGCCCACATGGTCATCCTACCGACATTCACTTTACCAAATTTCTAAAGCCAATGTTGCCTAAAATGTAATTTATGATCTTATAAGTCTTTTGTGTGTACATGTTACACCTACACTCGTACTTATGACATGTAAATGCGCTGACCATTTGGTTTGAGGAAAAACAGACATAGCCAAATGAAAACTTAGCCCGTTGTTCACCTAACAACATACCTTCAAATAAATGTGTGTGTAGTGTTGCGAAAACTGACAACAATGAATCATCCTAAATTTCAGGACCATGAAGAAGGCAACTGGGGTCAATTTGTCAATAATGTAATAGACAGTTTGCCTAAAAGGGATTGTCTCAAGATCACACCTGTTTAGGTCTTCAAAGAGAAGAGTTTTATTTGGAAACCTCATCTTAAGGGTACATGTACACAGACTAATCGGTGACCGGTGACACGATAAGACCGCCAATTGGTAAAAGATTGAATACCTGTTTACACAAGCAGACCAGTGTAAATGATGCGCACTGAGCGACCTGTAATGGCTCACATAGGCTGCCACAGTTATCAGGAATAATAGTCCTGCCTACACATGACTAAGTATCAGAATGGAGGGCCACACTATTAAAGCACCTACTGCTTTGGCGGATGAGTTTTCATGAATACATTTATTACACGGCCATTCAATTGTAAAACTCATGTAATGCAACGTTTGCCCAAAGAATGGAGTTCAGCTCACCTTTGCGCACCATCTTAGTTGTTCGGAACTTATTAAAAAATACGTTTTAGAAATTGTTCTAACTTTTTAAAAAATTTTCCTTTATATTTTTGCCGCTAAATATCAGAGCATTTTACAGTATTTCTGAAATTCCATACACAGGCTGCTTATTTTTTCCTTGCAGATTTGAAACAAATTGTTTTCGAAAATCTACAGCTGTCAATTCTTTTAAGCTTTTTTGTGTTTTTCACCCAAATTAATGGGGAAAAAAATATAACAGTGCATCAAAAGCATGTGTATTTTCCGCAGATCTTTTCCTGCCAACAATCTGCTTTTTTGCTGCAGAAAAATGTGCAGCATATACTCAATGTGTGCACATAACCTTATCCTCAAGGGATACAATTTTCAGCTTTAGTAAGACAGAAAATGTAGTTTCCAGTGCACTAAACGCAAACGATGCTAATCACCAAACTTTATTAAATCCAGTCTCCAGCAGTGATAAGAACTCCATTTAGAAAGAGGTTTTCTTCGGAAGAAAGTCACTTTAAAGTGTGAACTTATTCTGGATAGTAACAGTAATACAATTGAACTATTTCAGAGTTTTGACTGCACAAGTGTACAGTACTTTTCCTATAAACTTTGCCATTATTTCAGGTTTTCAGAGACTTAGAACAAATAGGATCAAGTTTCTTTTTTTTTTTTTCCAAGCTTTTAAAACTTTTCCATTTCTTTTAAAAAATGTTAAAAGGGTTCTCCAAAAATTGATGGCTTATGCCTTCTTAGATTGTAAAGCAAGGAGTCAACTGCACACAATGTCAATTTTTAAAAAATGGGTTGCAACCTCCTGCCAAGCGTTGTGCCACCATCGTCTACCAGGCAGAGGTCCATACTAAATAGCTGTAGTGCTCAGTATTTTAGCTCAGTCCCAATCACCTGAACAGGATGAAGTGGTGCCTGGGTAAACATTTCAGAGCTTTGCAACCCCTAATAACTGACTGTTTATGCTAAGGATAAGTCACGGATTTAATGTCCCATACAAAAGTATATCAGAGGCCGGGCACCATGTACCCTGTATACCTGAGGCTGGGAATTACATACCCTGTGTACCTGAGGCTGTAGAAAAAGAAAGAAATGTCCAGCTTCACCGAGTCCGTAAAAAAGCTTTTTCTTTATTAACAAACTTTGAACATGGAGGATACAGACTTCAGCACAACCATATGGGCAAGAATCTCAACGCGTTTCTGGAGACTAGGCTCCCTTAATCATGACAAGGCTGTGCATTGTGTACCCTGTATACCACAGGTTGATCACTATGTACCTTGTAGAAAAGAGTCTGGACATTATGTACCCTGTATACCAGAGTCTGAACAATATGTACCCTGTATACCAGAGGCTGATCATTATGCACCCCTGTATACCAGAGGCTGATCATTATGTACCCTGTATATCAGAGGCTGGGCGCTATGCATCCTGTATACCAGAGGCTGGGCGCTATGCACCCTGTATACCAGAAGCTGGGCACTATGCACCCGGTATACCAGAAGCTGATCATTATGTACCCTGTAAAAAAGTCTGAGCATTATGTACCCTGTATACCAGAGGCTGATCATTATGTACCCTTTATACCAGAGGCTGATCATTATGTACCCTGTATAGCAGAGGCTGATCATTATGTACCCTGTATACCAGAGGCTGATCATTATGTACCCTGTATAGCAGAGGTTGATCATTATGTACCCTGTATAGCAGAGGCTGATCATTATGTACCCTGTATACCAGAGGCTGATCATTATGTACCCTGTATACCAGAGGCTGATCATTATGCACCCCTGTATACCAGAGGCTGATCATTATCTTAAGGAAAACTTGAAACTGTATGGCACTAGACCTCCAGAGAATGAAATTCATCACTAGATCACCAGGGAGTGAATGTTGTCTTACAAGTAAAAAAACTTTTTTCTTGTCAAAATGTTGGAAGTATACATTTTACAATATTGACTATTGGTCAGGGCAGAGTATTCAGTACCGGCCGCTCTCTGACGTCATACAATAGTGCAGTAATAACAGTATATATTATATACTGTATATTTTGCATAACTATTTAATGTAACACTTCACAATGCTCAACTCAAGCATAACATGTTTTAAAGGCAAATGTGATGAATAACTGGCAATGATCTCATGTCCTGTACCTTGCTATTAGCATTTCTTCAACTGAAAGCTTTGAGAGCCATTTTAAAGCAGCATATATGTAACTGGAGACATGTTTTGCTGTCTGTAACCTTTTACCCTTCCATAAGGAGAAAACAGAAGTGTCAAATAACAGTGTTTTATTTGGGTATCTATATGCAGCTAGATATCTGATATAACTTAGAGGGACAATTTGGGACAATTTGGAAAAAAAATGGTGCTTTGGACATTTTCTTGTGCCTTCAAAACATAATTTATGGAATATAGAGAGCCATTAAGCGGGTCGGGTACATAAGATTCTGCTAAATGTTGTTAGTGAGGAAAAAGTGATAGGGCTTAAATTTCTCACTCTTTCCTTCAATCAATACGAGAGGCAAAGTTTCATCTCTGGGGCCACTAATGGCAGGAATTGCTGGAGCCAGCAAATGAGTAATGTTAGACCTCTGATTAGATGATGAGGCCATCAAGAACCTCATGTTACATTGCGCTTTGCTCATGTGAACTGCGAAGGGTGAAGGAAGCTCTGTAACATTTTTCTTCTCTTCCAAACAAAAGCAATGTAACCTATAAAAGAAAAAAATTCCAGCGTGTCTAAGATCAGAGGCCACAACAGAGATTATGGAATTTTGTCTTGAACCCTCCATGCAACAAATTTTGCAAGTGCCCAGCAGGATTGAGCCTGAAGTTGGAACCCCATTGAGGATCCCTGCCAAGGCTGTATTTTTTCTATGTCCTTTCTTACCATTATGCATCCAAAAAAGGAGCAGAGACTAATCATTTCCTTATGGACCAAGAGGAGGAGAATGGGCAAAGAAACAGCAGGTACGTAGAGGATCATGCCACTAAGCACTAGACATTGTAAATAATTCTAATTAGTTTCAGATCCAAAGTCACATTCTAGAAAAGAGAATGTTGTATTCATTAAACTTAAAGAAAAAAAAACAACATTTTTAAACTTTTGAGTAAAATTCTAAGTAGTTTATCAGGTGATAAGAGCTGACATAGCGTATCTGTACAAGGTAGTTAAGGATGACATACCTAATTAAAAAGTGAACTCTGCCTTTCTTATAGTGTAAGAAATGACAAGCCAGAAAGAACAGAGAATGGACTTCTCACAAATCGATGTTCTTTACTGTTAGGCTCCATTGACACTACAGTCATAGCTTCCATTCATAACACAACCATGATGGATCCTACTTCAGACAGATCCTGACAGACCCTACTGAGGTGTAATGGGGTCCTGTCCGGTTCCTACCAGGGGTGAAACATTTTTATTTTTATTTTTTTTATACATCAAAAGTACAAGAACTCAATTGTCTCATTATTGTACTAACTTAGCCATAAAAAAATAATAGAATTTAATAACCATGTAGTCCTATAAAACTTAATGAGGGCTGTCCAAGCTCCTCTATAGTGGCGGTTATCATAATACCTTGGATATCTATTAGGGCTCGTATAAAACACGAGTGCCATTTGTGGTTTTGACTAATCGCACTCATTCCCATGTCATTCTATAGGCTCTGTACACGTCAAATTTTTTTTCCTCGTACCAACTTGTCGGAGCAAAAAAAAAAAAAAAAAATCACAGCACGCACGATTTTCCTCCGAGAATCAGATGGCATTCGCTCATTCATGTCTATGAATTAAATTGTAAGTTTGCGAGCAGGGCCCTCATTCCTCTTTGTATCTGTTTTGATCTGTGTGTTTATTGTTATGCTCTAATGTCTATTGTCTGTACAAGTCCCCTCTACACCTGGTTAACATCTGAGTGCGGTCTGATTTTCACGGACTGGCATAATAGAGTGGAGAAACTTTTTTTTTCTTTTTCTCTCCACTTCGGTGAAAATCAGATCCCACTCTGATCAAACTCTGATGCGAGTCTGATTAGCATAATCAACCGATTTTATCGAATGGAGAGAAAATGGTTGGGTGACCCTTGTCTTACCAGGATACATCAAGCTACCTACATATAGAAAATTGGTATACGGTAATTGCAATGTTACAAACAGGGTAAATATGTGTGCTAATCGCATAAAACCAGCTTCAGATATTGTTCCGAATGGGTTCATCACCATTTTATTGATGTATTAGTCACTTCGAAATTTTTAGATAAAAAAGGAAAATAGGAAAATAAAACTCAAAGAAAAAATGGAATATTATATTCAATATCCAATTTTCTACTGAAAAAAATTGAAAAGATGTCCTGTCTATAAATGGCTGACAGAAACAAAAAAGTCAAGCAGGTGAATCTATGAACACAAGTTCAGTGATTCACATAATACAAGCGAGTCACTGTCAGAACTGTACAGATGTAGTGAAATGTGGGCGACCTCAGCGTGGACGCCTGAGCCGCCTGTCAACACAGTAGCACAGTTATCGTAACCTACACACTCCGGTGCCTGCTTCATAGATAAAACGCTGACATTTGGTTTAAGCCTACATGATGAGGCCAAAATCGAGTTCTTTGAAATGTAGACACTTACTATAGCGCCTAATGCGGTACAAGCTTACCGTATATACATTATGTAGGATTGGAAAGTTTTTGAGTCATCTGGTCTACTGCCATCATCTCAACATGTAAAGACTTTATATTATATTATACTATACATTAAATATAATAATTTCAGTGCTGTATAAATGATGCCGGTAAATGGTTATTACACAAAATTATTTAATAGAGTGCATAACGGATGGTCACTACAATTTCGGCATAATCACCGGGACACTTCCTTCATGATCAAGTGCTACACTTGAACGTAGAAGAATTACTAAATCACATATTATCCAAATGTGTAAAACCAGCTTAGAAGTGAGTTTTATGCCATTTATACATCATTTTGTCACCATCCTTATATTATACTTTTGTTGATGGTTAATATTGCTCTTCATGTTAGCTTTACCTCGCAATTAAGAGTTATTTATAGTATATAGATATTTATGGGAAATTTACTGATATGAAAAATACATAACAGAAATTATGATTTCTTGAAAAATAGAAAATGTCGCATAGCCTGGATTATAGAAGACAAAAATAAAGCTCAAATTTCTTTCTTTTATCAGAAAACTGGTCTCTTTAATAACTTTGGTTTGCTCATCTTAAATTGTGAACAAATAGAATATACCAAAAAGAAATCATATAAAGGCTAGTTAGTCTAATCACTGCAAAAATAAATAAATAAAAAAAGGCCAAGTTCAGTGCTGGTTTTAAAATCATAATCGAACATTGACTTGAAAAAAAAAAAGACAATTTTAATATATATATACACACACATACACATAGAGAGAGAGTGAGAGAGAGAGAGATAGAGATATAAATATATATATGCTAATTAGTCTAGAAAGATATCTATATATTTTATATATCCATATATAAGTGAGTGCATTAGATCTTTGCACTTATTACAAATGATGTTGGGTCTATGGTTGAGACACGGTGGTAAGCTTGGTTGGAGGTCTATGATCTGGGACCTGATCCAGCTATTGCTCTACAGCATTAATAGGAATTTTACAAGTGCAGATTTCATGTTGGGCTGTATTCACACAGCTGTAACATGCAAAGTGCCAAAAAAAAAAGGATTACATTAGTCATGGGAAAGCAGAACACCACATCTTTGGGAAAGGTTTTCCTGGTTTCCCATGATGGCATCCAATCCAATTTTTGGCCCTGTAGATACATTTCTCAAACTGATCGGTATTACGATGGAGCCTTGTGGAAATCTCCGAGCTTTGAAATGGGTCCAGTTATTTACCATGTGAGAGGAGCTTTTTGTTCTGAACACTAAGAAGTCTCAGTTTTATGAAAATGAGTAATACAAAAACATTCACAACCTGTGAAATAGTGTATAGTAAATTTACACTTCTACAACTTACCTGAGAGCAAAGCAACATGACTAGCTCCACCACCGATGTACTAGACTTCATGCAAACGAGTCCTTAAAAAAAGAAATACATAATAAATAAGTAAGGAAACAAAATCCTCTCTAAACAATATAATAACATGTATAGATATTTCTTAGGTAGGTAGGTGGGATAACAATTAGTAACCCTGTGGGGAAATCAGCACATTTTACATCAGTATTTTTCTCTTATACGTTCCTCGCCGTTGTTTGCTGTAGTGCCGAGATGGCGCACAATATAATGCACATATGACGCTTCACACTTGCTCAAGCAAATCAAGAGAGTTCACAATATACAAAAAAGAGCAAACTCCTCGGAGAAGCCAATTTCTCATACTCAAGGTATACATGACTCAATGTCCAATGATATTCTCAAAACTGTGTAGACCCCATAGAACACAAGTAACCAAAGTATTTATAACCCACATTTAGACTGATTTACTGAACTAAAAGGTTTTTCTTAGGGACAATACAAAATCGATTACTATAGATTGTTTTAATCACTTATTATAGGGAATTCTAAATAGTAAGAAGTCTTATAAAATGTAAATATACTGCACCCAAAACGATTCCAGTCCTGTATGGAGCAGCAGATTAAATTATTTTACACTAGAAATTATATACCATAAATTTGCTTCTTTTGTCTGAACGCTTCAGCTCGTACATTACATTTTTCTGCTAATTGATCTGAACAAAGGAATATCGATACCCAGTGGCTTCTCAAATTCAGCGGCCTCACTAGCGAGGTGCCCCATGGTAATTGGAGAGGCGAAGATCGGGAGACCATTATTTAATGATATACAAGGTACAGGAAGCAAACGGTATGTGCACCCACAGTCTTCTAGATGTCAGAATACCCGCTACGTTTTTCATCATGTACTGACAAACAAGTGTGGTAATTAGAATGCAGCATTTTGGATGAGTTTGTGTCTACTATTCATGATCGTGGGCACATTAGCTGCTTCCAAAGGAGCAAAATGGCTAAAAAGTTCAAAACGACAGAAAGTTGTTTTTACGTTGATATGCATATGTTCATTTTTTTGGCGTTTTTGCTTAGCGCTTTTTCAGGCGAGTTCCATGTGGAATCCACCTGGAAAAGACATTGTGAGCACATACCCTAAAAGAGGAAAATTGAAGAATAGTGTTAAAATAGAGTATAGACTTCCACAAAAGACGATAAGGCCCAAACATCATTACGGGTCTTTCTGGTGAGGCTGAGGCAGAAAAAGAGTGTGAGAAGCTCTGCTGTAAAATTATCTCCCAATGGGGAATGTAAATCTTACAACGATCGCTATAATTTATCAATTATTTCCTTTTTCTACATAGACTAAAAAAAATAAAACAGCAGTGGTGATTGGCTGATATGGATATAAAGACTTGTTTCGTTAAATGCAGTCTAATGAGTACCGTATATACTCGAGTATAAGCCGACCCGAGTATAAGCCGACCCCCCTAATTTTGCCACAAAAAACTGGGAAAACTTATTGACTCGAGTATAAGCCTAGGGTAGAAAATGCAGCAGCTACCGGTGAATTTCAAAAATAAAAATAGATGCTCCATACCGTTCATTATTGCCCCATAGATGCTCCATATACAACTGTGCTATATAGAATGCTCTGCACCGTTCATTATTGCCCCATAGATGCTCCTTATAAAGCTGTGCCATATAGAATGCTCTGCACCATTGATTATGGCCCCATAGATGCTCCTTATAAAGCTGTGCCATATAGAATGCTCTGCACCATTGATTATGGCCCCATAGATGCTCCTTATAAAGCTGTGCCATATAGAATGCTCTGCACCGTTGATTATGGCCCCATAGATGCTCCTTATAATGCTGTGCCATATATGCTCTGCACCTTTGATTATGGCCCCATAGGTGCTCCTTATAATGCTGTGCCATATATGCTCTGCACCTTTGATTATGGCCCCGTAGGTGCTCCTTATAATGCTGTGCCATATATGCTCTGCACCTTTGATTATGGCCCCATAGATGCCCCTTATAATGCTGTGCCATATATGCTCTGCACCTTTGATTATGGCCCCATAGGTGCTCCTTATAATGCTGTGCCATATATGCTCTGCACCTTTGATTATGGCCCCGTAGGTGCTCCTTATAATGCTGTGCCATATATGCTCTGCACCTTTGATTATGGCCCCATAGATGCCCCTTATAATGCTGTGCCATATATGCTCTGCACCTTTGATTATGGCCCCATAGATGCCCCTTATAATGCTGTGCCATATATGCTCTGCACCGTTGATTATGGCCCCATAGGTGCTCCTTATAATGCTGTGCCATATAGAATGCGGCTGCAATAAAAAAAAAAAAATCACATACTCACCTCTCTTGCTCAGGACGCCAGCGCTTTCAATAATTACCTGCTCCTCTGCGGCTCCGTGTCCAGCACTGACGCTCAGCAGAGGGCGCGCACTGACTACGTCACAGCGCCCTCTAACCTGAGCGTCACTGCCAGAGGACGCTGCAGACGGAGCCACACCGGCGCGAGGAGCAGGTAATTATAGCGCTGCGCTCCCCTTACCTGCTGCGGCGCGGTCCTTGCAGTCCCTGGCTTCTCCGGCGCTGCAGCTTCTTCCTGTAATTGAGCGGTCACATAGCACCGATCATTTACAGCAATGAATATGCGGCTCCTCCCCTATGGGGGTGGAGCCGCCTATTCATTTCTGTAATGAGCGGTGCCATGTGACCGCTCAGTACAGGAAGAATCTGCAGCGCCGGGGAAGCCAGGGACTGCAGGGACCGCGCCAGGAGCAGGTGAGTATGACTACACAGCCCCCGCTCCCCCTCCCCTGCTGACACCCGGGTATATGACTCGAGTATAAGCCGAGAGGGGGACTTACAGCCCCAAAAAATGGGCTGAAAATCTCGGCTTATACTCGAGTATATACGGTAATATGCAGCTTTTAAGAGGTAAAAAAAAAATTAAGGACAGAAACTGGATGTTAAAACTGTGTTTATATCACAAATTATCACAGGTTTTGTCCATAATAGCAACTGAAGATACACTCATGCCTAATTCACATTTAAAGAGTAAATAGATATATACAAAGTATAACCTTACTTTGCTTCCTTCTCTTCAAAACATCAAACTGTAACATTGCTTTAAAGTCCAATTTATGCTACTTTAGAAGCTGCTTTCATCTGCTGCCCACAAAGTCCAGCAGTCTGTGTGCCAGAATACCTGTCTGAGCATTGGAGTTAGAAGCAGAGGCTCAGATAGGGAAAGTCTCGTACACATACTGTTGAAACGCAGTGTAGGGATTTTTCTGAGTGTTTCTACAGAACTATGAACTTGACATTGAAACTGCACTGGAGCAAATGACCAGCGACATGGTTAGGGAGCAGCCATGAACAACTGAACGCGTTTCAAACAACTACTGTGTTCTTAGTCTTCAGTACTGAAGACTAAGAACACAGCAGTTGTTCGAAATGCGTTCAGTTGTTCATGGCTGCTCCCTAACCATGTTGCTGGTCATTTGTAAGCCCTTGTTCTATTTTTAATGTTTGAATAAGTATTTTTTTATATTTTACATCCTGGAGCTGGATTCCCATATTTTTCTTCCCAAATTTTCTACGTCTTGGCAGAGATATCTTTTCTGTGCTTGGATGATACCACCACAGCGATTTAACTTCTAATGGGTGAGCTGAATTAAAGGGACTCTGTCACCTGAATTTGGCGGGACTGGTTTTGGGTCATATGGGCGGAGTTTTCAGGTGTTTGATTCACCCTTTCCTTACCCGCTGGCTGCATGCTGGCTGCAATATTGGATTAAAGTTCATTATCTGTCCTCCGTAGTACACGCCTGCGCAAAGCAATCTTGCCTTGTGCAGGCGTGTACTATGGAGGACAGAGAATGAACTTCAATCCAATATTGCAGCCAGCATGCAGCCAGCGGGTAAGGAAAGGGTGAATCAAACACCTGAAAACTCCGCCCATATGACCCAAAACCAGTCCCGCCAAATTCAGGTGACAGGTTCCCTTTAACTTTTTTTTTGCTTTTTTTTTGTATTTATACTGTAGCAAATACCCCTAAGAATTTAATCAGCATTCCCAATCCATGTTTTTATGCTGAAGCTAGATGTGTATAGTTAGCATATTCTCAGATAGATAGATCCTATGTTAGGCAAAGTAAAAAATGACATGAAGATGTGACAGGGAAGGAAGAAGTTAATCCAGTTCCACAGTTAAACGAGGCACGGTTTAAAATCATGAAGTCTTTATTTCCAGAAGAGTTAAAATCAATAGAGAGCTTCAGTATGGTAATACAAAATATAGGAAACCAAATCCTCTGTAATGGAGGAGTAGTAAGGGGGATAAAAAAAAATTGAGGCTGCAGATGCATTTCGAACACAAGTGCATTTTTTAAACACAATGCTGCAAAAAAGATAGAAACCTTATGAAATGCATACAATTAGTCTGAAACAAGTGCAGGTGAGTACGGATAGGAAAAAAAAAGGATGTTTGGAAAAAAATCATTACAATGAAGAATAACAATTGTCCCACACTAGGCACCTTCAATAGGCAATAGACTATCCCTTAGCCTATCTAATCAAAATGCAGCTACCAAGCAGCTGAGTAAATGGTTATCCTATAGTGGCTTTTTTTTAAATGCGGTCATATTACATGCATGGCTTGCACACATGCTGTCAAAAAACAATCTTTTACGAATAATGATAACAGTAAAACATATAATATTAAAAACTTCATGAACTGCAACACTGACCACGTTATTATCGAATGCGGAGCCTGCAATGTAAAAAATGTCCATAAGAGAAGCTTATTATATTCTCTCCGTAAATACCAGAATCACCTTCTGGTCTGAATCTCGGGAGGGAGAAAATGTTACACCATTAATGCATAGATTTACTAGTCTAATAATATTGCTGTTCTTTACCTTATTTTTATTTTCAAACTGGTCATTATCTTTTCTTCGTTGTAATGATTTTTTTCAAACATCCTTTTTTTTTTCCTTTTCTCTTTACTCACCTGCGTTTGTTTTAGACTAACTGTATACATTTCATAAGGTTCCTTCCTTTTTGCAGCATTGTCTAAGAAAGCACTTGCGCTTGGTAGCCCCAATTTTTTTTGTCCCCTCTACTCCTCCATTATAGGGGATTTTGATTCCTATATTTTGTATTTTTTTATTTTCTCTATTGATTTTTAACTCTTCTGGAAATTAAGACTTAATGATTTTAAATCACATCTCTTTGCCCTGTGGATCGGAAGCTGATCAACTCCTTCCTTCCCGGTGTGTAACGCCGTGCGGTGGTGTGGAGGATCGCGGGCTTCTGTGCAGATCGAGCTACATTGAGGGGGGAGATTGCTTTTCCTAGATTCCTTGTTTTTTTCTATTCACATTAAGATGGGACACAACTTGTGATCACCATCTGATCTTGTAGAGATTCCGCTTATGAAAGTTTTTTTTTTAAGTTACAAGCTAAGCAGTGCCGTTACACCTAGGCGAGAGGAAAGACGGTCCATTCTGCCACTTGAAAAGATACCAGTTCACATGGACCATATCTGATCATTTGTGTTTTGGATTTTTTTTTATAGTAAAAACCTAGTTACACACTGTTGGACAAAATATGCAGACTATAGCAGCAACACAGAAGGTTTGTGTGTAACTTAACCTAATATGTAATTTTGCCTTAAAGGATATGTACGCTTTTGTAAAAAAAATCTTAATAAAAAAATGTCTATTAAATGTGTCCTATGAAAGGAACAGCACCACATCGGTCTATGGACTTTATCTAATATTGTATCTTACTTCAATGGAGATTACTTGCAAGACCAGACCCCAGACATGACTAGAGCTATTTCTGGGGGGGTGGGGTGGGAAACTTTTTTCTGATCTTTAAGTTTATCTTCTAGCAGGCAAGGATTCGTTTTCATGCAGTAAATATATGGCCCCAGTACAAAGCATGAATAAGAAACCGGCCTCAAAAAGATATTCAGTACATACAAGAATCTACAGTGGTGTACACGAGCGGCTGGTAACTACCAGACAATCTGATGACTTACAGAGAAGACTCTGACTCATGCAATCTCCAGTTCAGTTCTAAGGACAGCACGCATGGTGTATGTAAATGTCCATCTAAATCATTGAAAGGGATTATTTAATAAGGAAGATTTAGGTAATCCGCATGGATGGCTGGTGCAGAACAACAGCCACGGACATTCAGTCATGGAGCTCATGTGGTTATATATAAATGTTTAAACACAATCCAAATATTTACAAATGTTTGGAACATGGAAATATTCTGAAAATTCTTTCGGGGCACTTGCTGCTAGCTCAGTCTCGTGATTCCGACTGATTTGTTAGTAGGTACAGATGACATCACTGGGGCAACTAAGGATTACAGATATATTCCAAAATCTAGTTACACGCATTCCTCGTCAATCTACGTTATCTAATAGGATGTTATTGAATTCATTTCAACAGAGCAGATACAATACAAGAATATACTTTGGTATTGAAGGTAAAACAGATGTTGGCCAAATCCTAAAATTTAGCTAAAAATTAAAATAGATAGAAATGGATAGAAAAGAAAACCAGACAGCTCCCACATGAATTCATGTCGCCTGCTACCTAATATATAGAGAGGTGTAGAGGCAGAGGGTGCCACGATTGAGAAACTGGGATTTGGCCTTTGGTTTATATATTTGTTATCTATATACCTGAAAAAATGGATTAAATCGCTAAAAGTTCATACACTAAAGAAAAGGGCTAAGAAACCACACTAATTACCGATCATACAAGTCCTAGCTAAATGCCAGTGTTTGCATGCCTCAAAGTGAAAATCAGAGACCTACAACAAGTGGACTCTACTTACAAAGTTAAACCGCAAAAAAAAGTAACCAAGAGAGAATGTACATGATTTTTGTATTAATATTTGTAATAACTTGCACACAGTTATATGCGTTTCTGTACTTTTGAAAATGTAACTGAAAAGACATCAAAATATTTTAAATTTCTAGTTTACATTGTTCTGGTTTTTTTCCCCTCTTAAGTGCATTTCAAAAACATTTTAATTTTTTTTTATTTGAAAATTTTACTTTTATTTTTGTGTCTTTTAATATTATTATAATTTAAATAGAGATTAATTCACTGGTGACTACAGATTTCCCGCTAATTAAAGTCCACGGGACCAATATGTTCTGGAAGAACAGTGTAACTATACCAACGCTTCATACTTTTTGGTTTGCTTGGTTCTTTTTATAGTGTAACTGTCATAGCATAAAAAGTTTTACATATTAAAAAGGCGTCAAAGTGTTTCTCATAGGTGGGGTCTGGGTTGTGAGACCTCCAAAGATCGCTCAAAACACCACAGCTCCTGCATCAGCTATGTACACAAAGTGGTGTATAGACTATATATTAAGTTTATGGGTCCATGCATCTGCGGGGGCAGTGAATATGGGGAACCCACAGAATCACTATTGCCCCCGCACAGCACTCCGTTGTGTGCGCAGCTCATGCAGAAGTTGGGGAATTCAGAGCAGTGTTTTAAGCGATCGGTGGAGGTCTCAGGACCCGGATCCCCACCGATCAGCAACACTATGCAGAACCTGTATTATATAAAAACTTTTATAAAATTATATTTATACTTTAAATCAAATCACTGCATTTCTATATTTATTTTAGTGTTTGTCGTGAAATTTTACACTCATTGGACAACGATCGTAATAAATTCTACACTGGCATCCGGCTTAGAAGAGACAGATTGGGGCAACTCTAAAGCTTTTCTTTACTGCAAATTATTACTTTTTTTTTTTTTTTAGAAATTCCCATTTTAGTTTATTTTGATTGCTATTGTAATACTGTGGCTTCCACTGGTAACATGAATTTCCTGTCTCACTACATACAAAAGGTATATAAATCGCATATAACCTTTTAATTCCACTGGGCCCTGCCATATAATTTTCGGAAGGTTCCCCTCTGGCGTTGAAAAAGTTAAAAGAGAGGGGGGCATGTTTCCTATGAAATAAGAGCAAGGTTTTGATGTGTTTTATTTTTTATTGCTCCAATATGTGAAGGAGTCTAGCAGGATACCACAGTCAGTCCGTCTGGTCTTTATCAAGGTTTGTCTACATTTTACTCCCAATGATTTCCCCATCGCACCAACCAGAAGTCTTGCTCACAAATGGAATCAATTGGGAACCCAGCGCAGAAAGTTAAATTATAATGCTTTGTTTGCTTGGATTAATTTAGAAAAAGAAACTTTAAAATTGGTCTAATTTGTGGAGACTGCACTTGCCTTCATGCTTTCAGTGCAGGAAAAAAAAAGAAATAATAAGTGAAGCATCTGTGTATAAAACAATTATTTCATTTCAATATTCTGCTAAAAGGAGCGATAAAAAGTCAAGGGAAAAAAAAACATTTTATACTGTCACATACATGTGGTTCTAAGACAAAATGATACTAAATAGATTACATATTTGGATAATAACGCTTATAAATGAAGTAAAATAACAGAACACAGAAAATAACAGTGTTGCTGCTACATTCAGATTATGGTACGTTTTTAGTGTAATGAAAATAATAAAATTAAAAACGTATCTTAGAATTTTTTTTAACATGGAGATCACTAGGCTGATATGGTATTCTACTAAAGGCAAGACAAAATAAACAATTGAAAATTATTTTATATTAGGAGGTTCTCTTGATATTCTATGGATGCAGATATTATTTTAGGTGAACTATTAATTGTAAAAGAAACCCCTTGACCCTAAATTGTTTTTAGTGCAATTGAAGTGTGAATGAAGCCTAGATGATAATTTAGGACAAGGCATATTTGCTTAAAAATTTAGCAAACAATTACCCATCTGCAGGGTCTAAAAAAGTGAGCACGATTTATCAAAAGGGGCATGCTAACTGCAACATGACAAAAGGACTATAACGTAACTGAGAAAATGGATGTAAATTTGATCATAAATTAACTTCAGTTCATAGATGGCATATATGAAGAATGTAGAGGATATAATTTCGTGCCAATTGACTATAATATCCAGTCCAAGATTATAGGCCTCCTTCAAAATGTGAAGCTGAGACAGGACACCTGGCTTAGCAGGTAGTCCAGTTTGAATTGCATCAATTGAAAAAACTAACACACCCAGCAGCTTAGCCTGTACCAAGTTCTTCCTCTCAGGACAAACCCCTGCTGGGAGTCCAAGCTGATTAAGTGCTTTTAGGGCAGCACGGTGGCGCAGTGGATAGCACTGCAGCGCTGGAGTCCTGGGTTCAAATCCCACCTTGGATAACATCTGCAAGGAGTTTGTATGTTCACCCCGTTTTGCATGGGTTTCCTCCGGGTTCTCCTGTTTCCTCCCACATTCCAAAGACCTATTGATAGGGAATTTAGATTGTGAGCCCCAACGGGGACAGTGATGATAATGTGTGCAAAACTGTAAAGCGCTGGGGAATATGTTAGCTCTATATAAAAAATAAAGATTATTTTTAAAAGAACTTCACCAGACAAATGGGATCCATAATCACAAACAGTTATGGAGTTATCGTATGTCCTAGCCATATACCGGTTACATTTTCAAGATCTTGGGAACGGGCTGAAGGTCCACCTGTTTTTTAACTTGCTCTAGCACCCTGGGGTGGGGAGAACGTAAGACGGCTAGTAGAAGTCAGGTAGTGAAACAGTGTTTGGTCTCCAAGCATAATGGGGGTCAGGCAGGATCCAATGGCACCAAAACCGCCCCTACTATTACCTTCCGTTGAGAAGTTATGATCAATAATAGGTTTTGGAGTTTCATCTGCCAAAGCCAAGGGGAGGGAAAGGGAGTGACCCATCAATGGATTAAGTACTCGTGCAAGGCTTGGCCCTTTGTTCACTTCTAAGGAAGGCCACGGCATGCATCGTGTTGAAAAAAACTGGAAACAGCTGGCACCCCACAGCTCCCATGTGGCTACAAGCAACCAGGCCTAACATCAAGCTGGCAACTGACTTGTCTATCATTTGCTTATACTTATTGTATTACTACCTGTATTTGCATATCTGACCATTGTGTATGTAAATCCATTGTGTATATAATGCTTTGTCTAGTGTGCCTTTAAGGTGAGTAAATATCCAATTAAAACCTGGGGTGCTCTTAACTCAATCCATGAATCCACATGTCCATGTTCTCAGTTTAACATCGCATGCTACCGAGGCTGGTTTCTGGCCCGATATAATCCTGTTAACGTACCAGGCTTATATCTAACTCGTGGCAGTCCTACTGGGCTGACAAGGCACTATTTCACTGGTGCAAGTAAAAGGAACCTCTCAGACTGTGAGAGTTGTGCCACGTCGGCGGTCGCGTGGGCCACCCTCTCTCACTGCCCATGCATCCTTGTACCCGTGTGGACAGGCAGTGTCTGTGTAAAACACTGCCAAGCTGACATTACGTATCCCCAGGGGTGTGGAACGTCACGTTGGTGAACGTAGGGAGACTGTCCCGCGCAATACAAGAAGAACTGGCCGCAACCCGTCTTCAATGTTCTTACTGAAGGAAGGAGTTTGTTGGCCAAAATCTTGCGATACATGACCCCAGCCATCTTCCCTTCAATACGGTGCAGTCGTCCTGTCCCCTTTGCAGAAAAGCACCCCCAAAGTATGATGTTTCTCCATCATGATTCACAGTTGGGATGGTGTTCTTGGGGTTGAACTCATACTTTTTCTTCCTCTAAACAAGGCGAGTGGAGATGATACCAAAAAGTTGACCTTCTCCCATGCCTCCTCTGGATCATCCAGATGGTCATTGGCGAACTTCAAATGGGCCTGGACATGTGCTGGCGTGAGCAGGGGGACCTTGCGTGCCCTGCAGGTTTTTAATCCATGACGGCGTAGAGTGTTACTAACAGTAATGTTTGAGACTGTGGTCCCAGCTCTCTTCAAGTCATTGACTAGGTCCTACTGTGTAGTTCTGGACCGATTCCTGACCTTTCTCAGAATCATCCTTACCCCACGAAGCAAGATCATGGAAAGAGCACCAGACCTAGGAAGATTGGCAGTCATTTTGTTTTTTTTCCATCTTCTAATAAATGTGCCAACAGTTGTTGACTTCTCACCAAGCTGGTCGCCTTTTGTCCTGTAACCCATCCAGCCTTGTGCAGGTCTACAATTTTGTCCTCAATGTCCTTAGGCTGGTTTCACATTTGCATTTTTTGCCGCTGCGTTTTAGCGCAAAAAAAAGCATGCGTTTTTTTCCTATACTTAACATTAAAAACGCATGCGTTTTTTTGCATGTGTTTTGCCGCCGCATGCGTCTTTTGTATGCATGCGTTGTATTGCAGAAATGCAACATGTAATTTTTAGTGGCTTTTTTTGCGGCAAAAAACATATTGCTGTCTATGTAAACGCATGCGTTTTTAAGCACATGTGTTTTGTTGCGTTAAAACGCATGTGTTTTTATAAGAAAAAACACTGATAAGCCACCCCACACCATAAAATTGATAAAGGGATCCTAACCCTACCCCTTGGGACCCTAACCCTAAGGGTTAGGGGTAGGGTCCCTTAGGGTTAGGGGTAGGGTTAGGATCCCTTAGGGTTAGGGGTAGGGTTAGGATCCCTAGGGTTACTAGGGATCCAAACCCTAACCCTAGCTATTTCTGTTTATAGTGGGTTTTCTTGTTGATTTTGATGATTGGCAAGCTGTCACACACTTCTCATCATGCGTTTAAAAAACGCAAACGCATGAAAAAACGCATGTAAACGCGTCAAAACGCAGCGTTTGTAATAAAACATGCAAAAACGCATGCGTCTAAAAAACGCGGTGTTTTACCAGGTTTACATGCGTTTTTTTTACCACATGCGTTTGCGTTTAAAACGCTGCGTTTTAAAACGCAAATGTGAAACCAGCCTTAGACAGCCTAGTGGAGAGGTTGGAGTGTGATTGAGTGTGTGGACAGGTGTCTTTTGTACATGAAACAAGTTCAAACAGGTGCAATTAATACAGGTAATGAGTGTTAAGTAGGAGGACTTCTTACAGAAAAACTAATATGTCTGAGAGACAGAATTCTTGCTGGTTGGTAAGTGATTAAATATTTTTTTTATGAAGTAAAATGCAATTTAATTATTTCAAAATTATACAATGTGATTTTCTAGCTTTTATTTTTAGATTCCGTTTCACACAATTGACGTATACCTACGATAAAAATTACAGAACTTTGTAAGTGGGAAAACTTGCAGAATTGACAGTATCAAATACTTACTTTGCCCAGTGTATGATCATAAAATAAAGGTACTATTATTATCAATTAAGGTAAAGTAACAACAGTAATAGTGATATACAATAATTCCAATTGCTTGATGAATGTTATGGCACAGAGAACTTGAAAAACATAACTAACTTCCCCCCCCCCCCCCCAAAAAAAAAAAAAATAATAATAATTTTATAAAGCTTTTATTCTCTCCTGTGTATATTTCAAAAGGACCTTTTATGCTAATGTTTATGGTTTAATATGTAAATATGGAACTATTTAGAAAGTAACAGAGTTGGAGGCTTCAGTTTTGTAACTTTATATTTGCTCATTTCATCTATGCACTCTCCAATTCCGTGAACTTCAACCTATTATAAAACTACAGCGCTCACCAGGTGATGGTGCTGGGAGTTGTAGTTTTGCAGTAGATGCAGGAAGGCAAGAGGGAAATCACTGCTTTAACTTATCCACAAACAAAATAAATTCTGCCTTTAATGTTTTTTTTTTTCATTGGAATATATTACGAATAGTTCTGTGTCCTAAATGATTTTCATTTTTTTTTGTTTAAAGTTTTACATCGTCTGCAATTTTGTTGTACAAAATGACTATTCATCCTAAACGGAAAACTTCTACTTATACACCCCATATATAATGGTGCAGTAGGGACTACTGAGCTGTTACTTTTTGCCCAACTTAGTAATGGAGGTCATTGACCTCTACACCACAGGAAGGCTACCTCTGTTAATGGTGCCATCATCAAATAAGTGAGAAAATGAAATGCACATATATACATACACAAATATATATACAAAATATTTATATACAGTCGTGTGAAAAAGTGTTTGCCCCCTTGCTGATTTCCTTTTTTTTGCATGTTTGTCACACAAATATTTCAGATAACCATTTCAATATTAGACAAAGATAACACAAGCAAACAAAATAGTTTTCAAATGAAGGTCATTATTAAGGGAAAAAGAAATCCAAACCTACAGGGCCCTGTGTGAAAAAGTGATTGCCCACTAAAAATAATAACTGGTTGGGCCACCCTTAGCAGCAACAACTGCAATCAAGCATCTACGACAACTAGCAATTAGTCTTTTAACCTCTTAATCCCATATGACGTACTATCCCGTCCAGGTGACCTGGGACTTAATTCCCAGTGACGGGATAGTACGTCATATGCGATCGGCCGCGCTCACGGGGGGAGCGCGGCCGATTGCGGCCGGGTGTCAGCTGCCTATCGCAGCTGACATCCGGCACTATGTGCCAGGAGCGGTCACGGACCGCTCCCGGCACATTAACCCCCGGCACACCGCGATCAAAGATGATTGCGGTGTGCCGGCGGTGCAGGGAAGCATCGCGCAGGGAGGGGGCTCCCTGCGGGCTTCCCTGAGACGATCGGTACACGGTGATGTACTCACCGTGTACCGAGCGTCTTCTCCCTGCAGTCCCCGGATCCAAAATGGCCGCCGGGCTGCATCCGGGTCCTGCAGGGAGCACTTCCGGGTCAGGATCAGGCTGCAGCTGCAGCTCTAATCCTGCCCGGCTGTATGTCAGATCACCGATCTAACAGAGTACTGTCAGATCGGTGATCTGTGATGTCCCCCCCTGGGACAAAGTGAAAAAGTAAAAAAAAAAATTTCCACACTTGTAAAAAAAAAAAAAAAAATTCCTAAATAAAGCAGAAAAAAAAAATATTATTCCTATAAATACATTTCTTTACCTAAAAAAAAACAAAAAAACAATAAAAGTACACATATTTAGTATCGCCGCGTCCGTAACGACCCGACCTATAAAACTGGCCCACTAGTTAACCCCTTCAGTGAACACCGTAAGAAAAAAAAAAAAAAACGAGCCAAAAAACAACGCTTTATTATCATAACGCTGAACAAAAAGTGGAATAACACGCGATCAAAAAGACGGATATAAATAACCATGGTACCTCTGAAAGCGTCATCTTGTCCCGCAAAAGACGAGCCACCATATAGCATCATAACCAAAAAAATAAAAAAGTTATAGTCCTCAGAATAAAGCGATGCCAAAATAATTATTTTTTCTATAAAATAGCTTTTATCGTATAAAAGCGCCAAAACATAAAAAAAATGATATAAATGAGGTATCGCTGTAATCGTACTGACCCGAAGAATAAAACTGCTTCATCAATTTTACCAAACGCGGAACGGTATAAACGCCTCCCCCAAAAGAAATTCATGAATAGCTGGTTTTTGGTCATTCTGCCTCACAAAAAATCGGAATAAAAAGCGATCAAAAACTGTCACGTGTCCGAAAATGTAACCGATAAAAACGTCAACTCGTCCCGCAAAAAACAAGACCTCACATGACTCTGTGGACCAAAATATGGAAAAATTATAGGTCTCAAAATGTGGAGACGCAAAAACTTTTTTGCTATAAAAAGCGTCTTTTAGTGTGTGACGGCTGCCAATCATAAAAATCCGATATAAAAAACGCTATAGAAGTAAATCAAACCCCCCTTCATCACCCCCTTAGTTAGGCTAGGTTCACATTGCGTTAATGGGTTAACGCTAACGGACAGCGTTGCACGGCGAAAATGTCACAATTAACACCGTGCAACGGGTCCGTTAGCACAACCATTGACAGCAATGTGATTTTCGGGTGTAGCGCATCGCTAGAGCGTGCCATTTTCGGCTCGCGCTAGCAAGGTGCCATTCTTTTGTGGCGCGCCTCAGACGCTGCTTGCAGCGTCCGCGGCGCGCTCGAGGTCCGATCCCCGATCTTCCAGAGCGGGGACGTTAACGTGACCACTAAACACGACACCTAAAAAGACATTGCGTTAGCGCAATCCGCTAGTGCTAAACGGATTTCCCTAACGCAATGTGAACCTAGCCTTAGGGAAAAATAATAAAATTAAAAAAAATTTTATTTATTTCCATTTTCCCATTAGGGTTAGGGCTAGGGTTAGGGTTTGGATTACATTTACAGTTGGGATTAGGGTTGGGATTAGAATTAGGGGTGTGTCAGGGTTAGAGGTGTGGTTAGGGTTACAGTTGGGATTAGGGTTAGGGGTGCGTTTGGATTAGGGTTTCATTTATAATTGGGGGGTTTCCACTGTTTAGGCACATCAGGGGCTCTCCAAACGCGACATGGCGTCCGATCTAAATTCCAGCCAATTCTGCATTGAAAAAGTAAAACAGTGCTCCTTCACTTCCGAGCTCTCCCGTGCGCCCAAACAGGGGTTTACCCCAACATATGGGGTATCATCGTACTCGAGACAAATTGGACAACAACTTTTTGGGTCCAAGTTCTCTTGTTATCCTTGGGAAAATAAAAATTTGGGGGGCTAAAAATCATTTTTGTGGGAAAAAAAAGGATTTTTTATTTTCACGGCTCTGCGTTGTAAACTTTAGTGAAACACTTGGGGGTTCAAAGTTTTCACAACACATCTAGATAAGTTCCGTGGGAGGTCTAGTTTCTAATATGGGGTCACTTGTGGGGGGTTTGTACGGTTTGGGTACATCAGGGGCTCTGCAAATGCAACGTGACTCCTGCAGACCAATCCATCTAAGTCTGCATTCCAAATGGCGCTCCTTCCCTTCCGAGCTCTGCCATGCGCCCAAACAGTGGTTCCCCCCCCACATATGGGGTATCAGCGTACTCAGGACAAATTGAACAACAACTTTTGTGGTCCAATTTATTCTGTTACCCTTGTAAAAATACAAAGCTGGGGGCTAACAAATCATTTTTGTGAAAAAAAAAAGAATTTTTATTTTCACGGCTCTGCGTTATAAACTGTAGTGAAACACTTAGGGGTTCAAAGTTCTCACAACATATCTAGATAAGTTCCTTGGGAGGTCTAGTTTCTAATATGGGGTCACTTGTGGGGGGTTTGTACTGTTTGGGTACATCAGGGGCTCTGCAAATGCAACGTGACTCCTGCAGACCAATCCATCTAAGTCTGCATTCCAAATGGCGCTCCTTCCCTTCCGAGCTCTGCCATGCGCCCAAACAGTGGTTCCCCCCCACATATGGGAATATGAAACCAAACCAAATAGAACACTCTACATATGCTGCCCACGAGTTGAATTCTCATAGTCCTCATATCATAGGCATATTAACATCAAATGGACACTCCTACTAGCACTATACAACCAATTAAATCAATGGAGTACTCAGTCCAAACAAATCTTCCTTTTTTCAAAACATGTAAAGTACTTTATTAAATAATTAATGAATACATTAGCACAAAGTATAATACAAAAACAGGGTAAGGGTAGTCACAGGTACCCGGCTCATACTGATAAAGTGCATAGTGCTCATAATCTACATGAGAAGCTCATCTCCCATTCATATCACATATAGCATCACAAGTATCCACACCGTGGTGGCATATCAATATGCAGTTAAATGCTAATATTTATTAAGGGGGCTTACCCATAACAGCGTGGAGTGCCGGGCCCGTGTCACGCCGCCACCGACGCGCGTTTCGCAGATCTTTATCAAGGACCGCACCTTGATAAAGATCTGCGAAACGCGCGTCGGTGGCGGCGTGACACGGGCCCGGCACTCCACGCTGTTATGGGTAAGCCCCCTTAATAAATATTAGCATTTAACTGCATATTGATATGCCACCACGGTGTGGATACTTGTGATGCTATATGTGATATGAATGGGAGATGAGCTTCTCATGTAGATTATGAGCACTATGCACTTTATCAGTATGAGCCGGGTACCTGTGACTACCCTTACCCTGTTTTTGTATTATACTTTGTGCTAATGTATTCATTAATTATTTAATAAAGTACTTTACATGTTTTGAAAAAAGGAAGATTTGTTTGGACTGAGTACTCCATTGATTTAATTGGTTGTATACCCCCCACATATGGGGTATCAGCGTACTCAGGACAAATTGAACAACAACTTTTGGGGTCCAATTTATTCTGTTACCCTTGTAAAAATACAAAGCTGGGGGCTAAAAAATCATTTTTGTGAAAAAAAAAAAGAATTTTTATTTTCACGGCTCTGCGTTATAAACTGTAGTGAAACACTTAGGGGTTCAAAGTTCTCACAACATATCTAGATAAGTTCCTTGGGAGGTCTAGTTTCTAATATGGGGTCACTTGTGGGGGGTTTGTACTGTGTGGGTACATCAGGGGCTCTGCAAATGCAACGTGACTCCTGCAGACCAATCCATCTAAGTCTGCATTCCAAATGGCGCTCCTTCCCTTCCGAGCTCTGCCATGCGCCCAAACAGTGGTTCCCCCCCACATATGGGGTATCAGCGTACTCAGGACAAATTGGACAACAACTTTTGGGGTCCAATTTATTCTGTTACCCTTGTGAAAATACAAAACTGGGGGCTAAAAAATAATTTTTGCGAAAAAAAAAAAAAATATTTTAACGGCTCTGCGTTATAAACTGTAGTGAAACACTTGGGGGTTCAAAGCTCTCAAAACACATCTAGATAAGTTCCTTAGGGGGTCTAGTTTCCAAAATGGTGTCACTTGTGGGGGGTTTTAATGTTTAGGCACATCAGGGGCTCTCCAAACCAACATGGCGTCCCATCTTAATTCCAGTCAATTTTGCATTGAAAAGTCAAATGGCGCTCCTTCTCTTCCGAGCTCTGCTATGCACCCAAAAAGTGGTTTACCCCCACATATGGGGTATCGTCGCACTCAGGACAAATTGCACAACAACTTTTGTGGTCTAATTTCTTCTCTTACCCTTGGGAAAATAAAAAATTTGGGGGCGAAAAGATCATTTTTGTGAAAAAATAAGATTTTTTATTTTTACGGCTCTGCATTATAAACTTCTGTGAAGCACTTGTTGGGTCAAAGTGCTCACCACACATCTAGATAAGTTCCTTAAGGGGTCTACTTTTCAAAATGGTGTCACTTGTGAGGGGTTCCAATGTTTAGGCACATCAGGGGCTCTCCAAACGCAACATGGCGTCCCATCTCAATTCCAGTCAATTTTGCATTGAAAAGTCAAATGGCGCTCCTTTCCTTCCGAGCTCTGCCATGCGCCCAAACAGTGGTTTACCCCCACATATGGGGTATCGTCGCACTCAGGACAAATTGCACAACAACTTTTGTGGTCTAATTTCTTCTCTTACCCTTGGGAAAATAAAAAATTGGTGGCGAAAAGATTATTTTTGTGAAAAAATATGATTTTTTATTTTTTACGGCTCTGCATTATAAACTTTTGTGAAGCACGTGTTGGGTCAAAGTGCTCACCACATCTCTAGATAAGTTCCTTAAGGGGTCTACTTTCCAAAATGGTGTCACTTGTGGGGATTTCAATGTTTTGGCACATCAGGGGCTCTCCAAACGCAACATGGCATCCCATCTCAATTCCAGTCAATTTTGCATTGAAAAGTAAAATGGCGCTACTTCCCTTCCGAGCTCTGCCATACGCCCAAACAATGGTTTACACCCATATATGGGGTATCCGCGTACTCAGGACAAATGGCCAACAATTTTTGAGGTCCAATTTCTTCTCTTACTCTTGGGAAAATAAAAAATTGGGGGCGAAAAGATCATTTTTGTGAAAAAATATGATTTTTTATTTTTACGGCTCTGCATTATAAACTTCTGTGAAGCAATTGGTGGGCCAAAGTGGTCACCACACATCTAGATAAGTTCCTTAGGGTGTCTACTTTCCAAAATGGTGTCACTTGTGGGGGGTTTCAATGTTTAGGCACATGAGGGGCTCTCCAAACGCAACATGGCGTCCCATCTCAATTCCTGTCAATTTTGCATTGAAAAGTCAAATGGCGCTCCTTTCCTTCCGAGCTCTGCCATGCGCCCAAACAGTGGTTTACCCCCACATATGCCCCCACATATGTGGTATCAGCGTACTCAGTACAGATTGTACAACAATGTTTGGCATCCATTTTATCCTGTTACCCTTGGTAAAATAAAACAAATTGGAGCTGAAATAAATTTTGTGTGAAAAAAAGTTAAATATTCATTTTTATTTAAACATTCCAAAAATTCCTGTGAAACCCCTGAAGGGTTAATAAACTTCTTGAATGTGGTTTTGAGCACCTTGAGGGGTGCAGTTTTTAGAATGGTGTCACACTTGGGTATTTTCTATCATATAGACCCCTCAAAATGACATCAAATGAGATGTGGTCCCTAAAAAAAAATGGTGTTGTAAAAATGAGAAATTGCTGGTCAACTTTTAACCCTTATAACTCCCTAACAAAAAAAAATTTTGGTTCCAAAATTGTGCTGATGTAAAGTAGACATGTGGGAAAGGTTACTTATTAAGTATTTTGCGTGACATATCTCTGTGATTTAAGGGCATAAAAATTTAAAGTTGGAAAATTGCGAAATTTTCTAAATTTTCGCCAAATTTCCGTTTTTTTCACAAATAAACGCAAGTTATATCGAATAAATGTTACCACTAAAATGAAGTACAATATGTCACGAGAAAACAATATCAGAATCGCCAAGATCCGTTGAAGCGTTCCAGAGTTATAACCTCATAAAGGGACAGTGGTCAGAATTGTAAAAATTGGCCCGGTCATTAACGTGCAAACCACCCTCGGGGCTTAAGGGGTTAAAGGGAACCTGTCACCCCGAAAATCGCTGGTGAGGTAATCCCACCGGCATCAGGGGCTTATCTGCAGCATTCTGTAATGCTGTAGATAAGCCCCCGATGTTACCTGAAAAATGAGAAAAAGACGTTAGTTTATACTCACCCAGGGGCGGTCCCGCTGCTGGTCAGGTCGGATGGGCATCTCCGGTCCGCTGCGGCGCCTCCTATCTTCTTTCCATGACGTCCTCTTCTGATCTTCAGCCACGGCTCCGGCGCAGGCGTACTTTGCTCTGCCCTGTTGAGGGCAGACAAAGTACTGCAGTGCGCAGGCGCCGGGCCTCTGACCTTTCCGGCGCCTGCGCACTGCAGTACTATCCTCTGCCCTCAAGACTAACGTCTTTTTCTCCTTTTTCAGGTTACATCGGGGGCTTATCTACAGCATTACAGAATGCTGCAGATAAGCCCCTGATGCCGGTGGGATTACCTCACCAGCGATTTTCGGGGTGACAGGTTCCCTTTAAAACACACTGGAGGAATATTGGCCCACTTATCATTGCAGAATTGTTCTAATTCAGCCACATCGGACAGTTTCTGAGAATGAATCAACTTTTTAAGGTCATTCCACAGCATCTCAATCGGATTAAGGTCAGGACTTCGACTAGGCCACTCTGTCGTCTTAATTTTGTTTTCCTTAAGCCATTCAGAGGTGGACTTGCTGTTGTGTTTAGTATCATTGCCCTGCTGCATAACCTAAGTGTGCTTAGCGTGAGGTCACGAACAGCTGGTGGGACAGTCTCCATCAAGATTTTTCAGTAAACAGCAGAATTCATGGTTCCATTTACCGCAGCAAGTCTTCCAGGTCCTGAAGCAGAAAAACAGGCCCAGTCCATCACACTACCACCACATTTTACTGTTGGTATGATGTTCCTTTTCTACACCAGATGAAATGGGACACACACCTTCCAAAAAGTTCAACTTTTGTCTAGTCAGTTCATAGAGTATTCTCCCAAAAGTCTTGGTGATCATCAACTTGTTTTCTGGCAAAACTGAGATAAGCCTTTATATTCTTATTGCTGAGTAGTGGTTTTCGTCTTGGAACTCTGCCATGCAGGCCATTTTTGCCTAATCTCTTTCTCATAGTGGAGTCATGAACACTGACCTTAGCTGAGACAAGTGAGGCCTGCAGTTTTTTGGAAGTTGCTGTAGGGTCTTATGTGACCTCTTGGAGGCATCGTCGCTGTGCTCTTAGGGTACTTCTGGTCGGCCAGGCACTCACCACTGTCATTTTTTGCCATTTGTGGATAATGTCTCTCACTGTGGTTCGCTGGAGTTCCAAAGCTTGAGAAATGGCTTTAAAACCTTTTCCAGACTGGTAGATGTTTATTACTTTGTTTCTCATTTGTTCCAGAATTTCTTTGGATTGTGGCATGATTTACAGCTTTTGAGAATCTTTTGGTCAACTTCACTTTGTCAGGCAGGTCCTATTTAAGTGATTTCCTGATTGAGAACAGGTGTGGCAGTAATCAGGCCTGCATGTGGCTAGGGAATTTAAACTCTGCTTCCCAAAGATGTGAAAAACCACTGTTAATTTAGGTTTTAAATGGGAGGGGGGAATCACTTATTCACACAGGGTTCTGTAGGATTGTATTTTTTTTCCCTTACTAATAAAGACATCTAAAAACTGCATTTTATGTTTACTTGTGAAATCAGGAAGGGGGAAAAACCCTTTTTAACATAACTGTTACATATATATATATATATATATATATATATATATATACATACATACATACATATACACACACGTATATATATGCATATATATATGTATATATATATATGTATATACATGTGTGTGTATATATGTATATATATATATATATATATATATATATATATATATATATATATATATATATATATATATATATATATATATATATATATATATATAGGTACAGCTCTGACAAAAATTGAGAGACCACCAAGTCCAAAGAATGTCATGGGCAGCCCAATCTCCAGACCTGAGCCCCATTGAAAACCTCTGGAATGTAATCTAGAGGAGGATGGATAGTCACAAGCCATGAAACAAAGAAGAACTGCTTAAATTTTTGCTCCAGAAGCAGTGTGAAAGACTGGTGGAAAGCATGCCAAGATGCATGAAAGCTGTGATTCAAAATCATGGTTATTCCACAAACTATTGATTTCTGGACTCTTCCTGAATTAAAACATTAGTATTGTTGTTTTTAATTGGTTATGAACTTGTTTTCTTTGCACTATATGAGGTCTGAAAGCACTGGGTTTTTTTTGTTTTTTTTTTAAATTTTGACCATCTTCTTTGTCAGAAAAATAAATACAAAATTTATTGCTTGGAAATTCGGAGAAATGTTGTCAGAAGTTTATAGACTAAAAGAACAATGTACATTTTACTAAAATATAAACCTATAAAAAGAAAAATCTGATAAACTAAAAATTTTGCAGTGGTCTCTCAATTTTTCTGCCAGAGCTGTGTATATGTATGTATATACATATCTATCTATAAAATTGTCTAAGGTCCACTTCCGTCTGTTTGTCTGTTTCTCTGTCACGTAAATCCTGCGTCGCCACAGTCCGGCCGCAAATTGGCCCCTCCCTACTCCCGTCCAGTCAGTGCCCCGTCCATACCATACTCCCCTCCAGTCAGCGCCCTCAGAAGTCCATTAAACAGACTGCGTTACACTGCGGCATAACGCGGTGTACCGCAGTCCGTTAACGGTGCCATTAACCCTGTGTGACCGACGTTTTACTATTGATGCTGCTTATGCAGCATCAATAGTAAAAACATATAATGCTAAAAATAATATTAAAAAAAAAATCATTATATTCTCACCTTCCGTCGTCCGCGCCAGCCTTTCCCGCTCCTCGCGACGCTCCAGTCCCAAGAATGCATTGCGGCAACGACCCGTGATTACGTAGCGGTCTCGCGAGACTACATCATCACGTGTTATTGCCGCAAGGCATTACTGGGAACGGAGCGTCATGACGAGCATCGCAAAAGGCCTGGGCTGGATCCGCCGGAAGGTGAGCATATAACTATTTTTAATTTTAATTTTTTTTTGTTTAACAGAGATATGGTGCCCACATTACTATATACTACGTGTGCTGTGCTATATACCGCGTGGGCTGTGCTATATATTACGTGGCTGTGCTATATACTACGTAGCTGTGCTATATAATACTTGGCCAGCTGCAAACAATCAGCGACAGGCGCATTCCGGCCGCGAATTGCAGCGGGATTTGAACCACACTTCACTAATTGGTCACGGCCGACCAAATCCTGTGTATTCATTGCATTATTCTGAAATCTTCATAAATAAACTACATACATATTCTAGAATACCCGATGCGTTAGAATCGGGCCACCATCTAGTACATATATATATATCAAAGCAGTCATCAAAGCAAAAGGTGGCTACTTTGAAGAACCTAGAATATAAGACATAATTTCAGCTGTTTCACACTTTTTTGTTAAGTATATAATTCCAGATGTGTTAATTCATAGTTTTGATGCCTTCAGTGTGAATGTGCAGTTTTCATAGTCCTGAAAATACAGAAAAATCTTTACATGAGAAGGTGTGTCCAAACTTTTGGTTTGTGCTGTATATATATATATATATATATATATATATATATATATATATATATATATATATATATATATATATATATATATATACACACACTAGCTGAAGAGCCCGGCGTTGCCTGGGCATAGTAAATATCTGTGGTTAGTTATAGCACCTCACTTCTCTTATTTTCCCATCACGCCTCTCATTTTCCCCCTCACATCTTTCATTTTCTCCCTTACACCTCTCATTTTCCCCCTCACTCCTCATTCCCCTCACTCCTCTCATTCCTCCCTAACACTTGTCATTTCGACCTTACATCTGTCATTTTCCGATCACTCCACTATTTTCCCTCACTCCTCTCATTTTGCACTCACATCTTTTCATTTTCACCTCACACCTCTCATTTTCCCCTCAGTATATACATGTTTGTCATCTCCCTTATATATAGTATACACCTGTATGTCATCTCCCCTGTATATACCTGTATGTCATCTCCCCTGTAAATAGTATATACCGGCTGTATGTCATCTCCCCTGTATATAGTAAATACCTGTGTGTCATCTCCCCTGTATATAGTATACATGTGTGTGTCATCTCCTCCTGTATATACCTGTATGTCAACTCCTCCTGTATATAGTATATACCGGTGTGTCATCTCCTCCTGTATTAGACCTCGTTCACACGTTATTTGCTCAGTATTTTTACCTCAGTATTTGTAAGCTAAATTGGCAGCCTGATAAATCCCCAGCCAACAGGAAGCCCTCCCCCCTGGCAGTATTATCACACATACACATAATAGACAGGTCATGTGACTGACAGCTGCCGTATTTCCTATATGGTACAGTTGTTGCTCTTGTAGTTTGTCTGCTTATTAATCAGATTTTTATTTTTGAAGGATAATACCAGACTTGTGTGTGCTTTAGGGCGAGCTTCATGTGTCAAGTTGTGTGTGTTGAGTTGCGTGTGGCGACATACATGTAGCGACTTTTGTGAGATGAGTTTTGTGTGGCGACATGCGTGTAGCAACTTTATGTGTGTCGAGTTGCATGTGACAGGTTAGTGTAGCAAGTTGTGTGCAGCAAGTTGTGTGCAGCAAGTTTTGCGCATGGCGAGTTTTATGTGTGGTGCGTTTTGAGTATGTGCAAGCTTTGTGTGAGGCAACTTTTGCATGTGTTGCAACTTTTGTGCATGTGGCAATATTTCCACGTGTGCAAGTTTTGCGTGTGGCGAGTTTTCCATGAGGTGAGTTTTGCACGTGTGGCTAGTTTTGCGTGAGCCTAGTTTTGCATGTGGCAAGTTTTGCGCGTGGCGAGTTTTGAGCGGTGACTTTTGTGTTTTGACTTTTATGTGGCGAGGTTGGTGTATGTGTGGTGAAATGTGTGCTGAGGGTGGCATATGTGTTCAAGCACGTGGTAGTGTGTGGCGCATTTTGTGTGTGTGTTCATATCCCCGTGTGTGGTGAGTATCCCATGTCGGGGCCCCACCTTAGCAACTGTACGGTATATACTCTTTGGCGCCATCGCTCTCACTCTTTAAGTCCCCCTTGTTCACATCTGGCAGCTGTCAATTTGCCTCCAACACTTTTCCTTTCACTTTTTCCCCATTATGTAGATAATGGCAAAATTGTTCGGTGAATTGGAATGCGCAGAGTTAAAATTTCGCCTCACAACATAGCCTATGACGCTCTCATGGTCCAGACGTGTGACTGTGCAAAATTTTGTGGTTGTAGCTGCGACGGTGCAGATGCTAATCCCGGACATGCACACACACATTCAGCTTTATATATTAGATATACCTGTAAGTCATCTCCCCTGTTTATAGTATATACCTGTATGTCATCTCCTCCTGTATATAATATATAGCTGTATATCATCTCCCCTGTATGTAGTATATACCTGTATGCCATCTCCTCCTGGCTGTCAATTTGCCTCCAACACTTTTCCTTTCACTTTTTCCCCATTATGTAGATAGGGGCAAAATTGTTTGGTGAATTGGAACGCGCGGGGTTAAAATTTTGCCTCACAACATAGCCTATGACGTTCTCGGGGTCCAGATGTGTGACTGTGCAAAATTTTGTGGCTGTAGCTGCGACGGTGCAGATTCCAATCCCGGACATACACACACACATTCAGCTTTATATTATATATATATTATATATTATATATATATATATATATATATATATATATATATATGCGCTCGCATAGGATTAGATTGCATGTACAAACATATGGTGTATTAATATATTTAAGCTGAAGTTCAGCTAATGTGACAACATTCCTGATTGTCACACTAAGCTGTCAATTAAAACGTCTTGTATTTAGCTAAAATGAAAAGCAGACATCCTGACCCACTGACAAATTACATGAAGAATAAGTGTTTTATGTTGCAATATATCTTCCTTTCCAGACATAATAAGATAGGAGCTTAGGGAAGGGACTGGTATTCGCAATAAAAAATAATGACACTTCTTCATAAATCACAGGTTACTGCTTATTCCGACGGCAGATTTCCTCACTTCTAAAGTTAACTTTAACTTACAGAAATATTGTATTTCATAGAAAATAAGAACAGAATGCCCGGTGACTCTCGGAAAAAATTGTTTACATTACTAGACAGTATGGCTACAGCACCCACATTTCTAAAGCTGTCTCTTAAAGCCACTGAGAATCTCCGCCTCTACGGCTGCAGGTATTCGCATCTACATTGCTACAATGCATCTGTGCAGTAGTGATGAGATAAGGTGTTAGCCGAGCACGCTCGTGTGCTAATAAACAGGCAATCCCTGCATGTGTTGCGGCTGTTGAACAGCCGCAGGGAAATTAATATATTATTCGAGCATGTCGGAGATACTTTATTAGCACCCAAGCATGCTCCCATAACACGTTACCAGAGCACGTTTGCTCCTTACTTCTGTGCAGGTTTAATCAGCCTGAAATTTAGGTTGTCTAGCACACAGAGAATTGCCTAGGTTACTAAAATAGATACAATTGTAGCAAATATCCTATGTATATATATATATATATATATATATATATATATATTTTTTTTTTTTTTAAGTTTGACTGCAATACTCACTGATAGATCTAAAAATGGTAAGGAATCAAAATGCAAGTTATATACGATTTACCGTATATATTTTATTCTATACATTTTCATTAGCATTAGATTAATGCAAAAATAAAACGTAAAAACACATTATAGAGGATGAAAACAAATGAACAAAAAAAAAAAAAAATCAAAAAATCCCACATGTCCTACTCACGTTAATATAGCTCAGCTGCAATACCAAACAATCCCTAAAGGGGTACTGGTACACTATGTTTGGATGAAATAGGAGGCTATCGTAAGTGCTGTTCACATTGCATTCGGATGACCTGCAGTACTTAAGAACAGCCACTAGGAGCAGTAGTGTCCTGGCTCTGGACACTGCTTTTGATAATTGGCGGGGCTTCAGGGGGTCTAAAACCCACCTCCACCAATCAGATATTGATGACCTATTGTAAGACTATGACTATACTGTACACTTGCTTGTCTGCCACTGAACCCACTGTAAAAAAAAAAACAACAACAAAAAAAAACGCACGACTCTTTGGGTATGTACACCTGTGAAAAATGTGCTGCAAACCCTGAAGGTGTGCACAAAGCCTTTATCTCATTCTTAATTAACATTTTTAAATGACTGTAAGAAAGCATACAAAGTATGGAAAAAATAAAGAGAAAAACTCAGGATAATAATGCTAAAAATGAAAGCATGTAAGGAGCTAAATATCAGTGAACTCATACCTTCTATTAACAGCTCCTGTCCGTGACTTCCCAGCAATGTTCGGGAGAGGAACGGAGCAAAATCAACAAAGATCTCGCGTAGAAGAGGAGCCACCTTTTCCAGTGCTCTCTCTAATTTGGCAGTGATACTGTGAGGACGGAAGAATGACATAATGCAGATTATATTTTCAGATAGACCCATACATGAACACATATAAACAAATATTCACATACTGACATTATATTATAATATATAAATACACAAACACTTATAGATGTATAAGTATACATATATGTTCATCCAAATATATTTTATATAACATATTTACACATACACACAGATAAAATATATATATACATACACACACACACACACAGTTAAAAAGATGAGCGAGGCCTGTAATTGACATCATAGGTAGACCACAACTATGAGAGTCAAAATGAGAAAACAAATCCAGAAAATCACCTTGTCTGATGTGACAAGATTGATTTTGCGAATTATGGTGGAAAATAAGTATTTGGTCATTAACAAAAGTTCATCCCCATATTTTGTAATATATCCTTTTTTGGCAATGACAGAGGTCAAACGTTTTCTGTAAGTCTTCACAAGGTTGCCACACACTGTTGTTGGTATGTTGGCTCATTCCTACATGCAGATCTCCTCTAGAGCAGTGATGTTTTGGGCCTGTCACTGGGCAACACGAACTTTCAACTCCCTCCAAAGGTTTTCTATGGGTTGAGATTTGGAGACTGGCTAGGCCACTCCAGGACCCTCATAGGCTTTCTAAAAAGCCACTATTTTGTTGCTCTGGCGGTGTGCTTGGAATCATTATCATGCTGAAAGACCCATTTACGCTTCATCTTCAATGCCCTTGCTGACGGAAGGAGGTTTGCACTGAAAATCTCATGATACATTGCCCCACTCATTCTTTCATGTATACGGATCAGTCGTCCTGGTCCCTTTGCAGAGAAAGAGCCCCAAAGCATGATATTGCCACCACCATGCTTCACAGTAGGTATGGTGTTCTTTGGATGCAACTCATAATTCTGTCTCCTTCAAACACAAATAGTTTTGTTTCTACTAAACAGTTCTACTTTGGTTTCATCAGACCATATGACATTCCCCCAATACTCTTCTGGATAATCAAAATGCTCTCTAGCAAATTTCAGACGGGCCAGACATGTACTGGCTTAAGCAGGGGGACACGTCTGGCACTGCAGGATCTGAGTCCCTGGCAGCGTAGTGTGTTACTGATGGTAGCCTTTGTTACAGTGGTCCCAGCTCTATGTCGGTCATTCACTAGGTCCCCCTGTGTGGTTCTTGTAATCATTTTGACCCCAAGGGGTGAGATTTTGCGTGGAGCTCCAGATCGAGGGAGATTATCAGTGGTCTTGTATGTCTTTTTCTTATTATTGCTCCCACAGTTGATTTCATCACACCAAGCTGCTTGCCTATTGCGGACTCAGTCTTCGCAGCCTGGTGCAGGGCTGCAATTTTGTTTCTGCTGTCCTTCGACAAGTCTTTGGTCTGCACCATTGTGGAGTTTGGAGTGTGACTGTTTGTGGTTGTGGACAGGTGTCTTTTACACTGATAACAAGTTCAAATAGGTGCCATTACTACAGGTAATGAGTGGAGGACAAAGGAGCCTCTTGAAGAAGTTACAGGTCTGTGAGAGCCAGAAATCTTGCATGTTTTCAGGTGACCAAATACTTATTTTCCACCATAATTTGCAAAAAGAATCTTGCCAAATCAGACAAGGTGATTTTCTGGATTTGTCTTCTCATTTTGACTCTCATAGTTGTGGTCTACCTATGATGTCAATTACAGGCCTCGCTCATCTTTTTAAGTGGGAGAACTTGCACAATTGGTGGCTGACAAAATACTTTTTTTCCTCACCGTGTGTGTGTGTGTGTATTTGTGTGTGTGTATATATATATATATATATATATATATATATATACAGTATATATATATATATATATATATATATATATATACATATATATATATATACACACACGCACGGGTATGTATACACATCTCTCTATGTAGCTGTGTGTATGTATAAATATATACGGTTCAATCCAGAAACATTTGGACAGTGACCGAATCTTCGTCATTTCAGCTCTGCAGGACACTTTTCTTTTAATTTAAAATGAAACAACCGAGATGTAAGTGAAGTAAAGACTTTCAGGTTTAATTGAAGGGGTTGAACAAAAATATGCTGTGAAACATTCAGGAATTGCAACCATTTTTCTAAAAAGACTGCTCATTTCAGGGGCTCAAAAGTAATTGGACAAATTCACTTTACCATAAATACAATATTCATTATTAATACTTTGTAGAGAATCCTTTGCAGGCAATGACTGCCTGAAGTCAGAAAACCATGGATGTCACCAAAAGCTGGGCTTAGTCCTATGTGATGCTTTACCAGGCCTTTACCGCAGTGACTTCACTTGTTTGATGCTTGTTTGGGAGTTTTCTGCCTTAAATTTTTTCTTAAGCGTGTGAAATGTGGCTCGATGGGGATGAGCTCAGGTGATAGACTCGGCCATGGCAGAATATTACACTTCTTTGCCTTTAAACTCCTAGGTTTGCTTTCGTAGTATGTTTTGGGTCATGGTCTATCTGTACGGTGAAGCGCCGTCCAATTTAACCTTGCTGCATTTGGTTGAATCAGTAGTAAGCATCGCCTTGTACACTTCAGAATTCCTCTTGCTTCTGTTTCAGGCACATCATCATTAAAGGGAACCTGTCATCCCCAAAAGATGAGCTAAGCCCACCAGCATCAGGGGCTTATCTACAGCATTCTGGAATGCTGTAGATAAGCCCCCGATGTATCCTGAAAGATGAGAATAAGAGGTTAGATTATAATCACCTGGGGGGGCGGTCCGATCTGATGGGCGTCGCTGTCCGGTCCGGGGCCTCCCATCTTCTTAAGATAAAGTTCGCTTCCTGTCTTTATGCTGCGGCTACGGCGGAGTACTTTGTCTGTCCTGTTGAGGGCAGAGCAATGTACTGCAGTATGCAGGCGCTGGGCCTCTCTGACCTTTCCCAGTACCTGCGCACTGCAGTACTTTGCTCTGCCCTCAACAGGGCAGACAAAGTACGCCTGCGCAGGAGCCACAGCGTGAATACAAAAAGAGCATGCCATCATAAGAAGATAAGAGGCCCGGGACCGGACCGCGACGCCTATCGGACCGCCCCTGGGTGAGTATAATCTAACCTCTTTCTCTCATATTTCAGAATACATCGGGGGCTTATCTACAGCATTACAGAATGCTGTAGATAAGCCCCTGATGCCGGTGGGCTTAGCTCATCTTTGATTTTGGGGGAGACAGGTTCCCTTTAAACACTAGTGATCCAGCGCCATTGGAATCCATGCATGCCCACACCATCATACTGCCTCCACCATGTTTTACAGGGGATGTGCTGTGCTTTAGATCATGAGCCGTTCCAAGCCTTCTCCATACTTACTTCTTCCCATCATTCTGGTAATGGTTGATCACATTAGTTTCATCTGTCCATAGAATGTTTTTCCAGAACTGGCCTGGCTTCTTTAGATTTTGCCAAAAAACATCTAATCTGCCCTTTCTATTTTTAGGGCTGATTAATGGTTTGCACTTTGTGGTGAACCCTCTGTATTTGTTCTCAAGGTCTTCTCTTGGTAGACTAAGGGTATGTGCACACGTTCAGGTTCTGCTATTTTTGTGCACATGATGCGTTTTTCCCACACAAAAAAACGCATTGCGGTAAAAAAAAAAAAAAAACAGCATGATCATTAATTTTATGTGATTTTTTTGCGTTTTTCCCACTATTCTATGCATTTGGGAAAAAATGCACAAAAAAAGCGTCAAAAACGCATGCAGATTTCTTGCAGAAAATTTCAGGTTTTTCTCAGGAATTTTCTGCAAGAAATCCTGAACGTGTGCACATAGCCTAACAGTGGGTACGGAAAGTATTCAGATCCCTTTAAATTTTTTCACTTTGTTTCACTGCAGCCATTTGGTAAATTCAAAATGTTCATTTTTTTCTCAATGTACACTCTGCCCTCATCTTGACTAAAAAAAACCCCAGAAATGTAGACATTTTTGCAAATTTACTAAAAAAGAAAAACTGAAATATCACATGGTCATAAGTATTCAGACCCTTTGTTCAGTATTGAGTAGAAGCACCCTTTTGAGCTAGTATAGCCATGAGTCTTCTTGGGAATGATGCAACAAGTTTTTCACACCTGGATTTGGGGATCCTCGGCCATTCTTCCTTGCAGATCCTCTCCAGTTCCGTCAGGTTAGATGGTGAACGTTGGTGGACAGCCATTTTCAGGACTTCCCAGAGATGCTCAACTGGGTTTACGGTAGGTCAGAGCTCTGGCTGGGTCAGTCAAGAATGGTCACAGAGTTGTTCTGAAGCCACTATGTTATTTTAGCTGTGTGCTTAGGTTCCTTGTCTTTGGCCAAGTCTGAGGTCCATTGCACTCTTGAAGAGGTTTTCATCCAGGATATCGCTGTTCGTGGCCGCATTCATGTTTCCTTAAATGACAACCAGTCATCCTGTCCCTGCAGTTGAAAAACACCCCATAGCATGATGCTACCACCACCATGTTTCACTGTTGGGATTGTATTGGGCAGGTGATGAGCAGTGCCTGGTTTTCTCCACACATACCGCTTAGAATTATCACCAAAAAGGTCTATTTTCGCCTCATCAGACCAGAGAATCTTATTTCTCATAGTCTGGGAGTCCTTCATGTGTTTTTTAGCAAACTCTATACGGGCTTTCATATGTCTTGCACTGAGGAGAGGCTTCCGTCTGGCCACTCGGCCATAAAGGCCCGACTGGTGGAGGGCTGCAGTGATAGTTGACTGTCAAACTTTCTCCCATCTACCTACTGCATCTCTGGAGCTCTGTCACAGTGATCTTGGGCTTCTTCTTTACCTCACTCACCAAGGCTCTTCTTTCATGACTGCTGAGTTTCACTGGACGGCCAGGTTGAGGAAGACTTCTGGTGGTCCCAACCTTCTTCCATTAAGGATTATGGAGGCCACTGTGCTCTTAGGAACCTTGAGTACTGCAGAAATTCTTTTGTAACCTTGGCCAGATCTGTGCCTTGCCACAATTCTGTCTCTGAGCTCCTTGGCCAGTTCCTTTGACCTCATGATTCTCATTTGGTCTGACATGCACTTTGAGGTCTAATATAGACAGGTGTGTGCCTTTCCAAGTCAAGTCCTATCAGTTTAATTAAACACAGCTCGACTCCAATGAAGGAGTAGAACCATCTCAAGGAGGATCACAAGGAAATGGACAACATGTGACTTAAATATGAGTGTCTGAGCAAAGGATATGAATACTTATGACCATGTGATATTTAATTTTTAATAAATTTGCAAAAACTTCTACATTTGTTTTTTTTCTTTCAGTCAAGGAGTGCAGAGTGTACATTAATGTGTGTGTGTGTGTGTGTGTGTGTGTATATATATGATCTATAACAGACCTGGATACGAGTGCACATGTATTACAAGCATGACTGAATTAGCGATTCTTGATTAGCAGAGGGCAATCTGCAGAAAGTGCATGGGAGGATGTAAATGATTAATTATTCTATGCCTACATATGTCACTGCATTGTAAATAAAGGGGGAACACTTACCAATTTCATTTTAATTATACTACAAGCTGTTAACGGTAGTCAACACAGATGTAAACAAGCATACGGCAATGTGGTACTAGTCTATAAAAACAACAAAGAAAAAATACACAGAAATTCAAAATGAGCTGTAGATTTCCTTTCCTGTGATCCTAGACCTTGTTTCCATTGGCATGTAACGGGAAAGCAGCTCGGACATTGATAACCGGCTGACGTTATTCTCAGAATATACATAAGGATACAGAATATACATAAGGAGTACAACCATACAAATGTATGATAGTTACCTCATGTTTTCAGCAGAGTCCTCCGGCATGGGAGCCACAGTCTGCACTGCTGGTAGGTTTTTGCTGGTAGCACCATTTACAAAACTGGACGATGAAGATGAGGATGATGAGGTTGAATCCACCGCACCTGTATCACAGACAAAACCTCAACATGTGAAATATACAGACAGAACATGTTATTATCACCTGGCAGCAGAGCACTGAGAAGGTCCATGAAAGGACCATATCATAACCGGTGGTGGTGGCATCTGCTCTGAGGATCCACATTTACATTTCAGAATCACCGGGTAGTGCGTATGTACTATTATTATTTACAGCACTATGTAGGCAAATCCTAGTGTATACTACAGGGCTGCAATAGCGGAGGACAGATATGGCCAGAAAGAATTGATTACCATCAAAACAGTGACTATCCTAGAATCACTAGCTCAGATCTCAGCTTTCCTGCTCCCATAACTATCGTGGTCTGACGGCCATACACCACAGATCATAGAGCAGTCTGATCAGGACCCTATTATCTGGCAAAGGGCTGATGCAGACTTTTCAGGTCTTAGGTTAAGTTCCCACAATGAGTTTTTTTTGCGCAAATAATGGAGCATCTTACAATTCTGGCAAAATGGGCAGGATTAATAGAAATCTCATGCCCACGTTTTTTTTATGCAGTGTAAAAAAAATTGTTTGAAATTAGCAACAATTTCTCGTGTGGGTGTGCAGAGTTTTACATTATTAGATACGGAAAAAGGGTAGGTAAAAAATGCATATGCAGAAATGCACAAAAACCAGATATAATCCGCATATGACTGTATTCAATAACATTTTGGCAAAGCCAAATACCAGGAAGTAAAAAAAAAATAACAAAAAAAAAAAAGATGAACATCACAGCATCAAAAACGTAAAAAAAAATGTAAAAATGCAAAGTAACGCTGCCAAAAATCTGCACCATGAAAAACTAATGGTGGAAACCTAGCCTTAAAGTGTATTCACATAGAGGTTTTACATGAATTTTGAAGTAGATCAGCTACAAAATCCATATAATAAAACAGCTTTAAAGACTCACTCGTGTGGATATTAAAGTAGATCTACATCAAAATCCACGTCAATCAAGAGTGAGCATAGCCTCGAGTTGCAGAAAATGTAAAATTTTTTAAGCTATTCACAATCATTATTGTCACTAAAGGAATACTACCCAAGTCTAAAGTAAAGGCGGCTCAAAGCTTGTGGGCCTTAATGAAAACTCTAACGCGGCCCCCACACATCATGTGCTAATATTATCATCCTTACTAACTTTGAGTAATGGCCTTTTGGGTGGTTTATGACGATTTTTATCCCCTCCCCCATTATGTGATGGGATGTAGGGATTCTGTTTCACAATAGGCAATCCTGGCGTCCGGCACAACGTCACTGTTGTTTTCAGGAGACGTTTGCAGCTTCCAGGAGATTTCTCATCTATTCCAGGAATCCTGGGGGTCTTCCCTCTTTTAGGGAAACGTCTGTATGTTCTTTAACGGTAGGAAATCCTGATTATAACACTGATGTCTCCTTGTGTGGCAGAAGTGCTACTCCTCTCCCTGGTATGACTGCTACACTTCTTCTAGCTATCTCCATCTCATAACAGTCTATCGATCTTTGTTACCAGTGGGCACTGGAGCAAAACGGCACAGGAAAGCATATCATATACAACAGAACACAGCAGCACATGTCATATTGCGTCGTGTAGTGGGACAGGACAATGGAGGACACATGGAGTATGAGCAGCACAGGACGTAAGACAAGACATGATATCATAGAGATCCACACAGGGGAAGCTACACACAGGACCCTAGCGACATCTCACAACAAAAGTCACCAATCAGTGTCAAGCTTTCATACTCTAAACCGCAAACAAGATATAAAACAAAGGCTGTGATTGGTCACTGCAGATAAGTTGCGCCTAGTCTGATACAGGTCCAATTTTTAGGCCTCATTGCACACGTGGTATATAAATAAACCATATGCCAATATGCCTTATACTAAATTCTGGAGTCTATACAAAAAGTGAGCAAAATACATTCACAAGCAAGCTACACAACAGTGCCTCAGGGTACAAGACGGACATTACTAACACCACATTATTGATGGAAGATGAAATGAAGGAACAAATACCTGTTGTATTGATCATACTTTTGGGTGTTGCTCCAGTAGAAGCGAATATATTTGGTGTTGTGCTGGGGGTGAGACTTCCACCGCTGGCAGCACCCACTGTGTTCACGGCTAAACTGCCAGGTGGGGGTTTCTTCACGGGTACGACGACACTTCTGTGAGGGCAAAGCACAGAGAAAATACAGAGGATGTATACCAGGCACAGGACAGCATGGTGTATAATGTAGGCCTTGTCACCAAAACTAGGGGCTAACATTAGAGAGGAGTATTCAGGAGCCCTGGAGAGGACCTGTCAACACTTTACCCGTTTTCCGTTGTCATTTTTTCCTCATCTTGTTTGCCAATGGCTTTTTGTGGCATTTTTCACAGAAATTTTTTTGTTTCTAGAGAGAAGCCAACTATGAAAGTGACACGCCTAAAGGTAAAAATCCAGAGAACCTAAAAAATGCAGTCAAAGTGTGAAAAAATCCCCTCACTAAAAAAAACAAAAAAAAAGTACAAATAAAAAAAACAAAAAAACATCTAACCCCTGCTCTGGGCCTTATGTACCATAATGCTAATTTTTCAGTGGATTTTGCAGCAGATCGGCATTAACTTCAGAATGTGTTACAAGAAAATTTCTCACAAGTTTGTATGTGGATTTGCCGTTTATTACATCCCTTTGCAAAATTATCCTCTGTGGATTTTTTACTATAAGGTGTGGATCACAAATGGTAAAATTTCCACTTTGTTGTTGGAGGAAAAACTGAATGGCATCCACCAGCCATGAATGGAGTACTCCTAAGGGCTCGTACAGACGACCGTAGTTTCGGTCAGGGAGATCCGAGAAAATATTGGATCACACACTGGACCAACGTTACTTAATGAGGTAGTCCATGCACGTCACATTTTTTCCTCGGACCAAGTGATGCAATGAAACGAAAATCACAACATGCACGATTTCCCTCTGATAAAATAAATCGTAAGTCACTAGTTCATTTATGCCTATGGGTCTGTGGAAAACATCGCACCACAATCGGATGTCATCCATGTGAGGCCTAATTTTTGCGGACCGATTCAATGGAGAAAATCAAATTAAACGTGTGATTAGCACAATCAGAGTGACCTTCTCGGATGAAGATCATACAGTTGTCTGCACCTGCCCTATCCACAGGTGCCAGTTTTCTTGCATTTATTCGCTGATTTTATTTATTTTTTTTTAATTGTGGGAAAAAACAAACAAACATATATATGTGAGTATGTGTGGTAATATATATGTATATATATATATATATTTCAAAGATTAATATACAAAACAAGGACAGAACAGACTATTTAGACCCACTGATGTCGTCCCTCGGTAGGGACTCGGCTTATGTACATGGAGGTACTCCCACACATGAGGCAGTAGGAACAGACACATTGGTAATTAATTAAAAAAAAACCTTGTAGTGCACAAGCAGTAGTGAAGAACGGCCGCCTGAAAATCTGCGGTAAAGGTCTCAGAGTTTGAAGGATAATTTTTGATGTTGTCACTCTCAATCCACTGAATGGCTGACACACAATCAAACCCGTCTGGCAGGCTGGCAGCTCATTTTGCTGGCAGGTGGCAAACAATTAGACACACCAATTTGTGCCTCCTGATGACATTAAAGCATGAAACTAAGTTGTATGCGGGGCCTAGTGATTTGTGTGAAAGCATTTCAAAAATAATACTCTTTGCCGTGGCAACTCATTTCAGACTGCCACCTTCCATTATGGCTTTGAGCGGTGAAGACGACAGGCCTCAGTTACGAGTGGAGCAAGGCCGCTTCTGTTCAATCCGTCATCAGTGCCCCCCGAGACCTCAATCCCCTCCTTTCATCAATATCACCTCATCATTTACATTCGATAGTTCTTGAGCTGCTGCATACATTACATACACTGAGGCGCCTTTTGTGGGAGCGTATTAGCCTACTCTGTATCTCCATGTTGTCATTTCACAGAGTCCCTCGCTTGTGAACAATGATGGGCCTAACAAGCGCATGATGCCTTTTCTACACTGTTCATTCTGCCTCTTCTGACTAAAACCCTGGGCTTAGACATATAAAGGATGGTAGAAGGCTATTTACTATACAGTACACGACCTCATGGGGGGGAAAACATTAAATACCAAGGTAAAAGGTGAGACGTAATAGTAAAATGCCAATAGTAATGACAATACATGGTAATTGCACCTTCAGACATTGGTTATTTTCATTTTTTTGTAAATTTATACTTGCAATAAAGGTGAAGCAAATTTACAGCATGTATTTTACAGAAATTAAGTGTAGGAAAAAATCTGAACTATAATGCAATATATAATAGGAAAAGATATCATCACGGCCAATCAGTCACTCCAACCGTCTATAGCATACGTATCAAACTCTGGTCCATGGGCCAAATCTGGCCTCAAGGTAATTATATTTGGCCCACAATGCCATATGGAGGGTTATGTGGTGCCATTATTCTGAATGGAGGACTATGTGAGACCCATTATACTGCATGGAGCACGATGTGGGCCATTATTCTGAATGGAGGACTATGTGAGACCCATTATACAGTATTGTATGGAGGACTATGTGGGGCTCTCATTATACTGTATGGAGGGACTATGTGGGGCCCATTATACTGTGTGGAGGGCTGTATGGGGATCACAGTTGGGGCATCATACTGTCTTGAGGTCACTAAACTTTGTTAAGGGAGTTGAGGGGGGGGGGGGTTAAAGTAAGGTCATTATACCATGCACATATGGAGGCTACTGTAGAGGAATTAACTCTGAAAGAATCATACTGTGTTTGGGGGGGGAGCATTTTTATTGGCATCATACTTTATGAGGCAAATGAAAGGGCAATCTAGGGGCTTCAATAGGAGAAAAATGAGTTTGTAAGGGCTGAAAAGTAGTGAGATATGCTCTTCTGTGATCCCGCCGAGCATTAAGTGTTATTTTTGGAAGGTTGTGGGGTCCAATTAGAACTTCTGCAATGGGGCACCATGATTTTTTTCCGTGCGTTACTGAACGCAAGGAAATACCCAATGCTCTGGTCATGTGGTCTGTCTCAAGATGTATTAATTAAAATGTACTTTGGGACAGCCCCTTTAACGCCTTCATGACCTGAGGTTTTTAGTTTTTGCATTTTCGTTTTTTTGTTCCCCTTCTTCCCAGTTCCATAAATTTTTTATTTTTCAGTCAAAATGGACGTTAGGGCTTGTTTTTTGCAGAACGAGTTGTACTTTTGAATGACACCATTGGTTTTAACATATCGTGTACTGCAAAACAGAAAAAAAATTACAAGTGCGGCGAAATTGCAAAAAAAGGGCAATCCCACAGTTGTTTTTGGTTTTTATCATGTTCACTAAATGCTAAAACTGACCTGCCATTATGATTCTCAAGGTCATTACGAGTTCATACACATCAAACATGTCTAGGTTCTTTTTTATTTAAGTGGTGAAAAAAAATCCCCACCCCCAAAAAAAAAAAATGGCGACATTTTCCGAGACCTGTAGCATCTCTATTTTTGGGGCTGGGTGAGTGCCTATTCTTGCACGCTGAGCTGATGTTTTTATTGACACCATTTTGGTGTAGATACGATCTTTTGATCGCCTGTTATTGCAATGTAGCGGCTACCAAAAAAACGTAATTCTGGAGTTTTAAATTTTTTCTCGTTACGCTGTTTAGCAATCGTTAATTCTTTTTTTTATATTGATAGATCAGGCGATTCTGAAAGTGGCGATACCAAATACGTGTATATATTTTTTTGTTTTATTTTTAATGGGGTGAAAGGGGGGATGATTCGAACTTTTATATTTTTTTATATTTGTAAAAACTTTTTTTTACTTTTTGCATGCTTCAATAGTCTCCATGGTAGACTAGAAGCTGCAGTATATTGATCACTTCTGCTGCGCACAGGCAATGATCAGATCACCTGTGGGTAGAACACCAGGCGGCGCTCATAGCAATCTGGCTATAACAACCAAAGAGGTCTGCTGGAGACCTCTGGTTGTTATGCCGACCCATCGGTGACCCACAATCACATGACGGGGTCACCGATGGGCAGGATATCCGACGCGCTTCCGGTAAGCCGAGTTAAATTTAACAGGTTAACAGCTGCGTGTGGATCGCGATTCCACCCACGGCTGTTAGGGGCACATGTCAGCTGTTCAAAACAGCTGACATGTGCCAGAAAAGATGTGGGCTCCGCGCTAGAATCCACATCAAAGGGAGGGATTCCAGCGTAGGCATATTAATACGCCCAACGTCGGAAAGGGGTTAGGTTTGTATCCATATTACGCGGTAAGGAAAAATGTCCTCAATTGTATACTTTTTAAAAAAAAAATATCAAGTGTATCAAAGTGTATTTGAGTTTGACATCCCTGGTCTATATCAAAAGTCCTTTGACAGACAGGATTAGGACAACCACTATACAAAGGTGTTTTTTCCATTGTTATTTTTTCATTACAATGTTTATAATCATGGCAAAACATCAAAAAAAAAAAAATTTTTGCTAAAAATCCAAAAATGTCTGTTAAGAAAATAAAAATGTTCCCATAAAACTTGTATCATATCTGTGTTGATATTTTCATTTATAATTGGAAGTCGCAGCGCTCTGCCAACTCTATAGCATGATTGACAATAGAGGCGCCCAACAGACCCTACTGAGCTCTAATAAGGTCATTTGGGGTTCCAACAAGTTGTTTGAGCTCTACTGGCAGGGCACGTACATGCACCCCAAACATGCTGGACTTCTACTGTACTCTATGCCACTTAATAACATCACTGAAAATGGTCTCCGTGTTTTGTTGCAAAATGTGCAACTTTTTATATTTTCTATTCACAACACTTTTGCTAATTTTATGAAAGGCTAAGGGCCTAATGGAGGTGGCGTGGCTTGCGGCAGACTGACAAATCTGCAATACTTTATTCCAGAACTGATGAAAAAGTGGTTTTTGCATATGCAAAAAAACCCAAAAAACTCAGAAGTCTGATTGAGGCCTAAGTTTGCGTTTTCACACCTGGTTCTTCGTTTAGTATCTTCTCATTACACAACCATATGGATTTTTAAAAAAATACCGTAAGCAAGGTGCTGCCCGATTTCAGCAGGAGACCTTACATTTGCACTGTTTAGCCAATGACGCGATCATTCCGATGTAATGCAATCACATCAGTCTTTGATCACCGTGAAATAATAAACTGCAATTATCAGGAAAACTGGGCATTAACTACACCATTCTGTCTGACCAGATGTGTATATACAAAACCAACATAAAACTCATGTAAATTATGCAGAGATATATGCTGGGAATATACATTAAGAAGATGACTAGAAGAGAGACAGTGAAAGTTAATGGGAAGTCATACCTGTCAAATGAATGGAACTGCATGGGAAGGATGACCTGGGCTTCCCTTTTGAGTGCAGGGTCTGGGTAAGGTACCGGGTCAGGCCCGGCCTCAGCCATCTCAAATGGAGCAGCTACTAGACTTTTTAGAATTTCCTTGACGTTGATGCCTTTGCTTTGGCTGATGCTAGATATGGAGGGAGCTGGCTTTAGCATATCACTAGGACTGTCTGTTAAACTCTCCTGCGACTTCTTCACATCGGATGACAACGTGGACAGTAGTTCACCCATGATGTCTGGGCTTAAGCTGCTCTCATGATCCGTTCCATTCAAGATGCTGCTAATGTGCTCTTCTCCAATGCCCGAGTCCGTGTGAGGAAGAGAGCTTTCTAAATGCAGCTCTTCAATGGGTGTGGGGGTCTCTTTATCCTTGATATCAGGAAACAGCGCTGGTGTATCTAAAGCAAGAAAGCAAAAAAAAAAAAAAATATTAGGTTCAATCATAAGAAGCAGAAAATTTTACCCCTACCCGCTGTAATGATGAAACACTCATTAAAGTTAAAGAGGTATTCCCATCTCCAAGATCCTACCCCAATAGGTAGTAAATGTAATAATGGCAATAATGAGAAATGTAGTACAGTTCTTCTGATTTGCTATGTGTAGGGCACTGAAGTAGATTAGGTATCCGTGGTTACGTCCACTAACAACTATCACTATATGAGTAGTTGTCATAACCATAGATACCTAACCTACTGCAGTGCCCTGCACATGGGGTAAACGGCAAAGCATATCAGAAGAACTATACTACATTTCTAATTGGTGGTATTTGATAGTATTATTATTATTACTACACCAACTTGGAGATGGGAATACCCCTTTAACCTTCACCTTTAATCATCTCGTCATCGTGTATTTTATGCATGCCACTTGTCAGATGAACTTAGTGAATCAAGAGCATCTGACAAGTGTTGTGACGCTCCTCAGGCCTCATCGCAAACGTTATTTCACCCATTTTGTCAAAGCTTATTACAGCTAGGGTGAACATGCCAAACGTTTTGTGAAATTTTGTACTTTCGCATAGCAATTTATGCCAAAATCCTGGCATAATTATTTGATGAATTGGGGGTCCATGACCATCTCTAGATTTTCACTCGGAATAAACAAAGAAATCTGCGTCAAGCATGACCCCTGTGACCAACGTCTGGCGGTGTGCAGTAGGCTCCTTGGCTTCCCCATTGTGCAGGCAGCATACATGTTATCACATCAAAAAGTTGTCTTAGAATTGACACTTGTATGACAAGTAATAAATGTTTGCGCCCCACTTCAATTTCACCCCTCCACATTTATCAATGGTAAATTTCGCAGCAAATTGCATTAGCACAACTTTTGTTTAAGCATGTTTAATACACTTTCCAGTGTTGGAAAAAAGCAGATCAGTGATGAAAAGCAAATTAAAGTTAGGTTTTGCATAAACTCTGTCTTTTTGTGCATGTTAAAAATTAAGGCAGCCAATAAATGTATCTGGTAACCATTTTAAGACTGCTATGACCTGTCCAGAACATGTGACTTTTTTGTAACTTTTATATAGAAATGTATTCAGAAAATGATCACACTTCACACCAAAAAGTTTACCCAGCCCTATTTCCTCATTATTTATAAGTTTCGCCATAGATACTTAAAATGGTGTATTAAATCACAGAGAACATTTGGCCCAGGCATTTGCAACAAGGAAATGAAACAAACTGCACAAAAGTAATGATCGATGTCCCTTTCTACGATAATGATGTCTGTGCAATAATTAAAATCCCTGTATCAGAAAAACAAAAACTACAGCCGCTATAAACAAACGTAAAAACTGATCAGGACAGAAAAATATAGAAACAGTAATACAACAAGAATATAAAATAAATGATCTGCAATATCTGCACAACTGCGGCCTTTTAAGGTTCGGGTGGCGAGAGGTCAGAAGTGTGCCATCTGCTCATACAAAGAGCGGATTAGAGGTGGACAAGTTGATGGACAAGGTCTCTCTGAGACATCAGTGTGAGGATATTGAGCTGAAGGTCCACACCCAGAGGAATCCCAGAGGAGCAAGGCGTTAGATGTAAATCTATTCACATACCCCAAAGCTTTGAGATTAGTCAGTTACATGAGCGCAAGTTGCAGATGTAACAAAATACAACATATCCAATGACAAAATTACCAAACCTTGCCGCAAGCCTCAGGGGCAGGAAAAGACCAATAAATAGCTAAGCACAAATGAGTGTTGTTACATAAGATCCACTGTCTAATAAAACAAGGAAAAGACCAATAAATAGTTAAGCACAAACGAGTGTTGTTACGCAAGATCCACTCTCTAATAAAAAAAAATCAAAATAAGAAATTGGTTAGAACGTTATTGGTTTACACTAAGGAGATGTAGCTTTACATTATTTTATGTTGATTTGTGGTCATTTTTATGGAGTGTCAATAACACTGAAGGTAAATCATATACAGTACAGACCAAAAGTTTGGACACACCTTCTCATTTAAAGATTTTTCTGTATTTTCATGACCATGAAAATTGTACATTCACACTGAAGGCATCAAAACTATGAAATAACACATGTGGAATTATATACTTAACAAAAAAGTGTGAAACAACTGAAATTATGTCTTATATTCTAGGTTCTTCACAGTAGCCACCTTTTGCTTTGATGACTGCTTTGCACACTCTTGGCATTCTCTTGATGAGCTTCAAGAGGTAGTCACCGGAAATGGTTTTCACTTCACAGGTGTGCCATGTCAGGTTTAATAAGAGGGATTTCTTGCCTTATAAATGGGGTTGGAACCATCAGTTGTGTTGTGCAGAAGTCTGGTGGATACACAGCTGATAGTCCTACTGAATAGACTTTTAGAACTTGTATTATGGCAAGAAAAAAGCAGCTAAGCAAAGAAAAACGAGTGGCCATCATTACTTTAAGAAATGAAGGTCAGTCACCAGCCTCAGAAATCGCAGTTTAACAGCAGCTCAGATTAGAGACCAGGTCAATGCCACACAGAGTTCTAGCAGCAGACACATCTCTACAACAACTGTTAAGAGGAGACACTGTGCAGCAGGCCTTCATGGAAAAATAGCTGCTATGAAACCACTGCTAAGGACAGGCAACAAGCAGAAGAGACTTGTTTGGGCTAAAGAACACAAGGAATGGACATTAGACCAGTGGAAATCTGTGCTTTGGTCTGATGAGTCCAAATATGAGATCTTTGGTTCCAACCACCGTGTCTTTGTGCAACACAGAAAAGGTGAACGGATGGACTCTACATGCCTGGTTCCCACCGTGAAGAATGGAGGAGGAGGTGTGATGGTGTAGAGGTGCTTTGCTGGTGACACTGTTGGGGATTTATACAAAATTGAAGGCATACTGAACCAGCATGGCTACCACAGCATCGTGCAGCGGCATGCTACTCCATCAGGTTTGCGTTTATTTGGACCATAATTTATTTTTCAACAGGACAATGACCCTAAACACACCTCCAGGCTGTGTAAGGGCTATTTGACCAAGAAGGAGAGTGATGGGGTGCTACGCCAGATGACCTGGCCTCCACAGTCACCAGACCTGAACCCAATCGAGATGGTTTGGGGTGAGCTGGACCGCAGAGTGAAGGCAAAAGGGCCAACAAGTGCTAATCATCTCTGGGAACTCCTTCAAGATTGTTGGAAGACCATTCCGGGTGACTACCTCTTGAAGCTCATCAAGAGAATGCCAAGAGTGTGCAAAGCAGTCATCAAAGCAAAAAGGTGGCTACTTTGAAGAACCGAGAATATAAGACATAATTTCAGTTGTTTCACACTTTTTTGTTAAGTATATAATTCCACATGTGTTATTTCATAGTTTTGATGCCTTCAGTGTGAATGTACAATTTTCATAGTCATGAAAATAGAGAAACATCTTTAAAACTTATGGTCTGTACTGTATATGTATGTATGTATATATATATATATATATATATATATATATATATATATATATATATATATATACATAGATATAGAGATACCTCTCTCTCTCTCTATATATATATAAATCTATCTATCTATTTATATATATCCTTTGTCAGGCTGCATAATTTTACAACGTTAACAGGCTGGAGAGGTACAATTGTACCATCATATATATTTTATTGAAATTTGGCCAATATATTCTGGACCAAAACTGCAGAGATGTCACGAAATTTCAGCCCTCTATGGCTTTTCGAAAAAAAAAAAGTTATTGCAATTTTAAAACGGAATAGTTACAATTGTACCTACTCAGCCGGACGAAGGATATAGGACGCGGTGCTGCTGAGATGATGATCTTTTGTGGAAACCACAGTGTAGTGGTTCCTGCCAAGTACTGCAGATCAGCTCCTATTCTTGTCAATGTTTACAAACAGCCATTAGTTGATGGGTGGGGTGCAGTGTCTTTGCCCCCATGGATCTGATATTTCTAAGGATAGGTGATGAATATCAAAGCTGGAAAACCCTTTTAATTACATGTGCCATCAATATAGTAAGGGGTCACACTTGCGAGTTCAATGCGAGAAACTCACGCGAGTCTCCAGCATCAAGTCCTGGGCACTGCCGCAGGCACTCAGGACCGGAGCGTGTGGTTGCATATATTTCTTTGCAGCTGAACACTCCAATCCCAAGTGCCGGCACTTTTTTAAAAACTAAACTTAACCATGTCACCTTTTCTAGACACTTTTCATAAATGTCTAGCATAACGCAAAAAAAATCTCAGACATGCAAAATCTGGCATGCAGAATGCTCACTGATTTCTAGGCAGAATTTGTGGTGGAATTGTTTTTTAATAACCACAATAGAAATATATATATGAATATATATATGAATTAAAATTATTGTAAAGACATTATTGAGATTTATTGAGAGCATTAAAAAGCCTGCGTGCCTGAGGTTCCTCACCCCTGATGTATGTTATATATCTATATATACACACACGCACCTTTCTTAGATTTTGGCGGTTATGTCTCCTGGAAGTTTGTGAAACTATTGACAACTGCGTCTGCTGGGTTCACACTGCGTTAGTGTGACCCGTTTAACGGACTACGTTACACCGCGGCATAACGTGGTGTAACGTAGTCCGTTAACGCCGCCATTACTTTCAATGGGCGTGCGCTAGCGATGTGCCGTCATTGAGTGACGGACCCGAGACATGGGCCGCAGCGTTTCCGGGTCGGTCACTGCTAGCGCAGATGGAGCTAGCAGATGCTCCATCTGCGCTAGCGCTGTGCAAACGTCGGCACTTGCGCTAGTGCAGTCCGTTTAACGAATGTGTTGAACGGACTGCACAACGCAACTTGCGAACTTGTGATCTTCGCCCTAACGCTGCAGTGTTATTCCTAATGGAAATGTGGCAACATTGACGACAGGACATTGTTGTTCCCCTTGGCCATGCAAACTGCACAATAGACAATTTAAGAGAACCTGTCGCCAGGTTAAAAAAAATGGATGTTATTGCTCTTATTTTATTCTACCCGCTCCTCTGAGTATTTTTTATTTTTTAATTTTCAACCCACCATACAATTTCAGAGATATGGGCTTTTTTTTTTTACTTTGTGCACATTTTTGCGGTCTTTACTAAGGGGGCTGGCTCACAATATTTTCTGGGGCTGTCTCTTTAAGCTCATGTGTATTATTTCACTGTGAGCACCGCATCCCCTTGGTAAAGACCACAAAAATTAGCCTTAAATTGAAAAGGCCCTATCTCTGGAACAGTATGGCGGATTTAAAAAAGGCAAACAAAAAAACTATCCAGCTCCAGGGAACAGTGGGAGTAAAATAGGAGTAAAAACTGGATCTCTTTGACCTGATGACAGGTCCTCTAAAAATTATTAACACTCAGGTCAGGACAGTGGACAAAACCTTTTTAAAATATTCTTCAGGGGTAATGATACAATTAGTAGGAAATTATATGTGTTCAATAAATATGGCAAAATCATACTGGTTGCACCCCTACAAATCACACTCAGCCTGAGAAGCTGTATGCTGCTTCTCCAATCAGTAAAGAAGAGGAACGTTACATTGTACGGGAGACAAATGAGGCAGTGTACAACTAACGCCTCAGAAGGTGAAAATGCACCATTGATGTAGAACTCCAGACAAGCATTGGAAAGCGTCTCCCCACAGGGCAGAGCCATCAGCATCCAGAGAGAAAACGGAGCAGAACCACTGTGTGCAGAGAGATGGAGAGCAAGCACTGTGCAGCATTAGCTTTACAGCGCCATGAATGTGGACACAAACTAAAAAGACAGAGAGGCTCCGGGGAGCTGCTGGAGCCTGACATATTAGGGATTTTATTTATTTTTTTCAAACCTTTCAACCCCTGAAAGAATTGCAATCTGTGGAGAGACTGGATCTATTTATCCACTTGAGAGGTCAGAAAATGGTTTTAAGTCAGCGCAGGCACAATTCACATTGAGGTGTGTTGTCTACTATTGTGTGCAGACAGGAACGGGTTCTAATTTTATTGGGGCACCTGTAGAGTTCCTTAATGCCACTGGTGTTCATCAACAACATAGAGGGTATATACATACATACATGTACATTATATATAATATATATATATATACAAACACACATACTAGATGGTGGCCCGATTCTAACGCATTGGGTATTCTAGAATATGTATGTATGTATGTATGTATGTATGTATATAGCAGCCACATAGTATATAGAACAGGCCACGTAGTGTATAGGAGCCATGTACTATGTGGCTGCTATATACATACATACATACATATTGTAGAATACCCGATATGTTAATACAGGCGAAGCAGTATATAACAGTGGCCACGCAGTATATAACAAAGCCCAAACAGTATATAACACAGCCCACATACTATATAACACAGCCCATACAGTATATAGCAGCCACGCAGTATAACACACAGGTCACGCAGTATATAACACAGGGCACGTAGTATATCGCACAGCCCACGCAGTATATAACACAGCCCACGCAGTATATCACACAGCCCACACAGTATATAACACTGCCCATGTAGTATATAGCAGCCACGCAGTATATCACACACCCCACGCAGTATATAACACTGCCCATGTAGTATACAGCAGTCACGCAGTATATCACACAGCCCATGCAGTATATAGCAGCCATGTAGTATATAACGCAGCCCACGCAGTATCTAACACAGCCCACGCAGTATTTAGCACTGAGGGCACCATATCCCTGTTAAAAAAAATAATTAAAATAAAAATAGTTATATACTCACCCCCTGGGATCCAGCGAAGCTCTGGCGATGCTGTCCCGACGCGAGACCGCTAAGTCTTCTGGGTAATTTTGCAATGCATCTCCGGGAATGGAAGATGGCGGCCGGCGTGAGCGCATCGTCGGACGACGGAAGGTGAGAATAGCCTTATTTTGTTTTTTTTTAATTATTTTTAACATTCCATCTTTTTACTATTGATGCTGCATAGGCAGCATCAATAGTAAAAAATTTGGGGACACACAGGGTTAATAGCAGCGGTTACGGAGTGCGGAACCCGCGGCCCGTTAACGCTGGCATTAACCCTGTATGAGCGGTGACTGGAGGGGATTACGGAGCGGGCGCCGGGCACTGACTGCAGGGGAGTAGGGAGGGACTAATCGGACTGTGCCCGTCGCTGATTGGTCATGGCAGCCATGACAGGCAGCTGGTGAGACCAATCAGCGACACGGGATTTCCGTTACAGAGTTGCCGACGGAAAGACGGAAGTACCCCTTGGAAAATTATATATATATATATATATATATATATATATATATATATATATATATATACACACACACACACACACAGCGATATATGCACACACTGGAAATATATATACATACATACACACAGCGTATCTGTACACATTTACGCACATTTTTCTTAGATACACACATACAGCTCTGGCACAAATTAAGAGACCACTGCACAGTTTTATAAAAAAACAGCTTCTCTACATGTCTGACAGCCGTTCCATTCCAGTGTCAGTTCAATTCCAACCAGAGTACACCTCATTCTACTTAATGTGCTTCTGATTAGGTGATCATCTGAACCAAATCTTATTTAAAGAAGTAAAGCATAAAATACACTGCTGTGGTGTTCACAATCCTCTTGCAATAGGACAAGTTGGATGGCAAAACATGTACTAGTATTATCCCAAAAGTAATAGGAATGAAAAAACAACTTTTAACCATGCCAAAGGAGTTGAAAAGAAAAGGTTTGCGTGAGGAAAAGAAGGACTCAATTCTGGCTTTACTAGCAGAGGGATACAGTGAGCGTCATGTTGCTTCCATCCTTAAAATTTCTAAGACGGCAGTCCATTACAACAAAGTTAAGAAGCAGACACTGGGGACAAAAAAGCTATAGACCGGCAGAGAGGGAAAACGACTCTCCACTGACTGGGATGACCGTCATCTTATTCGAATGTCACTCAGCAACCGCAGGATGACATCAAGTGACCTACAAAAGGAATGGCACATGGCAGCTGGGGTGAAGTGCACAGCAAGAATAGTTCATAATAGGCTCCTAGAGGCAGGGCTCAAGTCGTGTAAAACTAGAAAAAAAACTTCCTTCAATGAGAAGCAAAGGAGAGCCAGGCTGAAGTTTGCCAAAGACCATAAGGTTTGGACTATAGAGGACTGGAGTAAGGTAATCTCCCCGGTGAGTCTAATTTTCAGCTTTGCCCAACACCTGGTCATCTAATGGTTAGACGGAGACCTGGAGAGGCGTTCAAGCCACAATGTCTTGCACCCACTGTGAAATTTGTTGGAGGATCGGTGAGGATCTGGGGATGCTTCAGCAAGTCTGGAATTGGGCAGGTTAACATCTTTGTGAAGGACGTATGAATCAAGCCACATTCAAGGCTATCTTGGAAAAACAGTTGATTCCTTCTGCTCAGGCAATGTTCCCCAACTCTGACGACTGTTTTTTCCAGCAGGACAATGCGCCATGCCACACAGCTAGCTAGCTAGTCTGCCAGCCCAATCTCCAGACCTGAACCTCATTGAAAACCTCTGGAATGTAATCAAGAGAAAGATGGGTAATCACAAGCTATCAAACAAAGACGAACGGCTTTCATTTTTGTACCAGGAGTGGCATAAGGTCACCCAAAACAGTGTGAAAGACTGGTAGAAAGCATGCCAAGATGCATGAAAGCTGTGATTAAAAATCATGGTTATTCCACAAAATATTGATTTCTGAACTCTTCCTGAGTTAAAACATTAGTATTGTTATTTCTAAATGATTATGAACATGGTTTTCTTTGCATTATCTGAGGTCTGCAAGCAATGCTTTTTTTTTTTGTTATTTTGACCATTTCTCATTTTCTGAAAATAAATACAAAATGTAGTACTTGGAAATTCAAAGACATGTTGTCAGTAGTTTATAGAAAAGAAGAGCAATTTACAATATACTCCAAAATATACCTATAAAGAGAAAAATCAGACAAACTGAAAATTCTGCAGTGGTCTCTTAATTTTTGCCAGAGCTGTATACGTATATACACACACACCCATCTCTCTCTCTCTGTATGTATTATATATATATATATATATATATATATATATATATGTATATATATATATATAAAAAATATATATATATATATATATATATATATACACACACACACACACACGCATATTAACATATATATATATATATATATATATATATACATATATATATATATATACAGTGGGGCAAAAAAGTATTTAGTCAGTCAGCAATAGTGCAAGTTCCACCACTTAAAAAGATGAGAGGCGTCTGTAATTTACATCATAGGTAGACCTCAACTATGGGAGACAAACTGAGAAAAAAAAATCCAGAAAATCACATTGTCTGTTTTTTTAACAATTTATTTGCATATTATGGTGGAAAATAAGTATTTGGGCAGCACGGTGGCGCAGTGGTTAGCACAGCAGCCTTGCAGCGCTGGGGTCCTGGGTTCTAATCCCACCCAGGACAACATCTGCAAAGAGTTTGTATGTTCTCTCCGTGTTTGCGTGGGTTTCCTCCGGGTACTCCGGTTTCCTCCCACATTCCAAAGACATACTGATAGGGAATTTAGATTGTGAGCCCCAACAGGGACAGTGATGATAATGTGTGCAAACTGTAAAGCGCTGCGGAATATGTTAGCGCTATATAAAAATAAAGATTATTTATTATTTATTATTATTTATTTGGTCAGAAACAAACAATCAAGATTTCTGGCTCTCACAGACCTGTAACTTCTTCTTTAAGAGTCTCCTCTTTCCTGCACTCATTACCTGTAGTAATGGCTCCTGTTTAAACTTGTTATCAGTATAAAAAGACACCTGTGCACACCCTCAAACAGTCTGACTCCAAACTCCACTATGGTGAAGACCAAAGAGCTGTCAAAGGACACCAGAAACAAAATTGTAGCCCTGCACCAGGCTGGGAAGACTGAATCTGCAATAGCCAACCAGCTTGGAGTGAAGAAATCAACAGTGGGAGCAATAATTAGAAAATGGAAGACATACAAGACCACTGATAATCTCCCTCGATCTGGGGCTCCACGCAAAATCCCACCCCGCGGGGTCAGAATGATCACAAGAACGGTGAGCTAAAATCCCAGAACCACGCGGGGGGACCTAATGAATGAACTGCAGAGAGCTGGGACCAATGTAACAAGGCCTACCATAAGTAACACACTACGCCACCATGGACTCAGATCCTGCAGTGCCAGACGTGTCCCACTGCTTAAGCCAGTACATGTCCGGGCCCGTCTGAAGTTTGCTAGAGAGCATTTGGATGGTCCAGAGGAGTTTTGGGAGAATGTCCTATGGTCTGATGAAACCAAACTGGAACTGTTTGGTAGAAACACAACTTGTCGTGTTTGGAGGAAAAAGAATACTGAGTTGCATCCATCAAACACCATACCTACTGTAAAGCATGGTGGTGGAAACATCATGCTTTGGGGCTGCTTCTCTGCAAAGGGGCCAGGACGACTGATCCGGGTACATGAAAGAATGAATGGGGCCATGTATCGTGAGATTTTGAGTGCAAACCTCCTTCCATCAGCAAGGGCATTGAAGATGAAACGTGGCTGGGTCTTTCAACATGACAATGATCCAAAGCACATCGCCAGGGCAACAAAGGAGTGGCTTCGTAAGAAGCATTTCAAGGTCCTGGAGTGGCCTAGCCAGTCTCCAGATCTCAACCCTATAGAAAACCTTTGGAGGGAGTTGAAAGTCCGTGTTGCCAAGCGAAACGCCAAAAACATCACTGCTCTAGAGGAGATCTGCATGGAGGAATGGGCCAACATAACAACAACAGTGTGTGGCAACCTTGTGAAGACTTACAGAAAACGTTTGACCTCTGTCATTGCCAACAAAGGATATATTACAAAGTATTGAGATGAAATTTTGTTTCTGACCAAATACTTATTTTCCACCATAATATGCAAATAAATTGTTAGAAAAACAGACAATGTGATTTTCTGGATTTTTTTTCTCAGTTTGTCTCCCATAGTTGAGGTCTACCTATGATGTAAATTACAGACGCCTCTCATCTTTTTAAGTGGTGGAACTTGCACTATTGCTGACTGACTAAATACTTTTTTGCCCCACTGTATTTTATGGAACACTTAGCCAACACAATCTCCAAGTCCACATCACTCAATCTAAGTCCAAGTCCATCAGACTTCTGTGAAATTAATCTGTTAAGTTATGAAGTATCACCGTTTGTGAATCAATTTCTCCTGCTGTTTTGCAAAGGGAAGAGACAACAGGTAGAAACGATAGGTAAATTATCAAGACAATCCCTATAAAGGAGTGGTTTTGCAGGGGGAGACCACAGACTATTTCTCTATTCTCATTCTTTTTGGCTGTTGTTTTCGCTACTTTTGCATTTTGTCATTACACTTGCTGCCAGTGGCATGAGGCGGTGTCTACAACCCACAGAAATTGCTTAGGTAGTGCAGCTCATCCAGAATGGCACATCAATGCGAGCTGTGGCAAGAAGGGTATCTGTCTGTCAGCACAATCCAGCAGCAGGACCGCTACCTCCTCCTTTGTGCATGGAAGAAAACAAGAAGCAGTGTCAGAGCCCTGAAAATTACCTCCAGCAGGCCATCAACATCCATGCGTCTGCTCGACAACGTCATCAAGTGGGTGTTGTGCTTACAGCCCAACACTGTGCAGGGAGATTGGCATTTGCCGGAGAACACCAAGATTGGCAAATTCACCACTGGCGTCCTGTGCTCTTTACGGATGGTGCTGTGGAGAACATTCTGCTCCCTGCAGCATGCTCCAGCATGACCGGTTTGGCTATGGGTCTGTAATGGTAAGGAGAGGCATTTCTTTGGAGGGCCGCACAGCACTCCATGTCTTCGCCAGAGGTACCCTGACTACCATTAGATACCAGGTTGAGATCCTCAGAACCATCGTGAGACCATATGCTGGTGCGGTTGGCCCTGGGTTCCTTCTGATGCGTGACAATGCTAGGTATCATGTGGCTGGAGTGTGTCAGCAGTTCTTGCATGATGAAGGCATTGATGTTATTGGACTGGTCTGCCCGTTCCCCAGACCTGAATTCAATCAAACACATCTGGGACATTATTATTATTATTTATTGTTATAGCGCCATTTATTCCATGGCGCTTTACAGGTGAGGAGGGGCACACATAATAAAAACAAGTACAATAATCTTAAACAATACAAGTCATAACTGGTACAGGAGGAGTGAGGACCCTGCCCGCGAAGGCTCACAATCTACAAGGGATGGGTGAGAATACAGTAGGTGAGGATAGAGCTGGTCATGCAGCGGTTTGGTCGATCGGTGGTTACTGCAGGTTGTAGGCTTGTCGGAAGAGGTGGGTCTTCAGGTTCTTTTTGAAAATTTCGATGGTAGGCGAGAGTCTGATGTGTTGTGGTAGAGGGTTCCAGAGTAGGGGTGATACATCATGTCTCGTTCCATCCACCAACGCCACGTTGAACCGCAGCCTGTCCAGGAGTTGATTGACGCTTTATTCCAGGTCTGAGAGAAGATCCCTAAGGAGAATATCCGCTGCCTCATCAGAAGCATGCCCAGGCGTTGTAGGGAGGCTACACAGGCACGTGGAGGCCACACACTACTGAGCATTATTTCCTTGTTTTGAGCCATTTCCACGGAAGTTGGATCAGCCTGCAATATGATTTTCCACTTTCATTCCAAATACAGAACTCCATGGGATATTAGTTTTGATTTATATTGATCATTTTTATGTTTTATTGTTCTCAACGCATTCCAATATGTAATGAATAAAGATGTGAAATATTTCATTCAGTGATATCTAGAATGTGGTATTTTAGATTTCCCTTTATTTTTTTAAGCAGTGTATATAGACAGTACAGACCAAAAGTTTGAACACACCTTCTCATTTAAAGATTTTTCTGTATTTTCATGACTATGAAAATTGTAAATTCACACTGAAGGCATCAAGACTATGAATTAACACATGTGGAATTATATACTTAACAAAAAAGTGTGAAACAACTGAAATTATGTCTTATATTCTAGGTTCTTCAAAGTAGCCACCTTTTGCTTTGATGATTGCTTTGCACACTCTTGGCATTCTCTTCAAGTGGGATTTCTTGCCTTATAAATTGTGTTGGGACCATCAGTTGTGTTGTGCAGAAGTCTGGTGGATACACAGCTGATAGTCCTACTGAATAGACTGTTAGAATTTGTATTATGGCAAGAAAAAAGCAGCTAAGCAAAGAAAAACGAGTGGCCATCATTACTTTAAGAAATGAAGGTCAGTCAGTCCGAAAAATTGGGAAAACTTTGAAAGTGTCCCCAAGTGCAGTGGCAAAAGCCATCAAGTGCTACAAAGAAACTGGCTCACATGAGTTCCGCCCCAGGAAAGGAAGACCAAGAGTCACCTCTGCTTCTGATGATAAGTTTATCCGAGTCACCAGCCTCAGAAATCGCAGGTTAACAGCAGCTCAGATTAGAGACCAGGTCAATGCCACACAGAGTTCTAGCAGCAGACACATCTCTACAACAACTGTTAAGAGGAGACACTGTGCAGCAGGCCTTCATGGAAAAATAGCTGCTAGGAAACCACTGCTAAGGACAGGCAACAAGCAGAAGAGACTTGTTTGAACACAAGGAATGGACATTAGACCAGTGGAAATCTGTGCTTTGGTCTGATGAGTCCAAATTTGAGATCTGTGGTTCCAAGCACCGTGTCTTTTTGCAACGCAGAAAAGGTGAACGGATGGACTCTACATGCCTGGTTCCCACCGTGAAGCATGGAGGAGGTGTGATGGTGTGGGGGTGCTTTGCTGGTGACACTGTTGGGGATTTATTCAAAATTGAAGGCATACTGAACCAGCATGGCTACCACAGCATCTTGCAGCGGCATGCTATTCCATCCGGTTTGCGTTTAGTTGGACCATCATTTATTTTTCAACAGGACAATGACTCCAAACACACCTCCAGGTTTTTTAAGAGCTATTTGACCAAGGAAGAGAGCGATGGGGTGCTATGCCAGATGACCTGGCCTCCACAGTCACCAGACCTGAACCCAATCGAGATGGTTTGGGGTGAGCTCGACCGCAGAGTGAAGGCAAAAGGGCTAACAAGTGCTAAGCATCTCTGGGAACTCCTTCAAGATTGTTGGAAGACCATTCCTGGTGACTACCTCTTGAAGCTCATCAAGAGAATGCCAAGAGTGTGCAAAGCAGTCATCAAAGCTAAAGGTGGCTACTTTGAAGAACCTAGAATATAAGACATAATTTCAGTTGTTTCAAACTATTTTGTTAAGTATATAATTCCACATGTGTTAATTTATAGTTTTGATGCCTTCAGTGTGAATGTACAATTTTCATAGTCATGAAAATAGAGAAAAATCTTAAAATGAGAAGGTGTCTCTAAACTTTTGGTCTGTACTGTAGATACAAACACACACACATGTATGTAATATATTGAACTAGCTGAAGAGCCCGGCGTTGCCCGGGCATAGTAACTAACTGTGGTTAGTTATAACAAATTAATGATTATCCTCCATCCCATAGTCCCGTGCCCATATTCCCATCATACATATCCTCCATACCATAGTCCCGTGCCCATATACCCATCACACATCCTCCATCCCATAGTCCCGTGCCCATATTCCCATCATACACATCCTCCATCCCATAATCCCGTGTCCGTATACCCTTCATACACATCCTCCATTCCATAATCCCGTGCCCATATACCTCTCCATGGCAACTTATGACCTCATTGTCACCATGGCAACCATTGAGTAGTGATCAGCGAATATACTCGTTACTCGAGATTTCCCGAGCACGCTCGGGTGTCCTCCGAGTATTTTTTAGCGCTCGGAGGTTTAGTTTTCATCACCTCAGCTGAACGATTTACAGCTATTAGCCTGTCTGAGTACATGTGGGGGTTGCCTGGTTGCTAGGGAATCCCCACATGTAATCAAGCTGGCTAATAGCTGTATATAATTCAGCTGCGGTGAAGAAAACTAAATCTCCGAGCACTAAAAATACTCGGAGGACACTCTAGCGTGCTCGGGAAATCTCGAGTAACGAGTATATTCGCTCATCACTAATTATAACATAACCATCACCATTACAACCTATTATGACATCATCGTCACCAAAGCAACCTTTATGGTATCCCCGTCGCCATGGCAACCATTATGACATCATCGTTGATACGCACACGCGCGTTTTTATAATAATATTGTATGTGTGTCACCTATACAATAAATCAGCATCGGAGAAGCGCACGGACACTGAAACACTTAAGAGCTAAGCACAGAGCTGGCAAGCGCTGCACTTCTCGCCTAAGAGGAGCACTCCTCACCACTGACAGATTGTAGAGGTGGCAGGTAACCTAGGGAATTCGCTCCAAACTATAATAGTAAAAATGTCCTGAGAGGAGTACATTTTTAATAAATAAATTGCAAAAAAAGCCTTAAATAAAACGGACAAGTAAATATACTTAATAAAAAACACCAATAATAATGCTTATGTTTTTATTATCAAATTATTTCTAAACACTGCTGTGGTGGTAATAGGTGTTGGACATTGCCGGTGCAGCTAGAAAGTCACGGGTTACAGACCACTCTACTACAGCGAGGCAGCGGACGATGGTACAGACTAGTCTGTGTCTAGTGTATCAGAAGCATACAATGGTCGGTAATCTAAGAGTGAAAAGCTCCCATCATTTAATAAGGAAAAGTATATTCTCAAACACAATATAAAACTGTCCACTGTAGTCTAAAATGTTCAACGCCATATAAAACTGTCCAACCTAATATGTCACTGGTTTTAAGTAACTGTCAAAGGCAATCTGAGCAAATGCGAATATGAGGAAGTCTACCTTCCCCTCTGTCATCCTCTGGAATGGATTTCATTTAAGAGGTAAATAGGAAGAAATTAACCATCTCCTGTTGTATGGAAAGTTTGGGGTGGATTAGTAAGTAGAACATTCATACTGGACTGGAAACAGGAGGGTTTCTGGGTCACCACTGATGATGTCCTACAACCCATACTTGTTTATTAAAAGGGTGTCACAATGATAAACGAAAAGTGTCCCACAGATTGGACTCCTGTGATCGACTGTGATCTGTGAAGAACCCAACAATAAGTGTTCAATTTCCCCACAGCACCACTGCAGGTGACGTTAAGCATTACACAGTGCACACAAATCAATGTGTAATACAAGGCTGTATGGGTCCTTTAAAGCAAGGGATGATTTTTTTTTTGTAACTGCTTCCACACTGCCTAACAGATGAGATTCTTGAAGAGTGGCCCAAGATCTATTAACTCAGAATCAAGTAATCAGTTAAAGTAAAAAAAAAATAAAAGAATACCCATTTAATATTTAAAATACTTAAAGGCAATATCCGGGTCCGTGAAAAACAAAAAACGTGCCTAAACACTAACAGGTGGGTAGATGCTACCTAGCTCCCTGTTGTGCCCAATGCCATTCTTCCCCTGCACAGAGCGGTCACAGGCCGTTCCTGCCGACTATTCACCTGCCTCTGCTGACGTCTTGTCCGGAGCGGCGGTGGCTTCTTTACCAAACTGTTGACAGGGTGAAACTTGCTCAAAGGTTCTCTTTAAAGTTGTCCCTAGGCAAGGATTATCTTCTAGTCATACACTTACCAGGCGAGGTGAGGAACATTGTTAATGGCAATGATATCAACCACAGCTCTTATCTTCATGGGAAGGTCTTATAGACCAGTAAAGAGAGCAGCTCAGAGGATTCCTGCTGTCCAAACTACGTGCAGAATGAATCAGAGATACTTCTGTTATTGCAATACTAGGCATTTAGGGGAAAACATGTAGTAAATCAGGGTCCAGGGATGATGTGACAGAGGACCAGTCACACGGTCCCAGCTTAACTCTCCCTACCTTTTTTATTTACTTTTTTTTTTTTTTCAGAAAACATTTTAATTTTATTTCAGAGCGATTGTCTTCAAGGATGTAAAACGCAAACAATAAAATGTAATAGGTCCCAGTGGAGACATTTATTTATATATAGACAGGCCAGCCATATGAAAACATATCTTATTCCATATGAATATGCCTATATAGAGAGCCACCAAACAGCCATCACACATCTGCAGAGCACACCTAATAATATCCTTGACCAAGTCAAAGTCAAGGTTTGCTAGGTTAGGCCTATCTAACCAAGTTGCCCAGATTTCCTCCAATTTTGGAATACGCATTTCTCAAGACGTATAGTACTATTTATGGCATCTATAACCTCTGACAGAAGGCAACTTTGGTGACTTCAGTGAGTAGCTATACTCTTCCGAGCCTGATACAGTATTCGGGAGACAGGGAGAATCAACAGAGATTTCTGCCACTCATCCAAGAACACACACTTTAGGATCCTCTGGGATCTCACCGTTAAAAAAATAGAATTAATAAGGTCCAGCACATCAGCCTACAACTCTCCCTACCTGACTCTGTATGACTAAATGTTCTCTTACTAGGTGTGTATAAGGAGAGTATTGTTAATCAAGATGAGTGGGTTGGGAAAGGCTGGCAGGGACATCCCTCCACGACTAGTCTTCTCCGTGACCTAAACTCCAGCCAACAATATAAAATATGTATTCTCTGAAAATGAGTAAAAAAAAAATACATATCTGCAATAATAAAGCCTCTCTATGACTCACACTGTGCAGAATTTAGGAGCAGAAATCATCTAACAAATTCCCCAAAAAAAGAATCTGTCAACAGAATTTGGCCCCAACTATTTATATACACATTTAACTCTTGCAGACACAAGTCCATCAATACATTGGCATAAATTGCACTGGATATGTAAATAAGGCTGAAGTGCTCTGGATGGGAGGAAGCACTTCCCAAGCTTCTGTCACTCTGGTTCTATTCCCGGCACAGTGCTGCCTTCGCCTGCTTAACTTCCTTTGCTGTGCGACTTTAAGAAAAGGAACAGTACGTTAAGCAGGAAATGGCGGCACTGGGAGGGAAATAGAGCCAGAGGGGCAGAGGTTTGAGAAGTGTTTCCACGAGTCCAAAGTACTTCAGCCTCATTTGCATAACGATACAAATTTATCAGTAATGGAGGAACGGACTAGACATGTAAAATTATTGCTGGAATTGTGTCTGCAAGAGCTACATGGACATATAAATAGTTTGGGGGATGAAATTGTGCTGATAACTTTTCCTAGCATATCCTTCTCTATAGCACTGGAAAGCTGCTTCTCTCCTAATTTATAAAACCTTACGCTTATCTGACATGGTCGTAGCTCAGGAAGTGATCGCCTGTGCTAGGTCAGCAGACAGAACCGTATAATTAAGATACCGGCTTCATTCTCGATCCCAATAATCTCACATTGAGGACATATTCTGGGCAAGGTTTAAACTTACGTAAATTATATAGGAAAAAGAGAGAAAAAAAAACAAAATGTAATCCATAATCAATCCTAAATGCTCATAAGGGCATATCGCACGTACCTGTACTTGTTGGCGAGTTAATTTCCTGCCTAATATTCCGAGCACTCTGACTGGCGGAGCGTGCCGTCTCCCGCTGAGGTTCCAGGATATCACGGTACTTAGATACCATTAATACAGAAATGAAGTACACAACCGCCAGGGCAAGAAACTGAGCTTGTTTACTGTCATCCTAAAAAAAGAGTTGATATGCTGTCAGAATATGCCGGAGGGGAAGAGCAGAGGGAGGGATGATGACAAAGAGAGAAGTCATGTTTACACTTACAAGTATGTTATATGTAAAGCACAGGAAAATGCTAGAACTCTGCAGATATCGGCTTCTTACACAAGACAAAACAATTGCGCTTATATCTTATCAGTAAGACTTAGGTGAGAATACCTGCAATAGTTGTCACATCACTACCTTTACTAGAGTACTGAACAGCAAAGATACCCAATTTTGTAATGTCACATCGATACATTTTTCATTGGTAATACAGAAAAATGAGGAAAAAAGAAATTTATATTAACAAAAAATATCAGACATCTTGCAATTTTCAAACTGGCCTAATAGACTCACATTTCATGCTCTGTACAGACGACTTTTCTGCAGTCTCATTATCGTCAGTCAGGATTACAATGACGGGTAACACCTCTATATATGGTAGATAGCAAAGGATTTACCAGGACTGTCTGCTCTATCCAGAATGTTGGGCCCTATGGATTTATTTTTGCTCATGCAATCATAGTGGTAGCAGCCAGAACCTTTTAATTCTTATATCAGCTTCACTATATGACGTCTTACATTTTTTTGAAAGACAATCTGAAGGTTTATTGAAGCGCTATTTTCCCCAAACATGTCTGTAAGACCATGTTCACAAGTGGCATTAAATGATGCATTTCTTCTGCTGCTATTTAACAGCATGTTTTCTGCAGTTGTCTTTACAAAACAATTTTCCGTGGTTATTGCATTTTTGCTGCAATCTTTACTGTTTTTTCTCGCTCTTTGGACAAGCATTTCTAAAGATTTGGTTTCTTCTTGTACAGAAAAATTTTGATTCCTCATGTAAAAATGCATAGGCGCCTATTGCGAAAAAAAATATGCACTAAAGCTGCACAGTTCAGCAGCGTCTTTATACAGCGGGCAGGGTTTTCAGGAAATCACATCCACTTTGCTTGGACAGTAAAATGCAGCAGGTTTTCTGCCCCCTAAAAAAAACCACAACAGAAGAAAAACGCAGCATTTACGCTACATGTGAACACAGCTTTAAGGTCCAAACAAAGTGGATGCGATTTGATGAAAACTCCTTCTACTGTTAGATGCTGTTGAATTCTGCGGTTTTGGTGCATTTTTCTCTCTATGGGCCTTTATGGAGAGTCTGAATACAATGAATGGTTAAAAAAAAACAACAAAAACAAGCAAACAACAACACTGTTGCATTTTTAAGTGAAGAATCAAAGCTTTTCTGTATTCTTAAAAAAAACTTTCTGATGCAGCTTAAAATCTGCATTAAAAAATGCATCAAATAGCAGATAAAAGGTATAAAAAATGCAGCAAAAACACAATAATCAGAGAAAATTGATCTGCAAATAAAAAGCATGCAAAAAGGTAGCATTTAAGGCCTCAGAATTACATTTTTATTAATTTTTCATGCGTTCAATAGAGGGGGGGGGGAATCAATCATGTCATTATTTATGCAATTTACCGATCACCATTAATAATCTGTTCACTGTATTGGGTGGGTTGTTACGATTACAGTGATGCCAAATAGGTCTATAGTAATTGCTGGTTTGCGATGTTTATTTTTTTATTTTTTAAGTGCATTTAAAAAACTCACTTAATGTTTTTCATTATTTTTTCTTTAGTAATTTTACCTTTATTTTCCCTCTACAAAAAAGGTACATAGACATGCAGTGGTAAATGATGTAGCTCTATGTACCAGTACACTGTGCCTGTAATGAAGAGGAATACAAACACCTTCAAGTACAGACAATTCTCTTGGCTATCGCTGCAGTGCCCAATGCTAAAGCGCTGACTTGCCTGAGCTTTCTCGGCGCGATCATTTGTCTACGCTCCCCAGGCAAGAATTTTTCCCCAAATAGGGAGTTACAGTCTACATTGGTCATATCCGTCCTGACAGGGAAAACTACTCTATCCCTCCTGTCTACCGAGCCACAACTGAAGAGATTACGGCCATGCATCATCTCAGCTTTAAAGAAAACAATCTGTAAAACTCGAAGATGTGTTGGCCAGCTATCAATTAAACGTCAGATGTCTTAGGCCGCCATGGATGCCTCTAGTCATTGGTCCGTACACCTGACAGAGGAGACCACTACAATGGCAGATCGCATTGTTAGCTATTCCAGCAATTGCATCACCTGCCACTACAACCATAAAAGAAATCTAAAATAATATATGGACAATAAAAGTAACAATTATGTATCAGCAGACTGCATCCATGTAGACGACCACTTTACTCAATATCTCCATGAAGTCTGAGATATTTATTAAACGATTGGAGTATATCGTCATGTGGTCTACAGTGCACACTAGTGGTCAATAATGGAAATGCAGGCCCTACTTTTACATTACTGATGACTTGGAAAGGATTTTTTTTTATTGATAACTATTTTTAAAAAAAGGCATCTATGCAGCTATCCCAAAACAATTGATGTGTGAGCTAAATTAAAATGAACATTAAAGATAAATGGAGTTTTCGCTCCCTATAGATCTCAAATTAGAAGTACAATATGAAATAAAAATAAAATGAAGTAAAAGTATGGTTACAGTTAATTACTAAAAAACAAACTAGTAGCAGAAAGGAACATAAAATGTTGGTTAGATGACGATGGCAACTAATTTTGTAGGATTTTTATGCTAGGACATTACAAATGGGCACTGCTTATTAAATAATGCATTTCAGCTCCCCCTGGTGGTGAAGGAGGGAAAGTGAAAAGACAAGCTAGCATTACTCCACTGCTTGGGCTTTTAGCTCACAACTAGTTTGATTATTTGCCTATCAGATAGGTAATCAGAAAGTTGGGGGAACTGGTTGAAACATAAAAATGCCACAAGTTGCAAAATTTTGAAAAAGGTTTTACAAGAATTTTAAAGTGGTTTTATGCCCGAAAACTAAACTGCTAGATGAATCGGGGCTGTGTCTTTAAAACCTAGGTTATTACTTCTCGCACTCCTCTTGTACCATGCGAGTGCCTTGGGGCCTGTGACCTGGGGTAACAAACAGCCCTGTCTGGCATCAGTTTCCTTCTCCTGACACTCACTGTATATGCGCCACAGAAGGTGGGAGGATTGGTATGATGCAGGCTCACATGCTGAGCCGACTCAATGCCCGGCTGGTGCCAGCTGTTTTACACAGTCAACACCCGCCGTCAACTGCTGCGATTTTAACTAGCTCCGATTGCAGCAGTGTAACCCCTTGAATGCTGTTTTGAACAGTGACAATGGCATCCAAGTGGTTAAACCGGCATCCAAGTGGCCCTTGGTCACCCCCGTTAGGCCCAAATTGGGACCGCCACATGGAAAAATTATCTATGCAACCGAAAATACATCTAATATAAATGCAAACAGTCTGCTGAAATTCATCACTGACCATACCAAAAAAATGACTGTGGATCTATTTGGCAGTTAAAGGAGCAGAAAAATTCAGACAAATCGGCAAAAAAATATGCTTAAATTACCAGCGGACTCGTCATGGATTTAGATGTGGACATGCAGAGTATTCCTCTCCAGGTATAGATGATAATGATAAAACATTTACCATTAGATTCCAAAAAATTATGCTTTGAAACGGCATGCACATTATCCTGGAGGTGCATTGGGGCGGGGCATTGTATTCAGTGCACTGACACACCTCCAACGCACTCCCAGGCTAATTTGCATGTAGGACAAAAGCTATTTCTCAGCACTGGTACATCCAATTACTAAAAAAAAGCCATCATTTTTATTGTTATTCTAAAACCGTGCCACTAGTTTCAGGAGTAAAATCAGTAACCCAGGCAGGTCCTTGTACAAACCTGCCTGATACTGTATTAGTCAGAGCCATCTCACCCACAACGTACAAGCCATAGGTATGGCCAAAGCAGCAACTTACCACATCGCGGAACACAACGGCCCGCAGACGGTTAATGTCCACATCCTGGAGGAGTCGATCGGGGTCCTTTATCGGTGACAGGTTACTAGGAACATTGTCCATGGGGATCTAGGAGTACAAAAACAGGAACATTAGCATTAGGAAACTATTTATAAACGTATTTCTTGCTATTGCTACAGTGGCTGTAAGGATACATGAAATAGCAGGGCTGTGGAGTCAGTAAGGCTACGTTCACATTAGCGTTCTGCCGGGCTGCGTCGGGCGCAGCCGCGGTGACGCATGCGCCATGCGCCCCTATATTTAGCATGGGGGCCCATGGACATGCATTTGCATGCGTTTTGCGATGCATGCGTCTTTTTTGCCGCAAGCGTTAGGGCGCAGAGGATGCAGCAAGATGCATTTTTTTTGCGTCCAAAATCCGGCAAAAAAAGGACGCATGCGTCGCAAACTATGCGTTTTGCATGCGCTCTTGTTTGCGTTGTGCGTTGCGTCGCCGACGCAGCAGCGCACAACGCAAATGTGAACGTAGCCTAAGCCAAACTTCAGACTCCAACTCCTCAATTTCCATGACACCGACTACAGGACTCCGACATGGCTGCGGAGTCCGTGAGCCAAACCTCCGACACCGACCACCAAAATGGGCTCAGACTTCACAGCCCTGCGAAATAGCTGTCGGCCAAATGCTGATTCAGCTCCCCACACATGTACGCTCAGCTCAGTTGAGCATCCACGTTTCTATAGGGACGTTAGCCAATGCCGGACTCATTGTAACATACACCATTAGGATATGTTCACATGTAGCTTTTTTGATGCATTTTTTTCTGCATGAAAAACGCAGCCTATGGCCAGAAAACAGAAGGAGTTTTGCTCGTACTTTTGTGTGATTTTTTTGCTAACCCATTTTGATCTGAATGAGGAAAAACTGCAGTAAAAACAATGAAAGAATTGAGGAGTTGCTTGAAAAAAAAAAAAACCCACCACAAGTAAAAAAACTGCAAAGAAAAAAGACGCACTGTGTGAATAACATGTTGGAAATCTCATTCATTTTGCATAACTCGCGCACAAAAAGAATTGTAGAAAAAAATACAGATCACAAATGCTAAATGTGAACAAGCCTTAACATAGGAAAAACACGCAGACGACAAGGAGAAGCCATATTGATGGTGTCCGAATCCAGGAGTAAATGCCAACCAATACCTAAATGGTAAAGCAGACGCCAGGCTCTGCCCACATCGCATCAGCTGCAGGACTTTGTTCCCTACATATTTTGTCATTATTTCCCAGGACTGCTCCAGCGTCCTCCCCGCATCCACAGTGCAGGTGGAGAAAGGATTAGGAATATTTCCGTATGTTCAGGAGACTCGGCCTGCAGAATGGCAGTAATGGTGATGTGACGGAATGGAATGTACTCGATTACCAGTCGCAGGGGACGGAGCGCTAACATAATGGCTGCTCAATGATAATTGGCTGGTCGCCTCCTGCCTGTTTGGCTTGTAATCAATTGAACAGTATGGTTCTGATTAAAAATAAAGAAAAAACACTATCCCGGCCATTGCAGTAGTGTTTTTCTAGGATTTCATTTCACTTTTTATTGGTGTTTAAAAGCTTTACTCTGCAAATTCAATAAGTCCCACTTGTGCCAAGCTTAATTCCGTTTTTCTAACCTCTGACAAGACATCCTTCAGGGCCTTGTAGATGGTCTTCAGAAGACCCCACCAGATACAACACTCTTCCCTGCTTTGTCTTAGGCCAAGTTATAAGATCTGCACCTCACCATCTGAAAGAACGGCACGAGTGGAGGAAAGGAAGGGATCTAACCAATTTACAGCTGGCACCCAAGAGTCATAGTCTGCGATTCATCATTTGTGATTTTTTTTAAAGTTACTTCACTTTTTTTGTCTTGTGGTATTCGTTGCATTTTTTGGCGCCAAATTGATCTAAACAGCGCATGCGATTCATGAGTTTGGCACAATGTCATAAATGGTTTTTTTTCCTGGGTTGATCCCTTTTTGCACAATAAAAGGGCAGACATTGGCGCAAAAGAAAAAAAAAAGTCACGTCCACAGTCAGCGGCACTGACCCGGCGTCCACCGTCAGCGGACCCGGCGTCCACCGTCAGTGGACCCGGCGTCCACGGCCCGGTGTCACATAATAAAAGCACAGAACACCTCAGATTGTAAATTCCCAATCTCACCTTTGTGGCAGTGGTAACGGGAACACTCTGCAGATTATCCTGGACCTTACTGCTGCTCATAGACTTGGTCCCCCGCTCTCGCTGCCTCTGCCGGCACTCCAAGCAGTTTCGTACAGCTACACAGCAAACTAAAAAAGGTTTAATCAAAATCGACTCACATTTATTTCATTATACAACGGAGTGGTAAAATAAAATCACAAAGAAAATACATAGTTTATATCAGCAGAAGTTATGGTTGAAGTCATTAATGGTCATGTGCTGTACAATGGCTAAACCGGACGGACAGGCCGCACACGGCTCTAAAGGGATCGTCTCAACTCTTTCTCAATATAAAGTCATCCCAACAATCACCTGATCGCTGCAGGGCTGACTTCGGAAACCCTTGATAATCAGCAATTATAGCCTGAGAAAGCCAACGCTTAGCTGTAAATTTTCCCAACAGTGGTTTGAAGGTGAAATATACAGTAGAATGACATGGCAGCTGTTCTATCAAAGATATTGTTGACACTTAAAAGGCATCATATCAAGGAAAGTATTGTTTACAACTTGAGCATGTGAAAAGAATTTTATTTACAATATATGTCTCTTCAAATAGTGTGTGGTTTTGTAAGAACGCTATATTTACATCTTTAATAGCACGGACCACCATTAGTGGTGGACGCACATGTTCAGTACGTTCCTTGCTCTGTCCCCGTTCAGGCTGAGTACTGATCTGAAAGCAGAGATACTAATGTGGTAGTGAGAGGAGAACTAAAGCATGGGACAGAGATAGACAGACCGGATCTAAAACAGACAGACAGACCGGATCTAAAACAGACAGACAGACCGGATCTAAAACAGACAGACAGACCGGATCTAAAACAGACAGACAGACAGACCGGATCTAAAACAGACAGACAGACCGGATCTAAAACAGACAGACAGACCAGATCTAAAACAGACAGACAGACCGGATCTAAAACAGACAGACAGACCGGATCTAAAACAGACAGACCGGATCTAAAACAGACAGACAGACTGGATCTAAAACAGACAGACAGACAGACCGGATCTAAAACAGACAGACAGACCGGATCTAAAACAGACAGACAGACCGGATCTAAAACAGACAGACAGACCGGATCTAAAACAGACAGACAGACCGGATCTAAAACAGACAGACAGACAGACAGACCGGATCTAAAACAGACAGACAGACAGACAGACCGGATCTAAAACAGACAGACAGACCGGATCTAAAACAGACAGACAGACCGGATCTAAAACAGACAGACAGACAGACAGACCGGATCTAAAACAGACAGACAGACCGGATCTAAAACAGACAGACAGACCGGATCTAAAACAGACAGACAGACCGGATCTAAAACAGACAGACAGACCGGATCTAAAACAGACAGACAGACAGACCGGATCTAAAACAGACAGACAGACAGACAGACCGGATCTAAAACAGACAGACAGACCGGATCTAAAACAGACAGACAGACCGGATCTAAAACAGACAGACAGACAGACAGACCGGATCTAAAACAGACAGACAGACCGGATCTAAAACAGACAGACAGACCGGATCTAAAACAGACAGACAGACCGGATCTAAAACAGACAGACAGACCGGATCTAAAACAGACAGACCGGATCTAAAACAGACAGACAGACCGGATCTAAAACAGACAGACAGACCGGATCTAAAACAGACAGACAGACCGGATCTAAAACAGACAGACACGCCGGATCTAAAACAGACAGACAGACAGACAGACCGGATCTAAAACAGACAGACAGACAGACAGACCGGATCTAAAACAGACAGACCGGATCTAAAACAGACAGACAGACCGGATCTAAAACAGACAGACAGACCGGATCTAAAACAGACAGACAGACCGGATCTAAAACAGACAGACCGGATCTAAAACAGACAGACCGGTTCTACATAGACAGACCGGATCTACATAGACAGACCGGATCTACATAGACAGACCGGATCTACATAGACAGACCGGATCTACATAGACAGACCGGATCTACATAGACAGACCGGATCTACATAGACAGACCGGATCTACATAGACAGACCGGATCTACATAGACAGACCGGATCTACATAGATAGACCGGATCTACATAGATAGACCGGATCTACATAGATAGACCGGATCTACATAGACAGACCGGATCTACATAGACAGACCGGATCTACATAGACAGACCGGATCTACATAGACAGACCGGATCTACATAGACAGACCGGATCTACATAGACAGACCGGATCTACATAGATAGACCGGATCTACATAGATAGACCGGATCTACATAGATAGACCGGATCTACATAGACAGACCGGATCTACATAGACAGACCGGATCTACATAGACAGACCGGATCTACATAGACAGACCGGATCTACATAGACAGACCGGATCTACATAGACAGACCGGATCTACATAGACAGACCGGATCTACATAGATAGACCGGATCTACATAGATAGACCGGATCTACATAGACATGAGTAAGACTGACAGACCTGAGCTAAATATATAGACATGAGCTACATTGATCGCTAGATATACATGAGGTGGATGGATAGGTGGATAGCTAGACAGATAGATAGACAGACAGAGAGAGCTATGTAGACAGACCGATAGACAGATATGAGCTAGATTTTTCGCTAGATATACATGAGCTAGATGGATAGACAGACAGACAGACAGAGACAGATATATACACAGACTGATAGACAGACATATGAGCTAGATAGAGACATGAGATAGATGGAGAAAAATACAAAGGAAAGTGATTTTTTGGCACTTATTTGGTTAAAATAAAGGTGTGCACAAGTCCAGAATGTGTTTTTTGTCATCAATTCAGAGGTTAACCCTTTTAATGCCTTTTTGCACCGATATAGTTGGTTCTATGGAATCCTGTCCTATGGTGCCCATCTGTCCCAGTAGTAAGAACACAACTTTAACTAAGGCTCCCGCAGACGCCCAAACACAGGCTGCAGTGCCCGAACTGGCCGCGGGTCTTCATATACCTCTCTGAGGCAGCCGGGCTGGGCAGCCCACGGCCAGGCCGTGCATTACTGAATGAGCCCTAAACAACTATTTACATTTCTGTCACATGTATAAAATAGATTTATTACGGTTTTGAGCTTTGTAATGTTAAAGTAGGAAATGCTAACTGTGCTAACATTAAGTGTCAGGTATGTGAGAAGTTATCATTGTGGAAATTCAGCTGGGAAGCAGGAGAGGATCTGAGAAGAGGAGCGAATGCACAAATTGGAAACACATGTTGGAGAAATGGCTCAGTAAAATGCAGAAGTGTCTCAGAAAATGTCTTATATTTTTTTTCTTATGATTAATACGGGCGTGTCATGGGAAAGAATTGTTGTACATAGGTTTCAGTGACATCTGCAGGTTTAGATCCAAGGTAAATCTATTTTTCTCCAATTCAGAGGGGTTGGTCTCAAGACAAGTCAAGACTCCGGTAGTCTCCCAATTCTGGGGTTCGTGTGATAACGCTACAGGGTTTCTTCACACTGAATTTTATGGCTGAGTTTTTGGAGCAGAAAATTTTCATGGTTTCTGCTTAGAAAAATCAGCAAAAAAAAGTGAACATAAAGGGCTCATTCAGACATGGGCTCACATCAGTCTGAGCACAGATTGGGTGCAGGTCTCCTAACCGGAGCATGCCCGCTTCGTGTATTTCTAGGAGTTCGGCAAGCTAGGATGAGCCGTGGCCAGACCGTACATGGCGGTCTGATCTCTGACCAAGATCCACGGATGTCTGCATGAGCGCCAGGTGTTCAGTTACTCTGCAGCGCCACCACAGGTAAAAGGAAGTATTTCACAAATCCAGTTAAAATCTGAGCATTGTACATATAATTTATAGATATATTAGGTCCTCCAGAGAGAAAGAAGCTCTTTGTAGTGTCCTTCCAGGGGCTAACCCTCAATATGGGAGCAACTGATATCAAAGGGGTTGTCCAGTCCAAATCGATAAGTCTGCAGTTACTCTTTGTGACTGCAGACTTATGAATACCCCCAGAGCGCACACTGTGAGCTGCAGGGATCCACCAGTTTCTGAGTCAGGACCGGCAGGTACGTATGGGTTATGCATACTCCAGGCCTGGACCCATCAAGTGGATGTAGCCTCGCTCCATATATTTGTATGGCTCCAAGGTCGCGCTCCAACTAGGAAGGGGGCTGTCCAGTGGGCGTGGTGACTAGAGGGCACGGCCTCGCGCCATACAAGTGTACAGAGAGCGAGGCTGCGCCCACTGGCCGCGAGTATGTAGAACGCATAGATACTCTCCGGTACTGGGCCAGAAAACAGTAAATCCCCTGCAGCGCACAGTGCGTCACACAGACTGACTGCAGACTTATTGATTTGGATTGGATAATCTCTAAAACTTAGAACTCCATAAAGTAATTAAAACAAAGTTTAAAACCTAACAATTCCTTTACATGGCTAAAACAACAAGACATAATGCCAGGCTCTAAAGTGCTAAAGAAAAAAAAAAGAAATGGTGTAGACTATGGCCCCAATTCATCAAGGTTGATGTTGATGAGGTGGCGTGTTGGAGTCAGAGGCGCCTAATTCATAAAAGGCACACATCTCATAATTAGGGTTGAGCGAAACAGATAGGCACTTTTCAAAAGTCGCCGACTTTTAGCAAGGTCGGGTTTCGTGAAACCCGACCCGATCCCACTCTGGGATCGGGGTCGGCGATCTCTAATGAAAAGTCGGGCTTCGTTATATATATATATATATATATATATATATATATATATATATATATATATATTTATTAACTTCAGCGCGATATAGCTTTTACCGGCTTTTCATTTCCCCTGCCAAAACCCGAAATGATATGAGACATTGTTTACATACAGTAAACCATGTCATATCCACCTTTTTTTGCATATTCCACACTACTAATGTTAGTAGTGTGTGTGTGCAAAATGTCAGCGCTCTAGCTCTTAAATTTAAGGGATATATCGCGGAAAAAATTGGTGTGGGCTCTCGCGCAATTTTCTCCGCCAGAGTGGTAAAGCCAGTGACTGAGGGCAGATATTAATAGCCTGGAGAGGGTCCATGGTTATTGCAACCCCCCCGGCTAAAAACATCTGCCCCCAGCCACCCCAGAAAAGGCACATCTGGAAGATGCGCCTATTCTGGCACTTGGCCACTCTCTTCCCACTCCCGTGTAGCGGTGGGATATGGGGAAATGAAGGGTTAATGCCACCTTGGTATTGTAAGGTGACATTAAGCCAAATAATGGAGAGGCATCAATTATGACACCTATCCATTATTAATCCAATTGTATGAAAGAGTTAAAAAAAAACACAAACACATTATTAAAAAGTCTTTTAATGAAATAAACACACCGTTTGTTTTAATATTTTATTGTACGCTCAATCCACTGGCTGAAGACCCTCGTTCTGTAACAAATAAAAAATAATAAACCAACAATATACATACCTTCCGTAGATCTGTAACGTCCCATGTTGTAAATCCATCTGAAGGGGTTAAAATATTTTACAGCCAGGAGCTCTGCTAATGCAGCGCTGCTCATGGCTGTAAAACCCAGGGGAATGAAGGTAATGTAAGTCAATGACCTATATTTACCTACATTCACGGTGATGCGCCCCCTGCTGGATGTCCCTGGAGCGTGGGAAAAGTTCCCAGGCTCGAGGTCATATGAGGACATCCAGCAGGGGGCGCATCACCGCGATTAAAGGTAACTACAGGTCATTGATCTACATTACCTTCATTCCCCGGGGTTTTACAGCCACGAGCAGCGCTGTATTAGCAGAGCCCCTGGCTGTAAAATATTTTAACCCCTTCAGATGGATTTACAACGTGGGACGTTACAGATCTACGGAAGGTATGTATATTGTTGGTTTATTATTCTTTATTTGTTACAGAGCGAGGGTCTTCAGGTGGATTGGCAGTACAATAAAATATTAAAACAACCTGTGTCTTTATTTCATTAAAATACTTTTTAATAATGTGTGTGTGTTTTACATTTAATGCAAATGGATTAATAATGGATAGGTGTCAGAATTGACACCTCTCCATTATTAATCTGGCTTAATGTCACCATACAATAGCAAGGTGACATTAACCCTTCATTACCCCATATCCCATCGCTACACAGGAGTGGGAAGAGAGTGGCCAAGTGTCAGAATAGGCACATCTTACAGATGTGCCTTTTCTGGGGTGACTGGGGGCAGATGTTTTTAGCCAGGGGGGGCCAAAAACCGTGGACCCTCTCTAAGCTATTAATATCTCCCCTCAGTCACTGGCTTTACTACTCTGGCGGAGAAAATTGCACGGGAGCCCACGCCAATTTTTTCAGCGATCTAACCCTTAAATTGTCTTTAACCCTTAAATTTAATAGCTTTCAGCAATTTAAGGGTTAAATCCCTGAAAAAATTTGCGTGGGCTCCTGCGCAATTTTCTCCGCCAGAGTGGCTGCTCGTGGCTGTATAACCCCGGGGAATGAAGGTAATGTAGGTCAATGACCTGTGGTTACCTTCATTCGCGGTGATGCGCCCCCTGCTGGATGTCCTCATATGACCTCGAGCCTGGGAACTTTTCCCACGCTCCAGGGACATCCAGCAGGGGGCGCATCACCGCGAATGAAGGTAAATATAGGTCATTGACCTACATTACCTTCATTCCCCGAGGTTTTACAGCCACGAGCAGCGCTGCATTAGCAGAGCTCCTGGCTGTAAAATATTTTAACCCTTTCAGATGGATTTACAACGTGGGACGTTACAGATCTACGGAAGGTATGTATATTGTTGGTTTATTATTTTTTATTTGTTACAGAACGAGGGTCTTCAGCCAGTGGATTGAGCGTACAATAAAATATTAAAACAAACGGTGTGTTTATTTCATTAAAAGACTTTTTAATAATGTGTTTGTGTTTTTTTTAACTCTTTCATACAATTGGATTAATAATGGATAGGTGTCATAATTGACGCCTCTCCATTATTAATCTGGCTTAATGTCACCTTATAATAGCAAGGTGGCATTAACCCTTCATTACCCCATATCCCACAGCTACACGGGAATGGGAAGAGAGTGGCCAAGTGCCAGAATAGGCGCATCTTACAGATGTGCCTTTTCTGGGGTGGCTGGGGGCAGATGTTTTTAGCCAGGGGGGGCCAAAAACTGTGGACCCTCTCTAAGCTATTAATATCTCCCCTCAGTCACTGGCTTTACTATTCTGGCGGAGAAAATTGCACGGGAGCCCACGCCAATTTTTTCAGCGATTTAACCCTTAAATTGTCTTTAACTCTTAAATTTAATTTAAGGGTTAAATCCCTGAAAAAATTGGCGTGGGCTCCTGCGCAATTTTCTCCGCCAGAGTGGCTGCTTGTGGCTGTGAAACCCCGGGGAATGAAGGTAATGTAGGTCAATGACCTGTGGTTACCTTCATTCGCGGTGATGCGCCCCCTGCTGGATGCCCTCATATGACCTCGAGCCTGGGAACTTTTCCCACGCTCCAGGGACATCCAGCAGGGGGCATCACCGCGAATGAAGGTAAATATAGGTCATTGACCTACATTACCTTCATTCCTCGGGGTTTTACAGCCACGAGCAGCGCTGCATTAGCAGAGCTCCTGGCTGTAAAATATTTTAACCCTTTCAGATGGATTTACAACGTGGGATGTTACAGATCTACGGAAGGTATGTATATTGTTGGTTTATTATTTATTTGTTACAGAACGAGGGTCTTCAGCCAGTGGATTGAGCGTACAATAAAATATTAAAACAAACGGTGTGTTTATTTCATTAAAAGACTTTTTAATAATGTGTTTGTGTTTTTTTTTAACTCGTTCATACAATTGGATTAATAATGGATAGGTGTCATAATTGACGCCTCTCCATTATTAATCTGGCTTAATGTCACCTTACAATAGCAAGGTGGCATTAACCCTTCATTACCCCATATCCCACCGCTACACGGGAATGGGAAGAGAGTGGCCAAGTGCCAGAATAGGCGCATCTTACAGATGTGCCTTTTCTGGGGTGGCTGGGGGCAGGTGTTTTTAGCCAGGAAGGGGCCAATAACCGTGGACCCTCTCCAGGCTATTAATATCTGCCCTCAGTCACTGGCTTTACTACTCTGGCGGAGAAAATTGCGCGGGAGCCCACGCCAATTTTTTCCGCGATTTAACCCTTAAATTTAAGAGCTAGAGCGCTGAAATTTTGCACATACACACTACTAACATTAGTAGTGTGGAATATGCAAAAAAAAATGGGGATATGACATGGTTCACTGTATGTAAACCATGTCTCATATGTCGGGTTTTGGCAGGAGAAATGAAAAGCCGGTAATTGAATTACCGGCCTTAAAGCTATATCGCCCTGAAGGAAATGTAAAAAAAAAAAAAACCCCATAGACTTTCATTGGGTTTCGAGTTTCGGCCGATCCCCGACCCCGACTTTTCAATAGGATCGGCCGATTTCACTCGACCCGACTTTTGAGAAAGTCGGGTTTCGTGAAACCCGACTCGACCCTAAAAAACTAAAAGTCGCTCACCCCTACTCATAATGAATCAGGTGCACCTTAAAAGTGGCATGTGCCTTCGTGCGTCGCGCCAGGAATCTCAAAGACTAGAGTAAGAGTTGTGGCTTACAGAACGCTACAACTCATCATGAATTAGAGGAGTTGGCATGGCCATGCAAAAACTGGCATGGACATTTCTGGCATAAACTCTGATGAATCGGGGCCAGGATTTTTTTGCCTGTCGAAAAAACACAAAGCTGATGGAACAGAAGCAAACAGCTGACATTTTAACGGACAGAAAAAGCCATTTAAAAGCATTAATTATTCAACCGAACGCGGCCTGGACCAATCAGAGAGCCGGGATTTCCAGGACAGACAGACAGAAACACAGACAGACAGAAAGACAGACAGACAGACAGACAGACGGAAAAACCCTTAGACAAATATATATATATATATATATATATATATATATATATATATATATTTGCACACACATATAGCTCTTGTCCTTTATTCACACATCCTCAATTGGTTATATTTGTTGATATATTCGTGCTGAAACGTAAATATTCAATTCTTATGTGAAATGGCACTGAGAAAGGTCTTCTCCCCTTCCCTACAACTGACTTAATATGGAGAGATATTTATAGCCAGAGAGCGGCAATGATATCTTATACGTTATCAGTCTCTAACTTTCTGAAAAGGTTGCCATTTTAACCAGTGTATTACAAACAGTACATTGTTGTACGCTCTGACTGCTATGGTGTCGCTGCGTGTTTGACCATCATTGTATAACGAATGTCAGATCCAAAGGTTAAAAAAAATAAAACACAAAAAAACTAACTTTCTGTAGAAATGAAAAAAGAATAAAATAAAACAAATGTATTTTCGATCCCCATCAAATCCAAAAAGGTTAATGCATGGTGACAAGTCCACTTTGAGTTTTGATAAGCTGCGACTGAGTGGAATGAAAATACATTTTACATTATAAATACATTTCGACTTCACAGAATACATTTGTGAAACCTCTTTACCTTCTCTACTGGGGATTCTAAGCCATGAATTCATCACACTGTTCGGCTGGGTATAATAAGGCCGCACAGTAGGTGATTTATAAATATATAATATGGCGGCAGATCTAGAACTAGGTCAGAGGAGCCGTATATTCCATTCCTACAGGCGAGCGCTGGTTAACCCTTTCCGTAGCGCGGCAGCAGACACCATCTGCACTATACAGCATGAACTTACCCAGCCTCAGGCACTGTCGCATTAAGCCACCAGAAGACATGTTTTTCTCCGCTTCAATCTCACTGAAATTCAGAGAGCTGGCGAAAACCAGGACATCCACCATGGCCATAAGCCGGCTGAGAAAAGTCACTGCGGTCTCCGAAGACATCCCCTGTGTCACTTCAATATTTTCCAGCTCAGTCTTAAAACAAAGTCACAGAAGAAAAAGAATAAAAAATGAGAATCTGATTCCATTACCATATCCACTCAGCCCAATTGTTGTGCCCACGCGTTATACAGAGGGGGGAGGTATGTACATGGCTAAAGACAGAATATATGAGCACAAGCATGTCACAAAAACACACATATAGTCCAGACACAGAATGTGCAGAGGAACTAAAGGAGCTGGGGACGACAATGTTATGGTTAAGACGGAATGGCAATAGAAATAAATGGCAAAGAACAATGTGCGCCTACATGCAAAGGAAGAGCAGATTTTATCCCATGGCAGGAAAGAAAAGCAAGTAGATAATAACAGTATTAATTTAGGTCACTAATGTTACAGGAATATATTTTTTGTGTGTTAAGTAATGATGTATAGCATACGTTCACACTTGCCTACTTGGCAGTAAGAATAGCAAAGTCTTCAGCGCTATTTTTGGTGTCAAAAACTCGGAACCCCAATTAGCAGTTAAAGAGCATAATGTCTGCTTGAGTTTCTCAGTATCGGTTTAAAGGGAATCTGTCAACAGGTTTGTGCTACCTTATCTGACAGAAGTATCATGTAGAGACAGAGATCCTGATTCTAGTGATATATCACTTAGCTTACTGGGTGCTGCAGTTGTGATACAGAGTTCTTAGATGTAGCATGTAGAACTCAAAAAGCTGCCCCCGCCCAAAACACTCATTGTATTGAAACAAGAGCACCCAGCCTCATAAGTGACACATCACTGAAATCAGTGTCTCTGCACCTACCTCATACAGTCCTCAGTTTACATAGCAAAATCCTGCTGACAAATTCACTTTAACTACATTCAAATGAATGGAATAGAGTTTCAATTACAGAAAGTTCGAAAACAAAATCTACAATGAGGCAATTTACATTTAATATAATAGTTAATCAGCTAACTCACAGATACGGGAGAGTAAAAGTCTATATGACATTGGAACTAAACCATATTCAACTATACCATACAAGGTCGGACTGGTCCACCTGGACACCTGAGAATTCTCTGGTGGGTCCCCAAGCAGGACATAGAGGGGGCCTGCCACTTTCAACTCAGACACACATTCAGTTAAAATGTATTGCTCTATCACCGTCATGATAGGCCGCCGTCCTAGCACAGGCAGGAGGATGACGTGTGTGTTACTGTGTCGCAGGCAGCGCATGATGTCAGCATCATGTGACGCCAGCGACTGGCAAACTCACATCAGCTGCCGGCCTCTGCTAGATCACCAGTCATTTTAACATGAGCCCACTGGATTTCCAAGATGAGGACATGGCGCCCCCAGAGTGCAGGCAGGCAAGAGGGTTTTTCCCCCCATCCCCCCTTCTACCACCGTGGATGTGGCATGTTGATGGCCAGGCCAAGAGACCTAGGGGGAACAGACATGGCCAAGGCTCCTAAGTCCCTTGGCCCTGGCTGTGCCCCCCAATGTCCCTTGGACCTGGTTGTGCCCCACAATGTCCCTTGGCACTGGTAATGGTCCCTTGGCCCACATGTGCATCACATGTACATGCACACTTTACACTATACACAGTGCTCCTGTGAATAATGTCACTTGTGATCACTGTATTACCTGTACATTGACACTATATACAGAGCTCCTGTGAATAATGTCACTGGTGATCACTGTATTATCTGTACACTATACACAGAACTCCTGTATGTAATGTCACTGGTGATCACTGTATTACCTGTACATTGACACTATATACAGAGCTCCTGTGAATAATGTCACTGGTGATCACTGTATTATCTGTACACTATACACAGAACTCCTGTGTGTAATGTCACTGGTGATCACTGTATTACCTGTACATTGACACTATATACAGAGCTCCTGTGAATAATGTCACTGGTGATCACTGTATTATCTGTACACTATACACAGAACTCCTGTGTGTAATGTCACTGGTGATCACTGTATTACCTGTACACTGACTATATACAGAGCTCCTGTGTATAAGGTCACCGGTGATCACTGTATTACCTGTACGCTTACACTATATACAGATTTCCTGTGTATAATATCACTGGTTATTACTGCATTACCTGTACAGGCACTATATACAGTGCTTCTGTATATAATGTCACCAGTGATCACTGTATCACTTGTACACCGGCTATATATATATATATATATATATATATATATATATATATATATATCTCCTGTGTATAATGTCACCCGCGATCACTGTGCACTACAGAGCTCCTGTGTATGTATATCACCGATGATAACTGTATTACCTTTAAACTGAAACTGTATACAAAGCTCCTGTATATAATGCCACCGGTGACCACTGTATTACTTGTACACTGATTTTATATATATATATATATATATATATATATATATATATATATATATATAGAGTTGGTGGAACACAAAACGTCATATGGCTTCTTCTACAAAGTGATTTTATACCACACATTCTACACAAAATATTAGATTATGCTGTGAATTATTTGCTTCATCATACTCATTTACGGATTGCTTTTCTCTATATATATATGATTTCAGAATTCTGCTGGTTTCCTGTCCGCTAAGAACATGGCACTACGGGAATTAATGGGATGCTGCCTAGTAGTATTAAGTGATCAGTATACAACATGCTGAAGAATGAATCGCGCAGGAGAGAAACACTAACGGTAAATATCTTAATACGCTGGGACAAAAATGATGTGCCTGTGCCCTCAGCCAATATGGCATCCAAGACCCAAAGCACAGTAATAGTGAGATAAAATATAGGAATACTTCCAGACTAGTTAAGTATTATTTGCATGGTGCTGTCTACAAAGTAAATGCTTAAAGGGAATCTGCAAACAGGATTTCACTTCCCTAACTATTTATATGCAAGTGTAGCCCTTTCAAAGACAAGTCCATCAATATCTTTACATCGCCAGGCAGGAGAAATCAGTATTTGGATTGATATGTTTATCAGGCTGAAGAACTATGGTTGCTCTGAAGCCTCTGTCACTCCAGCTCTATTCCCCGCCCAGAGCCGCCTACCACTGCTTGACTGATGGCTCCTTTGCCTGAAGCCACACAGTATAGAGTCTGTAAGTCAAGCAGAAGGAGGTGGCACTGAGCGAGTAATAGAGCTGGAGTGACCAAGGATTAAGATCTACAGCCTCATTTGCATATTAGAGCTAACAATGATTTATCTGTAATGGAGGAACGAACTGAACATGTAAAGATTAGTGATGAGCGAATATACTCGTTACTCGAGATTTCTCGAGCACGCTCGGGGGTCCTCCGAGTATTTTTTAGTGCTCAGAGATTTCTTTTTTCTTGCTGCAGCTGAATGATTTACATCTGTTAGCCAGCATAAGTACATGTGGGGGTTGCCTTGTTGCTGGGGAATCACCACATGTAATCAAGCTGGCTAAGAGATGTAAATCATTCAGCTACAGCAAGAAAAACGAAATCTCCGAGCACTAAAAAATACTCGGAGGACCCCCGAGCATGCTCGAGAAATCTCGAGTAATGAGTATATTCGCTCATCACTAGTAAAGGTATTGCTGGACTTGTCTGAGAAAGAGCTACATGAACAGGTATATAGTTTGAAGGGTGAAATTCTGCTGATAGATTCCCTTTAAAGCGGCCACGTGGATCATTCCATAGACACATATCAATCTAAGGCTCTGAAATAGTTGCTTTTTTTTTTTTAAAAAAAGGAAGCTAAAAAAATGGGAAAAATAAGTAGCTAAGAAATGGGGAGTAAAGGGAATCCACTAATGATCTATTGTAATTCAGATAAGTGCCGTCAGCTCAGGAACAGCTTTATTATGAGGGAAAATAACTTTTTTTCAGCACGTGACTGCATGTATGCAAATCACATAATTGATCATATGACTATCTGCCAACACGATTCAGACTTCCGCATTCACATGGAGTGACTGCAGACTTTCACCAGAAGAGTGGACAAACCCTTTAAGACATTCACAAGATTTTCCAGATCAGGACACTAAAATCAATGGAGAGAACCATAAAAACATTCATTTATTTTGAGACTTTGTTACTCATTATCATGCGGAGTTGGCTGTCAGTCAGTGCTGTGGCACGGTTACAGCCGACACTCACTATATATTCACCAGTGACTGTAGCTTCACTTGCCCACCAAAAATGAATGGAAGTCCGAGGCTGCCGGAAGAAATAAAGTGCATTTCCTCACGGCAGTGAACGTGTAATCAGAAAATGACTTGTTTAAAGAGGTTGACAACCAACGGCAAACGTTCATCTAGCACCACAGCCTGCCGAATACAGACTGCAATGAGCACACGGTTAGGATACAGCTCTGCTAGCCGGTTCAAGCAGTCACAATTGGAATACTTGCGATCAAGTGCCGACAAGCTTCTCTCACCAGAAAGGCGCATACTTGTGGTCAAGTGACCACCGCTCACATAAGATAGCAGAATTGTATCCTGACGGAGTGAGTGTACACACTGTTAATATTATTCAATCCTTACCTGAAATTCGCCCCAAATTCTAAATCAAGTTTAATGGTAAATGTATATAAATGTGTGTATATACAGTATATATATCTACTATATAATTGTCTAAGGGTTACTTCCGTCTTTCTGTCTGTCTGTCACGGATATTCATTGGTCGCGGCCTCTGTCTGTCATGGAATCCAAGTCGCTGATTGGTCTCGCCAGCTGCCTGTCATGGCTGCCACGACCAAACAGCGACGGCCACAGTCCGATTAGTCCCTCCCTACTCCCCTGCAGTCGGCGCCCGCTCCATACTCCCTGCAGTCACTGTGTTATGCCGCGGGTAACTCACTCCGTTACCGCCGCTATTAACCCTGTGTGACCAAGTTTTTACTATTGATGCTGCCTATGCAGCGTCAATAGTAAAAACGTCTAATGTTAAAAATGATAAAAATAAAAAAATCATTATATACTCACCTTTCGCGACGTTCCGGTGACCGCTCCATGCAAGCGGCAGGTTCCAGGGCCAAGGTTGGTATGTGAGAAGGACCTGCCATGACGTCACGGTCATGTGACCGAACTACAACGGGCCCTCGAAAGGTGAGTATATGTTTATTTTTTATCTGGGCAATATACTACGTAGCTGGGCAATATACTACGTGGCTGGGCAATATACTACGTGGCTGGGCAATATACTACGTGGCTGGGCAATATACTACGTGGCTGGGCAATATACTACGTGGCTGGGCAATATACTATGTGGCTGGGCAATATACTATGTGGCTGGGCAATATACTACGTGGACATGCATATTCTAGAATACCCGATGCGTTAGAATCGGGCCACCATCTAATATACATATATACACACACACACACACATATATATATATATATATATATATATGTGTGTGTGTGTGTATATATAACGTCATGGCAGGTCCTTCTCGAGCAGGCACACAGGGCCTGTGATGATGTCGCGGTCACATGACCATGACGTCATGGCAGGTCCTTCTCCCATACCAACCTTGGCCCTGGAACCTGCCGCTTGCGTGGAGCAGTCACCGGAGCATCGCGAAAGGTGAGTATATAATGATTTTTTATTTTTAACATTTTTACCATTTGCTGTTTATAGTTAATAGTAAAAACTTGGTCACACAGGGTTAATAGCGGCGGTAACAGAGTGCGTTACCTGCGGCATAACGCCGTCCGTTACCGCTGGCATTAACCCTGTGTGAGCGGTGACTGCGGGGAGTATGGAGCGGGCACCGGGCGCTGACTGCAGGGGAGGGACTAATCGGACTGTGGCCGTCGCTGATTGGTCGCGGCAGCCATGACAGGCATCTGGCGAGATCAATCAGCGACTTGGATTCCATGACAGACAGAGGCCGCGACCAATTAATATCCGTGACAGACAGAAGGACACACAGACAAAGACGGAAGTGGTCACGGCAGCCATGACAGGCAGCTGGCGAGACCAATCAGTGACTTGGATTCCATGACAGACAGAGGCCGCGACCAATGAATATCCGTGACAGACAGAAGGACAGACAAAGACGGAAGTGACCCTTAGACAATTATATAGTAGATATATTTCTTTTTAAAGCTCGAAAAAGTTGATGATATGAAGAATAAGAAAAATTATTACAAATTCTTGCCTCGTATTCTTTAGTAACCCAGTGCTAACCTTTGATATCACGCTTCTAGGCTTTTTAATGCGACTCAAGCAGGTGCATGCTGCCTGAGTTTTCAGGCACACTGCCACCCTACCAAGCCTCCAGACAAACTTAGTTCTGGTACAGGCTACATCTAGGTGCAAGCCTGCCAACTTGGCTCTGCTCTTCCTAAGTGTTATCCACACACTCGGCTCTGCTATCACAAGTGGTATATTGCCAACCTGGTTCCAAGGTCTTGTCTGCTCTGCTACATCAAGGTGCTGGTCTGTTAAGCCACAATGTTATTTGCCATTCCAGCTCTGCAATTCCTAGGTGCCATCCTGCATACTGAGCTTTTGTACCAAACTGATCTACGTACCGCCTAACATATCCAGCTCTTCTGGTGTTTGCCATTCCATGTATCATCCAGCATGTAAGACGCTCTTTCGTGTGCTGTCCTGTCCGTCATACTCAATTCTATCGTTCCACATGACGTCTCACCTACCCAACTCCGCTACATCAAAGCCTCCTCGCCCTGACCTACCGCTTCGTGAATCAGCCTCACTAGAAGAGCAATAACATAAGCTTAGTGACCAGTGTGAAAATTGAAGGTGTTCTAATATATTTTTATACATATAGTGAAATTGTAATTAGAAAAAAGGTCTAAAATAAAAAAAACAACAATAATTAAACAGAAAAACCAGCTTCAAACACCAAGCCATTTCCTTTTATTAATACTGTGCTCATGCTACATAGTGGCTGCATCCATTGGACTTATGTAACAGGTGATGTAAAGGATCGCAACAACGGAGAACATCTGCAAAACATTATTTTATAGGATATTTTCCTGAATGCATTCATTTGCCTTCTGAAACGCTGATTTACATACACCTAAGGCTCAGAGCACAAAACACTCAATAATATATACCTTCTTTTAAAGATGAGTAGCCATGAAAAGTAAAATCTCAAAAGAGGGGGACAGAAGACAAGTGAGCGCTCTCCGCACATGGATGCCTGCTGATTCCGGCATGTCGGGCCTCACTAACACAGATCTCCAGTTTCTGACACTATGTACTGAATACCATAGGGGACAGATTGCTGAAAAATATATTATCTGTCATGTCACTGGCGATCTGCCACATGGAGGGAAGATCATTATACAATATGGCTCTGAATGATGTAACTTTCTTCTTGTAGAAAGATACAAAGTTATGAGAAAATATAGATGTGCGAATTCACAAGTGCGCACTATATACATTATATACACAATACAAAAATGGCCATACGCAATGCAAAATAGAAATATTAAGGGAGTATGCCAGCAGGTTTCTAAAAAATTACCTTAATGCTGGAATAGTAGATCCAGTAGGGAAAAGTCCTTACGCTATATTTCTCCATGTTCCTTAATCCACTTCTGCCTTTGGCTAAAAAAAACTATTTGGGATTCCAGCCTTAAAAAGCATCAGTCACCAAGTGTTTGCTCCCCATCTCAGAGCAGCATGATGTAGGTGCAGAGACCCAGATTCCAGCGATGTGTCACTTACTGGGTTGTTTGCTGCAGTTTTGATAAAATCCCAGATCAAGCAGTACTCTTCTGAATGCTGAGCTCTGTATAATTACACCCCCACCACTGTGTTAGCTTTTTGTGTACACTGTGCATAGGCAGAAATCTGCCAATCAGTGGTGAGGATGAGGTAATACAGAGCTCATGCATATGCTTGACTACTTAGCAACAGAGTTACAAGTCCTCAAATGATAAGATCAGTGTTTTATCAGCAGTTCATTATCAAAACTACAGAAGGCAGTCCAGTAAGTGACACATCGCAGGAATTAGGTTCTCTTGCCCTACATTATGATGCTCTCAGATTAGGCAGCATAAACCTGTTGACAGAATCCCTTTCTTACCAGATAAGTAGGGATCTTATCGCTGAACCTCCATATATGCAAAGATTGGGGAGTCATTGTCTAGCCTCAAAGATTGGGGAGTCATGATCTAGCGTCAAAAATTGGGGAGTCATGATCTAGCCTCAAAGATTGGGGAGTCACGATCTAGCCTCAAAGATTGGGGAGTCATGATCTAGCCTCAAAGATTGGGGAGTCATGATCTAGCCTCAATGATTGGGGAGTCATGATCTACTCTCAAAGATTGGGGAGTCACGATCTAGCCTCAAAGATTGGGGAGTCATAATCTACCCTCAAAGATTGGGGAGTCACGATCTAGCGTCAAAGATTGGGGAGTCATGATCTACCATCAAAGATTGGGGAGTCATGATCTACCCTCAAAGATTGGGGAGTCATGATCTAGCGTCAAAAATTGGGGAGTCATGATCTAGCCTCAAAGATTGGGGAGTCACGATCTAGCCTCAAAGATTGGGGAGTCACGATCTAGCGTCAAAGATTGGGAAGTCACGATCTAGCCTCAAAGATTGGGGAGTCATGATCTAGCCTCAAAGATTGGGGAGTCATGATCTACCCTCAAAGATTGGGGAGTCACGATCTAGCGTCAAAGATTGGGAAGTCAAGATCTAGCCTCAAAGATTGGGGAGTCATGATCTACCCTCAAAGATTGGGGAGTCACGATCTAGCGTCAAAGATTGGGGAGTCATGATCTACCATCAAAGATTGGGGAGTCATGATCTAGCATCAAAAATTGGGGAGTCATGATCTAGCCTCAAAGATTGGGGAGTCACGATCTAGCCTCAAAGATTGGGGAGTCACGATCTAGCGTCAAAGATTGGGAAGTCACGATCTAGCCTCAAAGATTGGGGAGTCATGATCTAGCCTCAAAGATTGGGGAGTCATGATCTACCCTCAAAGATTGGGGAGTCACGATCTAGCGTCAAAGATTGGGAAGTCAAGATTTAGCCTCAAAGATTGGGGAGTCACGATCTAGCGTCAAAGATTGGGAAGTCAAGATCTAGCCTCAAAGATTGGGGAGTCATGATCTAGCGTCAAAGATTGGGGAGTCATGATCTAGCGTCAAAGACACAATTTTCATTGTATTGTCGCTGTACAAAGCCATCAATATGTGAGTTAAGTAATTCTACACAACACAGGGGTTTTGTGATCTCTCTCATATGATGCGATAAAATGACTAAATCAATGATTATTACTTAAAAGAGTAATATTGCCAGCGGATTCATTCTGTCCAAACCACATGCAGCATGAATCAGAGCCTTCCATGACATCCTGGTATATGCTTTACATGCTCCTCTGTGCCATAAAAAAATATGAGGATTTGGCTGGGGACCATAGCCACAGAAAAGTCAAGTCCGTCTCTGCCCCAGCCGCCTTCTCCCAGCACTGCTTCAGTTGATTGACAGGTCTCTCCCTCATACAGAGCGAGACCGAGCAACCACCTGCAGGGGCGCTGGGAAGAGGCGGCCGGGCAGAGCCGGACAACACTCGTCTATGGCTATAGTCCCCAGCTGGATCTTTAAAGTAGATTTTTTCTGAAGCACAGGAGTGTTTCAGACAGGCAGCATGAATAAGACGACAGGTTTTTTTTAAAGGGAAACGGTCACCTCGATAAATACCATTTACCTGCAGATACAGGGTAAATATACAGGCAAATACAGTTAGGCTATGTTCACAAGTTGCGTTTTCGTGGCGTTTTTTTCCCACAGGCAAAACCTGCTCTCTTGGCAATAAAGAAGCTGCTCATGAAAATCAGGTTTTGTTGCGTTTTTATGGTCTCGGCTGCATGTTGATATAGTTTAGTGCCATCTCCCTTCCCCCCCTAAAAAAAATCATGATGCAACTTCCTTAAGGCTTTTGCATTAAAACCTGATGCCTTATTTGCTGCGTTTTTGCACTTACCCATTACTTTCTATGGGTGAAAAAAAGTTGCAAAAAAACTGCAAAAACGTTGAATGAAGTGACATGCAGCAGTCTGCAAAAACGCAGCAGTTTCCCAAATCTGTCAGGAAAAATAAACAATGCGTGTGCACGAGATTTCAGAAATTTCATAGACTTTACTGGGGCTGTAAAGCTTAAAATTAGAATTAAAAAACTGCAGCAAAAACGTAACATGTGAACACAGCCTTACACTGCTGCCTCACTGAATGTGCTGCTACAGGGGGGATTTAGCTTACTTCATGGGGGTGTGGACGGAACGGCAGCGCTCAGTGTACTGTGAGTGCGAATGTACGCACGCCCCCACTGGCTGGTAATAAAAGTGCTGCGGCGTGCATACATCCGCGGTGAGCGGTGCTCTGAGTGGTGACTGCAGGTAAGTAGCGTTTTCCGAGGTGACCGGTTCCTTTTAAGGATTTGCCTTCTCTGTGCTTTTGTGGTGTTTTTATCCTTATAGGCTTCTATGAGAAGCCTGAAAAAAGGCACCTGAGCTTTTAAGATCAGAATTCCAGGATTTCTGTACTAAAACACTGCACTAAATCCACAAAGAAAAAAGTAAAGGCCCCCCCAAAAATTAAAAAAAACAGAAAAAAGGCAATAGGTACAGCAGATTATTATTGCAAATTGTGGTGCAGAAATTAAACAGAATAAAAACAGTGCTTTCTCATGTGGGGAAATGGCTTCCGGCACTACAACAGCCATGTAAATGAGATATTTGTCATGATATCCCATCCAAATGCTGAGAAAATCCGCAGCTAATTGGACCAACATTGTGGATTTCACATTTGTAGAATGTTGATTTATTTTACAAATTTCACCCAATTTAATAAGGCGACATCCACAGTGAATCTGCAGCAAGGCGCCGTCTACGGTACATGCATACAGACTTCTACAATGAAGTTTTCTGAAAATTCATGGCAACATGATGCTAATTACATCCCTTGTGGACATATCACTAGAGTGATTCAGCCCTGTGGCATTAAGCTCAGGGCCATTGTTCAGGGGAGCCACGTTATCAAGAAGCTCTTAACAAATCTGACATGTGGATATGATCGGTATCATACAAGTATGTGATCAATGTCAGCCTTCCATCACTACACATCTGATCACAAATTAGCAGTGAAATGAGCACACACAAAAAAATCAATCTGGAAAAAAACCTCTTAAAGGGGCAGTTCAGTCATATGTGAAAAAAGATCACTGAATTTAAATTGGCAATTATTGTCAAGATTTCCACTTACTGTCACTAAACGAAAATCATACAGTATTGGCACACAGAGCATAGAAAACAATGCTTTTCTCACCTTGCTCATACAGCGAGGGGTATGTTCACGGAGTTTGGGGGGCAGATTCTGCTTTAAAATCCATATAAAAAAAACACTAAAATATTCTGAATTGATATCAATAGCAAAACACATCTACACCGTGGTTTTGCTTTCCACGTTGGAAAAATAAACGTCAATTTTTGAGGCATTTCTATAGTGAACAAAGCTCCAAATTCAGCCACTATATGAATAAGACTATGTTAAATAAATAAAATATGTGTATATATTTTTTTCCTATGAGGATATTTGAAGCTGATTTTTTTAAGGGGCATCCAGAGTCTGACTTTTTTTCGTGGGTATGGAGTTTTTTTTACATGCACTTTTCCCCACACGTTGTACAAACCGTTTTTTGGGGGGTTTTCTTTGAGACATTTTTGTGCATGGGGCGTTGTTCTTGCTTTAATGGTCGAATATGGATTGTTTTTCAAGTGTAAAAAATGCTCAAGAATTGACATGTTGCTTCTGCAAGTCGTTTCCCATTGACATCGATAGGAAATATGCTCCAAGAGTATTTGAAGAGTTGTGGATTGTAAAGCAGAATCTGCTCCAAAATACACAGCAAAAAAACATACAAAAAACAGTGTAAACCTTTCCAATTTTCGGCTTCAATGAATGACCAAATTTGGAGCTTTATTTGCAGGCAGAAACAGTCCAAGAATTAAAGTTTTGAAAAAACAAGTGGGAAAATAACAATACATGAGAACCATAAGGGTATGTGCACATGACTTTTAATCTCTTCATGACTTTGGGATTTTGTGTTTCTTTTTTTTTTTGCTCCCTGTCTTCCCAGATCAATAACTTTTTTTTATTTTTCAGTCAGTGTGGCAGTATGAGGGCTCGTTTTTTGAGGGACGAGTTGTAATTTTGAACATAATTTTTTTACCATATAGTGTACTGGAAAATGGGGAAAAATTCCAATGGCGGTGGGAATTGTAAAAAAAAAAAAAAAAAAGTGGAATTCCATAATTTTTTTTTTTTTTTACAATTTTTATCTTTTTTTTTTAAATGCAAAAATTGACCTGGCACTGGGTCATTACGAGTTCGTAGATACCAAACATGTATAGGTTCTTTTTCATTTAAGTGGTTGAAAAAAAAATTCTAAAGTTTGTACTAAGAATGATAAAAAGCACAATTTTCCCGAGAACAGTAGCGTCTCCATTTTTCGTGTTTTTGCGCCCTGAGCTGACGTTTTTATTGAGATCATTTTGGTGTAGATCCGATGTTTTGATCGCCTGTTATTGCAATGTTGTTGTGACCAAAAAAACCACAATTCTGGTGTTCTGATTTTTTTTTCTCCTTATGCCGTTTACCAACAGGATTAATTATTTTTATATTTTGATAGATCGGGTGTTTCTGAACGCAGCGATACCAAATCTGTATATTTTTATTGTGTTATTTGAATGGGGCAAAAGGGGGTTATTTGAACTTTTACACATTTTTGAAAACTTTTTTTTTTTTTTTTTTTAACACTTTTCACCGACTTCAGTAGTCTCAGAAGCTGCAGTCGTATGATCGCTTGTGCTACAAATAGCGAGGCTTCAACCCTGTTATGTTTCATCTTTTATGAACACCGGCCATGGGGCGGTATCCATAGGAGATCTCCAACGACAGGCACGGGGGGCAGGTACGGACTGGGGATGAAATTCAGTCCTGGCATTTGAAAATCACACAGGCCCATGGTGTTCCCGTCCCCAATAACTAGATGGGATATATTACTAATATTACCCTGGATGGAGGAAAGGAAGAATTACTACAAGACCAATATTTCTATACCCACTGCATGCTGAGGTAAGTGACGGAGTGACCGGCTTTGTGCTCCGTCACAACTGTTAACAGTATGGGTGTCTTGAGAACATTGATTCTGTTAACAAAGTAGCACACAAGGCAGCCCACAACCAGACCGGTCCTTCTGGCATTTGCCAGAATTGCCAAAAGGACAGTCCGGCCCTGACGGGGGGTGTTCTGCAGACCCCTGGCTGTCATGTCAACCCATCGTTGTTCAGCAATCATGTAACATGGGTGCAGATGGGTGGTGGGGTTTCTGACACGCTTCTGGTAAGCGCTAGTTAAATGCCACTATTAGAGATCGACAGCGGCATTTAACATGTTAACAGCAGCGGGTGGATCGTGATACCACCGCCGGCTGTTTGGGGCACATGTCACCGGATCAGATGTCATTTGCCAGGAAAGATGTGGGCTCCGCATCGAAGCCCGCCTAAAAAGAAGGGAGGCTACCTATCTATACGTCATAGGTCATAAAGTTAAACTCAGCTTAGTCCATTGAATTTTCCAAGCACAAGTTTTTTCAGGAAACTCTAAAATTTGTTTCCTGCAGAGTATTTTGGTTTTTTTTCCAGTAATTTCCTGTGCTTTTTCTCCATCGGTCTTGGCCGCCGATGTTTTTTTGGAGACTTTTTCGATATCTTTTGTATTGTCATTTTCCTGTTTTTTTTTCTCTACTCCATTGAATAACAAAAGTAACTGCTAATGTTTTTCTAAGCGAAAACAATGACAGAACTCTCCAAAAGACCCCCAGGCATCTTTTGAGCTTTAAAAGAAGAAAAATGTCCAGCTCCACCGAATCCGTGAAGATAAAATTTCTTTATTCACAAACTTGTAACATAGAGGGTACAAACTTCAGCACGAACCATATGGGTGTGAATCTCAACGCGTTTCTGGAGACTAAGCTCCCTTAATCATGACATCTTTTGAGCTTTCCTATTGACTTGTATAGTAAATCAAAGAGAATCTTCCAAGTGGAAACTGCCAGAAGACATGACGGATGGACATTACATTTATTTTTACAACTTGCCATTTTTAGAACCCTGAAATGGTTAAGAGACGGTCAAAAGCCTGAACACATGAGCAGCAAGTTATTTTTCCCATAAAAAGGCTTATGTATATTCTTTTTTAGCTTTTTTGGTTTCTTTAGAGTATCCGTGGCGGAATCCATGAAGGTAATATGCATCGTATCTTTTGAGCAGCTTACGCCCGGAATCAGCCTGAAAAAGAGCCGCAATAGCAGCCCGTAAGATGAACACAATGTCGGACTGGGGGGGCCAAAAGCCCACCAGTAACATTAACTCCAGGGCCCCACTTTTCAGCCACATGCAAATGTGACTTTATCCTCTTTCAAAAATTTCTATAGCAAGAAAATGGGTTGATTGATGAATAATAAGATGCCGCCTTTGTCTGTACATAATGAATCAAGAGCATAGTGCCACGTGCTGCTCATATAAGAGGGTGGTGACCCGCTCCTGCGCAGGGGCCCACCGGAGGATTCTCCTGCCCTGCTGTGGGCCAGTCCAAGCCTGGATGAACATAACACACAGCAATGTTCAAAGCGACAAAACTGCTGGTGAAGTTGCTTGAGTAAGGCTGCCGTCACACTAGCAGTATTTGGTCAGTATTTTACATCAGTATTTGTAGCCAAAACCAGGAGTGGGTGATAAATGCTGAAGTGATGCATATGTTTCTATTATACTTTTCCTCTAATTGTTCCACTCCTGGTTTTGGCTTACAAATACTGATGTAAAATACTGACCAAATACTGCTAGTGTGATGGCACCTAAGGGTATGTTCACATTAGCGTTTTGCGGGGCTGCGTCGGGCGCAGCCGTGGCGACGCATGCGTCATGCGCCCCTATATTTAAACATGGGGGGCGCATGGACATGCGTTGTGCTGCGTTTTGCGACGCATGCTTTTTTTTGCCGCAAGCGTAGGGCGCAGAGGACGCAGCAAGCTGCATTTTTTTTGCGTCCAAAATTCGGCAAAAAAGGACGCATGCGTCGCAAAACGCTGCGTTTTAGCGTGCGTTTTGTTGCGTTTTTGTTTGCGTTGTGCGTTGCGTCCCCGACACAACATCGCACAACGCAAATGTGAACGTAGCCTAAAACAACCACCGACGTTTTCCTGAAGCGGCTTCACCTGGGAAAACTGGGCAGGTGCGCCGGGGTCTAAAATATGTTCTGTGCGTTTTCTTGTTATTCAAAAAACATTTTATATGGATTTTGGAGCAGAATCTGAAAAATAGTAAAATCTCCCATGTGACCATATCCCAAAGTATTTCACAGCTTACGACTTTAGAGAAAATAGAGGAAAACTGCTTTGTTGCTGTGATTAGACCATTGACAGACAGGAACATTGTAACAAGCCCATCAGCTGTGTGACAGCAAGCGAGAGTGTTCACTCACAGCAAGTGGAGGTCTTGAATACCCAACATATACAAGATCCAGGTAATTCTTTTATTATACCATAGTTATGCTTTATTCACATGTGATTTGAGATTCCCTTTAAGCCCCCCTTCTGGTATGAATTTCACAAATGACATGTGCATTAAAAAACAAAGTAGAAAATATATATTTTTTGTATACACACATGCGCCAGAGTTCAATAACAAAAAAAACATGTTGTATTGCCAAGTAAAAAACACACAACATATAATGGGCAGTGGATTAGGGGGTTAATGAAAAAATAATAAAAAAGGAAACTTACATCAGATATACTAACCTTAGAACCCTGGACATGAAATAGACACACAGAAAACAGACCACAACAGTACAAGAAAAAGAAAAGCATTAAAATCGAAACAAAAAAAGTCAATGTGAAATCAACTGCATTATTACATAGTTTAAAAAAAACAGCAGCTCAATAAGTTAAAGGTAATAAACCAATAAAAATGGCTAATGTTGTAATAAACTTTTGCAAAAAAATAATAATTTAAAAAATAGTATCTAATTTAAAGAAAATATTCAGAAGTAAGATTTTTCTATTAATATATGGAGCGGTGATTACATATAAAACAAACTCAGCACCAACACAAAGTGAATGGTATTCTGTGGTGGGCCACTAGATGGCGACATTGTACTTACAGTTGGCGATGTGGCTGCAGACAACAATGGCAGGATCCCGCCGCAGGCGATGATGATGTTGTCGACCATTTGGGATATCAGGTGTATGGTGTTGTGAACAAAGATAATGTTTTCGTTGCTATTGACGAAGTCCATGACAGATTTTGTTGAATGGCTGAGGAACAAAGAATTGTCATTAGATGGCACATCTGTAAAAAGAAATCTGCATAAATATTCTGCTTATGTGCTAAGTGAGATATGCAAATGATGTATAGCACAGTTTCATGAAAGCAGACGTCAGAACATGTGCAACAGGCAACAGAGAATACTGAGTTATATAACACTGCCAGGCAAAGCTCAGCAGGAACAGACAGACTTTAGAAACAAGGAAATCTATGCAGAACATCTCCAATCTGTTACACATTTCCCCAAAATGTTAGATTTGATCAAGTAATATGGCGAACAGTCAGGGCTGGGAAAGGGTTAAAATATGGCGAGTACACTCCTCTGTCCAGACTCTGCAGCTCTCCGGCCAGACCCTCACTTGCTTAGGATTCACGCCGTCACTTGTCGCACCTTTCATTCCTGCATTCCCACATTTGGTGACGTACATCATCGAAGTGTCCCACATGAATCCATGAGGCCTACGTAGCACCGTAACAGCCTATGCCAAGATAAACCCCAAAACCAGACCAAAGCCAAGCCCCACGACAAGCCAAACCCAGCGCCATGCCAAGAGCCACGCGACAAGCCAAACCCAGCGCCATACCAAGAGCCTCGCAACAAGCCAACCCAGCACCATGCCAAGAGCCTCGCAACAAGCCAAACCCAGTGCCATGCCAAGAGTCTCGCAACAAGCCAAACCCAGCGCCATGCCAAGAGCCCCGCGACAAGCCAAACCCAGCGCCATACAAAGAGCCTCGCAACAAGCCAACCCAGCACCATGCCAAGAGCCTCGCAACAAGCCAAACCCAGCACCATGCCAAGAGCCTCGCAACAAGCCAAACCCAGCGCCATGCCAAGAGTCTCGCAACAAGCCAAACCCAGCGCCATGCCAAGAGCCCCGCGACAAGCCAAACCCAGCGCCATGCCAAGAGCCACGCGACAAGCCAAACCCAGCGCCATGCCAAGAGCCTCGCAACAAGCCAACCCAGCGCCATGCCAAGAGCCATGTGACAAGCCAAGCCCAGCGCCATGCCAAGAGCCTCGCAACAAGCCAACCCAGCGCCATGCCAAGAGCCACGCGACAAGCCAAACCCAGCGCCATGCCAAGAGCCTCGCAACAAGCCAACCCAGCGCCATGCTAAGAGCCACGCGACAAGCCAAGCCCAGCGCCATGCCAAGAGCCTCGCAACAAGCCAACCCAGCGCCATGCCAAGAGCCACGCGACAAGCCAAGCCCAGCGCCATGCCAAGAGCTACGCGACAAGCCCAGCGCCATGCCAAGAGCCACACGACAAGCCAAGCCCAGCACCATGCCAAGAGCCACGCGACAATCCAAGCCCAGCGCCATGCCAAGAGCCAAGCAACAAGCCAAACCCAGCACCACACGACAAGCCAAGCCCAGTGCCATGCCAAGAGCCACGCGACAAGCCAAGCCCAGCGCCATGCCAAGACCAACACCTCCAGGCCAAGACCCCCAGCCACGCGCCAAGCCCCACGCCAAGCAGTGGAGGCAGAACCGGTGAGCGTAATATTTTAAGATCACCCTTCATTTTAGTATTTAAAGTTACCCTGAGCAAATCTGCTAGAAACGAAGAGAGAGATTCATTCTTCTCAGACATCTTTATATTCTAGTATGATGACCATCCATTATAGTGGATGTACAACAAATTTTTAGGGCGCCCACAGGAACTGCTTTAAAGGGAATCTTTCATCAGCATTTAACACCCCAAACTATTTATATGCACATGTACCCTTTTAAAGTCAAATCCAGCAAAACCTTTACATGGCCAGTCCGTTCCTCCATTACTGAGAAATCAGTGCTAGAGTTCATATGGAAATGAGGCTGAAGGACTATGGTAGATCTGAAGCCTCTGTCACTCCAGCTCTATTCTCGGCTCTGACTCCTCCTGGTTGACTGACAGCCTCTATGCAGAATGACTTCAGGCAAAAAAAAAGAGTCAGTCATGCAGGTAGGGGTGATGGTGCTGGATGGGGAATAGACAGAGGCTTCAGATGAACAATTAGTTCATTTGCATATGAATTCAAACACTGATTTCTCAATAATGGAGGAATGGACTGGCCATGTAAAGGGACTGCTGGACTTGTCTTAGAAAGAGCTACACAAAAGCTACATGCACAATAGTTTGAGGAGTAAAATCCTGCTGACAGATTTTCTGTAAGTACCTTAAAGGGAACCTGTCACCAGAAAAAACGCTATTCACCCGCAGATATGGGGTTAAAGGGAACCTGTCATCCCCAAAATCGAAGGTGAGCTAAGCCCACCAGCGTCAGGGGCTTATCTGCAGCATTCTGGAATACTGTAGATAAGCTCCCGGTGTATCCTGAAAGATGAGAAAAAGAGGTTAGATTATAATCACCTGGGTGGGCGATCCGATCCGATGGGCATCGCAGTCCGAGGCCTCCCATCTTCTTACGATGACGTCCTCTTCACGCTGCGGCCCCGGTACAGGCATACTTTGTCTGCCCTGTTAAGGGCAGAGCAAAGTACTGCAGTGCGCAGGCGCTGGGCCTCTCTGACCTTTCCTGGCGCCTGCGCACTGCAGTACTTTGCTCTGCCCTCAACAGGACAGACAAAGTACGCCTGCGCCGGAGCGTGAAAACAAGAAGAGGACGTCATCCTATGAAGATGGGAGGACCCGCACCGGACCCGCACCGGACCACAACGCCCATTGTACCGGATCACAGCGGGAACGCCCCTGGGTGAGTATAATATAACCTCTTTTTCTCATCTTTCAGGATACATCGGGGGCTTATCTACAGCATTACAGAATGCTGTAGATAAGCCCCTGATGCCGGTGGGCTTAGCTCACCTTCGATTTTGGGGGTGACAGGCTCCATTTAATCTACAAGCTAATAGCATTATTATGCTGGCAGATGCCTGCATTTAGCTGAACATGAACACTGCGGGGAGAAAATGAACTTTAATCCGCCCTGCAGCATTCCAGTATCAGTCACCATCACAGTGTCAGTATAAAGAGCGGACACTCTAACAGCGCCCCCAGCCTTGCCTGGCAGCCAGCCGTAACACCAGTGTCAGTCAGGGCTGGGGGCACAGTTTCAGTCACGGGGTCAGCATCAGTTCAGTAAATACTCTAAGTGTACAGACCAGCGGCTGTATTAGGGCCGGATGTCAGTCAGGGTCGGGGTGCTGTTACAGTGGCCGCACTGTATACTCAGAGCGGTGACTAAACCAGCACCGGGGGGAATAAAGTTCATTTTCACCCTGCAGAATTTGGCAGGGTGACACCAGTCGACATTATAACGCTATTAACCTGCAGATTAACACCATATGTGCAGGTTTATAGCATTTTTTTTTCTGGTGACAGGTTCCCTTTAAGTTCACGGAGCACAGTTGTAGAGTGTGCACCTCCAAAAATGTTTTTCTTTAAAAGTGACTATCCCACAAAAAGGTCTAGTATTCTACCATAATGAAATACATTTTCTATTGCTTTCATGCGCTTCATTTGTGCAGAATCAGTGTCCTTCCCCATCTGGAAGCTGACAATAAAGCTCCCTATTACTTCCACTGCATGAGTTATTTTGGTTATACTACAATGTCTCTGCAAAGTTTCTGTACTTTCCCTGACAAGCAGGACAGAAAGATTTTCTACTGATTGCTCTGTAGTGAATAGGGAATCTTTATGCAAAGACCTATTGGTTGGGAGATTGACTGAGCATGTGTGACCCCAGCAGTGAGCTCATTAGGTGGACATGCACATTACTATTCACCGTGAACACCAGGCAGCACCATACTATGCATGTACATGTCAATCGATGGAATGGAGGGATATTGCAAGCGAGAAGCCAATAGCGGAGAATCCCTATCTAGAGCCTGAAAATGTCATAAACCACAAATTTGCAAGGTAAACCCATGCAATGGCCAGGGTACAACTTACCTCCTTATCGCAAACTTTTATTACTTTATATTTTAAGAAACAGATGGACACTGTGAAAAAAACATTACCTTCTCCAAACATGGACATCAGTCTCTAAAGCAAAGAGCAGATCTGTCAGCAATCGCTGATGCATCGGGGACCACTTGAACTCTGGAATACGGAACATTGTGGTTCGGGGTCCGGGGCTGAACTGGCGCCGCTGCTCCTCGGTCATTGGCATGCCACGGAATCCCAAATCCACACGTAAGTCTCGTTCATGCTGACTGACAGATCGACCCTGTACAGCCTAGGAAACAAAAAAATAATGTATTTTATTTTCTTTTTTTTTTAATAATTTTAAGAACGCATATAAGACAACAAAGAGATTTTTTTTTCAAGAGTTGCACAGCTAATAGATTTTATATAAATCCAACCACAATATTGCAGTTCTGTATTTTCTCTAGTATAAATGACAGTGAAAAAAGGTATTTCTTGTATATAACAAAAGGAGATAAGCCATTGCCAAAAATGTCTGGTGGTGACTTAATTTCGTCTTCTGGCACTGAAAACATATGTATGCTCGGCCAATCTGAGCATGCATTTGTATGGCGGTTTCAGGAGAGAGTGCTCAAAGACAACAGCTATCTTCGGTGCATGGCCACCTCTAGGCCTCGTGCCCGGCCACCTCTAGGCCCCGTGCCCGGCCACCTCTAGGCCTCGGGCATGGCCACCTCTAGGCCTCGGGCATGGCCACCTCTAGGCCTCGCGCACGGCCACCTCTAGGCCTCGCGCACCGCCACCTCTAGGCCTCGCGCACCGCCACCTCTAGGCCTCGCGCACCGCCACCTCTAGGCCTCGCGCACCGCCACCTCTAGGCCTCGCGCACCGCCACCTCTAGGCCTCGCGCACCGCCACCTCTACCTCTTGTAATGGAAATCAATGGAAAAAAAAAAAAAAAGCTGTGCAGATGGTGCAGAAAAATCCGCGCGGAAACGCTGCGGATTTAAAAGAAGTGCATGTCACTTCTTTTGTGCGGATCTGCAGCGTTTCTGCACCCTTCCATTATAAAAATCCGCAGGGGTTAAAAACGCATAAAATCTGCACAAAATCCGTATCAATTCCGCATAAAAACCACACAAAATCCGCATAAAATCCACGGCAAATCCGCATCTGCGGTTTCTGCAAGGAGATGTGGATTTTATGCAGAAAATTCTGCACCCCATTCCGCAACGTGTGCACATAGCCTACATCTGTAATATGGTGCTGTCCTACAATATGTTACGGCTGTATGGTATGAACGCATGCCATCTCAGGGCTCATTTAGGCATCCATTTTTCTACACATGAGAAAAAGTATCCTAGTTTTAACAGCAATTTTGTTCAGAGCTTCAGCCAAGTTTCAGCTGAGTTTTATCAGTTTTTTCTCGATTGAGAAACCCAAAAAAACAAAACAGTTTCTCCAAAACCTAGCATGCGTATATCCTCCGATTATTTTATGGACCCATAGACGGGTGTTGGAGGCTATGACCCTAACATTCTATGATAGACTTACATTGCCAAATTTGATCCTACACTTGGTTCAATAACTCCGCAATTGTGCGCAGATCACTCGGTTAGCAGAAAAAAACCCTGAAGTGTGACCAGCCCCATAGACTATACTAGGCAAGAGTGCTATCCATGAAAAACACAGACAGAGCTCCTACGTGATAAACAGACATCTGAATGAGCCCAAAGGCTGTGTTTAATTAGAGCTGGATCCTACATACCTTTAAAATTTGCAGGGTTCGGCCCAGGAGAAGTAGGTCTGCTAGTGTAGATTATCATCTACAGGGAATACCTTGTTGTGGCAGATGGGCACACGTGAATTTACCAACTTCGGCGTGACGAAGCTCAATAATATAATAATAATAATAATAATATATGCCAAAAAAGAAAGGAGGCAGCACTCACTGTTACGGGCATTGATTTTTTATTTACAAGCAGGTAAAAACATTGCGGTGCAGAAGAAGAGGTGGAGAAAACGTAGGACTGCGTAGATTCAACGCCCGGAACGGTGAGTGCTGCCTCCTTTCTGTTTGGACATTTACGCTGTACTTTTTTCTGGCTGCGACCCCGTACAACGAGTTTCTCCATACCGGTTGTTTCAGGAACTGCCTTGCTCAGGTGCTTTGGGACCGGCATTCCTGCCTGGTGCTGGGTCATATTCTGCCCTCCACCCAGTGATCAATTAAACATTCATACAGCGGGAGACTAAGTATAAAACTATATTTCTAAAGATGCTATTGACATGACATTCTCACCAGATGTTGGTAACAGCCCATCCAACCCACACGGGCAAATAAATCAAACCATACATGTCCATAAATCTAAGTTATGTGTAATAATGAGAAATGACAGGGGAAAAGTATTCAATATGCTTACTGAAATTTGTTTCACACTTCATACAAAAGCCTTTATTGGTGATAGCAGCTTCAAGACGCCTCCTGTATGGAGAAACTAGTCGCACGCATTGCTCAGGTGTGATTTTGGCCCATTCTTCCACACAAACACTCTTCAAATCTTGAAGTTTCTTTGTGCTCCTTTGATCTCAGAGCTTTATTTTCTTCCATATATTTTCTATTGGATTCTGGTCAGGTGATTGGCTTGGCCATTCTAGCAGATTTATTTTCTTTTTGTGAATCCAATTGAGAGTTTCCTTGTCTTTGTGTTTGGGATCATTGTTTTACTGAAATGTCAACCCTTGTTTCAGCTTTATAATCCTGGCAGATTTTTATCAAGAATGTCTCAGCACATTTATAAATTCATCCTTCCTTCAATTATGTGAAGTTTGCAAGTGCCGTATGCTGAAAACAGCCCCACACCATGATATTCCCGCCTCCAAACTTCACTGTTAGTATGGTGTTTTAAGGGTGTTATACAATGCCCTTTGGCCTCCAAACAGGCTGTGCATTATGGCACGTGGTCTCATGCGACCAGACTATATTCTCCTGGTACTTCACATGCAAGTCTAAATATTTTTCAGCCATGGAGTCTTGTGTGGCGAGCACTCATACAGGCCATGGAAGTTGAGTGCATTACTTCTAATTTTCTTGGAAACAATAGTAACCTACTAATTCCAGGTCTTTCTGTAGCTCTCCAGGTGGTCAATGGCTTTTGGACAACCCTTCTGATAATTCTTTTCAATTCTCTATCTAAAATATTTCTGGGAGCACCTGGTCGTAGCTGGTTTATGGTGAAATAATGTTCTTTCCACTTCCAGATTATTGCCCCAACAGTGCTCACTGGAACAATCAGTAGTTTAGAAATTCTTCTGCAACCAATATCATCAGTATGTTTTTCAACAGTAAGGTTGTGAAGGTCTGGAGAAATCTCACTGGTTTTACCCATTATGAGATGCTTCTTGTGTTGCACCTTGGTAATGAGACACCTTTTTATACCTCAACAGTTAAACCAGCTGATATTTTTCACTAAGTGGCAGAATTGCTTTCTAATTACTGACAGATTTCAGCTGCTGTCATGACTTTTCACGGCTTTTTTCACCTCTCTTTCTTTATGTGTTCAATACTTTTTCCCTGGATCATTTCTTATTATTACATATACGGTAACGTAATTTATGCACAACTATGATTTGATTTCTTTTCCTGAGTAAATTGGATGGGTTGTTACCGACATCTGGAGAAAATTTCAAGTCAATAGCTCCTTTAGAAATACCGTATTTTCCGTCGTATAAGACGACAGGGCGTATAAGATGACCCCCAACTTTTCCAGTTAAAATATAAAATCTTCTCAAAAGTCGAGGGTTGTCTTATATGCCGGGTGTCGTCTTATAGGGTGGGTGCGGAGCAATTTGCGGTCGACGTATATAGTGGGGGGGAGTGGTCCTGATGACGAGGTGAGGGAGCGCCTCACCAGGAAGGTGTAAGTGAAGCAAACTGTCAGCGTCTGGGATGCCAGGGGTATGCAAAAAAGAGAGAGAGGTGCTGTGCCTAGAAAAACACTCCTCTTTCACTAATCTGGCTCGCCCTTGTATCCTATTATCTCCTTCTCTGCCTCTGCTTCACTTACACCTTCCCGGTGAGGTGCCCCCTCACCTTGTCATTGGGGTCGCTCCCCCCACAATATGCAGCGACCGCAGATTACTCCGCACCTGCCCTATAAGACGACACCTGGCGTATAAGACGATACCCAACTTTTGAGAAGATTTTCAGGGGTTAAAAAGTAGTCTTATACGCCAGAAAATACAGTATATTTACCTAGAAAATTGAAGACGTGTTCAATACTTATTTCACCTGCTGTATGTTGAATGTTCACCCATAGCTCGGCACGCACGGTGTGCTGCTGTATTCTGTAACTTTTTTCCAGTATTAACTTCAAGTGCCTACTTATTCGCTCCTGGCACAAGACTTTGTATCCAAGGCACACGTCACCAGTTGGCTTCCATGTTAAATACATGAAAAAAGAACACATTCGGTGCACTACACTATAGCACAAAAAGTACACATTGAGGGGGAATAAAGGCCAATAAATCCGTATAATCTATGCGCTGGGAGCTTTCCCGACACATCCATCAAGTCCATTCTGTACCAGTTCATGCCGTTACAAAATAAATCAAGGAATGTTGGTTTTTTAGTCAATGTTATAGACTCTTATTCAAAAACATTTTTCAGAACGAAAAAATGAAAGCATGTAAAAAAAACAATGACCATAATTAAATTCACAGATTGTCCTCTTTATTCCCAGTGGTTAAACAAGGCAAATGTGATACACTCCTGCCCCAATGCGGCCATAATGACTTACTGGCATTGTCACCGATCCTTTCTTCGGTTAAAGTTAAATGCCTACGAAACTACTTTACACAATTTTACATTTTTTATAATACCCAGCATCTTCTTACTTTTTCTTCTTAATTCCTAAAGGTGGACGACTCCCCCAGAACACTGGTAGAAGAGCAGTTCTGTAGGTTTTCTCATTCATGTCAATGTAGATGTTGACAAGATAAAAAGAGGAGGACACTTTGTAAATGTACCGCTGCCTTTGTACCTAGTGTGACAATTAGGGTATTTTTTGCTGTGAAAAACGCAGCATTTTAATGTCCTTACTAAGTGAATGACATTTCTGAAGTCTCATGTACACGCTGCTTATTTCTTCCTAGCAGATTTCACATCTGCAGCACGTCAATGGTTTCAGCCTTTTTCATCCAATCTTAGGCTATGCCCACATAAAGCATTCTTGTGGAGTTTTTTTTAGCTGTGTATCATATTTGTTTCATCCACAAGACATGCTTAACCCCTCCTCGCCGCGGCCCTTTTTCGTTTTTGTGTTTTCGTTTTTCGTTCCCCTCCTTCCGAGAGCCATAACTTTTTTATTTTTCCGTCAATATGGCCATGTGAGGGCTTATTTTTTGCAGGACGAGTTGTACTTTTGAAAGACATCATTGGTTTTACCATGTCTTGTACTAGAAAACGGGAAAAAAATTCCAAGTGCGGTGAAATTGCAAAAAAAAAAGTGCAATCCCACACTTGTTTTTTGTTTGGCTTTTTTGCTAGCTTCACTAAATGCTAAACCTGACCTGCCATTATGATTCTCCACGTCAGTACGAGTTCATATACGCCAAACATGTCTAGGTTATTTTTTATCTAAGTGGTGAAAAAAAATTCAAAACTTTGCTAAAAAAAAAAAAAAAGTGCCATTTTCCGATACCCGTAGCGTCTCCATTTTTCATGACCTGGGGTCGGGTGAGGGCTTATTTTTTGCGTGCCGAGCTGATGTTTTCAATGATACCACTTTTGTGCAGATATATTCTTTTGATCGCCCATTATTACATTTTCATTCACTCTCGCGGCAACAAAAAAAAAGGTAATTCTGGCATTTCACATTTTTTTCTCGCTATGCCGTTTAGCGATCAGGTTAATGCTTTTTTTTATTGCTAGATCGGGCGATTCTGAACGCGGTGATACCAAATATGTGTAGGTTTGATTTTTTTTATTGTTTTATTTTGGATGGGGCGAAAGGAGGTGATTTAAACTTTTATTTATTTTATTTTTTTTTCATATTTTTAAAAACATTTTTTTTTTTTTTTTTACTTTTGCCATGCTTCAATAGCCTCCATGGGAGGCTAGAAGCTGGCACCACTCGATCAATAGCCTGATCGGCTCTGCTACATAGCAGCGATCATCAGATCGCTATGCAGCAGAAATACAGGCTTGCTATGAGCGCCGACCACAGGGGGGCGCTCACAGCAGGCCGGCACCAGTAACCATAGAGGTCTCAAGCACCATCCTGATGCATCGCTGACCCCCGATCATGTTACGGGTGTCGGCGATGAGCGCATTTCCGACCGCGTGGTTGGAAGCGCCGGTTAAATGCCGCCGTCCGCGTTTGACAGCGGCATTTAACAGGCTAATAGTGGCGGGTGAATTGCGATTTCACCCGCCGCTATTGCGCGCACATGTCAGCTGTACAAAACAGCGGATATGTCGTGACTTTGATGTGGGCTCGGCGCCGGAGCCCGCATCGAAGCAGGGGACCCGACCTCCGCAGTAATAGTATGGCGCATGTTGGGAAGGGGTTTTACTCAAGAAAAACACAGCAAAAACAATATAAAATTGCTACAAAATCTGTTTGCTGCTGTTTTTTTTTTTTTTTTTGCAGGTTTATAGCCTGGATGCAGTAGGAGATCCTGTATGTGTCAGCGCACATGGAGCGTAAGTCACCAAGCGATTGCCGTCGCCCTCCACGTGCGCTGACACTTTCAGGATCTCCTACTGCATCCAGGCTATCCGAATAAACCTATTGGAACCGATGTTGACAGGATACAGGCTTTTCTCTTTATACCAGTAAATTTGTTCTGACGAAGGTCCGGATGTGGACCGAAAACGTTCAAAATCTTGTCTTTATGGATGTACATCAATAAATATCTTCTATTACGCCAAAGTTCCTTTAGAATGACAAGTTTTTTCTGATTTTGATGAAGAAATGTCAGCAGCAAATACTTAACGGGTATTCCCATCTCCAATATGTTATCCCAACATGTAGTAGGTGTAATAATAATATTAGCAAATCCCTCCAATTAGAAATGTAGTATAGTTCTTCTGATTCGCTATGTCTCTTTCCTCATCTGCAGGCATTGCAGGGCCTTAGGTATCCATGGTTCCGACCAATAGCAACTAGCTGTCACTATATCAGTGGTCATAACCATGGATACTCCAGGTCCTGCAATAACTGGACATGAGGCGAATCAGAAGAACTATACTACATTTCTGATCGGAGGTATTTGCTAATATTACTACACCTACTACATATTGGGATAGGATCTTGGAGATGGGAATACCCCTTTAACATGTGCGTATACCCTTTATGATGACTAGAGGTTGTCATCACAGATCACAAAAATAAATACATCAGACAAGCCTATTTAAAAATAAATAAATAAATTGAATTAGCACGAAGAAGAAAGGGACAATTTTCATCTACACTGTAATCTGTATTCTTTAGCTGTCCCTTTGTCATTTCTGACATCCGTTTTTATCCGACAGCAGTAAATAAAATCTACAAGACCACATACAGTTTCCAGCATTAATAATGGCAATATATCCATTAGGATCGGCTGCTATATGGATGATGTGCGGGGGCCGATATAGTTTGCACACTCAGACTTGAATAGGTGATTTCCATACAGAAATGCATTAGAGATCCGCGCATGTGGAGCCATCTGACAGCACCGTGTAATGGCATTGGTCTGTGTGCCCGCCGATAACAGGGACAGCGCACTTCTGATCGAGCCCTAAATCTTGGCAATGATGAAGGATTGCCCTTTCTTTTCATTAAATACACAAGGAAGATTTTCCCCAATTACCAAACTGTATACAAGTACATGAGAACTTTCCATGGTGCCTGTCCGGGGGAAAGTAATAGCCAGGTCCCTTTTTAGGTCTCTCCACACCCCTACCAAGCCCCTGAACGTATCCTGGAGAACTATCAAAGATGGTAAATAACTGCGGAATTGATGATATCTAAAAATTAAAGCAATGGAAAACAGCTCCCTCCATGTACAATCATGGTACAGTGGGGCAAAAAAGTATTTAGTCAGTCAGCAATAGTGCAAGTTCCACCACTTAAAAAGATGAGAGGCGTCTGTAATTTACATCATAAGTAGACCTCAACTATGGGAGACAAACTGAGAAAAAAAAATCCAGAAAATCACATTGTCTGTTTTTTTATCATTTTTTTTGCATATTATGGTGGAAAATAAGTATTTGGTCAGAAACAAAATTTCATCTCAATACTTTGTAATATATCCTCTAGAGCAGTGATGTTTTTGGCTTTTCATAGTAACACTAGATGGCAGCCCGATTCTAAAGAATCGGGAGTCTAGAATCCATATATACTTTATTTATTCAAATGTAAGAATAATACAATTAATAAATAATAGTAAGAAAGAACAAAAAATGGCTGCACTTACCAGCTCTTGACAATTCTTGTTATTTAAGAAATTGCTGGGCAATAATGGACAATGTCCTTATGTGGCAAATAATAGAGCAATATACCCAATGTGGCAAAGAAGAGGTTAATAAACGGCAGTCTCTCAGTATAACAGTCAGTGAATAATAGGCAGTTTATGGAGAAAACACCAAACAAAAGTTCAAAATTGGTGTGAAAATGTCACTGAACCACTTCACAACTAAATATATATAGTTTTGGTAAATGGTATTATCATTTTTTTGACGAAATTCGGCAGGAGCTTGAAGAGCAACGTCACTGGGCCCGCCTCCACGCAGTAGAAACTTGCTGTGAGGTAAAAATTCAAAAATCACACCAAAATGGCGGGCGGAGTGTGTCACAGTACGGCACGTTTCTGATTGGTCGCTCGCAGCAGGCGGCAACCAATCAGACACTGGACACTGTTGACGTCACTTATCTCCGGACATTAGCTCCGGACATTATCTCCGGACATTAGCTCCGGACAGGAAGTTGGCACAAATTACAGGAAGTAGTATTCTAGGCAATTATATATTAGATAGTAACATAGTAACATAGTTAGTAAGGCCGAAAAAAGACATTTGTCCATCCAGTTCAGCCTATATTCCATCATAATAAATCCCCAGATCTACGTCCTTCTACAGAACCTAATAATTGTATGATACAATATTGTTCTGCTCCAGGAAGACATCCAGGCCTCTCTTGAACCCCTCGACTGAGTTCGCCATCACCACCTCCTCAGGCAAGCAATTCCAGATTCTCACTGCCCTAACAGTAAAGAATCCTCTTCTATGTTGGTGGAAAAACCTTCTCTCCTCCAGACGCAAAGAATGCCCCCTTGTGCCCGTCACCTTCCTTGGTATAAACAGATCCTCAGCGAGATATTTGTATTGTCCCCTTATATACTTATACATGGTTATTAGATCGCCCCTCAGTCGTCTTTTTTCTAGACTAAATAATCCTAATTTCGCTAATCTATCTGGGTATTGTAGTTCTCCCATCCCCTTTATTAATTTTGTTGCCCTCCTTTGTACTCTCTCTAGTTCCATTATATCCTTCATGAGCACCGGTGCCCAAAACTGGACACAGTACTCCATGTGCGGTCTAACTAGGGATTTGTACAGAGGCAGTATAATGCTCTCATCATGTGTATCCAGACCTCTTTTAATGCACCCCATGATCCTGTTTGCCTTGGCAGCTGCTGCCTGGCACTGGCTGCTCCAGGTAAGTTTATCATTAACTAGGATCCCCAAGTCCTTCTCCCTGTCAGATTTACCCAGTGGTTTCCCGTTCAGTGTGTAATGGTGACATTGATTCCTTCTTCCCATGTGTATAACCTTACATTTATCATTGTTAAACCTCATCTGCCACCTTTCAGCCCAAGTTTCCAACTTATCCAGATCCATCTGTAGCAGAATACTATCTTCTCTTGTATTAACTGCTTTACATAGTTTTGTATCATCTGCAAATATTGATATTTTACTGTGTAAACCTTCTACCAGATCATTAATGAATATGTTGAAGAGAACAGGTCCCAATACTGACCCCTGCGGTACCCCACTGGTCACAGCGACCCAGTTAGAGACTATACCATTTATAACCACCCTCTGCTTTCTATCACTAAGCCAGTTACTAACCCATTTACACACATTTTCCCCCAGAACAAGCATTCTCAATTTTGTGTACCAACCTCTTGTGCGGCATGGTATCAAACGCTTTGGAAAAATCGAGATATACCACGTCCAATTCGCTTGGCAACACGGACTTTCAACTCCCTCCAAAGGTTTTCTATAGGGTTGAGATCTGGAGACTGGCTAGGCCACTCCAGGACCTTGAAATGCTTCTTACGAAGCCACTCCTTCGTTGACCTGGCGGTGTGCTTTGGATCATTGTCATGTTGAAAGACCCAGCCACGTTTCATCTTCAATGCCCTTGCAGATGGAAGGAGGTTTGCACTCAAAATCTCACGATACATGGCCCCATTCATTCTTTCATGTACCCAGATCAGTCGTCCTGGCCCCTTTGCAGAGAAACAGCCCCAAAGCATGATGTTTCCACCACCATGCTTTACAGTAGGTATGGTGTTTGATGGATGCAACTCAGTATTCTTTTTCCTCCAAACACGACAAGTTGTGTTTCTGCCAAACAGTTCCAGTTTGGTTTCATCAGACCATAGGACATTCTCCCAAAACTCCTCTGGATCATCCAAATGCTCTCTAGCAAACTTCAGACGGGCCCGGACATGTACTGGCTTAAGCAGTGGGACACGTCTGGCACTGCAGGATCTGAGTCCATGGTGGCGTAGTGTGTTACTTATGGTAGGCCTTGTTACATTGGTCCCTGCTCTCTGCAGTTCATTCACTAGGTCCCCCCGCTTGGTTCTGGGATTTTTGCTCACCGTTCTTGTGATCATTCTGACCCCACGGGGTGGGATTTTGCGTAGAGCCCCAGATCAAGGGAGATTATCAGTGGTCTTGTATGTCTTCCATTTTCTAATTATTGCTCCCACTGTTGATTTCTTCACTCCAAGCTGGTTGGCTATTGCAGAATCAGTCTTCCCAGCCTGGTGCAGGGCTACAATTTTGTTTCTGGTGTCCTTTGACAGCTCTTTGGTCTTCACCATAGTGGAGTTTGGAGTCAGACTGTTTGAGGGTGTGCACAGGTGTCTTTTTATACTGATAACAAGTTTAAACAGGTGCCATTACTACAGGTAATGAGTGCAGGAAAGAGGAGACTCTTAAAGAAGAAGTTACAGGTCTGTGAGAGCCAGAAATCTTGATTGTTTGTTTCTGACCAAATACTTATTTTCCACCATAATATGCAAAAAAATGATAAAAAAAACAGACAATGTGATTTTCTGGATTTTTTTTTCTCAGTTTGTCTCCCATAGTTGAGGTCTACCTATGATGTAAATTACAGATGCCTCTCATCTTTTTAAGTGGTGGAACTTGCACTATTGCTGACTGACTAAATACTTTTTTGCCCCACTGTATATGGGGGTCTCAGGGGATGGTTCCCCTAAATTGTAATTGCCTCCATATTCTACTCTTATCCTTAGGGGTAATGGCAAGTATACAACAGAATTAGTTTTTGCATTTAGCCGCTCACATTTTGCTGCAGAATATGGCGCTCGCTGCCATGTAATAATCCACCAGGAACACCCAGCGCAGGCACGTAGTATCAGTATTCTCTCCCGCTACCTACGGATAATAATCAGCCTGCCTGAGCTGCAACAGCCAGCCGGCCCATGTGGCCATCCAACCCTTCCTCCATACCCACAAGATGGGGAGTCAAGATGCAGATATATAGCAAACACTTGATTAAAGAGGCGTTATGTGTTATGAAATTAAAGACGTTATCCACTGTTGGTGACTATATATATATATATTATTTGAAAGGCATGTATTAATGTTTGTAATTCAGTTTCATTAAAATTTTTGCACAGTTTTGCTTTTCCAGGCTCCTTTGTTTCCCTGCAACTTTGATCTGGTCTGTGGTTATACATAAGCTCAGGATAGATCAGAAAAAGACAGATACGAGTTACAGACTCCCCTGTTATTCAGTCTACTGAGAATCCATCAATGAGCTAACTTAGGCTATGTGCGCACGTTGCAGATTGGTGTGCGGATTTTTCCGCACTGTTTTTGCAAAATCCGCGAATTTACTGTGGATTTACCGCGTTTTTGTGCGGATTCCACCTGTGGATTGCTATTGAGGAGCAGGTGTAAACCGCTGTGGAATCCACACAAAGAATTGACATGCTGAGGAAAAAACAATGCTGCGTTTCCAAGCGTTTTTTTTCCACAGCATGTAAACTGCGGACTTGTTTTCCATACGTTTACATGGTACTGTACAACGTATGGAAAACTGCTGCAGATCCACAGCCAAATCCGCTGCAGATCCACAGCAAAATCCGAGACGTGTGCACATAGCCTTACACTCATTCTGCTGCCAGAAACGTATGGTGCAAAATTTTAAAGAAATCCAATTGCTAATCTGATTTTTTTTTTGCTCCAAATGCATGCAAAATATCCCAAAGGTGGACTAAACCCCTTTAATTTCAGCCTCCTGGAATAGAGACAGAGAGTACAGCCTCTCCTCCAGAGAAAAAGGAGTGACGGGAGATGTACGCAGACCAGATCTGGACAACCTGCGGCCCGCGGGCAACATCTGGCTGTACCAGTCCGGCCCCTGGACCGAGACAGTGGCCCACAGGCCACACCCTGCCTTACCCCATCTGGATGCAGATAGCGGTGAATATATTGGTGAAGGACAGGGCTGCCAGCTCCATCTTTCACCAGACGCGATGATCTCATTTCATCACACTGCACAGGAGACAGGAGGAGCGCGCCGGCGGAACGAGAGCCAGACTAGAATGTCTAAGAGATATTTGAATGTACAATATAAGAAACTATGTTTGGGCTCATACTGTATACAGGGGGCTATGTTTGGGCTCATACTGTATACAGGGGGCTATGTTTGGGCTCATACTGTATACAGGGGCTATGTTGGGGATCACAATGTATAAAGGAAGCTGTATGTGGGCTCATATGGTATATAGGATGTCAGCATACTTAATCCTGCTCAATATTAAGTTATACAATTAATATGAATATAAATAATATAAATTAATTGCATTTAATATGTTACTATTGAGCAGAATTAATTTCAGCCTCCACAACAGTAATGGTCTCATGTGGCCTCTCGGGAAAAATACTTGCCCACCTTGCTACCGATTACACAGTACACAGAAGGGGCACATTTATAAGATCTCAGCACAGGAACATTTTATTTGAACACATTCAATTGTGGAAATTATTATTATTCCAAAATATGTTGATTAATATGTACTTCATCAGACGGAATACTATGTTTGATGGCAGAACCCCCGCTTTGATGCAGGCTCCGGCGGTGAGCCTGCATCAAGGCTGGAACATGTCAGCTGTTTTGAAGATCGTGATTCTGCCCGCACCTATTACCTAGTTAAATGCCACTGTCAAACTCTCATCAGGACGGAAATGCGCGCATCGCTGACCCCTGTCACATGATCGGGGGGTCAGCGAAGAGTCGGCATGACAACCAGGGGTCTCCTGCAGACCTCTGTGGTTGTTGATGCCAGATTGCTGTGAGCACCACCCTGTGGTTGGCGCTCATAGCAATGCTGTAATTTAGTTACATATGGGCGATCTGAGCATCGCTCCTATGTAGCAGAGCCGATCAGGCTATGCCAGCTTCTAGCCTCCCATGGAGGCTATTGAAGCATGGCAAAAAAGTTTAAAAAAAGTTTTAAAAAATATGAAAAAAAATAAAAAAAAATCTATAAAAGTTCACATCACCCCCCCTTTCGCCCCATTCAAAATTAAACAAAAAAAAATCAAACATACACATATTTGGTATCGCCGCTTTCAGAATCGCCCGATCTATCAATAACAAAAAGGATTAATTTGATCGCTAAACTGCGTAGTAAGAAAACAATTCAAAACGCCAGAATTACTTTTTTTTGGTCGCCACAACATTGCATTAAAATGCAATAACGGGCGATCAAAAGATTGTATCCGCACCAAAATTGTATCATTAAAAAAATCAGCACAGCTCACAAAAAAATAAGCCCTCACCCAACCCCAGATCAGGAAAAATGGAGACGCTACGGGTATTGGAAAATGGTGCAATTTTTTTTTTTTTTTTTTTTTTGGGGGGGGGTCAAAGTTTGGAAAAAAATTGTACCACTTAGATAAAAAATAACCTAGACATGTTTGGTGTCTATGAACTCGTAATGACCTGGAGAATCATAATGGCAGGTTAGTTTTAGCATTTAGTGAACCTAGCAAACAAGCCAAACAAAAGACAAGTGTGGGATTGAACTTTTTTTGCAATTTCACCACACTTGGAATTTTTTTCCCCATTTTCTAGTACACGACATGGTAAAACCAATGATGACGCTCAAAAGTACAACTCGTCCCGCAAAAAATAAGCCCTCACATGGCCATATTGCCGGAAAAATAAAGTTATGGCTCTGGGAAGGGTGGAGTGAAAAACGAAAACGCATAACCGGAAAAAGCTCCAGTCATTAAGGGGTTAAACTTTCCCAATTAGTCCAGCGTCAGCTCCTCAATCTGCTATATGAATGCTGAGGAGGACCAGCAGACCTAATCTCCACCTGAAAGCGCTCCATCATTCTTATACCCTCAGTGTGAACCTTGCTGGCAGCTACAGCGTGTTATTCTGAGCAGATGAACGTGGGAAAGATGTCATGTGCAAATCTACATTGTTTTCATGTTCCAACAAATCATATTTCTGACCTGCAGTCTATTCACTACACTCGACTTAGGAAATATAACTGGGTGTTAGATTTTGGAAGTAACTGCAACCTAAGTTTTTTTTATTAAGGCCGGAGTTGCAGTACGCTAAAGTCTGGACACATAGGACAGATTGGCAAAAATACATATTTTCAAGAAATGAAATTTATTTACATTGTATTCTTTAATTGGATTAAATATCTTCTTCAATATGATTTCCATCATTTGTAATGCAAAGGTTGATGTGTTTTGCAAAATTCTATTATTGTTCATTAAATTCATTAAAATTATAGTTAAAGAGAATTCCTGTGTGTTCAGACTTTAGGGGCACGCTGTATATATAATATACAAGTCTGGATAAACCTAACTGCACAGGACAATGAAAAGCCCAAAGTACCATATGCATTTTCTTTGCATGGTTTCCTCCAGGCAAAAATGGCAAGTCCAGAAGAATCTAGTCCCAATTGTATCCAACAGATGGAGTTCGAACCTCCATGATTAGCAGGTGACTACACATCCTAGTGATATGCCATCACTTATTGAATGGAATCTGTCAGGTGGACCAACTCTAAAGCCGTCTATATGGCATGCAGGTCATTGGAAGCTGAATAAAATGATTTTTTGACATCTGCGATCCGGTGTCTTATTCCAGAGAAATCCACATTTTTTAATTAATAAGTGTATGAACTGTTAAGATCTATGGGCTGGACACAGATCTCCCCAAGAATCTGCCTCCAGAGCTCATTATAAATGAAAGGAAGAGTTACTGGTGAGACATGTAGATCAGGAGAGCAGACTGTCAGTCATCACATGTCTCACACTGGTAATATCTCCTCTCATTTACAATAAGCTCTGGAGGCAGATTCTTAGAAAGATCTATGGGTCGGACACAGATCGTAACAGATCATTTACATATAAAAAAAATAAAAACAAGGATTTCTCAGTAATAAGACACTGGATGGCAGATAATAAGGTATCATTTTATTCAGCTTCCTATGACCTGTGTACCCATATAGATGGCTTAGGAGGGTTGACCCTACTGACAGATTCCCTTTAAGACTTGAAAAGCCGATCAAATGGAGACTGTAGAGGCGCTCGGTGCACCCTTGGCGTCTATTTGTTTTACATTCATCTCTTACCCCACTGCCTTCATTGACAGTTTGAGCTTTACTAAAATCATAGAAGGGACGGGGATAGGTATAAAGCAATCAGGTGCCCAAACCAACCCATTTTGGCAGGACTGGAGGTCCAACTAATGTATAAGGGGTTCTCCTGGCTCTCCTTTCATGATGGAAAAAAAAGGGTCACCCAAGTCTCTGGCAGCCGCATGCAGATTCTCCATATTTAGGGAACGTGCACGCTCCGTTAAGCCCAGCATGTACGTATATGGGGGAAAGCACTGTCAGACGATCGAGTGGAAGGCCAGAGCGTTACAGTAGGGTTCCGTAGGGTTCATTTTTGGAAGACACTATGCTGAAGATAAAATGGATTAAATATGAAGAGTCTTACTAAAAATGGAATAAAGCGATTTATGATCAGGATTGAAACATGAAAAGGGCCCAAAAAAGGTAGAATCAAAATCTGCCGCTCAAAGGCTGTGTCCCCCGGTCAGCATAGATTTATCATTCTGCTAAACAGTTAGTAATGCAAAATGAAAGCCATCTGCAGAGGGCAGAGCCTGCGGTGAGGAGACAACGCTGGAGGCAGGTGTCCGTCACTGATGCATTGCGGGCCACACTTGTAATTCTCCATCAGTAGGACAGTAGTCGTTAGGAGAGAATGTAATCTGTTGCCAGGCAACCGCCGCCGCTCTTCAGTTCTAGGAAAAGCTACAAGAGGCTCCGGACTCGCCGCGCACTGATGGACAAATGAGAGGAACGCCACAAACACAGAAAACAGCCTTTTATCTGCAGACTAGATGGACATTGGGCTCTGCCTCCTGTACCAATCCTGGGTTATTAGAGGGGTTCTCAGACCACTCAACATCAGACAGCCCCACCAGCTTCAGAGATTTTCATCTTTTCAGACTGAATTTTCTAAAGTAACCATAAAAGTCAGAGAACAATGACCTGATATTCAGAAAATCATTCATGTCCATTTCATTGGGAGAAGTATGCATGGGCAGTTGTTAAACGGTGCAGCTTAGGCTAGCTTCACACTAGATCTATGAGGAGCTGCGGACTTCCTCCTTGAAGCCCCGCCCTCGGCCGCACCTCTGCCGCTAGCTCCGCCCATTTCTGTTTGCAGCCTGCATGCGACCTGCGTACCTATCTTTAACATTAGGCACGCAGGTCGTGTGGCTGTATGCGGATGCTTCCGCATGCGTCGTTTTGACGATGCGGAGAAAAAAAGAAATTGCTACCAGCTGCGTCCTACGCTGTTCGCCGCATCGTCAAAACGACGCATGCGGAAGCATCCGCATACAGGGGCACGACCTGCGTACCTAATGTTAAAGATAGGTATGCAGGCCGTATGTAGGCCGCATGCAGAAGTAGGTGGAGCTAGTGGCAGAGGTGTGGCCGAGGGCGGGGCTTCACAGAGGAAGTCCACAGCCCTCCGCAGCTCCTCAAAATGCTAATGTGAAACCGGCCCAACAGTAAGCCATGCATACAAGACAGCTGTCAATGTAAACATGCAAGCTTAGCAAGGGTAAGCATACAAGTTTATTATTATTATGAAGGAGAGCAGCATAATACAGGGACAGAGACCCAGATTCCAGCAATGTGTCACTTACTGGACTGAGTGCTGTTATTTTGATACAATCATGGTTTTATCTGATGCAGATCTAGCAGTTCTCTGAATGCTGAGCCCAGTATAACCCCACCCACACCTCTGGTTGGCAGCTTTCTGCCTATAACAGAAAGCTGCTAAACAGTGGTGGAGGCCAAGTCATACAGGGATCAGAAATATGGAGGACTAGATGGCAGCAGGGCTATTAATCCTCTAATGATTATCTCCTGCAATTTTATGAATACTACATTATGCAAGCCCAGTAAGTTACACATCACTGGAATCAGCGTCTCTGCTGCTGTAATATTGGGTGGCAAATACCGGGTGACAATTTCCCTTTAACAGCCCCAGCACTTCTCTGATATTTCAGAAGTAAAGCAGCCTCCGCTTCCAGCCCTGGGAGAGCGCACATTTTGGGCCAGCCTGTGAATCTTCAGGAGCACACCGCTCCCAGCAATGAGGAAGCCGGGAGGCAGAGGAGCAGTGTGCTCCTGAAGAACAATCACAAGATAACAGCACGTGTGTAACAGATTGGATGAACATGAAAAATCTAAAGTCCCACTGGAATAGAGCGATCCCTGGAGAACCCATTGTATTGCCCATAGATAGGTCTCTAAACAATAGCAATAAATACCTTGTATCAGCCTGAGGCAAGCTGTAATAAGACAGCCTGAACACAGTACGTTTCACCATGTGATTAAATGTTCAATCTTCGGTTCGTCTTATGGGGGTAAGAAATTACTGAAAGGAAGCATTACCGCTCAACCTACAACTGGTTCATTGTAAATGGAGGACATCAGCCGCCAGAACAGGAACAAACACAGAACACACAAGCTCGAAATCTTTAGATACTTTCCAGCAATAGATATTGTGAATTATCATATTATTCATGGGGATTAACTGAATGACAAGCCGAGCAAATAGAGCAGCAGTGTGTGAAATTATTTGCTTAGACGATGCACTGGTATATGCAAAGAGGTCGTCATGAATATGAGCCCACGGACATAGAAGAATCTGCGGGAATAACTCATGCAGAATTATTTTAATATGGTTAGTAGCACAGAATAAGTTTGTGTGAGGGGAGGTTAATGTGAACCCCACCAGGATAAATTGTTGAAGCACATTGAAGACTGTGCTGGTATTCATGAAAGTGTCGTCTTCCACTTCACCGGGAATTAGGGATGATGTCCAACATGCATTATTACCAGCCCAAGGAGGACACAATATTGAATGGACAAATCAGTAATATTAATATAACATACCTGAGTGGTGGTAGTAGTAGTCTGGATTTTCTTGATCTCTTTCCCAAGGTCACGGCCATCATCTGATCTCTCGGTGTCAGACACTGCACTACCAGCATCCATGTTCACTAAGGTTTTGGTACCAGAGGACTCCATTTCTAAATTGCTGGTGGTCATCTGAGCATATTCTAGGTTTTTGGACGATGAAGCCAACTCTCTATCAGAAATGCTCCCCAGGCTATCAGCCGTGGTGTGGATTTTAAAATCTTTGTCCCCGATCACAGCTGATGCGCAAGTGAGATCAACACTGCTGGTCATGTGGGCCAATAAGCCAAGGTCATCAGTAACACCAAGATGGACGTGAGCCTCCTGGACGCTACCAATGGTTATATGGTTACCACTGGTCAGTTCGGGCAACAGTTTGTCTTCTGAATGCGTCATTTTATCAAAAAGAAATGAGGTATTGTTAGAAGTGGTTTGGTCTTTCTCATCAGCAAGCGTGATCAATGGGCCATCTTTTTCTTCAGTTTCCTTAATAATACCAACACTGTCATGAACATTGTTTTGGAGCTTTTCTACAGCCGCACTGTAGACGTTATCCAGTAAAGACTCGACTTCAACTAGAGCTCCATTTTCTCCGGAAACGAGAGTCTCAGGAGACAGATCCAAGTCATCTAGCTTCACCTCAGTAGCTTCCACCTTTTCAGCTTTGATGTCCACTAGTAGGTCATGAACCTCGACTCGGACTCCACCAGAAGGCCTATCAGTGTTGGAGATTGTATCGTCAGAAATTTTAGTTGCTATAAGAAGATCTCTAGCGTCTGAATTGACGGGATAATCAGTCTCACTTTCTGGACTTTGACTTTGGGAGAGATCATCAATTTCTCGAATTTCTAATCCACCTTTGGCAGCTACTGCCTGAGATGAAAGCCCAGATATAGTGCTGACATTTCCTTTCTTGCCCTTCTTGATGTTCTCTTCTTCCTGTCTCTGATACTCCTCGTACATTTTAGCCAAGTATTCTTTATGAGCTTCATAGGTTACCTACAGAAAGAGAAAATCATTAGTATGCACTGAATTTTATAACTAAGCAACTTAAGGTAAAAAAAAAAAATAAAGTTTCTGGCTGTATAATTTTATTACACATTCACTTATGTGTTCTGGGAAACATAGGTCAATTTTCAATTCTACTCTATACTTTGGACCACGACCGTCACGGAGGCCTACTGTAGATGCCCCCAATATCAGTGCTTTCTAATTACATAGGGAATTATAGGGATAATACAGGAGGTAGCATAGGCGACATCGGAGGAAAACCAAATATTGCACTCAACCATAACATCATAAACAACGGAAGGCCTGCAGCCTAATAAAACAGCAATTTATTGGAGCTTGAGATCCCCTTCATGGAATTATACAATTTTACATATTTCGCTAAACATTTTACCATCAGATTATTATTTTATTTTAATTAAGACTCATCCAAATTTTGAAATTTATAACATAAATAAAAGCAAGAAAAAAAGTAAAGCTATCACCAGATTCTTCAATTCAAACGGTATACATTGTTAAATAGATTTCTTATACCTTATGTGGCTGGTGTGCTTTCTTTGAAAATCCATTCAAGAATGAGTGTATAATCCTGATGTTTAAAAGGAGCATTTTAGAAGTCCAACTAAAGAATGAGAGCTCAATAATCTAAGTGTATTTAGTCTTTGCTCATCTAGTCTGTCTGACAGCTGCAGATTGTACCGAGAGGGGAGATCTCAGCAGCAGAGAGGAGGGTCACTGAGGACTGTCAATCGAGCTAAGTGAGTGAAGGTAAAACTTAAACTACTAAAAAAGTTTACAAAGCCATCCTGATACGGATTTTCAAAGTAAGTACAGCAGCTTCATCAGGCTTAAGAATTCAACTTATTAAAAAAGCACTCCCATTATTTTTTTCCCCTCTAAACTTGTGTATATGTGTATGTACTGAAGTGTCAGAATGTTAATATACTCTCCTATCACCATGGTATTTCAGAAAACATTTTATCAATTGCATAATTATTTACTTTCAGATTATTTTATTTAAAACTCAGAACATAAATAAAAGCAAGTAAAATAAAATAGATCTGTCACCAGATTCTTCAATACAAACTGAATACACATCATTAAACAGTTTTCTTAAACCTGATGTGGCTGGTGTGCTTCCTTTGAAAATCCATAGCTGAATGGGTGTATAATCCGGATATTAAAAAGGAACCTTTTAGAAGTCCAACTAAAGAGTGAGAGCGCTCATTCATGTGTACAGTCTTCGCTTACCTAGCCTCACTGACAGATGCGGATTGTACTGAGCCGAGAGATCTCAGCAGCAGGGAGGAGGGACAGTAAGGAGCTGTCAATCAGGTTAGGTGAGCAGAGGCCCAATTTAAACTTCTAAAAAGAATTACAAAGCAAAATCTGATATGAATTTTCAAAGTACAGCAGCGCCATCAGACCTAAAAGATTAATATATTAAAGAAGCACGGACATTATTTTTCTTTCCCTAAACCTGTGTCTATGTGCTTGTACTGTAGTGTCAGAGTGTTCATATACTCACCAATTGCTGTCTTCTCTGGTATCCAGCGCCGCTTTGCTCCTCTTCTGAGTGATGTGGTGAGGTGCTGGGGAATATCCCGCTGACCGCCACCTAGCATTAACGGTTTACATGTATTTTGCAGCTGCTGTTCTATTTGCTAGTAATGTAGAACTGACAATATAATTGCCTGTATTAATCACCGGCCACAGGAGGTCCCTGTTTCCCCTGCAGCTGCTTGATGACTCTGGCTTAAACTGGTTTGTGCAAGGGTCTGATTCTGAGGTGGTGACTCCAGTTCTGTGAGGAGAAATAAGAACAGCGATTCTGTGGCAGAGACTGGTGCTGTGTTAAATGGACTCTGTTCTGCTGGTTTGAACTGCTGCTTAGTCAAAGCCAGGCAGAGCCCAAGGCCAGGGGGCAGTACAAGCATTTGTGAAGAAGTGGTTGGTTTGGTGGCCATCTTGAGAAAGACTGCTGCGATCTGGAAGGAGAAGGATGTGCGACGCCTCCATTGAGCGCCATCCACGGAGCCAAAATCCCCAGGATCTGGCATCCGTGACACACCCGGAGTCAGCTCTGGTACCACGCACTCGTTACAAACACGTCATTCCTTGGTCAAACAGCCGTCGTCCAGGCGGGCTCATCTCTGCAACGACACAGGTCGCCAAGTCCTGAGCTCAGGCCCACCAGTAGGATCATGGTGGGAGCGCGAACGAACACAGTTTGGCGCCCAAATCAAGACAGGCAGATACAGGCACATGAATGCATGAGTGCCCATCAGACTCTGCTTGCTGAACCACTGGCAACCTCCAGAGACTACAGTATTAAAGGTGATCTACCGAAGCATACAGAGGTGATCCGAGGAGCGGCCCACTGCGCTAACATGATCCTTAATGTGAACACAATGGTGTATAATTCCATATCTGGGTTCTACCTAGGAGGTTGAGAGTCGCTTTGTTATTACTGTAGCTGCAGAGCTGCATCACCAATAAGCCGCCCCTGGCATTCATTTGATAGTTCCAGTTTTCCATGTAAAAGCTCGATAGCCGCACTACTAGGTAAATTATAGTAACGCAGTTAACCATTTCCAGGCTTACCAAGTCACGCAGCACAGTGGTCCTGGTCAGTTCTGACCAGGGGTGTGTGAATTAACCTGTCACATTTTGTTGGTTGGTGGAAGCATAACCAGTCTGAGTTCATTTGACAAATTTAGCGTTTGCTGCTTTCCTTGCCACGGCTTTGCTACATCCTGGGAGCCCACCCCAGTCCACAACTAGCAATGTCACTGCACTTCAGACTCTCTGAATTACACTGTGCTCTATGTATGAGCCGGAGATGATTTTTACAATGTAAGCCTCTGCAGTGTCAGATGAAGCTTCATAGACTTACAGCTCTGGCAAAAATTAAGAGACCGCTGCAAAATATTCAGTTTGTCTCATTTTTCTCTTTATAGGTATATTTTTGAATAAAATGTAAATTGTTCTTTTACTCTATAAACTACTGACAACATGTCTCCCAAGTTCCAAGCAATACATTTTGTATTTATTTTCTGAAAATGAGAAATGGTTAAAATAACAAAAAAATCCATTGCTTGCAGACCCCAAATAATGCAACGAAAACAAGTTCATAATCATTTATAAACAACAATACTAATGTTTTAGCTCAGGAAGAGTTCAGAAATCAATATTTTGTGGAATAACTATGATTGTTAATCACAGCTTTCATGCGTCTTGGCATGCTTTCCACCAGTCTTACACACTGCTTTTGGGTGACCTTATGCCGCTACTGGCACAAAAATTTAAAGGGAACTTGTCACCCCCAAAATCGAAGGTGAGTTAAGCCCACCGGCATCAGGAGCTTATTTACAGCATTCTGGAATGCTGATGTAACCTGAAAGATGAGAAAAAGAGATTAGATTATACTCCCCTGGGTGGGCGGTCCGATCCGATGGGTGTCACGCGGTCCGGTCCGGGGCCTCCCATCTTCTTACGATGACGTCCTCTTCTTGTCTTCACGCTGCGGCTCCGGCGCAGGTGTACTTTGTCTGACCTGTTGAGGGCGGAGCAAAGTACTGCAGTGCGCAGGCGCTGGGCCTCTCTGACCTTTCCGGACACCTGCGCACTGCAGTACTTTGCTCTGCCCTCAACAGGGCAGACAAAGCACGCCTGCGCCGGAGCCGCAGCATGAAGACAAGAAGAGGACGTCATCGTAAGAAGATGGGAGGCGCTGGACCGGACCGTGACACCCATCGGACCGGACCGCAGCGTGACGGTCCGCCCCTGGGTGAGTATAATCTAACCTCTTTTTCTCATCTTTCAGGATACATCAGGGGCTTATCTACAGCATTACAGAATGCTGTAGATAAATGCCTGATGACAGTGGGCTTAGCTCGCCTTCGATTTTGGGGGTGACAGGTTCCCTTTAAGCAGTTCTTCTTTGTTAGATGGCTTGTGACTATCCATCATCCTCCTGATTACATTCCAGAGGTCTTCACTGGAGTTCAGGTCTGGAGATTGGGCTGCCCATGACAGGGATTTCATGTGGCTGTCCTTCATCCACACCTTGATTGACCTAGCTGTGTGGCATGGCGCATTGTCATGCTGGAAAAAACAGTCCTCAGAGTTGGGGAACATTGCCTGAGCAGAAGGAATCAACTGTTTTTCCAGGATAGCCTTGAATGCGGCTTGATTCATACGTCCTTCACAAAGATTAACCTGCCCAATTCCAGCCTTGCTGAAGCATCCCCAGATCATCATCGATCCTCCACCAAATTTCACTTTGTGTGCAAGACACTATAGCTTGTACGCCTCTCCAGGTCTCCTTCTAACCATTAGACGACCAGGTGTTGATCTGGGGATGTTTCACCAAAGCTGGAATTGAGCAGGTTAATCTTTGCGAAGGACGTAGGAATCAAGCCGCAATCAAGGTTATCCTGGAAAACACTTACTTCTTTCTGCTCAGGCAATGTTCCCAAACTCTGAGGACTGTTTATTTCCAGCAGGACAATGCGCTATGCCACACAGCTAGGTCAATCAAAATGTGGATGAAGGACCACCACGTCAAATCCCTGTCATGGCCAGCCCAATCTCCAGACCTGAATCCCATTGAAAACCTCTGGAATGTAATCAGGAGGAAGATGGATAGTCACAAGTCATCAAACAAAAAAGAACTGCTTATATTTTTGTGCCAGTAGTGGCATAAGGTCAAAAGCAATGTGAAAGACTGGTGGAAAGCATGCCAAGACGCATGAAAGCTGTGATTAAAAATCATGGTTATTCCACAAATTATTGATTTCTGAACTCTTCCTGAGCTAAAACATTAGTTTTAGCTGGGCAGCACGGTGGCGCAGTGGTTAGCACTGCAGCCTTGCAGCGCTGGGGTCCTGGGTTCTAATCCCACCTTGGACAACATCTGCAAAGAGTTTGTATGTTCTCTCCGTGTTTGCGTGGGTTTCCTCCGGGCACTCCGGTTTCCTCCCACATTCCGAAGACATACTGATAGGGATTCTAGATTGTGAGCCCCATCGGGGACAGAGATGATAATGTGTGCAAAAATGTAAAGCGCTGCGGAATATGTTAGCGCTATATAAAAATAAAGACTATATAAAAAAAAATAAAGATTATTAGTATTGTTGTTTCTAAATGATTATGAACTTGTTTTTTTTTTTTTGTTTTTTTTTTGTATTATTTGAGGTCTGCAAGGAATGCATTTTTTTTTTTTACTTTGACCATTTCTCATTTTTAGAAAATAAATACAAAATTTATTGCTTGGAACTTCAGAGACATGTTGTCAGTAGTTTATAGAATAAAAGAACAATTTCCATTTTACTCAAAAATATACCTGTAAAGAGAAAAATCAGACAAACTGAAAATGTTGCAGTGGTCTCTTAATTTTTGCCAAACCTGTATATTGTAAAAGAGATATACGGCTCAGACATAAGAGCATAGAGTGAGATGGAAAGTCTGAAGGCGGTGACATCACTCAGAAGAGGAGCGGAGCGGCACTGGATACCAGAGAAGATGGCAATAGGAGAGTATGTGAACATCATGATACTACACTACATATACACATGTTTAGAGAATAAAAAAAGTTAATGGGAGGGTTAGTAGGGTCCTTGTAGTGTACAACCCCTTAATGATCTACATGAATGTTTGGCCCTGATTAAATAAAAAAGCTTATACTCACCTCTCGTGATGGTGCCGTTCCCGCGGTGTCAACACTCATTCTACCCGGGGCTCCCATGCTGTTGTTGTAACATACGACGCCGGCGTCTAATCAGTGCTGGTGTCACGGTTTCCACCTTTGTGCGGATTGAAAATGAAGAGGCTGATCTTGGACATCCTGTTCAATTTGACAGGAGGCAGGGACAGTGATGCCAGCGCTGATTGGGCGCCGGAATCACAACAACAGCACAGGAGCAAGTGCCAACGCGGTGAGAACGGCATCAGCATGGCAGGTGAGTATAAGTTGTTTTTTTTAATTTTATTATTTATTTATCAGGGCCAAGCGTCGGATATGAGAAGGCGTTGTCCTAGTAGTGGACGACTTCTTTAAAAAAAAAAGATATCCGGGACTTTAGAAAAAAAGGTATGTAGTTGCTAACAAAGGCAACTACCTGTCTGTTATACCCTGTGCTGGTCATTGGCCGCACCTGCCGGAGAGTCTGCTGTTCCCCGTCAACTGAGCAGCAAATTCTCTTCCTGTTGACAGGGTGGGACTACTGGTGTCATGCTAATTAACAGACAGCTCCTTGCTGCCTATTCAGGGCAAGCCAGTGGTCAATCAGAATGACACCAGTAGTCCTGCCCTGTCAACAGTAAGAGAAGCTATTGATCTGTTGACATGGAACAGCAGAATCTCCAGCAGGAGTGGTCAATGACCAGCACCGGGTACAACAGGCAGGTAGTTAGCATTTTGATGCGGGCTCCGGCGGTGAGCCCGCACCAAAGCCGGGACATGTCAGCTGTTTTGAACAGCTGACATGTGCCCGTAATAGGCGCGGGCAGAATCGCGATCTGCCCGCACCTATTAACTAGTTAAATGCCGCTGTCAAACGCAGACAGCGACATTTAACTACCGCTTCCGGCTGGGCGGCCGGAAATGACGTCATCGCCGACCCCCGTCACATGATCGGGGGTCGGCGATGCGTCTCCATTGTAACCATAGAGGTCCTTGAGACCTCTATGGTTACTGATCGCCGGTGGCTGTGAGCGCCACCCTGTGGTCGGCGCTCACAGCACACCTCCATTTCTGCTACATAGCAGCGATCAGCAGATCGCTGCTATGTAGCAGAGGCGATCGGGTTGTGCCTGCTTCTAGCCTCCCATTGCTATTGAAGCATGGCAAAAGTAAAAAAAAAAAAAGTTGAAAAAAATGTTAAAAAAATAAAAATATAAAAGTATAAATCACCCCCCTTTCGCCCCAATCAAAATAAATCAATAAAAATAATATCAAATCTACATATATTTGGTATCGCCGCGCTCAGAATCGCCCGATCTATCAATTAAAAAAAAGCATTAACCTGATCGCTAAACAGCGTAGCGGGAAAAAAATTAGAAACACCAGAATTACATTTTTTTGGTCGCCGCGACATTGCATTAAAATGCAATAACGGGCGATCCAAAGAACGTATCTGCACCGAAATGCTATCATTAAAAACGTCATCTCGGCACGCAAAAAATACGCCCTCAACCGACCCCAGATCACGAAAAATGGAGACGCTACGAGTATCGGAAAATGGCGCAATTTTTTTTTTATTTTTTTTTTTAGCAAAGTTTGGAATTTTTTTCACCACTTAGATAAAAAATAACCTAGACATGTTAGGTGTCTACGAACTCATACTGACCTGGAGAATCATAATGTCAGGTCAGTTTTAGCATTTAGTGAACCTAGCAAAAAAGCCAAACAAAAAACAAGTGTGGGACTGCACTTTTTTTGCAATTTCACCGCACTTGGAATTTTTTTCCCGTTTTCTAGTACACGACATGCTAAAACCAATGATGTCACTTAAAAGTACAACTCGTCCCGCAAAAAATAAGCCTTCACATGGCCAAATTGACGGAAAAATAAAAAAGTTATGGCTCAGAGAAGGAGGGAAGTGAAAAACGAACACGGAAATATGAAAAATCCCAAGGTCATGAAGGGGTTAAATTGGAAACAAAGGTAAAAAAAATAAAAAGAAACCATCGCATACACAAAACGAACAAAGACCAGGGGAAAAAAACGCAATTATTTTTTATTTAGAAATTGACACCTCGTGAATTGACCCTAGTCACAACTTGGAGGCTGGTGACACCCATTTATTCTATTCTTCTTCTTCCTGCAATTTATGGATTTTTGAAAGTCACTTACAACAAAAGATCAAGTTTGCACTTTAACCTATAAAATAATGAATTTTCTTGCCACGCTAAAGGAAACACAGTGGCGTCCTGGTGGGCACGTATTGCCTAGAGAGGCTTCAAAGACTAAATATGGATAATGAGAGCTGTTAGGGAACGTTTGTCCGAAATACTCTGCCATTATGCACTTTGTATTAATTGCTTCCTGCCATTGTAATAGAATATTGTTCATGTCCCTTTTCGTTTCCAGGGTAGGGATAAACAAATTATACTCATTATCCCTGCAATTACACAAGCATCAAAGCTGGAGATTTTGAAAGCAAAGCTAGACTATGGAGAAAACAAAAGCGCCTCCACGGTCTCGAGACCTGATCGTTCTGTTCTGGATCTAGAAATATGGCACATTCTCTAAATATATATTACAGCAGACACGATAACACACGTAGTCATGGTGAAGCCTCAGCACAGAACAATTCAATGTGAAGACATGTACCAGCAATCATAACACATCCCTGTGCCCATCAATCATGTCTCTCCCAGCATCATCGCATATGCAAATCAGGAGCCGACTTCAAAGTAATAATCATGCATGTCTGTAGAAAATCCACTGTTAAAATCTACAAGGTAAAAACGTAACCATTACAGTTAATCGGCAGCAGCAAATACTTTATCTCTTTCTTACAGAGATTCTTTTCGTGAAGATTAGTTAAAAGTATCAAGTGCAAAAAACAAGATCTGATTTGGTAGATTTAAAATCCAAAAATAAAATTAACTCATGTGTGTATATATATTTCGTAGGGATCCATGCTCTCAGGTAAGCATTAGGTAGCGTTCACACAGCCAATGCAGTTTGGTCCAAACAGGTGCAATTTTATTGCTTTCATAAAACTCTAAGGCTGGTTTCACATTTACGTTTAAAAACGCGTTTTAAACGCAAATGCATGTGGTGAAAAAAACGCATGTAAACGCATTAAAACGCCGCGTTTTTTAGACGCATGCGTTTTTGCATGTTTTAATACAAACGTGGCGTTTTGACGCGTTTACATGCGTTTTTTCCTGCGTTTGCGTTTTTAAAACGCATGATGAGAAGTGTCTGACAGCTGCCAATCATCAAAATCAACAAGAAAACCCACTTTAAACAGAAATAGCTAGGGTTAGGATCCTAACCCTAACCTTAACCCTATCCCTAATCCTAAGGGATCCTAACCCTAACCCTATCCCTAACCGTATCCCTAACCCTAAGGGATCCTAACCCTTAGGGTTAGGATCCCTTAGGGTTAGGTTTAGGATACCTTTGGGTTAGGGTTGGCTTATTAGTGTGTATTCTTGTGTTTTTCTATTAAAATGCATGCGTTTTTAAACGCATGCAAACGCATGTGCTTAAAAACGCATGCGTTTACATTGACAGCAATAGTTTTTTTTGCCGCAAAAAAAAACGCATGCTTTTTTTGCCGCAAAAAAACGCCGCTAGAAATTACTACATGTTGCATTTCTGCAACACAACGCATGCATAGAAAAGATGCATGCGGCAGCAAAACGCATGCAAAAAAACACATGTGTTTTTAATCTTAAGTATAGGGAAAAAAAACGCATGTGTTTTTAATGTTAATTATAGGAAAAAAAATGCATGCTTTTTTTGCGCTAAAATGCAGCGGCAAAAAACGCAAATGTGAAACCAGCCTAAAGGATTCATAATCAAAACAGCGGCCTCTTCTGGGCATAAAGGTATCACAGAAAATAAACAGATCATTTAGTTAGCACATATACATGTCACGGTATTCTTACTCGAAAAGATTAGAGTCTATTCTCCCGGAGAAAACTTCACACACAGAAGAAGCACGATCCTACTAGTCTCGGTATCCCCTTCAGCCTGAGCCCCAGCATGAAACACCAGGGTTACTTACTGGTAACAGGTTTTTCCGGAACCCATGACGGCACACCTGAGAGAGGGGATCCGCCCAGCCAGGACAGGAAACCCTACTGAAAATAAAAGGGCGGTACCTCTCCCTCGCTTCAGTTGGTTTTCAGAGCATGAGAGGCCCCCCTGGTTAGTACACATGGCAATCCAACACCACATCATATTAACTAAAAAAAGCACCCAAAACAATAGTGCACACCGAAAAGGTGATAAAGGGGGGGAATATACAGGTGCCGTCATGGGTTCCGGAAAAACCTGTTACCAGTAAGTAACCCTGGTGTTTTCCCTTCCCCCATGACGGCACACCTGAGAGACTTTTGTAGAATGAAACCTTAGGGAGGGACCACCGCTTGGAGTACCCTTCTACCAAAGGTTAGGTCAGCAGAGGAGGAAAGGTCTAGCCGGTAGTGCTTGAAAAAAGTTGAAGGTGAGGACCAGGTAGCAGCCTTGCAAATTTGATCAATTGATACCTCAGCCTTTTCCGCCCAGGAGGTAGCCATGGCTCTGGTAGAGTGAGCCTTGATGCCTTCAGGAACCGGAGTGCCACCCGCAGAGTAGGATAAACTAATGGCCTCCCTAATCCATCTAGCAATAGTACTTTTAGCTACCCCACACCCTCTTTTGCTACCCTGAAAGGCTATGAATAGAGTTTGGTCTTTCCTCCACTGACTAGTCATAGATATGTATTGTAACATAGATCTTCTCACATCTAGCATGTGGAACTTTTGTTCCCCTGGATTTCTAGGATTACTACAGAAAGATGGTAAGGTAATCTCTTGACTCCTATGGAACTTTTGAACCACCTTGGGGAGATAAGCCGGGTCCGGTCTTAGAACGATCCTGTCATCAAAAACCTGAGTATAAGGAGGGGATATTGACAGGGCTTGCAAATCACTTACCCTACGTGCCGATGTTAGGGCTACTAGAAGAACTGTTTTAAGGGTAAGTAACTTAGGTGATAACTCCTGTAAGGGCTCGAAAGGGTATTTAGTTACAGCTTCTAAGACCAAATTTAGATCCCAAGGCGGGATTTTTGGGATAACGACCGGCCGAGATCTACTGCAAGATTTTATGAATCGTGAAACCCATCTATTTGAGGCAAGATTACAGTTATACAGGGCCCCCAAGGCTGAAACCTGAACTTTAAGGGTGCTGGTTGCTAACCCAAGATGTAATCCTGCTTGCAGAAATTCTAGGATAGGACCCACTGGAGCCACCTCCCCCAATGGTTCACCCAGGAAGTCAAGAAATTTTTTCCATGTCCTACCATAGATTCTAGAAGTTATGGATTTTCTGCTTTTCAACAGGGTGGACATTAATCCTGGAGAGAATCCATGGCGACTTAGTAACGCCCTCTCAAATTCCAGGCTGCCAGATGGAAGCCCTTCACCTGAGAGTGGGTTACTGGGCCCTGGGTTAGTAGGTCCAGAATTTCTGGCAAAATCCATGAATCTGTTACCGACATCTGCCTTAGAAGGGAGAACCATGGTCTCCTTGGCCAAAATGGAGCTATGAGGAAAATTTTCGCCTGATCCTCTCTGATCTTCCGGATCACAGCTGGGATCATCACTATCGGGGGGAATGCGTAGGCCAGAGAAAACTTCCAAGGTATTAGTAGGGCATCTACTGCGAAGGGATGTTCTTTTGGATTTAAGGAGCAGAACTTTCTGACTTTTTTGTTGTGTGAGTTGGCAAACAAGTCTATTTCTGGTGAGCCCCAGGCTTGGACTATTTGCTGAAATATCTGGGGGTTTAAGGACCATTCCACCTGTCTTAAGCCTCTGCGACTCAGGAAGTCTGCTTGAGTGTTTTCTATGCCCCTGATGTGTAGTGCCGACAGAGATAACAGGTGTTGTTCTGCCAGTTGGAAGAGGAGTTTTGACGCATTCATGAGGCCTTTGGACCTCGTCCCCCCCTGATGATTGACATATGCCACCACTGCTCGATTGTCTGTTAGGATTCGAGTATGGCGACCTTGGAGTAAAGGGAGAAAATGTCTTAGGGCTTTCTCCACTGCCCACAGCTCTTTTTCGTTTGATCCATAGTTCTTTTCTCGTATGGACCAGGTACCTTGTACAGAGTGAGATCTCAGATGAGCTCCCCAACCTGTACCGCTTGCGTCGGTCGTGATGATGTCTATGACCGGATTTTTCCACCGGACCCCCATTGTCAGGTGGTGTTCTACAGTCCACCAAGCTAGGGAATCCCTTACGCTCAGGGAGAGACATAGATTTCCTTCTAAATGCCCTCTTAACAGTCTTTGAGCTGAGAGAACTTCCCACTGTAGATGTCTTAGGTGGAATTGTGCCCATTCTACTGCCGGTATACACGATGTTAACGAGCCTAGAAGGGACATCGCCTTTCTGAGAGTCATTGCGGGTTGACGTATTGCTGTACTGGCCAGGTTTATTATCTTGTCCACTTTGTTTTGTGGAAGGAGGCAGAGCTGACGCTCGGAGTCCAGTATTAACCCCAGGAAGGACTGTATTTTTACTGGCAGTAGTCTGGATTTGGGGATGTTTATTATCCAACCCAGCTCCATTAGCGTTGATGTTACCACTGATACTTGATGAGTGCAGTGGGACTCTGACCTCCCTATTACCAGGAAATCGTCCAGATATGGGACAATTACTACATCCCGGGACCGGAGGTATGACATTACTTCCACCATCACTTTGGTGAAAACTCTGGGGGCTGTAGACAGGCCGAATGGAAGAGCTGTATATTGATAATGCTTTACCTGATTTTGAATATAGAGAGCTACTCTCAAGTATTTCCGATATTCCTGATGTATTGGTATATGGTAGTAAGCATCCTTTAAGTCTATTACTGCCATGAAGCAGTGCTGGAAGAGAAGTTTTATGGTCGTGTTTATAGACTCCATCTTGAAAGTGTAGTTCTCTATGGATTGGTTGAGCTTCCTTAGATTTATAATAGTTCTCCAAGAACCATCCGGTTTTTAGATCAAGAAGAGGGGGGAGTAAAACCCGTCTCCCTCTTCCTGAACCGGGACTTCCTGAAGAACCTTTTTGTGGACAAGTCCCAAGATCTCGGTTTCTAGGGCAGATTGTTCCTGCTGAGACTTCCGACGAGGAGTTATTATGAAGTTTCGTCTGGGAGGACAGACGAATTTTATTTTTAGGCCGTCTCTGATGATGTTCGTGACCCAGATACTGGGGGAGATATTTACCCAGGCCGGAAAGAAGAGGGAGAGTCTTCCTCCCACTTCTGGCGTAATGTCATTGGGGGGATTTTTTTGCCGATGTGGAGGGGCCTTTAAACATATAGCCCGATCCTCTTTTATCTCTAAAGTCCCAATTTTTCCTCTCCCCTGGGGGGCGACCTCTATTATATCTTCTCCTCCGAAAAAAAGGTTTTTTAGGATCTTTAGGGATGTTGGGAAAACCTTTCTTATCTCCTGCATGTTCTAGGATGTCTTCAAATTTTTTCCCGAAGAGAAGTTGGCCGTCGCATGGAATAGAACACAATTTGTGTTTAGATGGCAAATCCCCCGGGCAACCTTTGAGCCAGAGGGCTCTTCTTGCCGCGTTGGACAAACCCGTCCAACGCGGGTTTGGGCAGCACACCGGGTATGGGCAGCACGGTGGCTCAGTGGTTAGCACTGCAGCCTTGCAGCGCTGGGGTCCTGGGTTCTAATCCCACCCAGGACAACATCTGCAAAGAGTTTGTATGTTCTCTCCGTGTTTGCGTGGGTTTCCTCCGGGCACTCCGGTTTCCTCCCACATTCTAAAGACATACTGATAGGAATTCTAGATTGTGAGCCCAACGGGGACAGTGATGATAATGTGTGCAAACTGTAAAGCGCTGCGGAATATGTTGGCGCTATATAAAAATAAAGATTATTATTATAACCCGTGGCTCTTGCTGTTAGTCTTGCGGAATCCGCAGAAGAGTCTGCCAAAAAAGCTGCTGCTCCTTGTAGCAAAGAAATATTTGCAAGGATGTCAGTTCTGGGTACTTTGTTTTTCAGCTGATCTTCTACCTGTTGTAGCCAGACCATTAGGGCACGGGCCGTACATGTTCCCGCAATCGCCGGCTTAAGGCCCCCCGCTGAGGCTTCCCAGATGTGTCTCAGGAAACTATCTGCTTTTTTATCAAGCGGGTCTTTGAGAACACCAGAGTCCTCTAACGGAAGGGATGATCTTTTTAAACATTTGGCTACTGCCCCGTCAATCTTAGGGATTTTCTCCCAGGACTCAGAGTCTTTATCCTCAAAAGGATATCTCCTTTTGGATGAAGAGGGCAAGGAACCCATTTTTTCGGGCTTTTTCCACTCTTTGTCAATTAATGCTTTTATTTTTGCATTAACCGGAAACGTGCGTTTCCTTTTCTCTTCTAGGCCACCAAACATGACATCTTCTAGAGACCTAGGTGTCTTCTCCTCTTTAAGCCCCATTGCAGATCTAACTGCTTTAACCAATTTATCTACGTCCTCAGTTGGGAAACATGGACGACCTCCTGAATCACTGTCCGAGGAGGAATCTGAAGACTGGACAGAGGCCTAGGAGGTAGAGGGAGACCGGGAAGTTTTATGACTCCCCTGTCTCTGAGAGGCATCTGAGTCTGTGGACGCCTTACGGCTTCTCCTTCTTGGTTCGCTAAGGGCCAATTTCAAGGAGTCTTTTATTTCAGCCTGTATTATGGCTTTTAGGCTAGTGGCAAAATTAGGGGTCTCTTCTTGTATGGTTTTAGTAATGCAGTCAGCACAGAGATCCTTCTGCCACTGAACTGCGAGCGGGTTTCTACAAAGGGCACACTCTCGGTTCTTTGTTTTACCAACCGCTTTCCTGGACCCCTAGTGATCAAAACAGACAAAAATGGACCCTGTTACCATAAGGGTTACATTCACGTAGATCACTCACCACCACCGACAATCAAGGGTACCGATTTTGGAGGCTGGACAGATGCACGTGAAGCGTCCCTCCTGGACGCCGACGAATCCTGCCGGACAGAACGACTGCTGTTTCTACCACTTGAGCGGCTGCTCTTGGTATGCTGGTGGCTCGGCAAGGCATCTGGTGAGAGCTCCATTTGCTGCTGCTGCTGTGAAGGCGGCTGCTGCTGCTGCTGCTCCTGTTGTCCTACTTCCATGGTGAAGTTTATGGACATGAGCGCATCTTCTGTGGTCTAACGCCCTTTTATGTGGGGACCACTGCACTCCCCGCCTCCTTCGGTGCCCAAATTAACCCCCGCCCACTCTCTGCCGTGCCGCCGGAGTTCCCTTTCACCGGCCGGCGTTCTCATCATGGGCGCCGCCATCTTGGATCCGGCGCCCGCCCCCGACGTCACGCGGGCACGCCCATTCCCAGCGTGCCTTGCGCGTGACGTCAGACGAGCGACCCGGAAGCGGCCACCGCACCTGGACGCCGGCAGAGAGGGGAGGGCGGCGTGGCAGCCATGGAAGGGAACCCAGCCCTCTGACCACGCTGCTCAACGCCCGCTCGGACGCAGAGACCCGGAGGACCTGCGGACGGCGCTTCCAGACACCCGAACCCGACGCACAGGCGCTGCCTGTTCTTCCACGCCGGGACGGGACCTGGGTAAGTGAACCGCCGTGTTCAGTAAGAGGGTCCCTGTCAGGACAGGAAACCCAACTGAAGCGAGGGAGAGGTACCGCCCTTTTATTTTCAGTAGGGTTTCCTGTCCTGGCTGGGCGGATCCCCTCTCTCAGGTGTGCCGTCATGGGGGAAGGGAAAACAGTAGTGTTCAACTCTGGGCACAGCTCACCCTGAACAGGCTACAGCTTCTACATGTTACTCTGCAGCTCCAACACGCAGACTTATCAGCTTTCCTAGCTGACCCATGCAGTCTCCATTCACAGAGCGACCCTGGCTTGTTTCTCTCCCAGGTTCATTTTGTCAGTCAACAGACATCTCGGCCGGCTCTCCCATATACAGCAGTGCCCACTACTGACAATGAGATCGGCAGTGTGAAATCGGACATGTGTGAACAACATCTCCCCTTACCATCAGTCATCGGGTGCCTCCGTACACTATTAGACCATTGGCCAAAACGTCTATATTGGTGGGTTCATCTGAGATTAGTCCAATGTGAATGGGGGACATTACCCTTTTTATTTAGGCATAATCGTACACCCTAAAAAGGGTAGCAACTTGGCCACGCAGGGTTTTTTAAGCTAATAAGTCAGGTTCGAGGATGAACATGCATGGCCAAAACATAGCGTAAAAGTATGTAAAGGTGATGTCTGAATTGTTATGTTTTATTCAACTTTTGGTGTCTTTGAAAACCTGTTAATTGCTGGCCAACATTGGAAAGATGTAAAACTGTACCAAGTAAATCATGGATGTTTAAACCAATGATGAATAGGGTCACACACGACATTTGCTGCTACAATTCAATGACTGGGGATGAACCTTGTTAGTATTCTATAGAGTTTGAGGTAGCAGATTAAATATGTATGGATCGGCACGATAGGGAGATCGACGCATGACACCTCGATTACATAAATATGCAACAGAGCTATATACACAATTAATCAAACCGCATCCTATGGGTTCTGAGTGCAGATGAAATACGTTTAGCCTCTGTCTCTTTTTATTATGCTATGTATTATTAACATAACCATTTCGCACCACTGTATCGTCATTCTTTGTTGGTCAATAAACTAATGTTTTACACAGTCCTAATTGGGTTATTCTTCTCTCGCAAGATGTAATAAGTATACATCCATTATTAGAATAAGCGACAGACCCTCCTTGCACTACCAGAAGTGTGCAGCTAATGCCACAAGGTGGCACCAAATGAATATGTAAAAGAGCATGCGACGGGTAAAGACAAGGTACCTTGGAATGAGCTATGGAGAGCGTGTCCACCCAGACTCTCCAGCCTCCCCATTCATATTTGATGGCATGATACAGCAATATCCTGAATATGTTGTATACCATTTCAGTGATCTTCTGCTCCTCAGAGTTTTTGGGATTTATGTACCCGAGAGAAAACATCCAGTCCTGCCATACTGAGCACTGCAGAAGGCACCTGGAGTAAGGAGACATATCAAGAGGGGCACATACTTTTAATTGGAAAATATTAATGTGGAGACACAGCATTGTATTTTAATTAACCAGACTATTTTTAGCAAACCAAGAAGAATAGACTTATATGTATGTTGGCTTTACAATTTGTGTATTGATCAAGAGAACAGACTTTTGCTTGTGTAAGCCTGTAATTATTAACATTTCATATAACATATTGCGCTCTTATCCGTGATGACTAGTGATGTTTACTGAAATGCTAATTATGCATTGTAGGCCAGATAGTTTGTTGACTTTGAAAACAGATGAGGAAAAAATATGCAAATAGATTACCGTATATACTCGTGTATAAGCAGAGATTTTCAGCACATTTTTTTGTGCTGAAAATGCCCCCCTCGGCCTATACAGGAGTCACAGTCCAGAAAGCAAGCAGGGGAGGGGAGTGGTGGAGCAGAGGCAGGAGCCGGCGACTGTGACATCATACTCACCCTCCTTGCGCCGTCTCTGAACGTCCCTGCATCTCCGTTGTCCCGATGCTGCAGCGCGTCCTGTGCTGAGCGGTCACGTGGTACCGCTCATTAAGGTAATGAATATGTACACGTCTCCATTCCCATATGCGTGGAGCGCATATTCATTACCTTAATTAGCGGTACCACGTGACCGCTCAGCACAGGAAGAGCTGATGCATCAGGACAACGTTGATGCAGGGATGTGCAGCAACAGTTCGAGGAGGGTGAGTATTATGGAGGATGGGGAAGGGAGCCAAGCCATGCATACAAAGATGGGATGGGGGAGCCGAGCATACAAGGATGTTATGGGGGAGCCCAGACATGCATACAAGGATGGGACGGGGGAGCCCAGCCATGCATACAAGATGAGATATGGGGGGAGTCATGCATACAACAAGGGGACAGGGGAGTCCAACCATGCATACAACGAGGGGACCGGGGAAGCCATGCATACAACAGGGGGAGCCACACAGAGCAGGACTAGACAGGGGAGCCACATAGAGCATAACAGGACAGGGGGCCCACACATAGCAGGACAGGGATGAGGGGACAATACATACCCTGCTTATACTCAAGTCAATAAGCTTACCAAGTTTTCCGTGGCAAAATAAGGTGCCTCGGCTTATATTCAGGTCGGCTTATACTCAAGTATATACAGTAAATAATCAAGTAATGCTACTTGATCTCATCTCCATTCTTACCCTTTATGTCAATACTGAATGAAGGACACTTGTTAAGGATAAAAAGAGGTTACATTACTCTGTATAGAGAGACAGAGAGAGATTCTGCCAAGACATCCAAGGGACCCTACAGGACAATACATCATGGCTCCATCACGAGCGACACGGATCTAATATTCTACAGGAAACAACCTAGGGGACCTCAGACCCGGTTGGAATAAGTAGAACGAAAGAGAGAAAAGTCCTCCAATACCAATAAACTTTAAATATAAAGAGATTTTTATTCAAATACAAAAACAATTTTTAAGAACAATTAAAAGTAGGAAATGCCAGTAAACCATACATGTGATGGAAAAAATGCAAACGCTGGACGTTTAAGTAATAATCAGATTATGCCGGAAATAATAATAATAATAATAATAATTTTTATTTATATAGCGCCAACATATTCCGCAGCGCTTTACAAATTATAGAGGGGACTTGTACAGACAATAGACATTACAGCATAACAGAAATACAGTTCAAAACAGATACCAGGAGGAATGAGGGCCCTGCTCGCAAGCTTACAAACTATGGGGAAAAGGGGACGATGTATATACAGTGCAGGCAAGAAAAAAGAAGGCACTCACCGATCTAAAAGTTGGCAATCTTTATTCAATCTTCATATAAAAACTTAATGGTCGGGGGAGTGAGGAAAGGAATGCTATCCCGTAGAAGCGCAAGCACAGCGCGAAACGGCCGTCGTTTGCTCCTGCTCTCATGAGCTCCTTTCCTCACTCCCCCGGCCATGAAGTTTTTATATGAAGATTGAATAAAGATTGCCAACTTTTAGATCGGTGAGTGCCTTCTTTTTTCTTGCCTGCACTGTTGGAATTGTCTGCTTCATTCTGAAAAGCACCCGATCTGAGCATATGTGTCTGGCAGTGCCATGACTGTTGATTAACACCTGGCTCCAGGAGTGAAGAGCGGCCTTGGCTTTGTTCAGACAGTGCCGCTTTTTGTCTTTTAGGAGGATGTATATATATACATCCTCCTAAAAGACAAAAAACGGCACTGTCTGAACAAAGCCAAGGCCGCCCCACTCCTGGAGCATACTATATCTATATATCTATATATATATATATATATATATATATATATATATATATATATATATATATATATATATATATAGATATATAGATATAGTATGCCATATATAAGAAACCACAGATCAATATGTCACGATATGGAAAAAACTACCGTAAGTACAAGACAAAGTGCATAATGCAGAAATAACTGAATTAATTCTTGTGGCTAGAATATATCCAAAGGCATAAAGCAATACACATTAAGTCAATACCATTATGACTAAAATATCAGGCTATGTAGACAATAGTACAAATGTGCACACCATACTCAAATATAAGAATGGAAATATCAGACATAAAATTTAGAAAGTTATTATAATTACCTTATAAGAGTGCAGATCCAGCGTACCCCTTAACGCGCGTTTCGATCTTAAATCGTCATGTCATGTGTCACTTACTGGGCTGCTTGCTGAAGTTTTGATAAAATTACTGTTATCTCAGCTGCAGATCTAGCAGTTCTCTGAATGCTGAGCCCTCTATAACCCCGCCCACACCACTGATTGGCAGCTTTCTGTGTACACTGTTCACTGACAGCTAAAGCGGTGGGGCGGAGTTACACATAGCAGGAGGACTAGGAGACATGAGACAACAAGTCCTCTAATGATTATCTGTTGCTGATAAAACACTGATATTATTGAAACTACAACAAGCAGCCCAGTAATTGACACATTCCGGGTCTCGGTCTAGACATCATGCTACTCTCAGGTTATAAGGTAAAGGCCTGATGACAGATTCTCTTTAAGTACTATTCTCATAAAACTGTTGCTAGTTTTCCTCAGATAAATGTACTATGAGTAACATGACATTACAAACAACAATGAAAAAAGTGCAATCGAAAAGCTACAAAATGGAATGGTAACTCACCTCCGATTCTCACGACTATTGCTGAAAAGCTTTATCATATCAGACAGGAACAGGCGTCTTACTTCCATCAGATCAGAACTTGGAGTGGAGTTTTTAAGCAGTGTAGCCACTACCTTCAAGATCACTAAAAAAATAAATAAAATATTGTACATTTTTAAGGTAATACGTTGTACTATTCTACAAAGAACGGAATAATTGTCAGAACTATTGAGCAGCTCGAGGTCCGCAGCTACCAACGATACCTCGCACTGTCAAGATCTTAGCTCATCTGAAAGTTAAAGGGGTATTCCCATCTCCAAGATATTACCTCAATATGTAGTAGGTGTAATTATAATATTAGCAAATACCTCCAAAGTCACTTACCCCATGTGCAGGGCATTGCAGTAGCTTAGGTATCTATGGTGATGACTACTAACAACTATTCATCATTATATGAGTGGTCGCAACCATGGATAGCTAAGGTACTGCAATGACCTGCACATGGGGTAAGCAACAGTGAATCAGAAGAACTATACTTCATTTCTAATTGAAGGTATTTGCTAATATTAATGCGATTACACCAACTACATATTGAGATAGGATCTTGGAGATGCGAATACCCTTCTAAAGCTCCTATACGATTATTTCTTTGAACTGGGAGCATCTAAGTTTACGGACAACTCAAAGCAAAGTTATCAGTATTGATTTTGTGTTTTTTTTTTAACAAAATCTGAGGCAATGTGATGCAGCCATATGGACAGTTGTGAGAAAGATTACCTCCAATAATGACTTGTTGCCACCTTCTACAATCCACAAACCTAGTAATTATACATGGTATATGGAAGGGATGATTGACAGGTGGGGTGGAGCTTATACTTATAGGAACCTTGTGGCAATAGACATATTAGAAAAAGGCTTAATTCATATGGCAGTAATATTGGCACATATTTGCATCTGTATTATGGCTGCCAACCACAGATTGTTTGTGAGTTTTATGAGCCTGAATAGTCAATACCATGGTGATCTAAGAAACTGTTAGCTTGGGCTGGTAGACACATAATCGAGCCGAGATGTATAGCTGTAACACAGAAGATAAAGTGAACCTGCACTGTTGTCTGGATGCGGTCTAAAAAAGATTTAATGTAAAATGTTTCTGAATTGCTTGAATAAGTATATGTATTGATTTATTTCACATGCTTATACCGTGGAGTGCTTTGTGGGTGAGAGTGATAAGTTTATATTGAATTCTGGAGTGGATGGGTAACCAGTGTAATAACTGGCACAAGGTAGAAGCATCGGTGTAACGGTTGGTGAGGAAAATGATCCCGGCTGCAGCATTCAGGACAGATTGGAGCGGGGAGAGTTTGGTAAGAGGGAGACCGATTGGTAGAGAGTTACAACAGTCCAGACAAGAATGAATAAGAGCAACAGTAAGTTTTTGCAGAGTTGAAAATAAGAAAAGGTCGAATTCTAAAAATGTTTTTGAGGTGCAGATAACAAGAGCGAGCCAGTGATCAGATGTGGGGGGTGAATGAAAGGCTAGGTTGACAATGCGTTAACAGCAGCCCATTCAACACATGCGTTAACAGGCTGCTGTTAATGCAAGTGCCGATATGTCAGCGCGCTAGCACAGATAGAGCTAGCAGATGCTCTATCTGCGCTAGCGGTGACTGACCCGGAAACGCTGCAGCCCGCGTCCTAGGGTCCGTCACTCAATGACGGCACATCGCTTCCGCACGCCCATTGTAGGCGTGCGCTGGCGATGCATCCACCATAGGACTTAATGGCGGCGTTAACGGACTGCGTTACACCGCGTTAGTCCGTCTAACGGACGCAAAAGACGCAAGTATGACCCCAAGACAGCGGGCAATTTGCTGGGACGTAATGGTATAACCACACATAGAAATGGCAATGTCAGGCATAGGTAGGTTAGTGGAGGGAGGAAAACACAAGGAGTTCAGTTCTGGACAGGTTCAATTTCAGATAGAGGGAGGACATGATGTTGGAGACAGTGGTAAGAATCACTGGAGTTTTGTAATAAAGCAGACGTGAGATCAAGAGTAGAGGTGTATAATTGGGTGTAATCAGCATAGAGATGGTACTGGAAACCAAATCTGCTGATTGTTTATCCAATAGGGGCAGTATACAAAGTGAACTGATTCTTGTGGAAGTTTACAAAAATATCACCCTCCAACTAAAAATGACTATACATTAATATGGAGACTGGAACACAAGAAACTGAAGCACATCTATAATATAACGCTGGGAGCGTCACTCTGTCCGAAGCCTTTATAGACTGCGCAAGCGCCAGCGCAGTCTAGACCCCACAGAGTGACGCTCCCAGGAGATCGCTGTATGCGTAAACACTGAACGCACACCGCGATCTCCACCGGAGAGGCAGGGACCGCCAGGAGGGTGAGTATCAGCTATATTCCATGTCCCGGTCCTCTGCCTGTGACGTTCAGTTCAGAGGGCGCGATGACGCGCTTAATGCGCGCCGCCCTCTGACTGACCAGTCACAGCCAGAAGAGCTGGAAGATGGCGGCGCGCAGCGGTGGATAAGGGCCAGGTGAATATAGCAAGTGTCGGGGGCCTGAGCTAGCGGCGATACCGGCCCCTGACCCCCACAGCGCGCCGGTGTCCCCGCCTGCTCAGGCCCCCCAGCACTCGGCGCCCAGCGACGATAGGTGAGTATGGTATTTTTTTTTATATATATATATTGCAGCAGCATACGGGGCATATACAATGGTGCATCTTATGGGGGCCATAAACCATAATGGAGCAGTGTACGGGGGCATATACTATGGAGCATCTTATGGGGGCCATAAACCATAATGGAGCAGTGTACGGGGGCATATACCATGGAGCATCTTATGGGGGCCATAAACCATAATGGAGCAGTGTACGGGGGCATATACCATGGAGCATCTTATGGGGGCCATAAACTTTTATGGAACAGCGTACGGGGCATATACTATTGACCATCTTATGGGGCCATCAACCATAATGGAGCAGTGTACGAGGGCATATACTATGGAGCATCTTATGGGGGCCATAAACCTTTATGGAGCAGTGTATGGGGAATATACTATGGAGCATCTTATGGGGGCCATCAACCTTTATGGAGCAGCGTATGGGGCATATGGATGGGAGCAGCAAATTAAAGAATGGTGGCGCAGGATGGGAGCAGCACATGTCAGAATGGAGGCGCAGGATGGGTGCAGCACATGTCAGAATGGAGGCGCAGGATGGGTGCAGCACATGTCAGAATGGGGGTGCAGGATGGGAGCAGCACATGACAGGATGGGGTGCACGATTTAGCAGCACATGACAGGATGGGGGCGCAGGATGGAGCAGCACATGACAGGATGGGGACGCAGGATGGAGCAGCACACGACAGGATGGGGACGCAGGATGGAGCAGCACATGACAGGATGGGGTGCACGATTTAGCAGCACATGACAGGATGGGGGCGCAGGATGGAGCAGCACATGACAGGATGGGGACGCAGGATGGAGCAGCACACGACAGGATGGGGACGCAGGATGGAGCAGCACATGACAGCATGGAGACCATATACCAATATAAATGCTCGCCATCCGGGCGTAGAACGGGTTCAATAGCTAGTGATATATAACACAATAGGAACATTATTCTGACCCAAACTCAACATCCTGATATATGCCTATGAGGCTGTTGGGTTACATCAGGAGACGGTTTGTGCATAGTGGTCTGGACCGGATGCGAGAACCCTCCCTTGTAGAAGTGTGCATTGAGTGAGATGGCACATGAGCCCAATGTGTCTGGCACACTGCACGACGGGCACATCCAGCGCTTCTTACTTGGATTCTGGATTTTCACAGTTGAGTCTGGCTCTGGGTGAGGCTTGTGGACAACTTGAGTGCAAACCTGCTCCGTCAGTATCTGCAGGGAGAAGAAGAATTGCATTTAGGTCATTACACTTTTCACACAAATTAATTTGCGTAAGTGACTGGCACAATAACATTAATTTCACTAAAGGCTATTACAGACAGATTTTCCATATTTCCATTGCAACTGTACAGATAGCACTTTCAGGAGTAACATGATTTATATATATTATATATATATACACACATACACTTTTCAGATATCAGTACTCACTTTACTATGTTGAGGACATGTTTAATTAGTCACTATTTCATGAGTTGGCAATTGCCACTAGATCAGTGTGAGAGATACTGATCGTAGGTGAAAATATGACGTGAAACAAGTTGTTGGGCATAATTAGGCCAAGTGGCGCCATTTATTAAGATTTCATACCTGACAATAACATAATACAGGATATGGTTAAGACAAATAGACAATGACATTTTCCAAGTTTAGAAGTGTCTCCCTTTTCTCTAGAAACGGCGTCACTCTTGGGCATAGGACGGCATTGCACTTGAAGATTTCCACTACATGGCCAACCCCTGCTCATTACCAACGCTTGGGCCCCATAAAATAAAAAAAGTTTATGCCCACCTCACATGCTGGAGCCGTCCCATCGGTGTGGGCACTCGCTCTCCTTGGGGATCCCACGCGGTAACTGCGGTTGTTGTGACACGCGAGACCGACCCCCAATCAGCGCTGACGTCACTGCCCCCTCCTTCAGACAAATCGAACATGAAGATGAAGTCCGGGCTGCAGCTGATGTCTGACTTCCTCATCATGTTCAATTCGACAGGAGGTGGGGACAGTGACGCCAGCGCTCACTGGGCGCCAGGGTCACAACTACAGCACGGCATTCTCGGGAACGCGTCTGCCGACATCGCTGGAATGGCGCCAGCACGGAAGGTGAGCGTAGGTTTTTTTATTTTAACGGGGTCAAACATTTAGATCAGGAAGGAGTTGTCATAGTAGTGGATCACCCCTTTAAAGCTGTAATCCGCCATTGACAAATTTACCGGGACTGTCCTGGCAAATTCTGGACAGTTGGCATGAGTGGTATATGGGTGAGACCTATATGTCCATAAGAACATGGCTTAGGATACACAATTTACGCAAATTTGTATTATTTAGAAGAGGCAGGCGCTGCTTTATGGTTTTAGGACGCACAAGTGTTGAGTGCGGACATCGGAAGATGGAATTGCTTGCGAATTTATTGTTACAATCCCAAAAATAAAATTCCATTTGGGCTCTCTAATTATTCAGAGAGATTACACTGAACAAATGGAAGGACTTGTCTTCACAGGTTTTAATCAACACCATTTCGTAAGGGCAGAAATCAACATTAGCGTCTACAGTGTACACAATCTGACACAGAATGAAACAGGCATTAAACGCTGCCGCTAATTTCCTAACACGTATGCCTTGGAGAAGAGCGTGCGAAAAAAAAACTGTTAAGTTTTAAAGGTCATGTGCATCATATTGTGTAAATGCTACACAGAAAGCCACGTTCTTACCAAAAAGGTAAAGACAAGGAGTGCGGTATAAAAGAGGCACGCAGAAGTGTCAGATTTAACCTTCCCGGCTATACATCCCTGCTATGCTGGGGCTGCTCCTGAGCATTAACTCATTCACTACACCCAACAGCCATCCAGCTTAGTGTATAAGGCCCAAGATCTAAACAGACGAATTTCCTATAATGCAGTGACAATCATGGTCTGCTGCAAAATACACTCATGGCTGAAAGTGTTGGCACCCTGGAAATTGTTCCAGAAAATGAAGCATTTCTCCTAGAAAATCATGGCAATCATACAGGTGTTGTTATACACATTTATTTCCTTTGTGTGTATTGGAACAACACAAAAAAAAAAAAAAAAAAGGCAAATTGGACATAATTTCTCACAAAACCCATAAAAATGGGCCAGACAAAATTGTTGGCATGTTTCCAAAACTGTTACTTATAATAAAAATCTTTAGACCATTCCTTTAAAGGGAATCTGTCACCCGGTCTTTGCCACTTTACCATAATGTAAAGATAGAGACCCTGATTCCAGCTGTGTGTCACTTACTCGGCTGCTTATAAGCAGGTTATCACTAGAGGACTAGTAAAAACCTGCTGCCTTGTAGTGCTCTGAGCTTTGTATTACTCTACCCCCCATCACTAATGATCTGCTTTCTGCCTATGTACAGCGTACAAAGAAAGCTTCCAATCAGTGGTATGGGAGGGGTTATACACAGCTCAGCATTCAGAGCTCGGATACATCTGCAGCAGATAAAACAGGGATTTTATCATAGCAGCAGACAGCCCAATAAGTGACATCACTGGATTCAATACTGTGGGCAAAAACACAATTACTGATTCCCTTTAAGGGGTATTCAGTTGAGAAAACATATCGTTAAAGTGTGTCAGTCACCCCCAAAATACTCTTACCACGGTGCAGGTGGATAGTCTATGTGCACATGTTGCGTTTTCTTTCCTCCGCAGTTTTGCACAAAAATGGAAATATTTCCTAATGCCTACAAAGTGAATGAGATTCCTGAAGTCTCGCGCACATGTTGCTTATTTTTTTCCTTGCAGATTCGCATCAGAATCCAATCTTGCAGCAGGTATCACCCACACTAATGAGCGGGGAAAATTTGAAGTCGCCCATTTTGGATCCAACTTTATAAATCGCTCACCCAGGTGTATCCACAGAAATGGCCCGTGTAGAATTGAGCCTCGCCAAGAACTCACCAAAGCCCCATCATTTGCATCTGAAGTAATTTTCTTACGCACTGTCCCAATAAGACGTACTGTACTAATATGACTGCTATAGGGGGCTTCATCCCCGATTTCACAGCCAAGCTAGTCTTGTTATTCCGGCTGATCATTAGACCGTACGATGCTGTGCAGCCTTCTCAGGACCACTGCTTTGTAGGCAAAAGCCCCTGCCCAACACACTGAGCTATGGGCACAATTTGTTAGCCAGTATAATAATAAGACGATGCCTTAATGTGCGGCGTGAGGATTTACAGGAACATGAGAAACTAAACGGGGAAAATAAGGTAAAAAACAAGGAGCAGCGGCGGCGGGGGATCCCAGGAGCCAGCACACCAGTTTCTCCGGCCGTCTTGCTTCATCAGGACTGGGGGAGTGTAACCGCTATGGATGTAATTATTGAGATTAATGTCACCAATTTCTCCTCCTGTCACGTACTTTATAATTGTTACAGACGGATCCGTTCTCAGTCATACTGGTTTCGGAGCACTTTGTGCGCATTTGACTAAACCAATATCAAATTTAATCACGCAAGCGGCAATACTGGAGCTTTAAGGAGCAAATTAGTGATCTGTGATCCATCCTTAAAATGGAGGCTTGTTGTAAGGAGAGCGGAGAGGAAGGAATGATAAAATCCTGGGCGAATTCCAAGAATAGCTGAATATTTTTACATAAAGTCAGGAGGAGTAGCGTGACTGCCACAAGCACATAACTGGAAAGGAGCGTGAGAAGGAAATGTTGTCAGATGATATTCAGCAATATCCTTTACAAATCCGTAAAATGACCGAGTGCTCAGACCTAATGTATATAGCGGAGGTCAAATACATTCTCATAGCACTGAATCCACAGAGAAGTACAACCTCGGGGTCTTTAATATGCAGAGACCCCAAGAACCCCATTAGTCAGGGTACGCCAGAGTCTTTTCTCTGCAGCTTTAATAACTCCCATATTCCTTAAAGGATTATTCCCAAAATAGTAAGTTATCCCGGGACATGGTGGCATGTGGGATAACCTATGGATAGCCAGAACGGAAGCACATAAAGGCAAACTCCCCTCCATGATATTCTTTATGATGGCCAGAGATGGTAGGGTACCTTTTTGTCAGCCATCACATAGAAAATTAATAGCGCTGAGGTCGAGCAAGTTCATAGGTGAACAGGTGAATAAGGTGCTGCCTGACAGAACTGGTGGGTGCTTATTTCCCATGAAAACAAAATGATTGGGCATGCTGAAATTAAACATGCCCAATCTTACGCTTTCCCCACATCTGCTGTTAGGAAAAGAGGCCCATTTACACTGCGCAATGTGCTGCAAGAAAAGCCGCCAGTTTATGGCCGTTTAATAGCCTAGGATGTGCAATCAATGATCTGTATTAGATTGTTCAGATCACATAGATTGTCACTGCTCTTAACACCAAATGATGTCCTGCCATGAAAGTTGATCTTTTGTGAAGCAGAAAAGATCATTTCACCTGACAAACAAGAGCATTGCGCATCCATTGGGTGATCAGCAATCTCTTTAGACTGTATGATTTTCATGAAAAGATCAATCCAAGGAAAAATTGTTCATACAATACAGTGTAAATGGACCTCAAGTCTGAAACACGTCAACACATAAGATAGCTGGTGAATTCGGCAGATATTCAACCTCAAAAGTAGCAGAGCCAAGTGTGTAATGAACCGAATACCTATATATGGCCAGAGTACACCAAAGGGTCTCCCACACAGATCTATCCTACCCAGGAAAGCAATGGACTATGGATTTACAAGTATATCATACATACATACATACATGCACAGAAAAAACAGCAAATGATAAAGTCACAATAAAACCAAACAGTGGCTTAAATGAGAGTGAATGATCATATCAAATCAGTATAAGAGACTTGGGGGGCCTGGACCGAAACCCCAACGCGCGTTTTGTGTTTGCTTCTTCTAGGGGGTATATGAATATATATTCACAAATATAGATACTGGAAGAAGCCAAAGACAAACAGGCAATGGGATTATGGTCCAGGCCCCCCAGATCTATTGTTGATTTACTATCATCTTTCACTCTCATTTAAACCAATGTTGGGCTTTATTGTGATTTGACTATTTGTTGATTTTTATATGCATATATGTATGCAGTTAGCTCTTGGGCCTCCAGTCCTATTAACTCTATTATAAACATATGGATTTGTATATGAATGATTACTTATGATATACTTATAACTTCAGTCTACTGTTTTCCTGGGTGTCATGGATCTCAGCCTCCCATACTTTTCTATTATATCTTTCTATCATGCCTATGTTTCATATTTGATTACCGTAATTACAAATAAAAGTTGTTAGATTTTGTGAGGGATTTGTAATGAAACCATTTGAGGCTGCAATAAAAACTGTCTGGCCAATCATTTTTGTCCTGTGCCTACTAAAATACATACTGGATGGATCCAAGCATGCATGTTTCTGACCAGGCAAGTTCAAGCTACTGGAATATACACGCCCCAGGCCCTTCTACCAGAAAACAAGATGAATAAACATGACTATTGCAGTCATACAGCAGCAGACGACATCCTCTATGCCATTACATAACAATGCTAGATAGTGGATCGTAAAAGATTTGAATAACAGAAGGAATAAGATAACGAGATTGCCCAATGATACAACCATAACGCAGATCAGAAAAAGAGAAATAATAATAATAAAAACCATGGTTCAGAAAAAAATGATGCATGGAGGAGACAGACATTAAACATCCGCAGAAGAAAACTGCAGCGTATACATCCAGACACACAGACTTTGGCATAGAGGGCGACAGCAAACATGTTGTGGGACAATGGTAAAACCTTTCACTTGATATTAGATCCCACTGCTACAGTGAGCTCCAATCTCTCGAATCCCTAGAAAACAAATCATCTTCTGTCTACAAAAGATGAAGCAATATATATGTACACAGTATACACAAAGCTCGGGTATTGTCTACGAGCCGTTCTATCCCATACACTTACAAAAGCACCAGAATAACGATTCCTGCCCAAAAGATAAAACGAAAGGGGAGATCTTTTATAAACCTTTTTGACCGATACGAGGGTAACAAGTCATGGTGATTCACAAGTACATCGATACAGAAATGTCACTTGCTTTGATGAAAAAAATAGAATGGTGTACCCAGTTACACTTAAGGTATGTACAAGAAAAGGTTGCACTCTATCGTGCCAAAGCATGTCTAATATGAAATACATTAAATATCAATAGCAAAATGGCTTTTGAACATTAGGAAAAATATTTGAGAGATGCTTTGCACAGGATTTGGCCAAATAGTGTGAGCCCATCAACCATCGTCAAGGTGGTCTCATTAAACTGATGGGTCCCTGATCTCCCTGTCCAAATGTGAACACTTACCGAAGGCCAATGTCTGTATGTCTGGGTGAATGTGGACACCTCTGTTCAGCAAAGCCTACATATGGGTATGGGAAAAAAGACTGGCACATCCTCTGCAAAGCGTCTCTCAAATATATTTCCTAATGTTCAAAAGCCATTTTGCTATTCATATTTCATGTATTTCATATTAGACAATGCTTTGGCACGATAGAGTGCAACCTTTTCTTGTATATTGTATATGCAGGTAGCTGCTCCTGGTATGCACCTATTCACACTAGTGTGGATGTGCCAGTCGTTTTTCTGTCATTTCTATGTTAGCTTACTGACTGCGCACTCATCCCTTCACCATGTGGTTTTTAATTACATCCAATGACACTTGGTTCCGGCCAACCCATATGTAGGCTTGGCTGAGAGAGGTGTCCACATGCAGCCCTAGGCTAGGTTCACATTGCGTTAGTGCAGTCCGTTCAACGCATACGTTAAACGGACTGCGCTAACGCAAGTGCCGACTCTGCCCAGTGCTAGCGCAGATGGAGCATTTGCTACCTCCATCTGCGCTAGCAGTGACGGACCCGGAAACGCTGCAGCCCGCGTCTTGGGTCTGTCACTCAAATGAGAGCACATCGCTAGCGCACGCTTATTGTGGGCGTGCGCTAGAGATGCGTCCGACATGCAGTCAATGGCGGTGTTAACGGACTACGTTACACCGCATTATGCCGCAGTGTAACGTAGTCCGTTTAACGGTGTCACTGAACGCAATGTGAACCCAGCGGTGCATTTACACTACATGATTACTGCACGATTCTATAATCATGCAGTCTAAACAACCTGCCGATCACCTGACGAACGAGCAACCGATCTTTTGTTGGGCAAAATGATCTGTTCCTTTGCCTGAAAAAAAAACAAAAACAAAAAAACCTCATTCTCGGCAGCACATGGACCTCTGTAAACACAACCTGCATGGCTAATAATGGCAGCCTGCGCACACGGAGCGATCTATTACAGATTGCAGTCCACACAGGTAGCTGATCCGGGGTCGCTTAGTGCCACCGGTTGGCTGGTGTAAACGGACCCTTAAATCTGCTGACATTGGTGGGATTGGGTCACAATAGGCTTATTCTCCCAGTTAAAGAGTCGTAATTTTATTAGTATCTTATTTAAAAGGAAACAAAAACAACTTCAGGTCACAAACAAAAAGAGATGATAGAGTAATGGCATCTACTCAGAATGTACAGTATTCATGCAGACACACGATCATGATGCCACATACGGTAAGTACCCGGGTTTTATTTTATAGGGTTTGAGTTATTTATACAGAGCAAGTTGGGAGAGAGTCAGAGAAAAGGCGCTGATCCTTCCCCTTATTTTGTTTCACAATGACACCCCTGCCTTGCTGCGGAGGTTGGCACCATAGATGCAAGCAGGATTTATGGGATTTCTTACATTCTTATGAACTGACATGGTGCAGTTGTCGATTGTAAAAGTAAATCTATTTTATTAGATCGACAGCACCTTAGCACTACCAGTGCCTTATGTAATGTACATTAGTATATCTGTACAACCATTAGGATTTATAAAATGGAGTTTAAGAACACGCCAAATGATCGAAACGTGCCCAGTTTCCATTCTCCTGGCACCTCACACATTCATTATTTTTGTCACAGCAAATGCCTTACATTTAATGGCTTCAATAAAGACTTTATCCTTTCATCTGCCGAAGCTGGATCTTTCTTACTTACATCCACCTTGCCTCTACGTCTGGCAGAGACGTGATCCTGGGCTTCGTCCCGTGAAATTCATTGGGAATCAACTAAGGCAGAGCTGAAAAAAGTTCTACCTTTGGTTCATGATACCTAAACTACGGCAATGCCCTGCACATGAAGAAAGCGACATAGCAAATCAGAAGAACTATACTACATTTCTAAGGGGAGGTATTTGCTAATATTACACCTACTACATAGTGGGATAGGATCTTGGAGATGGCAATGCCCCTATATTGACACCCAGGCAATATTTGTGTGTGTATATCTATATATATAATTGCCTAAGGGTTTTTCCGTCCGTCTGTCTGTCTGTCCTGGAAATCCCGCGTCTCTGATTGGTCGAGGCCGCCAGGCCTCAACCAATCAGAGACCGGCACAGCATCGACGTAGAAATCCTGCGTCTCTGATTGGTCGAGGCCGCCAGGCCTTGACCAATCAGAAACGGGCACAGCGACGATGATGTCATAAAGGACGTAGACATCCCGCGTCTCTGATTGGTTGAGGCTGCCAGGCCTCGACCAATCAGCAACGGGCACAGCGACGATGATGTCATAAAGGACGTAGAAATCCCACGTTTCTGATTCAGCGACAGGCACAGTATCGACATAGATATCATAATGGTTGCCATGGCGACGATGTCATAAAGGTTGCCTCGACCAATCAGCGACGGGCACAGTCTGCCGCGAATTCTGGAATCATCATTGTCCATATACTACGGGGACATGCATATTCTAGAATACCCGATGCGTTAGAATCGGGCCACAATCTAGTATATATATATATATATATATATATATATATATATATATATATATATATATATATATTTTTTTTTTTTTTTTACCAGGATCTGTTAATTTACTGAAGATATTGGCATCGACCCAACGCACCTCATAGAGGGTATTGTATGTGGTTACTGTCACTGTATTCGTATGCAGCATCAGTCTCTCTCCGAGCAACGTGAAGAGGCTGTGAGTGTGCATGATTTCAACTTTCCGTCTGGAAGGAGAAGAAGAAGAAGTTAAGTGTAAGCAATCAGGAAATTTCCATTGTTAAGTAGCAGATTATTTCCATAAAATACGCTGAAGGGGTGACTCCAAAGTGACCTGAAGCTTCAAACACATTTGCTATGTCATAGTGACATGGTGGAAGTTGTGATCAGCGGGGGGTAGGTCCCGGAAAGTAAGGAGCAGAAGCATTCAGCTCATCACTGTTCCCCATCCACCAAGATCGGCTTTGCTTGGCTGATCTCAGAGAGGCGAGAATAGTGGTCAGATAAGGTCTATACACCGCTCTGCTAGCACGTTCATTCCAGTCCGGATTTTAGCGCCCGCACCTTCACCAATCAAAACTTCCGTCATCACGCCACTATGATAGGGCACAAGTTTTCTGTCATTAATGCTAAGTGCACACGTTGCAGAATTGCCACAGAAATTTCGGCAACTCCTGCCGCGGGTATATCGCATGCAGAATTGGCATGCGTATTCCCGCTAAACACTAGCGTTTTGCAAGCGTAATTAGCTAGCAGAATGCTAGCGTTTTCCTAGCGATCTGTAGCATCGCTTGGAAAACTGATTGACAGGTTGGTCACACTTGTCACACAGTGTTTGAGAAGTGTGACCAGTTTTTTACTATTGATGCTGCCTATGAAGCATCAATAGTAAAAAGATAAAATGTTAAAAATAATTTAAAAAAAAATAAAAAATCATGATATTCTCACCTTCCGGCGTCCAACGAAGCTTTCCCGCTCCTCTCGATGCTTCTGTCCCAGTAATGCTTTGCGGCATGAACCCAGATGACGTAGCGGTCTCGTGAGACCGCACATCACCACAGGTCATTTTCGCAAAGTATCCTTGGGAACGGGAGCGTCACAAGGAGCGGGAAAGCTGCGTGGGACGCCGGAAGGTGAGAATATCACAATTTTTTATTTTAATTCTTTTTAACAATTACCGTATATGGTTCCCAGGGCCTGGAGGAGAGTCTCCTCTCCTCCACCCCGGGTACCATCCGCACATGATCTGCTTACTTCCCGCATGGTGGGCATAGCAACATGCGGAAAGTAAGCGGATCTATGCATTCCTATGTGTGCGGAATTGCCGCGATTCTGCACTTTAACGAACATGCTGCGTTTTTTTTCCAGAATGTGATTCCACAGCGGAAAAAAAACGAAGCATGTGCACAAAAAAAGGCGGATTGCATTCTAATAATAGGATGCTTAATGTATGCATTTTTTCGCGGTTTTATAGTGAAAAAACGCGAAAATTCCTAAACGTGTGCACACAGCCTATTAAAAGGAACACTTTCCATAACGAGAGGCCGCAATGTATTTATAACAGGAATCTAAGAACTTATATAGAATGAAGTAATGCCGTGAATCTATCATATTATATCAGGAGGACACATTACAGCAATACTTACTTATGACCTAGGTGCTTTAGAAAATATCCAAGGACTTTCAGCGCCTGCACTCGGATACTTTCACTTTTAGATGCTAGTAGCTTATAAATGACCCTAAAAAAAGACAACGGCAATTATTTTCCATGTAGCAATACATATCAATGATCAAGATGGCAGAAACACTACATGTTCTATATTTAATATATTTTTTTATGATTCTTTTTCACATGTACCTTTCTATATTAAAGGGGTAGTCCAGGCATGGGACAAAGTGTGCAGTCATTATATGTGACTGCAGATTGCAGAATCACGACAACACATGGTGCATAAACTGTCACAACGCTGATGTAAGGGGGGGGTGGTATCACATGACCACATGTGTATAATTTGCATACTTGAGGTCACATGCAGACTAGACGTCTCCCACTTCATTCAATTCACGTCTATGGAGATGATGATGACTGGGTGGTCACATACATGTGGCACCGGCCGTAGCGGGGAATTGCAACAGTGCACACCACATTCTGTCACAGATCAGAAGTATTCCATCACATAGAGTTACTGCTGACATTTGTCCCAAGCCTGGACAACCCCTTTAAAATAATCCAGAAATCTTGCAAATTTCACTCTGTCCACTCTCTGGAGATCACATTTCAGCAATCACTTGTCATCACGGGAAAGGTTACCAAACTGTTTTTCAAAAAAAAAAAAAAAAAAGTTAAAATTTCTCTTTGCCTGGTTTCCTGCCATATGGTACAAGTTCCTAACCTATATCTTGGTACTGATGAGAGGGAGGAGAGGAATGGAGCAGAGGACTTCAGTTTTACCTTTGGGATCAGATACAGGAGTCCAGTTTTTGTTACATTTTGTACTTTATGTATTTTTATTTTGAAATTAAGAAGAAAAAAAAGTTCTTTTTTTTCCTGTGTTTCATTGAAAATCACCTGCATATTCTGCACAAAATAACCATTTTGGAGCATCTTTTAGAATAAGTCAGATTAACTTGACAACTGGGTGTTACCATCCGCCGTGTTATCCCTAGTCAAGCACAATCATCACTGACTGGACAGTGTCGGTGTGCAGGGGACAAATCCCCCAACTGGTAACACCCAGTTGTTAATTTATTCTTACATTTCTATAAGAGAAACGTCATGCCATAGATTAATAAGAAAAAATTCCCCAAAATTTTTTATTTTTTAAAAATAGAGCAATCTACATGTGTGGACAGGTGTCTTTATGCCAAAATATATGCAATATAAATGTTCAAGTTTATATATTAAAATAAATATGACTGGATGCAATAAGATACATTGCTATAGGAACATTATTAAAAGTTATCTGTCAGCATTTATTTTGCTTTTTAATCTGAGAGCAGCATGATGTAGAAGCGGAGAGCCTGATTTCAGGGATGTGTCACTTATTAGACCATGTGTTGTAGTTTCAATACAATCAGCGTTTTATCAGCAGAGAATTATCACTAGAGGACTAGGTCTCAAGTGCACAGCAGTCAGAATAGTCTGTGTAAACCCGCCCCTCCACTGATTGGCCAATCAGGGGTGTGGGTGGGGTTATAAATAGCCCAGAAGTCTTAGCTCAGCTACAGTATGCTATCAAAACTGCTCCTAGCAGCCCAGTAAGTGATACATCCCTGGAATCAGGTTCTCTGCCCCTCCATCATGCTGCTGTCAGATTACATAGCAAAAACATGATGACAGATTCCTTTAAGCTACAGAGCAATCTAGAACTAATTATAGGTAGAGAATAAGCTTCTTAATCAAAACTAAACTATTTTAGCAGAAATATATAGGTTATACAAAATGGAAGCCAGAAAGACGCCCCAGTGACAGCTCCAAAAACAGCAGGATGACTGCCACATCTGGCAGCAGACGCTGACATTATTATATCATACTAATCTTCCTATGTACGAATATATGCAGATCTTCCCATGTTTGCGCAGCGAGCCCCTGATATGTCTTGTCTGTATACTCAGATTGCTTCCACAGAAGTCTTATTATGAGGTTATAATAAGAACAGAAATTCTTCCAACAAATAATTATCTTGCTCCACTACAAGAAATAACCGGCGCTGTTCTCCGGGGCCGGCGCAACAATCGTGACTTTGTCCTACAGGAATTAGACAGACAGAGCTCTATTGTCCTTGAGATTACAGTCAGCATTTCAGCAAGTCGGAATTACAGAGAAAGCTTCATTGTCCAAGGTCATGAGGACGGAGCGCGGCTACGTAGGTCGGCAGCTTCCAGCGCCAATACCCTGGAGCCGATACTGTAAGGCATTTCCACACATAAGTGCAGCTGCTAATTTCACTGTGATTATTAGGGGGTCTTCTTCTATTAATGGTGTCGCGTTCAAGTCATCGCTGGCGTCACCTTGGCTTCGTTGCAGTCACTTGGTCACAGAACCCAGACGGGCATTCAGAGGGAGGATGTGTGAGCCGTCCTCACTTGGCTTTCGTCAGGCACTTTTGGATTTTATGCTCCCAGCATAATCCAATAATGTGAGGGTCCAATCAAACACCAATAATTATATTAATTTCACCTAAGAGTCGCTGCCCTATGAAGTGCTTTCCCTTTTACTGTATGTGCATCTACACACGGACACCGTCCAATCTGAAAGAAACTGGTCATATCCGTGTGTAAGTCACCTGTCTCAGAACATGGTTCACATGTAAAGTGCCATGGAATAAATGGCGCTATAAAAATGTATAATAATACCAACCACAACATTAAAGGGACTGTCAGCACAGGATGACTGTGTAAACCAAGCACAGGCGCTCGGTGCTCCATGGAGCGGCCATACCGTACAATGCACCTTCCCGCCTGCTTGTTTTCCCTCCTCCTCCACCCGCTTTTATTTGATTGACAGTCATGGCTCTATAAAGCCAGAGAAGGGTGGAGATAGATGAAACCCAAGCAGGTGGGAAGGTGTATATAAATGATTGGCCCCGCCGTGAAGAACAGAGCGCCTGTACTTGGTTTGAACAATCATTCTGTGCTGACAGAGTCCCTTTAATTAACTAAATTGGTATATAGTATGTAGAAAATATTGGACTGTTTGTTTCAATTGGGTTAAAAGCAAGATCCTGTTACAAAGATTTTCATTAAAGGAGTTGTCATATCCCAATCAATAAGTCTGCAGTCCCTCTGTGTGACTTCAGACTTATGAATCCCCCCAGCACATGCACTGTGCGCTGCGTGGATTCGCCAGTTTCCGACCTGGGCCCGGAGGGTATATATGAGCTGTACATGCCTTTGGCCACTGGGCATGGCCTCATTCCATACGCTAGGATTAAGCCAAAGCCATGCCCCGTCTACTGACACAACTGGCCAGCGGGCACGGCTGACTAGTGGGCCAGGAGTATGTATAACTTATACAGACCCTCCAGTCCCAGGTTGGAAACCGGCGAATCCCTGCAGCTTACAGTGCAGAGTGATTGCAGACTCAATGATTTGTACCGTACAACCCATGTACATACACTATACCCACCACCTTTCCGTTGTCTCTTTACTACTTGTACATAAGAGGTCAGGTGCCCCACAAACCCAAGATAATGTCTTTAATAATTGCCCCCCTATAAACGCTAATCAACACCATCTGGTCCGATGCTTGGAAACTCCTTTGCCCCTGAAATTGCCATCCTCCATCCTTGATTGACATCTCCTACACAGGGCTGTGGCATCAGAGTCCATTTTGGTGGAGTCGGTATAAAATGGGACGACTCCTAAAATTATTTAATACATTGGATGCAGTTGTTCAGTGCAGGATATGCTGTAAATGTGTTCATAAGAATTTGGGAAGTTATGAAATAATAATAATAATCTCTATTTATATAGCGGCAACATATTCCGCAGTACTTTACAGTTTTTGCACACATCATCAATGCTGTCCCCGATGGGGCTCACAAACTAAATTCCCCATCAGTATGTTTTTGGAATGTCCTATAAAGGTCTGTTCTGTTCCTGATCTAAGGATCTGGGCTTTTAGTTGAGATGAATCCGTGCTGCACTTAATGCACATGCTCAGTAGTGAGGTAGTGCTGTGGAGATGAATCTGTGCTACACTTTATGCACATGCTCAGTAGTGAGGCAGTGCTGTGGAGATGAATCTGTGCTGCACTTCATACACATGCTCAGTAGTGAGGCAGTGCTGTGGAGATGAATCTGTGCTGCACTTTATACACATGCTCAGTAGTGAGGCAGTGCTGTGGAGATGAATCTGTGCTGCACTTTATACACATGCTCAGTAGTGAGGCAGTGCTGTGGAGATGAATCTGTGCTGCACTTTATACACATGCTCAGTAGTGAGGCAGTGCTGTGGAGATGAATCTGTGCTGCACTTTATACACATGCTCAGTAGTGAGGCAGTGCTGTGGAGATGAATCTGTGCTGCACTTTATACACATGCTCAGTAGTGAGGCAGTGCTGTGGAGATGAATCTGTGCTGTACTTTATGCACATGGTCAGTAGTGAGGCAATGCTGTGGAGATGGATCTGTGTTGCACTTTATGCACATGTTCAGTAGTGACCTGTGCCGGAGAGTCAGAGTCAGGGAAATTGAGGAGTTGGAGGTTTGGCTAACAGACTCCACAGCCCTCCTCCGACATCATCTGCAGTCTGTTCAACTCTCGTGCCTGCACAGTAGGGTACAAGAGCTGCACAGGCCCAATAAGCTGTGTGGATGACGTCAGTCACATCAATCACAGCTGGAGAGAAGTCGATTGTGGAAACAGAGGAGGTGCTGAGCTGGGATCGGATGGTGTTTATTAGCATAAGACACGAGGCAATGATAAAAGACATTTTCTTAGGTACGTGGGGCAGCTGGGCTCTTATGAAGAAATTACACAAGTCCTTTTAAAGATGACTGAAAGGTGGAGGATATAGTTTATATGGGGCAACCTAGTGACACGCTTACTTTAATAGCAGGCGGCCATCAAAAGGCCCTTGAAATGTATTTACTTCTCATTGAATGAGCCAATTTTCACCAGTAATCTCTGCATGGTCCTGTTACTTTTTCTTAGGATGCAATGAAGTTCTTGGCAAGGACTATTAAAAGTGAAATCTGTTCTCAAATACTGTGGTGTAAAGCAGCCCTAAAATCAGCAAGTAAAACTGTACAGTGTGCCGCTCACCATGGGCTGCGTTATAGCCGGTCTGTCACAACATTTCTTTCATTTAAGCAGATCACCTGTCACAACCTGCGTTACATAACATTACATTCAGCCATTATTACATAAGAACTTCTTTCTGCTTCACTTTCCCTACAGCTGTGCAGCTTCTGCAGTACTTTACTGAGCAATGCATTGCATTATAATCCTATTTATTTAGAAACAGGTAAATAGATATTTATATGTAAAATCCTCTCATTTCTCTCTTTTGTATCTTTCTATCCGTCCATTTATATGTAACCATCTCCCTAACCATCCATGTACTGGAATCTTTCCAGCAGTTTGTCCATCTACATGTACAGTATCTGTCTCTATAGTTCCGTCCACCTACCAGTATCCTAGCAGTCTGTCCATCTACACGTATCAATATATCAGTAACCATTCACCATTTACATGTATCCATCTCTAACCATCCGCCATCTACATGTATCAATCTCTAACCATCCGCCACATACATGTATCTATTAGTGATGAGCGACTATACTCGTTGCTCGGGTTGTGTCCGAGAATTTATGACTGCTCGCAGATTTAGTTTTCATTCCTGCAGCTCGATGATTTACAGCTACTAGCCAGTCTGAGTACATGTGGAGGTTGCCTGGTTGCTACGGAATCCCCACATGTAATCAAGCTGGCTAATAGCTGTAAATCATTCAGCTGCAGCGATGAAAACAATCTCCGAGCGGTCAAATACTCGGAGGACACTCGAGCAACGAGTATAGTCGCTCATCACCAGTATCTATCTCTAACTGTCCGCCATCTATTTGTATCTATCTCTAACCATCTACATGTATATATCTCTGAAGACACAAAAGAGAATAGTAAAACCAAAAACACTCAGTTTGAAAAAATGTTGCAGTAATCTGCAAGTGCTAGTAAAAGATGTAAAAAACAGGGTATTTGGTTGATACGTTTTTTGCAAAAAATGTATACTAAGCTGCTCTACCAATCTTCACGGTATACCCTTATCAGAGCAGTCCTAACTAATGTATGCAATCCCTATCTGATGTATTTAAAAACCTGATCATCTGTATATAACCTGTGTGAACAGGGTTCAGAGAGGAAAAATCCATGTGTGCATACAGGGTAGAACAGCTTTTGTGCAGATAGCCCAAGAGGAGTGGTGGAACTCCCCAGTCTTGTAGACACAAGAGAACAATTATGGAAACAGGAACACATGGGCTACTTGCACAGTGAACAAGTCTGTATGATCATGTTCACACACCACCAAGAAACATGAAGACACAAAAGAAAATAGTAAAACCAAAAACACTCAGTTTGAAAAAATGTTGCAGTAATCCGCAAGTGCTAGTAAAAGATGTAAAAAACAGGGTATTTGGTTGATACGTTTTTTGCAAAAAAATGTATACTAAGCTGCTCTACCAATCTTCACGGTATACCCTTATCAGAGCAGTCCTAACTAATGTATGCAATCTTGGTGGTGTGTGAACATGATCATACAGACTTGTTCACTGTGCAAGTAGCCCATGTGTTCCTGTTTCCATGTATATATCTCTAACCATCCGCCATCTACATGTATATATCTCTAACCATCCGCCATCTACATGTATATATATCTCTAACCATCCGCAATCTACATGTATATATCTCTAACCATCCGCCATCTACATGTATATATCTCTAACTGTCTGCCATCTACATGTATATATCTCCAACCATCCGCCATCTACATGTATATATCTCTAACCATCCGCAATCTACATGTATATATCTCTAACCATCCGCCATCTACATGTATATATATCTCTAACCATCCGCCATCTACATGTATATATATCTCCAACCATCCGCCATCTACATGTATATATCTCTAACTGTCCGCCATCTACATGTATATATCTCCAACCATCCGCCATCTACATGTATATATCTCCAACCATCCGCCATCTACATGTATATATCTCTAACCATCCGCAATCTACATGTATATATCTCCAACCATCCGCCATCTACATGTATATATATCTCTAACCATCCGCAATCTACATGTATATATCTCTAACCATCCGCAATCTACATGTATATATCTCTAACCATCCGCAATCTACATGTATATATCTCTAACCATCCGCCATCTACATGTATATATCTCTAACCATCCGCAATCTACATGTATATATCTCTAACCATCCGCAATCTACATGTATATATCTCTAACCATCCGCCATCTACATGTATATATCTCTAACCATCCGCAATCTACATGTATATATCTCTAACCATCCACAATCTACATGTATATATCTCTAACCATCCGCAATCTACATGTATATATCTCTAACCATCCGCCATCTACATGTACAGTGCAACCAGGGCAACGAAGGAGTGGCTTCGTAAGAAGCATTTCAAGGTCCTGGAGTGGCCTAGCCAGTCTCCAGATCTCAACCCTATAGAAAACCTTTGGAGGGAGTTGAAAGTCCGTGTTGCCAAGCGAAAAGCCAAAAACATCACTGCTCTAGAGGAGATCTGCATGGAGGAATGGGCCAACATACCAACAACAGTGTGTGGCAACCTTGTGAAGACTTACAGAAAACGTTTGACCTCTGTCATTGCCAACAAAGGATATATTACAAAGTATTGAGATGAAATTTTGCTTCTGACCAAATACTTATTTTCCACCATAATATGCAAATAAAATGTTAAAAAAACAGACAATGTGATTTTCTGGATTTTCTCAGTTTGTCTCCCATAGTTGAGGTCTACCTATGATGTAAATTACAGACGCCTCTCATCTTTTTAAGTGGTGGAACTTGCACTATTGCTGACTGACTAAATACTTTTTTGCCCCACTGTATATATCTCTAACTGTCCGCCATCTACATGTATATATCTCTAACTGTCCGCCATCTACATGTATATATCTCCAACCATCCGCCATCTACATGTATATATCTCCAACCATCCGCCATCCACATGTATATATCTCCAACCATCCGCCATCCACATGTATATATCTCTAACTGTCCGCCATCTACATGTATCCATCTGTAACAGTCTGCCATCTGCATGTATCTACTGTTTAGCAGGCCTGGGGAAAATCATGCATATGTCATGCCGCAATAAATTATGTTATGCCAGGTCTACCAAGCCGAAGAGGCGCTGGGGATGCTGACAGATAGCAGAAGGTTTGCAGCGTTCTGGTCTGGTGGCCAAGGACTACCAATGTTGCTGCTGGATTAGGGCCCTGCAAATCTTTTTGCTCAACCCTACTTACATTGCTATAGTAAATCTATGGCTACCTAGTGGGGCTTACAAGTGAACTGTTCCAAAACATGGTGAGGATCTCACTAAGGCTGGGGTCACACTAGCGATGAATACGGACGACTGCTATGTGATAAAACATCGCATAGCACACGGACCAGTATTCATCTATGGGGCAGCTCACATCACGGTTTTTTTTCTCGGTCGTTTTCAACGTGCGAGTGAAATCACAGCATGCTGCGATTGTCACCTACACTTGGCCGAGTCTCGGCTCACTCGCACCCATATAAGCCTATGGGTACGAGTGAGACAACATACATCACTCGGATATCATCTAAGTGATGTGCGATGAAAACTGACCCCGGCAATGGAGGAGATAAAGAAATTAATTTCTCCGCCTCCTCCGCAGCTGTGCGAGAGGCTCGGAACACAGACGCAGGAGCCGAGGGTCATTAGCATATAGCATCCGATGTTTTCGCATTGGATGCCATACGCTAGTCTGACCCCGGCCTAAGAAAGCAATCTTCACTAATTTTCCATATGCTCAGTTGGAGCATGAGTAGGTCCTGCACCAGAGCACAGAGGCACTGAATGAGAAACTCCCAGTCTGGTTGATCCAGTACATCAAAATATTATATTGAAGGCCATTCACCTGAATGCGAGTGCTGTTACTGCCATTGAATGGCTGGGTGGCAACAAAAATAAGAAAATGGATCACGAGGGTGCGGTGACGCGCTAGTGCTCACAACGTGGTCTTCAAAAAGATGGCAGCAGATACTGGTAAAATGAGGTCAGGTTTGGAGGACATAACGTAGCACATTGTGGGCATGTCATGAACTTTACAGTATACACCATTTTGTGTAATGCCCGGGCACTTTCTGGTTTTACTTTTCGTCAATGTGACAGCTCATGTTCACACATATAAACTAATCATTTCCAGGAAAACAAGACTGTTCTTATGGTTATCCGGCAATTCTGATTCTATGCATGAAAGAAAAACAGATAATTAATGCATTTGCGGCTTGTCTCACCGTATTCCATTTCTCTGATCAAATGCAGGTATCATGGAGGCGGGATGTTCAGACATTAACGCCACGAGCAGCTGCAGAACATCATGAATATTCTCATCCTGTAATGAAAGACGACAGAATCCCAAATGACACGTGTTCTGCTCACATTCACACGCCGTTCTCTGCTGCAGAAATGTTGTCTTTTACATAGCAAAGAACATTTGATAGAAACTGAATGTTTATTCTGATTTACCAAGCAGTTTGGAAACATTGGTGCTGATTGGTGCCAATGATACATTGGTGTACTGACTATGCCAACCTACAAAACAGCATGGCATGTTCTGGGCAGAGATGCTCCTGTTCAGAATCCAAAACTACTCACAATGGCACTACCCAGGACAACAAGCCACTCAGGGGAATCTGGTTACCTCAAACTATGGCAGTCACATTCAGGACGGAAGAAATCATTGGGTACAGCAGGATGTGAAAACCATGTATTTTTTTTATTTTCCCAAGTTTAATCCATAATGTCTTGGTCTCCTCACCTGAGATGGTGGTTAGGATTAGTACAGTTTCATTAAATTAGTGATATGTGAAAGAAAACACTGGCTGACCAATGTGTGAAGTTGAACAGTACCTGACCAACTCAAGGGCTGACCAAAGTGTGAAACTAAACAGTGTCCTACAAACTCAATGATATGCCAATGTGTTAGATAAATGATTCCCCACCAATTCAACTTCCCCCAGTGTTACATTTGTAATTTTGTATTTTTTCATGAACTCATGTGAACTTTGCACCAACTGTAAATTGTTTGACATGTGGTAATATAATTTATACCAAAAACAGTGATTAATCTGGTTAGTCATATTGGACTGCTATTATTTTGAACAGTACTGTATTTTTTATACATGCAAAAAACTTCTAAAGAAAGGAAAGAGAGAAACTCTACTGCAATCTATCGATGTAGCAAACCTAAAAGTCAGTACCAACCATGTAAAGGGTTATTCTGAAGTGGACTCTTGAGCAGCACACAGCTCTCTAGGCTTCTTCACTTCACTTCCTATTGTCTGGTAGGGGCGGCTCTTCCCCTTGAGTGACAGTTCTGATTAGTAGCAGAGTTGTAGTATTAGGGCAGAGACAGACAGCCGCATAACTCGGGCGATGAGTGAACGACTGGCCCGGCACCACTCCTGACCTGAGCGTGACAGCGTGATGTATTTATATGCAGCAGTCAAGGTCAGGCCAGGAGAGCAGACAGCCAGTACGAGGTTTACGGTGCAATCCTCGCACGAGTTATACGGTAGTCTGTCTCTGCCATTGGTCGAACTATAAAGCTCAGCACAAGTTGTGCTGTAACACATGCAGCCATCAGTGATTAGTGCTGAGTCTACACAGTTATCACTATATTTACATAGAAATTGTATTAAATATATATAGTGTGCATTTGAACAAGCACACAGTGCCGGACAGTGTGAGCCATGATTATTAGACCTGCTCTTGAAGAAGCCGAAGCCGGAGTTTGTTTTTGCAAGACTTGTAACAGCAGCTTGTCAGGTGAGAAGGCGGGAGAGGGAGGTGCGCAGTTAACTGTGGTATGGAAATAAATGGACAAGAGATAGGTGCCTGGTGTTAACACGGCTCCTGAAATGTAATTACTGCGCACGCTCGGACAGGGTCTGGGCAGGGACTAGTGGCCAAGCTTCATGGAAAACAGATGTTCACTATGAAAGATAAAGCCTCTCATTGCAGAAAATTGACAGCAGATAAAAACAAACAAGTCAATTGCACACTTGCTTATTTTCATGTTGGCTACTAGATAAAGAAATGTAATAACAGAGAATATCCCTTTTACAGAGCCTTGCCACATGACGTAGGATATAAAGCCAAACCAGAAACTCCATTTGCAGTCACGTTTTTGGGTGTTTGTCTCTCATCGGCACAAGGCAGGAGTACTTGTTTGGCTGTGGCAAGGCCCATTAAAGGGTCAATATTGACTGTTAGGAGATTCTGCCCTTTTCCTTTCTCAAGAAGTTATTTGTATATTAAAATTTAAGCATTACGTCTAGTGATGAGCGAATATACTCGTTACTCGAGATTTCCCGCGCACGCTCGGGGGTCCTCCGGCTGGCTCGCCAATATGAAGTGTCTGCACATTATGACAAATTCCTGATCAGATTAGGAAATCGGAGCCTTTCATACCAGATTGAGCATAATCCGATCATTTCACTACAGTCATGTTGATTAGTGTAGCGCTGAGCATACTGTTATACCACCAGTGGGGCAGAGAGGTGAGTAAATTATGGATGACCGGTGGAGTATGCTTTGGACATACGGCCACAGGGAAATCAAGCAGTTCCTAAAAGATAACACGTTTTATGCAACGGTCACAATCTAAATTCACAGCACAGGCCCTCGTGATCAATACAGTTCCCTGGCTATGGTATACACCCATGTACAGTTATTTCCCTTTCTTTACAGTCATGATAAACAACAGCAGCGATGAGTGATCGTGCTCGGATAAGGTGTTATGGTGCATGCTCGGGGGCTAACAGTGTCTTCGGCGTGCTCGAATAATATGTCAGAGTCCTCGCAGCTGCATGCCTCACGGCTGTTCGACATCTGCGACACATGCAGGGTCTGTGTGTTTGTTAGGCAATCCCGGCATGTGTTGCGGCTGTCGATCAGCTGTGAGACAAGCAGCCGTAGGGACTCAATCATATTATTCGAGCATGCCAAAGACACTTGGTTAGCACACGGGCATGCACAGATAACACCTCTTCCCAGCACGTTCGCTCATCACTAGACTCCAGCTTCCAGTTTGCTCTCAGCCCATTCTACAGTTGCAATTTCTAGAAACATATTACAATCTCGCCAAGAAAAACCACCATAATAGAAGGTGCAGAATTGCGGTGAGTTTATCCGCTACTGACAATAACACCTTTATAGGTACATTAATCATAAAACCGGCCCTGCTGAAAGACGCACAGTTCATTTTGACTGCTCAGATTTACAGGCAACCTCAAATATATGGCTCATAAGCAGCTATCCTGCAGCATTGTAATAACACTTCATCAAAACGTGCACAAAATACATAATTTGCTAAAACAGAGCCTAGGGCGAGACTGACAATCTGGCAAGACCTGCACTGAAATGTTTTTTTTGGGGGGTTGGCACAGAAGAAGTATTGCTCATACACCCGCCAATAAATAGTATGAAACGACCCCATCCCGCACTACATCAGTAGAAAACTATATTAACGTCTTTAAGCCTAACAAAGCAAAATAAAATGTGGGTGCACACATAATGTAGCGGATTTAAGAGGGGAAATGTTGCATTTTGTAACAACCCACAGCCAAATGCCATCATATAATTCAGATGGCATCAGGGGATGAATGATTGATTTTATTATCTGCAAAGAGATCACTGCATTTAGTCGCTGTGATATTGTGAAGCATTTAAAACCTTTCCTAATCCTACCCCCTCCCAAAAAAGCAAAAAGAACAAAAAAAAAGAAAACATTAGTAATCCCCTCCATAGATCCCGGCCAATCCCGGTCACCCCACAACCTCTATTTCCTGGTCTTGTGTGGACACAAAAAAGCCTGCTCAGCCAATGACTGGCCAGAACAGTGACACGCCTACAGAGTGTTGGGAGGGACCAAGGAGCGCTGGAAATGGAGTGGTGGGGGATCTATGGAGGCGAGTATAGCTTCATTTTTTGCAACTCAGAGAATTTTAAGATAATATTAGATTAAATTGCAGTACTGCAGTGCGCAGGCGCCAGGAAAGGTCAGAGAGGCCTGGCGCCTGCGCACTGCAGTACTTTGCTCTGCCCTCAACAGGGCAGACAAAGTACGCCTGTGCTGGAGACGCGGCAGGAAGACAATTAGAGGACGTCATCGTATGAAGATAGGAGGCGCTGGACCGGACCGCGACGCCCATCAGACCGGACCGCAGCGGGAACACCCCTGGGTGAGTATAATATAACCTGTTTTTCTTACCTTTCAGGTTACATCAGGGGCTTATCTACAGCATTACAGAATGCTGTAGATAAGCCCCTGATGCCGGTGGCCTAAGCTCATATACGATTTTTGGGGTGACAGATTCCCTTTAATACTAAACCCACAGACAAATGGGCAATGCAATAACACCGCACATACCTCGTGCATCGTCAGCAGGTAATTTAGGATGCTCTGAAGCTCATCTTCTTTGACCCCTCGATCCTTAGAGGAAAAGAAATAACAGAATTTCATACACTGTAGGCAACATTTTATGCGAGACTGAATAATTCAGACCCCTAACGTTTATCATCAGTGCAGGGAGGAAGCGGAGAAACGAGATTACCAGGCTGGGATGTATGAGCAGCGGACCCCTGCTGAGGGAATATGGCTCAATTTGCAAAGCAAGGGACAGTTTCTATTTGTTTGTGAGCATCGTACTTGGCTTGGACAGAAATAATGATAGAGGGCCCAGCTGTAAGGTAAGGGTATGTTCACACATGGCGTTTCTGCAACTTTTTTTCACGCGTTTCTAAGATCTCATTTAAGTCTCCTCATCTCGGCATGCTAAGCATGTCACTCTCCGCAAGGAGAAACGATACTTCTTGGATAAGATCTCATTGACACAGTGTTTTTCGTCTTTGCATTTATGGAGTTTCTTGGCCTTTGTTTTGTATAAATCTGCTGCATGTCAATTTTTTCAGCAGTTTTACGGTGTTTTTCAACTATTCAAATGAAAGGGACGAAAAACATGTAAATAAAAACAAAGGAAAAATGCGCTGTGTGAACCTACACTAAGTAATTAAAGGGAGTTTCCATTACACCTATAATGATGACCTATCCCAAAGGATATCAGTAATATCAGATCGGTCAGAGTCTGACACCTGACAACCCCACTGATCAGCTGTACGGCTATGTGGACACGTATTCTGGTCCACTGCGGATTTTTCTGCAGCGGATTTCATAAATCCGCAGTGCAAAACCGCTGCGGATTTATCGTGGATTTAAGGCGTTTTTTTCTGCAGTTTTACACTGAGGTTTTACAACTGCGGATTTCTATTGTAGCAGATGTAGAACCGCTTTGGAATCCGCAGAAAGAAGTGACATGCTGCGAAATGTAAACCGTTGCGTTTCCGCACGTTTTCTTCCGCAGCATGGGCACAGCGTTTTTGTTTCCCATAGGTTTACATTGAACTGTAAACTCATGGGAAACTGCTGCAGACCCGCAGCTGGGGAAACGCTGTGGATCCGCAGCGTTTTCCGCAACGTCTGCACATACCCTACCAGCTCTGATAGCGGTCGGATGTAACTGCTCCACCCCGGTGATTAGCGGCTGCCGACAGGCACTGCAGATCATCTTCTTATTCCAAAATGATGCGCTGATCTGCAGTACATGGCAGTGGCCACTAGACAATGCATCTAGCTGTAGTGTTCTGCCTGTTTACATGCGGGCACTGCTGGTGGTTGATCAATTGGATTTCCATATGTCAGCCCTTCATCTGATATATCATAATCCAACCCTAAGAAAGGTCATCAATATCGGAATAGTGGAAAATCCATTTAATGGCCATGTACTCGTTCAGGATTTGATGAGAATTTCCAGAGATTCCATACCAAAATCCTCATCAATTTCCATTACCACTCCACCTCCAGAGAATTTGATATGGGTTTAGTAGATACAAAAAAAAAAAAAGTCTACAAGAAGAAAGGAAGTGTTCATTATTTTTATGGATTCCGGACAGAAAATTCACAAATTATAAATAAACAACTGGGTGTTACCAGTACGTTTGTAAATAGGGAGTGCGGCCATTTTATTTGTAAATTAATAATAATTTGTATCCAGACATAAGGAAAAGACGTTTCACTCTACAATTTGATCTTCATCGGTTCGCTGGATAAAGGAGCGCTCTTTTCACACAGCGGTGGGCACCGCACATCTCAAGCAGCCCTCCTTTATCCATTAGACTGATGAAGATCAAATTGTAGACCGAGGCGAGACGTCTCTTCCTTATGCCTGGATATTACTGCAAATAAAGATTAGTTAACATTTATCACATGTGAGTGCCAAGTTTTACATATATGATTAAATCAATAGTATTTAGGGCTGTGCCGGGGGGTGGGCCACATGTTCTAGAAGATATGTGAGCACTTCTGTACCACACTCCGGGACATCCCACATCAACCATCCAAACCCATGGGAGTGGGTAACTGAGAAAGAGTCGAGTATATCAGTCAATGAGAAAACCGTTAGCAGTATATTATTCCTGCAGAATCGGAAAAAAAGGCCAAAGTGAACACTCAGGAAATGATTTACCTTTAGAATGAGTTGCTTCAAGAAAAGCAGCATAAATGCACGCAAGGAAATTATCTCTTTTTGTGAAGGTCTGGAACCATCTAAAATAGAAAAAAATGTATTAAATATTATAAGTCATCAGTTATAGCTTTGTCTGTTTATCACAATTATGAAAGCTCTGAAGCTCTAATTTCTTAGGACTCATTGATTGTTCAGCGCTTGCAAAAAAAAAAGAAAAAACCTGCAATGGCATATTTGTAGCTTTTTAGCCCAGGAGAGACTTGCTTGATAAATATTAGGGTTGGAGTCCCATCAAACAAAGGTACACCTTGTCATGGCTGATGGGCTCTCATAACTTGGCCAATAGTGCACTAAGTACCTTCATTTTACAAGTTTATTATTAATAAAATTTAGATTTCATGTCATCAATGTATGTACATCTCAGCGCTTACACAGGAGGCTGTATTCTCTTGTTTGTAGTATTTAGACAGCAGGTGAGGTTCTTGAACCGCATATCAAAATAACCACCACTCCCTAAATATGCATTGCTTTACACTGTGTACAGAATTATAAGGTAAATAAGTGAATATTTTGACAAGATCATCATTTTATGTAGATTTTCTAATGCCAAGCTGTATAACCTTGAATACTTATTGTCTAAAGCAGAACAGGTGATGTGTATTTGAGTAATGAGGAGAGTGAGGCCTAACGATACAACAGCCTTTACCATGGTGTGCAAAATTATTAGGCAACTTGTTTTCCTCAGGAAAAATGGACCAAAAAAAAAAAAAAAAAAAGATTTAACTTACGGTACTCCAAAAAGTAAAAAATGTTTACAAAATCTTACAGAGGGATGCAGGACTGTTAAAATTATTGGGGCATGATCACAGAACTATCAAATGTCTCATTGCAAATAGTCAACAAGGTCATAAATATGTGTTCAAAAATAAAGATGTACATTAACTGCCAAAGATTTGAGAAGAATGAATCATGAAGGACCATGACGTCACAATTTCCTCCAGTGCTGTCATATTCCAGAACTGCAACCTCCTTATAGAGCCCAGAAGTACCTGGTGTTCAGTGATCAGAGACATGACCAGGGTAAGAAAGGCTGAAACTGACCATCACTGAGCAAGACACAGAACTACAAGGTGTTCAGTGCTCAGAGACATGGCCGAGGTAAGAAAGGCTGAAACTGACCACCACTGAGCAAGACACAGAACTACAAGGTGTTCAGTGCTCAGAGACATGACCAGGGTAAGAAAGGCTGAAACTGACCATCACTGAGCAAGACACAGAACTACAAGGTGTTCAGTGCTCAGAGACATGGTCAAGGTAAGGAAGATGAAACCGACCACCACTGAACAAGACACAGAACTACAAGGTGTTCAGTGCTCAGAGACATGGCCGAGGTAAGGAGGATGAAACCGACCACCACTGAACAAGACACAGAACTACAAGGTGTTCAGTGCTCAGAGACATGGCCGAGGTAAGGAGGATGAAACCGACCACCACTGAGCAAGACACAGAAGTACAAGGTGTTCAGTGCTCAGAGACATTGTCAAGGTAAGGAAGATGAAACCGACCACCACTGAGCAAGACACAGAAGTACAAGGTGTTTTGCTCTCAGAGACATGGCCGAGGTAAGAAAGGCTGAAACCGACCACCACTGAGCAAGACACAGAAGTACAAGGCGTTCAGTGCTCAGAGACATGGCCGAGGTAAGAAAGGCTGAAACCGACCACCACTGAGCAAGACACAGAAGTACAAGGCGTTCAGTGCTCAGAGACATGGCCGAGGTAAGAAAGGCTGAAACCGACCACCACTGAGCAAGACACAGAAGTACAAGGCGTTCAGTGCTCAGAGACATGGCCGAGGTAAGAAAGGCTGAAACAGACCACCACTGAGCAAGACACAGAAGTACAAGGTGTTCAGTGCTCAGAGACATGGCCGAGGTAAGAAAGGCTGAAACCGACCACCACTGAGCAAGACACAGAAGTACAAGGCGTTCAGTGCTCAGAGTCATGGCCGAGGTAAGGAAGGATGAAACCAACCACCAGAAATGGCAACATCAAGACTGGGCAAGGAAAGAAAATAGTCACCTCTCTGACTCCTCAATTTCCCAGACTCACAACTCTGACTCCACGGCACTGGTCACTACTGAGCATGTACATAAAGTGCAGCACAGATGTACTTTTCATCTCAACTAAAAGCCGAGATCCTTAGATCAGAAATAGAACAGAATTTATAGGACATTTCCCAAGTTCTTATCTAACAATATACAGCACATTCTGCATTGTACTACTGTACCCAATTTATTATATATTTTAGGAGTTGGAGACTGTCCATTTTATTACGTCTCCACGAAAATGGACACCAACTCAGACTCCAGAGCACTGCTAGACAGATGTCCACATGCGCCCTACCTCTGCCAGATGTCCGCAGGAATCCTACCCTTGCCAGAGGTCCGCAGGCGCCCCTACCCTTTAGATGTCCGCAGGCACCCCTACCCTTGCCTGAGGTCCGCAGGCGCCCCTACCCTTTAGATGTCCGCAGGAACCCCTACCCTTGCCAGATGTTCACCGGTGCCCTACCTCTGCCTGATTTCTGCAGCAACCTAACCCACCAAGATGTAAGAGGGCGCCCTACTACTGCCCAATTACTGTAGGCAACCTAACCCTCCGAGATGTACGCGGGTGCCCTACTCCTGCCTGATTTCTGAGATGTACATTGGTACCCTAACCCTGTGAGATGTTTTGTGGGCACTCTCCCCTTGCGAGATGTCCATGGGTACCCAACCCCGGCCACAAGTCTACATGCACCACAATTACAATCAAAGTTCCAGATAACGTCCTCCCAACGGATTGTAAAATAATGTAACGTATAAATACCGCCAAAAACTGTACAATAGAAGGTTTTCTCATTTTCATAAGCTAAGTCCTATAATACCCGGATAAAGTGCACAATATTGTAAACTTCTGTGTTCTTGGCTGTAGCACAATTTATTGTTTTTCTCCTGGAGGTGCAACCATCTGTCCATGGAAAAGACAAAGACTTATTCCTAAGATGTGTGATGCAAAACGTAAAACATTAAGAAAAAAATGTATATGTCCGATGACAGCCATCTGTCACCCACAGGCTCTCATAGTTGGCTGTAACAGAAGCCTCTGACAGATGCCATAGATGTGTAAAAAAAAAATATATAAATTTAAAATTTACTTTTAATGCATAAAGGAAAAATGTTTGAACTGACATATAAATACATATTGTCTAACTTGAAGCGGTTGTCCAGTCTCAGTAGATTGATAACCTACATGTAGGACAGGTCATCAACATCAGATTAATTTGCTCCAGCGGCTGCAGGATAGGGTAGAATAGCTCAGTCTGTAGAACAGCGCCTCCTCAAGAGATCTCCCAACGCCTATATACAGGGGAACATGCACTCTGCGGTGAGAAAGGACAGTCCAAAATGGGATGATCGGGAGGCACCCCCATACACAGACCGTCGGCTGTGCCCACCAATATCAGCGAGCTCGGCTGACATTGGTCTGATGGCTATGGAGGTCTCAATAGTTGCAATTTTATCCAGATTTATAAAGCTTTGCCGTGGATATCCAGCAGCTGTGCCGGCGATAATTAAAATAGCGATTGCTTGGAGCCTTATTCCACGAGACCAATTTTATGGCCAATTTACCAGGACATACAAATGTCTCTACAGCAAGGCTTCCTTTATCTCCGAATCCCCCACAAATCTGCTCTAGGGAGCCTTCCTGAGGTCAGCAAAGCATTAAGCAAACAAATCTGAGAACTGGCTGGACTTGTAACAAATATGTCGGGGAAAACGAATGCTTTCACCAGAATCAATGATCCGAGCACACCTTCAGTTAATGCGCTAGAACAAAAGGCATTTTCAGGTCTAGAAAGACAAATCAGACGCAAACAGTGACACATGCAAAAAGGAAATTACATGGTTTTATTGTAATGAAATAAAAACCTTTCTATTGAATGGGTATTCCTGGGAAAAAAAAACATTAATGCCTGTTCGGACAAGCTCTTCTTAAATTAAGCCGTAAAATAAAAATGGCATATCCTACCCTACCGGACTGGCAGCGCTCCTGCAATGTCAGGGGGTGCTTATCACATGAGTGTTGACGCCCACCGGCCGCAGCACTCACCACGTAACAATAGGCGCTCGGTGACCGACCATTCCGGGCACTTTCCCACCTATTTACACCTATGGCCACCTTCCTCTATCGTCTATAAAATCAGAGCGGTCAATCACTTAAGGAAAACAAGTGGTGGGAAGATGCATCTACCTCCTTGGTCACACCACCAAAGGTGCACTGTGTGCCTGTATAGGACTTTCATGCTGACAGACTCCCTATAACATACATATATCAGTGTCCTTGAATCGGCTTTGTGCAGTGAAAGCTGCAAATCTACTTTATACATGTGGCTATATCTGTTATTGTAGCACAGTCGATCAGCCAATGGGTGGGGGGCCGACCAAATATCTCCAAGAAAGCACGGTACCTGGCCTTCTCTGGCAGTCAAATAGAGAACGGATGGAGCATTAGCGGGCGTCCTCAACTGCCACTCCATTGACGTGAAAGAAGGGGCACAAGTCCAAAATCTTAGGCATCAGTGGGGGTTCTCAGTACTCAAGCCTCTAACAATCTAGCTGCAACATATCCTTTGAATAGGTGATAACTTGTTCCTGTTGGAATACCCCTTTAATTCAACAAGGGTTTAAGTATCAGCCCCTCCCACCATGAACCAATAATGAGGAACAAAACCGTAATATACTTGAAGTATAAATCTAGTAAGTTGTGTCTGTGCATAAAGTGTGTTATGAGATACAGCACTGTGCGGAAGTTTTAGGCAGGGGTTATAAAAATGCTACAAAGAAAGAACACTTTCAAATATAGAAGGGTTAATTTTCATTTTTCTCAATTACCAAAAATGCGAAGTGAACGAACAAGAGAGAAATCTACGGTAAATCAAATCGACATTTCATGTCATCACCCTCTGCCTTCAAAACTGCATAAACTCTTCTAGAAACACTTGCATGACAGTTTTTAAACTCAGAAGAGAGGCTATACCAAACATCTTGGAGAACCAACCACAGATCTTAAATGGATGTTAATGAAGATCTGTGGTTGTTTCTGCAAGATCAGGGCTCTGCAGATGCCATATCATAACTTCTAGAACTCCTTTTCTTTTTTTCTGAACATAGTTCTCTATTACATGGTCTATGCTTGGGGCAGTTTTCCTGCGGCAGAATAAATATGGAGTCAATCCGATGCCTCCCTGGTGGTATTACATGGTAGGTAAGTATCTCCTTGTCCTGAAATGCAGCCCCAAGCTTGCAGGGACCCTCCACCATGCTTCACTATTGCTGCAGACACTCATTATTGTATCGCAGTCCAGCCGGTTACAAATTGCCTTCTGTAACAACTAAATATTTAATTTTTGACTCATCACCCTGAAGCACCTGCTGCAATTTTTCTGCACCCCAGTTGCTGTGTTTTGGCGCATAGTGGAGTCACTAGCTTTGTATCCATGTAGAATGTATATGGTATTTCAGCTCATCCATGAAGACCACTTCTGACCAGACTTCTTTGAACAGTAGATGGGTGTAGTTTGGTCCCACAAGTTGCTGCCAGCTCTGAGCTGATGGCACTGCTGGACATTTTCCTTTCTTCACAGGGAAGAAAGAAAGTGTCTTTCCTCTGCTGCACCAAGTTTCCTTAGCCAACCACTATGCACGGCCCTCAAAGCTGACCATGTCTTTAGTCCTTAATGCTGAGAAATACAGGCATATACTTATCCATCATGCTAAATCATCAGGGAGGAGTCTGATTGGCTCTAAATTTATTCAGCAGCAGAGTAGTGACCCTTGAACTAAAACAAATGTCATTAAGAACTATTTTTAGAATAAAGTAGTACATGGAGTCCTGGAAGTGATGATATGGCCCCCACAGTGCCATGATCTTAACATCATTGAGTTTATCTGAGATTTCATCATGACACAGATTTTAGCAATCTTACTTCCACACAAGACCTGTGGTTAGTGCTCCAAGATGTTTGGAACAACCTGCTCGCAGAGCTCCTTGAAAATCTGTATAACTGTATCTAGAAGATCTGATTATTTGATGTTATTTTCAAGGCAAAAGGCACTCACAGAAAATATTGATTTGATCTAGATTTATTGTTTGTTCATTCATTTTTCATTTTGTTGATTAGTAAAAATAAACTATTAACACTTCTACTTTTGAAAACATTCTTACACACCACTGCATCTTGGTTCTATAAACAGATTATTGTTGACCATTATTACCATTGCTCCCTACAAGCAACGCACAGGTATGGTTTTATTGGGTAAGTCTAGAATTCTGATCTGAAAGGTGGATAAATGGTGTAGGCAGTACAATAACAGCTGCACTGTTCATGCCATTCCCTCCCTGCACTCATCTGTATGATCCTAGGAAGCATCTAGCAACTAATCTATCACTGGGCTGCATTATACCTTCACTAGACTACCAGGGGAACATATTAACATCTCACTACCCTAGGCCACCAGAAATACTAACAAGAATAACGTTACTGCACTAGACCACCAGGGATACGGAAATTAATCCTAGACCTTGTCCTAGACCAGTAAGGATTTTTATATACAATCTCACTGCCCTACACCACTGGTAATATTAAAGAAGCACTTCGGTGAAAGTTATTATCCTCTTAAAAGGAACCTGTCACCCCCAAAATCGAGGGTAAGGTAAGCCTACCAGCATCAAGGGCATCAGAATGCTGTGGATAAGCCCCCGATGTATCCTAAAAGATGGGAAAAAGAGGTTATATTATACTCACCCAGGGGCGGTCCCGCTGCTGGTCCGGTCCGATGGGTGTTGCGGTCCTGTCCGCCGCCTCCTATCTTCATCAGATGACGTCCTCTTCTGGTCTTCACGCTGCGGCTCCGGAGGAAGCCTTACTTTATCAACCTGTTGAGGGCAGAGCAAAGTACTGCAGTGCGCAGGCGCCGGGCCTCTCTGACCTTTCCCGGCGCCTGCGCACTGCAATAGGCAGACAAAGTACACCTGCGCCGGAGCGTGAAGACCAGACGAGGACGTCATCCTATGAAGATGGGAGGCCCTGGACTGCACCGCGACGCCCATCGGATCGGACCGCCCCTGGGTGAGTATAATCTAGCCTCTTTTTCTCATCTTTTAGGATACATCGGGGGCTTATCTACAGCATTACAGAATGCTGTAGATAAGCCCCTGATGCCGGTGGGCTTAGCTCAGCGTCAATTTTGGGGGTGACAGGTTCCCTTTAATATGCTGCAAATCATATTAAACAGCACTTTGTACTTACAATTGCTCATTTTGCCTTTCTACCCAGCTAATTGTTCTCTTTTCTCTGCTCTATGTAGAAACAGGAAGTCTCTTTTCCTTCCATGAGTCAACCCATGAACCATCTGCACTCTCTTCCACTCTGCCAGGGACTTTTGCAGTGATGACAGGGAAAATAGACCTCCTGTTTCTGCATCGAGCTCAGAAGGATTCAGCTAGTCAGTTTTTAATCATGTGATGTCATAAACCTAATGGAAAAGAGAAGAATTAGCTGGATAGAAAGGCAAAATGAGCAATTGTAAGTGCACAGTGCTATATAATATGATGACTGCAATATATGAAGAGGATAAAAATTTTGATGGGAGGAGTAGGAGGAGGATGAGTGTTTCTTCAACAAAATTAATTTCCCTGTGCTTGACCAGCAGATTTAATGTCAATACTGTGTCACTTGCTTCACTCACTAGGGATGCAGAAATGAGACACTACCTGCCATAGACCACCAGGGACGCTGGTATTAATCCCTCACTGCCCTGGACCACCATATAACAACCTTCACTTTTTTACACTTGGATGCGGATTAATATTTTTTGCCTGGATGTGATGTGGTCTTGTGTATCGGGATGTTTTATATCAGGGCACTTTAATATTTACTTGATGCTGTTCCGTATAACTTGGCTTAGAGAGAACAGCGCACAAGTCTCTCGATAGCGATAAAGGCTTAGAGGGATCATTGGTTTTTACAACACCTGTTAAGGTTGTCACGCTTTCGGAAAATCTTCAAGAAACTATACAGCTGCAGAGTATCGGACTGGGGAGCCAAGGGCCCACCAGTAACATCAACTCCAGGGACAAACTTTTCAGCTACATGAAAATATGACTTTATCCTCATTCATAATTTTCTATAGCAATAAACTGGGGTGAATAAGATACAACCTTTGTCTGCACGTGGTGAATCATGTGTATTGTGCCAAGTACGAGGGTGGTGGCCCACTCCTGCACAGGGGCCCACCGGAGGATTTTCCTGATCTGCTGTGGGCCAGTCCAAGCCTGCAGCTGCATCTCCAAACCTACTATTAAAGGACCGTAGTTGTCAGCAGTCGTGTCCTTTCCACAACTATCTTTCTACGGAAACTGGGGTCCTGGCTTATTCATGTGAATGGCTGACATACATTACTACATTTTCCATGCAATGCAGCCTTAAAAAGGAATTCTATTACCAGACCACCCTGCCCGAAGTGATTACCATTGCGGATGGTTGTGTTTAACCTTCAAGTGACAGCCCTTCATACAACTACAGGAGGGCAGGTACTTAAATCCATGGCCTAACAGTAAGAACTATTCAAACATAAAAAAGTAGATAAAAAAGCATTAAAATATTTACACAATAAAATACAATGCAGTACCTAAGGTAGCCTTCTCCAAAATTCTTTAAGAAATCAGCTGCCATACAATTACAATCACAAGCAGCAAATGGTAAAAACAGGACAATATCCTGCGGTGAGATTTAAATAAAAGCTGAACATAAAAATGCAAATAATGATAAAATATTCCCATAGCACGAACAATCGGGGACACATCCTATGAATGTAAATTACCGCATTCCCAAATTTTATGAGACGAAAAAATTGAATTCTGAGAGAAGTGAGCAAGAATCAGATGAGCGGGCCTTTAAAAATTACAACATTGTCCCAATAAACCTACAAACGCAGGCAGCATGGAGGGAACAAAGTACTGAATTGATATTCACGGACAATAGCTCGGCCGGTGGAGAGTGCGCCCCTGCTTACATTATTTGTATGCGCAGCCCTGGAATATCTATTGTGGTGTAAGGAGAAATGATTTGCTCGTTTAGCTACATATATGAGGATGGCAGACATGGATCCAGTTATTAACAAAGGCATTCATCCAAATCCTGCAAGTGGATAAAGGTAAAGTGATCACATCCATCTGCTTAAAAGGAATCTGTAACCAGGTTTTTTTCATTTAATCTAAGAGCAACATAATGTAGAGGTAGAGACCCTGATTCCAGCGACATGTCACTTACTGGAGGGCTTGCTGTAGTTTTGAAAATCTCCTGCTGATAAAACTGTGATTTTATCACTAGAAGACAGGTCAACCGGCTGCCATGTAGTCCTTCATATCCATGAGCTTTGTATAGCCTCACCCCGCTGATTGGCAGCTTTCTGCGTACACTGCATAGGCAGAAAACTGCCAATCAATGGTGTGGGTGGGATTATGCAGGGCTCAGCATTCAGAAAACTGGTAGACCTATAGCAGATCATACTATGATTTTATCAAAACAGCAGCAATCAGCTCAGTAAGTGACATCACTGGAATCAGGATCTCTGCTTCTCCAACACACTGCTCTCTGATAGGGTAGCAAAAACCTGGTCGCAGATTCATTTTAAAAGCCTGTGTATGAAGCTAGCTGTATGAATGAGGACTGAAAATAAAAATCCAAGAAATAGACTACCATAGGAGACATGAATATTCCATATTTTTGATGCTTGTTTATATATCATTAATTCCACTGCGTTTTACAGACATCATCGGCACTGTCCCCACTAGGGCTCCCAATCTAGTTTCTACCACTATGTCTTTGTGGGAGGAAACGCACACAAACTCAAGGAGAACATACAGACTCCTCTCAGATGTTATCCTTGGTGGGATTTGAAATTATGTTGCTAATTAAAAGGAAATTCAAAAATATAATATATATTAATATAATATACCGTAAATATAAGTTCTTTTTGCATAAAAGACAGAAACCAATAAAGAGGCCAAATAATGTATATGAGATACAGCGAGTGCCAACATCACTGAGACAGGAAACTATAGCGGCATCTGTTCATAGGATTTATCAGTTTAAAGAAAATCTATTACAAGGATTCCACTGTCCTCTCAGCTCAGCATACAAGAGATAAGTGTCAAGAGACTTATGGTTTGGGGACTTTTCACACTGGCCACTGATTCATTTTTATTTCAGGACTTTGTTACTCTGTTTAAGGAAATAACATGTGTACATAGCCACGATGATCAGACCTTAAGAGGTCACTGCGACTTGTGGAGGAGCAGAGTCAGCTGTGACCACCTATTATGATTGGTGGATCCTGTTTTGTCAGCTGTGTATTGAACTGTTATCCATTATTGTGATCCTGTCTTTACTGATAACAAAACTCATGTAAACTCTTCCTGAAAAGACAGGAAGTAAGAGTATGGAAAAGCCTGAGTGGCCAATGTGAACTTTGCAAGATTACGAATTTTATTTTTATTAATCTCTCCATATGAAAATGTAAAAAAATTTGGCACATTTAAAAACAAAAAATACATTTAGCCCAAAAATCCGATTTAAAAAAATAGGTAATTTTCTGATGATAGCTTTCCTTTTAAAGTTGTCTGAACTCGACCTTTAGGTGGAATCAACCATCTGATACAAGGCTCTTCAGGTTCTCACACCTTGACAGATAAAAATGGATCAGTTTAAAAGGAAATCTCTCAGCAGGTTTTGCTATGTAACCCGAGGACACAATGATGTAGGTGCTGAGACACTGATTTCAGTCTAGATTTAAAGGGAACCTGTCACCTGAATTTGGCGGGACTGGTTTTGGGTCATATGGGCGGAGTTTTCAGGTGTTTGATTCACCCTTTCCTTACCTGCTGGCTGCATGCTGGCTGCAATATTGGATTGAAGTTCATTCTCTGTCCTCCATAGTACATGCCTGCACAAGGCAAGATTGCTTTGCGCAGGCGTGTACTATGGAGGACAGGAATGAACTTCAATCCAATATTGCAGCCGGCATGCAGCCAGCGGGTAAGGAAAGGGTGAATCAAACACCCGAAAACTCCACCCATATGACCCAAAACCAGTCCCACCAAATTCAGGTGACAGAGTCCCTTTAAGTGTCACTTATTAGGCTGTGTGCTGTTATCTCAATACAATTAGTGTTTTATCAGCAGGAGATTATCACTGCTGGACTAGGAGCCCACGTGCCTCCTGGTCCAACTGTGGCCCCAGCACTGATTAGCAACTTACTGTCAATATACACAGTATGCTACGGTGTGGGCGGGGGCAGCTTTCAGAGCTCAGCTACTTGCTACATCTAAAAACTCTTGATTGTATCACAACTGCTGCACCCAGTATGCTAAGTGATACATCGCTGGAATCAGGGTCTTTTTCGCTACAATAGATGAAGTCGAAAAAAACAGATGCTAAATACCCCTTAAATTCCCACGAGGGATAGGCAGCTTCCAGAATGGTCTAGCAGATACTTTCTGCCCTCTCTCCATTGAAAACACATGAATGCTTGCAAAAGCCGTGTGCTCACGTTTACGGGGGAGTTTTGAGAAGCGTTCTGCCGACAGCAAGCTCAGGTGTATGGCGGCCTCAACACAAGCATAAAGCCTATTATTGTCATTGCCTATTATACAAAGTAAAAGTCAATGACTACTCAAAACAATTCAAGCAGAAGTTTTTCATGTCAAGGAGTTGCTGCATTACATCTTTGAAGCTGTCAATAAAGATAAAAGATCCTGGAGAACATCCCACGCTTTCGTTTAAAAAAATAAAAATCATGAGACAAATCTTCACTTTCTACATTTTTTTTTATTCGCTATATTCGTTCTTATATTTCTGTAGGAGGAAAAGCACACAGCACAAGACATTTTTGATTTTTTGATTATCACTGCTTTTAAAAGGCGGCCCAGTATCCCCCGAGCATTGGGAAACAATGTACTAGGTTTATCTCAAAGAAACAACAGCATGTAAGGCAAGACACTAAAAACTGAACAGATGGCGCTGCTAGAAGACTGTGGAAAAAAGACATGGCAGCCCCCACTGGAAAAGATGCACAATAATTAAAGGGGGTCTCCAAGATTAGTGATTAAGTTCTAAAGCAGAAATGACAGCCACACAAGAGACGACTATCATCTATAGAGAGAGTTCATATATTCACAGCCCTTCTGGAAGCCACAGTAGTCATCGTAATAGTAAACAACTAGCCCAAATCAATCTATACAAGCCAAAAGAACAGTGCGCAAGGCGCCCCTAAAGGGAGACTGTCAGCAATTTTCACCCGGTACAATAGGAGACCTAGAAAGGTGTTTTAACATACCTCTGTGTATGATTTTACTAGCTGCCTGGCTGAGAAAATTGACGTTTTAAATCAGCAAATGCTCAATAAGTATTTGCTAAAAAAAAAGAACTGCATCCGGCTCGCTGCATTTAAACTTACATTCTAAAGCTTTAAGTTTCTTTTTACATATTACATCCGGTTTTAAAAAATTTAAATAGAAATCTTGCAATTTTCACGCTTTAGGAAACAACACGTGCATAGCCAAGATGGTCAGATCTCAGACCTAGATTTGAACTGAAGAATCTAATGAGATTGTGCAAAAGCCATTGTGAAGGAAAGGGAGGAGGCACAGCTGTGATGTAGAGTACTGTGATTGGTGGATCCTGTGTTATCACCTGTGTGTAAAGGTGTTACCTGTCATTGTAAACCTGCCTCTGATGATAAGGAGTCTGCAGTAAACTCTTACTGAAAGAATAATAAGTTGAAAACTAAAAATAACCCCGAGTGGACAGTGTGAAACTTATCACATTAAAAAAAAAAAAGTTAATAACGATTGAGATATGAAAAAAAGAACCTTGCACATTGTCTTAAAAGTACATGTGACTAACAAACCTGATTTAAGCAATAGGGTATTTTCCAATGACAGCTTCCCTTTGTCCAAAATGCGCTAGTTTTTTTCCTCACCCCCGTTTTTTGCCTATATATTTTTTGACATATATTTTTAATAACTTAATACATTTTTTTACTTTTACATTTTAGTGCTGGAATTTTTTTCACTAGTTTGTCTTCATGCAGGGGAATACTGGCCCTGCTCATTTCGTGCATCAGATCTCGGATTTCTCAATTACTGCACTTCGATGCCTAAATGAGATAAGGTTTTCTTCTTTTTTTTTTCTTTATAAAGGTGTATTCCCATCTTATAAATGTATGGTATAAGCACAGGATGTATCAAATGTATAGTAGATGTTGATTTCAACAATGGGACCTACAACTTTCTCAGGGTCCCATCATACCCTGATGTCATCGGAGAAGTGGAGAGATTTCCCATACAAATAAATAGGAATTCTGACCAATTTTCCATTGACCACAGAGCACATCAATGATCCTACCTCCATAAAAATGAAGGTCGCATAGGAGGAATTCACATCAACTATACAATTATGCCATATCCTACATGTAAGAGACTGGAATACCCCATTAACTTGTGGCGTAATTTCAATTTCATGGGTGCCAATGTAAAATCTTACATGGCCCCCAACGACCAAGGTTCTTATATAGTATTAGTCTTCTCAAGTAGGTCAAAGGGACTTTTTAGTCCCGTTTAAGCTCCAGAGCCCCTGCACCCACAATAGGTATGCTCTTGTCTTTAACCCTGATGGACAGAATATCTTAAACAAAAATAAATAAATAAATGGAAACAAGAGAGGCCTAATAAAAGACATAGGAATCCAGTAGTATGCATAAAAAAGAAGAAAAGAAAATGGATCAATCAGATAAGCCGTGATAGCAGGATGAATAGGAATATGGCTACATACACTGGAGAGAGACTAACGAATGTATAAAAGCAGAGACAAGGGGGATAATACAGGTCAGACATTTTCCAAATCAAATTAAACAAATTAATTAACTTACCAAGACCCTTAGGATTAATCCCGCTACTGTCCACAGGATTCACAACCCAGTAGTAATATTTCAGCGTGTGCATTAGCTGTAATACTGTGCCCACCCTACGGATGGTGGTGTATATTGTGGCAGTGCCGATAAACTCAGCTGATAAGTAGGTGTACAGGGAAAGCTGCACCTGCAACGCACAAGAAAAGTAGCACAAATTTACATGAAATTTAGGCAGGCTGAGTTCAGATGAGGCAGAATATCCACAACAAAGCTGGAAAATAACATGCATATTTTTAAATCTTCAGGTAAACAAAAAAATTGCCCATGTGTGAACCAATCGGTCAAAATCTCATTAACACATTTATTGTTTTAGACACACCAATATTATCCCATATAACGGGCCATAAAGCATACATGTAGATAAATGACCAAAGAGAATATGCTTTAAACACGGCCAAAAATAATTAAAAAAAATATTAATTTTTATTGAAAAATTACATTAAAAAAAATAGAGATATAGATTAAAAACAGACATAATGCCAAAGGTATAAGAAAAAAAGATGGGTACACCCAAACCAAATATTGGTAGTAAAAAGCTTCTGGGCGACCTCCAAAGCCCACAGATTTTATATATGGCTAATGTCCTGATATACATAAAATCCGTGGGCTTTGGAGGTCTGCCAGGAGCTTTTTACTATCAATATTTAGTTTGGGTGTACCCATCCTTATTTCTGACACATTTATTGTTTTACAATATAAATCTTGTCATTTTGTGTAAATACTGTTCTTAAAGGAGTATTGCCATCTCCAAGATCGTATCCCAATACATAGTGGGTGTAATAGTAATAATATTAGCAAATACCTCCAATTAGAAATGTAGTATAGTACGTCTTATTCGCTATGTTGCTTACCCCATGTGCAGGGCACTGCAGTAATAATAATTATAATCTTTATTTTTATATAGCGCTAACATATTCCGCAGCGCTTTACAGTTTGCTCACATTATCATAGCTGTCCCCATTGGGGCTCAGAATCTAGATAACTTAGATATCCATGGTTTCTACCACTAGCAATTAACTAACAAACTGTCACTATATGAGTGGTCACAACCATGGATACCCACCAAGGTACTAAAATGTCCTGCATATGGGGTAACATTTCTGATTGGGGATATTTGCTAATATCATCATTATTACACCCACTACATATTGACATAAGACTCTAAAGGTACCATCACACTCAGCAACTTTGCAACGAGAACGACAACGATCCGTGACGTTGCAGCGTCCTGGATAGCGATCTCGTTGTGTTTGACACGCAGCAGCAATCTGGATCCCGCTGTGACATCGCTGGTCGGAGCTAGAAGTCCAGAACTTTATTTCGTCGTCAGGTCGGCGTGTATCATCATGTTTGACATCAAAAGCAACAACGCCAGCAACGTTTTACATGGAGCTAACAACCAGCGAGAACGATAAGTGAGTCGCCGTTACGTCACAGGATCGCGCCTGCATCGTTCCGGTGTTGCCGTGTTTGACGTCTCTACAGCGACGCTGCAGCGATCGGCTCATTGTCTATATCACTGCAGCGTCACTGAGTGTGACGGTACCTTAAAAGAAGATAATACCTCGTTAAGTTCCAAAAGAAGAGGTAAGTGGACATGATGTCTTTTTTAAAAGGATTCAGAATGAAAAACCTAATTGGAAAAGGCTCAAAAGAAAGAACATTATCCTTTCTATATAAAAACAACTTGCTGTCCATATGTTCAGGCTTTTCAACATCTTTTAACCACTTCAGGTTTCTAAAAACGCCAAGGAGTTTAAAAGCAGTGAAATTCATTCTTCTGATGTTTTCTGCTCGGAAGAAGTTCTGTACTTTACATACAAGTTAAAGAGAAAGCTCAAAAGATGCCTGGACATCTTTTGGAGTGTTTTTTTTTTTTTTTAAGCAAAAATGTTCACAAAACAAAAACAGCTAACAGTTGCTCCAATACTCAATGGAGTGAAAAAACAACAGCAAAAAAGACCGGTTATTTACCAACCTTTAGTTATTCAAACAACTGAGAAAAATATGCATGAATTGCTACAAAAAAATTCTACAAAAAGAAAGATTCCATTGTTCCAGTCTTTTATGTATTACCAAAGTTGCAATAAAGACTTGATAACACACTGGGGCGGCCTATTGTCGCCGGCACTGACTCTATTCTATTACCCTTAGCCATTTTACTTTAGCGTGTCCTAACATTTTATTATTTATTTTATTTTTTTATAAAAGAGACTTCTTTCTTGCTCATGAGTTTTTCAGCTTTATTCCAGGGGTTAGGTCTTTTATCCAAGAATGCTCTTTTGGCTACAGCAGTCCCTACACCTCCAACACCCATGAAAAAAGGGTTTTATGGCGATTGAGAGACTGCTTGATGAGAAACTTTTAGGGCCAAATGAGAAGAGGCTTTGTCTGGAATTGCTAAGCTTGGTACTTAAAAAATATTTCTGTTTCAAGATTCTTTTTATTTGCAGATCCAGGGGACCGCAATGGGGTCCAATGTGGCCCCACATATGCAAGCAGCTATATGTCATTCTTTGAAGAAAATTATATCTATCCCAACAGTGACTTTCAGACATTCTATTTTCTGGCGTCATTAGATAGATGACATATTTTGCATATGGGGGGGAGGGGAGGAGACTCCTTGAACTCTCTACTTAATTTTCAAGGTTATCTAAATAGTAGACTAGTTTACCATCACTACCACCTGACCCACTTTCTTGATGCACTGGTGATCAAACTCAAACACGACATAGTTCTTTATGTAAAGGAGACAAACAGAAATAATTTACTACACTTCTCCAGTAGCCATCCAGCGGCGGCCACTAAAGGTACCGTCACACTAAGCGACGCTGCAGCGATACCGACAACGATCCGGATCGCTGCAGCGTCGCTGTTTGGTCGCTGGAGAGCTGTCACACAGACCGCCGCTCTCCAGCGACCAACGATCCCGAGGTCCCCGGTAACCCGATGTTTACCCTGGTTACCAGCGAAGACATCGCTGAATCGGTGTCACACACGCCGATTCAGCGATGTCTGCAGGGAGTCCAGCGACGAAACAAAGTTCTGGACTTTCTTCCCCGACCAGCGACAGCACAGCAGGACCCTGATTGCTGCTGCCTGCCACACTGGACGATATCGCTAGCCAGGACGCTGCAACGTCACGGATCGCTAGCGATATCGTCTAGTGTGACGGTACCTTTAGAGATCCTTCCCTATTTTCCAATTTACATAGGTCAACAGGATCGTCATAAGGGACAAAATATAATGAACGCATAAGTGAGATGTATACTGTGTTCAAAACAAGGGGTTACCCAGATAGGATTCTCAAAACACGCCAGCTTCCACAGCTGACAGAACTATCTAACAATAGTGTCCAAATAGCGTTCATACACGCATCACCCCTTTGCCTATTAGATAAATGGCTTTATATCAAACCATTGGGAAATTTTACGTAAGGGACGCCCTAATGTGTCCATGTTCCAGAATCCTTTCCTTCCATGTTTCCTTCGCCCCCCTCAAATTTAAGAAACAAACTGATTAGAGAGGATACTGGTCCGTCAAGCAGGAATATATAATTCCATTTGAGTACCCCTAAGATAGGAACCTTCCCCTGTTTGCAATGCTGTTTGCAATGCAGTAATGTATTGAAAGGAGATAATGTATACCACTCCCAGAAAGGTGCAGGGATTGAAATTAAGAGGCGTTTACACTTGTGAATCTTCATTTATGGTCTGTGTGATCAAGTGACCAGGTGGCCTATTATATATTGGCAAAACAACCCAATCAGATACAGATCTCATCTCCCAGCAGAAATCTATCATTAGATGTGAGAGACTGACTTTCCCACTGCCATTTCACTGTCATAAAATGGTCCACAGAGTAGAAGAGTTGAAATTCCAGGTCCTCGAACAGCTCCCAACACACAAGAGAGGTGGCAACTGAGCTCAGCAACTCAAAAAGAGAGAAGCATTTTGGATCTTCAATTTACACCAAAAGGTCTCAAAAGAGAATTTGACATTGTTAATTTCAATCTTCAAATCTTCACCACAATCTTGGGACATTGACTGCCTGATTATTAATAGTCTTCTATAATATTGTTTCATATAACTTTATGTTTTCGTCTTTTACTTTATAACGTGATTTTATAATGGTTTCACCTGACATGTATCGATTCATGCTTATTTGACAGTTTGTCATTTCCATTTTTGTGTTTTGCTTTTTTTTTGGGTAGTGCATGTCTGAGAAAGGTCTGATTGACTATATCGTCACATTTACATGCACAGTGTTACATTTGTGTGCAGAGCGTTGGGTTTTCTGGATTATTCTAAATAAAATTAAACATTTTCTTTGATTTTCGATTGCCAGATTCTTTTCCCACAAACAGTAAAAAAGATGCCACAAAAACATGGGAAAAACTCCAAAAAATACTCAGGAAACAATCGGAAAAAAAGTTATACAAAACACACTTCTGCTTGAAAAGTCCACATGAACCTGCAGAGCTTTAAGAGACGTCATGGGCACATACCTTAAATCAGGCTTAAAAATGACCATGGGTACTGAAAAGGTTTCTACTTTGGGGAAAGATAAGTTTATTTAATGTTTGTTACAGCTAAATTTTGTATAATGATGTTAGAGTATTTCCTAAACCTAGATGGATAAAATGATAATATGACTACGCACATAACATGGCCCACAAAGGACTGGGCTGGAGGGCGTCTTACCTTTGCTGGCGTGTGGATCCAGATCGCGGGGTTGAAGAGGATGTGATCACATAGCTGCTTCAGTAAAGGTGCCCCGTGAGACAATCCATCCAGGTATTTAGCAAATGACAAAAATTGCTCCAATACCGCTCTAGTTATGTGAACCCGAGAGGACTGTAAGAACATAGCATAGCATTACAAGACAGAAATATCGTATCGGGAGAGAAAACAAATCCGATTAGGTGGAAGATTAATGCTCCTCAATAGATTTATGCACATTTTCACCCAGGATTTCATAACCACTGTCAGCCGCCAGCTATTCAGAAAACATGGGCAACTAAAAGAGGTGGTCCGGAGAAAACAAGTCATCATCCATCTTCTGATAAGTGTTAACTTGTCCATCGGTGGGGGTTTGACCACCCACCAGCACAAATCAGGACGGGGAAGTTTCATCCCTGTTAGGATGGAGAGGGAGTGGGCAAGTGTGACCAACTCTCCATTAATTCCCTATGGGACCACCAAGCTCTGCTTTTTTCTGGCAGCCCACAGAGAATGAATGGAGCGGCGTTCAGGCATCCAACAATTGCCAGGTATGCTGATCAGTACAGATCCCAGCGGTGGGACACTCATTTTGTCATCTGAAGTCATGGTCATGTGTAACCAAGGTACCAGATTAAAAGACACAATTCTAAAATGGTTCTCTTTTCCACAGCTCTGACTACAGCCGATTTACATGGGTCACAGAAGCTGGAACACTTTGTGAAATGCTTATTGTCAAGAAATCTGTCTAACAAATATGCAAATTTTCTCTTCAGAGAGGAAGAGGACTAGAACTGTAGTGCCACCTATTGGATGTAGCAATCCTAAAAGTCAATATCGACCCTTTAATGAGTCTTGTTGCATGAATAAGGATAAAAGCCACATCAGAATCTTAATTAGCAGGCATGTTTCGGGGTACTGCCCATCCTCAGTGCAAAGCATGAAATATGATTAGGCTGTATGAGAAGAATCTGACTGGGGCCGATGGGGTAATGTCTCTTTTTGTGGAGAGTAACATGCCAGTGTAAAGAGACTTATAGGCCATGAATGCTTTGGTGGCAAATTAAATAAATAAGTATTGTTCAATCCCATTTAACAAGCCTTGAACTGGGTGTTGAGCAATGAGTGTGTGTTCAGGGGCATGGAGACCACAATGATGGGCACTAAATTTATAGAGTACATTTTTTATGCTTTGAAGGTAAGCAATGAAGGATCCGGCTGACGGGCTGCAAGCTGAAATTGTGACAGCTGTAAAGAACTGATTTGTTGAAATCAATATACCCCTTTATACAAGTCCTCATAAACCCCTTTTATCTTGATTCCTTACACTGTGGAAACTATAAAAATAAGACCCTTACTGAACTGCTTAGTCTCCTAGCAGCTGATGAACGGCTGATATTACTATTTTACCAGGTTATTGAGCGCATGGAATTACACAGCAGAAACCAGACATCCGAAAGGGAACCAAGTCACTGAAGGTGGAATATTCAGATTTACCACAACAGCCATATAATAACCATGACATTTATGTGAATATAGACTGATGTTACAGAAGATGGGAATGGTGAAGCTGCCGCACAAGAGCACTGTACGTTCGGACTCCATTTTAGAGAACATCTTACCTTTTCCAAGAGGTAGCCAATGACTAAAAAGCCTTTCCCACCCAACATCTGTTCCTGCATGGCCACAGAGCTCTTCAGGAGCTCCACCAGGAATGCCAGGAGCGTGGCACTGTAACGACAAAGGGTTCATAGTCACCGATTTACCACAAACAGCTTTTATGCACATTTGTAACTATTAAACGACTACATGTACTTGTGTGCTTGGCTTAACAAGAATCTGTCATGAAGGTTTTGCTACCCCTATAGACACAGATTCTAGTGATGTATCACTTACTGGGCTTATTACTGTAGTTTAGATAAAATTCACTTTTATACGCTGCAGACCTAGCAGTCCTCTGAATGCTAAGCTCTGTGTAACCACACCCACCCCACTGATTGGCAGCTTTCTTCCTATGCACAGTGCACACAGAAAGCTGCCATCTGGTGGTGGGGGGTGGGTTTATACAGAGCCAATAAGTATGGAGGACTATATGGAAGCAGATTTACTACTGAAGAAGGGATATTCTTCTGCTGATAAAAAAGTGATTTTATCTAAACTGAAGCAAGCAGCCCAGTAAGTGACATCTCTGGAATCAGGGTCATTGTTTGCACACAACATCCAAGATGCCAATGGAACTACAGAGCTTTCCAAGTAAAAAACGCTTCAGGAAAACACTGGTAGTCTTTTTCATGAAGGGTCTTTTCAGTTGTTTTTGCACTGGTTTCTTTGCTCTGTATTTTCAAGCTTATAAAGCAGGCAGTTTCCAGTCTAAGCTGCCCATAGAATTAACAAGTTACTTATTTTTACCATTACAAGTTTTACAAACCCTGAAGTGGTTAGAAGTGACAAGATGGAATACGTGCACAGGATAGTCGTTTTGACATTGCTGTGCATTATGTTTCCCGAGGGTGACGCTTCTTCGGGTGCATTCCAGTCGGACATAACCAAAAACTGTGTTGTAGCATTTTTTTTTTTTATATCCAAAAGTTAATTTCTTCCTTAACCTTACATGTGTGCACATACTAGTAAACCAGAAGTTCATGTGATGGCCTAAGCTTTCCAATCAGGTATTTTATTACTTTACGTTAATATCGTTATCTTCATTTAGCTGTGACTAGCCACAGTGAATAGCCATTTTTGCAAAAGTCAGCATGGAAGGTTAAGGGTAAGAAAATCTTATTATATTGCCCTGTGTCACAAGTACAAAAATGTAAGCGACTAATATATCTGTGGGTGAAAAAAAAAAAACAAAGCAAAAAAAAACAGGAACAAACTGTGGAGTTATTAGAACAGTTCTGGTGGAGTCATGGCGCTGGAGTATTAATGATTATTCTAATAAATCCTAATATCCTTAGGAAGGGCCATAAATATTAGATCGGCGCTGGTCTGACTCTGGATGCCCCTTTCAATCCGTTTGAAGGAACCACAGTATTTCTGAAAGTTGTGCCTGGTATTACAACTGAGAACTATTCGCACAGGTGAACCTCTACGAAACTAATATTGATGGCCCATACTAAGGATAGCCCATGAATTGTACATTTTTGGATAACCTCACTACAGAGAAAAGATCATCAAAAATGATCTACTGTAAGTTTTGTTTTACGAGTATTTTTTTAAAATGTTGGCAATGGGCTTATTTTCATATCATGATTTTAATTGAAAAATATATATATATTATTCTTGCAATTTTCACACTGGCCAATGGGGTGTTTTTTTTAGACTAACTTAGTCCTTTCAGAAAGAGTTTTCAGCAGACTCCTCATCATCAGCTGCAGGATTACAATGATGTGTGACTCCTGTACACACATCTGATAACAATAGTCATGAACAACAATAGGCGATGTCACACCTCAGCCTTCTCCTCCTCCTTTCACAATAACCTTAGCACATGCTTATTCAGACACTTCAATACAAAACATGGGGTCAGAGTTTGTTCATTGTGGCTAATGTACATGTATTGTTTCCTGAAACATCAAATTAGATTCTAAAAAGCACCAGTGGCCAGTGTGAAAATTGCAAGATTTTTATTCTTATTTATAACACATTATGATTAGTGATGAGCAAATGTGCTGGAATAAGGTATTATCTGAGCATGCTTGGTGCTAAAAGAGTGTCTTCGGCATGCTCGAGTAATATGTTTCAGTCCCCGCGGCTGCATGACTCGCGGCTGTTCGACAGCTGAAACACATGCATTGACTGCCTAACCAACAGGTAATCCCTACATGTGTTGCGGCTGTTGAACAGCCACAAGACATACAGGCGCGGGGAGTCGAATATATTTTTCAAGCACACCAAAGACACTTGGTTTGCACCAGAGCATGCTCAGATAACACCTTATCCCAGCACATTCGCTCATCACTAATTGTGATATGAAAAAAAAAGCATGCATCACAAAGACCAGATTTAAACAATAGGCCAATTTTTAGAGGATATCTGCCCTTTAAAATATTAGGTTATATATTTATAGAGATCCTTTATATTCATCTGCCCGAACTGCCCTTTTTTCACAGCAATGGGTGATGGAAAATGGAAAAAAGATATAAAAATAAAAAACAGATATCAAGGCATCTCAGCACAAACATTAAGCTTAAACTTTTTCATATATTTCTTTTCGTCCATGGACGCAGATAATGAGAGCTCAGAGAGCCAACGTAATGAAAATACTCAATATCATCTGATCTTTGTCTATTAGCCCAAATCCTAATTCCGGTAATCAAATGTGCTGCATTTTCCACGTCTGCAAATTCTAGAATAATTCCTCTTAAAAATCTGCAATTTTCAAATGGATTTAGCACCATGTGTTCACTAAGCACTTTAAAAGAAACCATTTGCAACTGCGAAATTCAACATTATACCCCCAATAATCTGTCACATTTCTGTAACTGTGCTGCTCTCACTGTTAAGAAGATTATCCTGCCTCCAAGAGAATGGAGCGATTTCCTTGGGGAGAAAAAGCAATGAACAGAAAGTTTAGATAAAGCATTTGAAAAGCCTCTGCCACAAGCCCTCGGCGAGATTTGTTACATCAGAGTCTGGATATTTCACATTTTATATTAAAGAAGGTCTCAAAAATATTCCCATTAAATGTACAATGAAGGCAGCGCGGCTAGACGCTTGTGTTCACACACGGAGACAGAGGCCACTGTCGGTTCAATATGTCCCTTTTTTAATGGAGCCTGTGAACTACAGAACACACTCCGTTTTTCAGATTCAGACTTTTTGATATTGGGCCTTCTGATGGATATATATAGGTTGGAATACCTTAGATATTCCTCTAGATAGCTTCAAGCCAAGACCCTATAGTACGTTCTTGAGAACTTGAACATGAAAGGTTGATAGATTTTTTTCTTCCTTTGACCGATGGATCTACTACACGGTAACTGACTGAAGGCGATGTCATGAAGAATTGTGGAAGAGATTCTCCAATTAAACTGAATTTCTACCAAAATAGGAGCAAAAACTAAAGTTTGCCATTATGACTGCAATAAAACCTTTCATTGGAATTTTTTTTTTTTTTTTTAATTTAAACCTCCTCCAATGCTCCCCGTTTCACAGATTCTGGAACAGTTTTTCTTTTTTTTCTGTGCCCCTCTGTTCCATAGCTATGCTCTCCTGGTAAATATGGTGCAAATTTCTATTTCAACCAACTGGGCGTGTACCAAAGAAGTTCTGTGGTAGAGGAGAAAAAGGAACCGCCCCCAAAGAACCTCTGCGGTGTTGGTCCAGTTGCTAACTTTGGAACAAATGGGCATAGAAAAAAAAAAGAAAAAACTGTTCTAGAATCACTGGAGCAGCGATAATTGAAGGAGGTACATCAGTTTAAATGAAAGAAAAAAAAATCCATTGAAATGTCATTTTGCTGTTACAGACATTTATTGCAAAATAGACAAAAGTACATTCAGCCATACTGATTGTCACTTTTGAATTAGCTTCTTGGAAACTACCGTCATTTTGTCAATAATGCGCCTTTTATAACGGAATCCATAGCGATGTGCCACGTCTATTGGGTTTCCATTGAAGAAGTACGGTATATTAATCTGACAGCAAGGATAGCTATGCATGGAGCACTAAGGGATAACAAATGGTGGAATCCTGTGGAAGGATTACAATTGCTATGCCCACATGGTGCTTTTCTCACTTTCCATATGTGGCAAGCAAAGCTCCTGACTCAAAGGAAACCTGACAGCTGATCCATGCAGCCCGATCCACAGTTAGCATTTCAGCCAGGTATGTCGGACTCAGAAATGCTGCGGCATTTCAGAGAAAAACATACTTTAAAAAGGGTGCAGAACTGAACAGGCGGGTCCCTGGCGGCTTCTTCCCATCCGCTGCCCTTGAGTGATGTGTTTCCCCCTATATATGTGCATAGAGAGAGATCTGTCAGTCACTGGCCACAGGCAGAGAGAAGCCCTGGGCATTGGGCACCATTTATCAGCCATCAGGTTCCCGTAAAGATGAAGAGCTCCATTTACTATATCAAAAAAGTGCTGTTTTGGCATACATTAAGGAAGACTCTAGCGTACACAAAAAAAAAACTCAACACACCTGCATCCCCCCAAAAAAATGCTTCTCCTGCATTGGATTGTATGGCGGACATAGGGTGTACAGTTGTTACATTCAGGACATCTCTAACGTAACGTAACCAGTATCAAAGCTCTATGAACAGAGAGACAAACTAATCTATCTATTATATTATATATAAGGCTATGTGCACACGTCAGGATTTCTTGCAGAAATTTCCTGAACAAACCCGGACATTTTCTGCAAAAAATCCGCATGCGTTTTTTTCGCGTTTTTCTCGCTTTTTTTGTGATTCGTTTCCAGCGCTTCCCAATGCATTAAATAGCGGCAAAACGCGAAAAATCTGCAAAATTAATGAACATGCTGCGTTTTTTGCTGAAAAAAACGCATCATGTGCACAAAAATTAAAAATGATGGGATGCTTATGTATACGTTTTTTAAGCATTTTTTCCGTGGAAAACGGCCGAAAAAAACGCAAAAAATCCTGAACGTGTGCACATAGCCTTATTTAAACTCAATCTGTAGTAGTCCGCTCAATACAAATCCACATTTCCCGCCCGATTTGGGTGAAATTTGGCATGCCCCCTCTCCACCCACAGGAGCAGAATACTGCGCACGTTACATCTCGCTAGAGTCCCCCCCCCCCGTCATGAGATTGGGGCCCCTGAAGTTAGGCCCCATACATATAATGGAGAAATGTGAAGGTGAAAGTAAAAGTGCTGAGGGGAAAACAACAATTGTGACTGACAGGGACGGATTATAGCAACGGCACCAAAGAGTCGCTGTTAAAGGGGCCGCACCGCCACACACAACACACAAACATTTCACAAACACCATACAAACATCACACGGACAGCACACACACACACACCAACCCACAAGCACAACACCACACAAATGCCACAACACATCACACAAACACCAGACCACTGTAGACACACACAACACAAACACCACCCCATAAATACCACACACACACACACAAGCACAACACCAGACAAATGCCACAACACACCACACAAACACCAGACCACTGTAGACACACACAACACAAACACCACCCCATAAATACCACACACACACACAAGCACAACACCAGACAAATGCCACAACACACCACACAAACACCAGACCACTGTAGACACACACAACACAAACACCACCCCATAAATACCACACACACACACAAGCACAACACCACACAAATGCCACAACACATCACACAAACACCAGACCACTGTAGACACACACAACACAAACACCACCCCATAAATACCACACACACACAAGCACAACACCAGACAAATGCCACAACACACCACACAAACACCAGACCACTGTAGACACATACAACACAAACACCACCCCATAAATACCACACACACACACAAGCACAACACCAGACAAATGCCACAACACACCACACAAACACCAGACCACTGTAGACACACACAACACAAACACCACCCCATAAATACCACACACACACCAACCCACAAGCACAACACCACACAAATGCCACAACACACCACACAAACACCAGACCACTGTAGACACACACACAACACAAACACCACCCCATAAATACCACACACACACACACACAGACAAGCACAACACCAGACAAATGCGACAACACACCACACAAACACCAGACCACTGTAGACACACACACAACACAAACACCACCCCATAAATACCACACACACACACACACAGACAAGCACAACACCAGACAAATGCGACAACACACCACACAAACACCAGACCACTCTAGACACACACAACACAAACACCACCCCATAAATACCACACACACACACACAAGCACAACACCAGACAAATGCCACAACACACCACACAAACACCAGACCACTGTAGACACACACAACACAAACACCACCCCATAAATACCACACACGCACACAAGCACAACACCACACAAATGCCACAACACACCACACAAACACCAGACCACTCTAGACACACAAAACACACAAACACCACCCCACAAATACCACAACAGCACCCAACACACACACAAACACACACGCACGGACCACACACACATGCAAACACCCTCAGATGGATGCACCCTACGCACACGGACGAACATTACTGAGCAGCAATATTGGTCAGGCGAAAAATGCCTCATAGTAAAAATGTCATTATCGCTTACTATACAGGGAGCTTTCATCACTGAAGGCTGCTGAGGTAAAGTGAAAGCTGAGCTCTGATTGGTTGCCATGGGTCGGCCTGTGAGGCGGTTTTCATTACTGAGTTGTGAGCTCCTTCAGGTGACACAAAGTTTTACTTTAGCTGCCATAACCAACAATTTAACATATTTTCCACGAGCGAAGCCGCAGGTATTCTACTAGTATACAATATGGCTGCACTTCCTGTCACATTTGCAAACCAATAAAATACGACAATCTCCGTAACAAAATGAAATCAATCATAGTATATAGCAGAGATGAGCAAAAAGATTAAAAACATCAGGGTTTCAGCTCTGCACCAGGGCAGTGATCACTTTTGTGCCGGCATCCTGGTCACCCCAGCCGCTTACTAGGCTCCTGCCATGTCATCACTTGGGCCTAGTAAGGGGCAGAAGCACCCAGGAGCCAGTACAAGAGTGGACACAGCCCTGGTCCGGCCGCCACCGAGGATAGAACTGGTTATTGGACCTGGTGCTGCGAATGTTTTTGCTCTTCTCCAGTATATAGTATAGAGATGCGTACTGTACATACAGTAATACGGTCACTATGGCAGAACACATACAATTATTACCACTCTATGGCTATTTCAGAAGGGAACATTGCCGCTGAGCTTTCCTCCCCAAATCACCATGCTGCCTTGGCTTAATCTTATAATCTAAGGGTACCGTCTCACAGTGGCACTTTTGTCGCTACGACGGTACGATCCGTGACGTTCCAGCGATATCCATACGATATTGCTGTGTCTGACACGCAGCAGCGATCAGGGACCCTGCTGAGAATCGTACGTCATAGCATATCGTTTGGAACTTTCTTTCGTCGCTGGATCTCCCGCTGTCATCGCTGGATCGGTGTGTGTGACACCGATCCAGCGATGCGTTCGCTTGTAACCAGGGTAAACATAGGGTTACTAAGCGCAGGGCCGCGCTTAGTAACCCGATGTTTATCCTGGTTACCATCGTAAATGTAAAAAAAACAAACACTACATACTCACATTCCGGTGTCCGTCAGGTCCCTTGCCGTAAAGTGAAAGCAGAGCACAGCGGTGATGTGCTGTGCTTTCACTTTACGGCCGGCAGTCAGTCAGTGCGGGAAGCAGACGGCAAGGGACAGACATCGGAATGTAAGTATGTAGTGTTTTTTTTTTTTTTACGCTGGTAACCAGGGTAAACATCGGGTTACTAAGCGCGGCCCTGCGCTTAGTAACCCGATGTTTACCCTGCTTACCCGGGGACCTCGGCATCGTTGGTCGCTGGAGAGCTGTCTGTGTGACAGCTCTCCAGCGACCACACAACGACTTACCAACGATCACGGCCAGGTCGTATCGCTGGTCGTGATCGTTGGTAAATCGTATAGTGTAACGGTACCCTAAGTGGTCTGAGATAGATTAGTTGCTGGGGTCATGCTGCCCGATGACACAATACAAAAAGCCGTGGCTTAACCCTCTAGTTACCATCAACAAGACTTAAAACTGACCTGAGATAAAAGTGAATAGCGCCCCCGACGGGTGAAAATGCCACAGCTGTCGGCTGTACACTATAGCTGACACCCTGCTGCTTTGGCCACAATCAGTGTTGGCACAGACCATGGCCGCTTCACCCTTAGATGCTGCTGTCGATAGTGACTACAGCAGCTAGATGGTTAACAGTGTGGAGGTCCCCTGTTATCCCCATCGGCACCCTGAGACCATGATCGTGTGATCCTGACACTTGCACAATTCACAGCCAAATAACGGCCTTAGAGTCTGCCAGCTGTAGTGACCTGTTCAGAAGAAAACAACATGTTGCTAATAACATTTTTCATTCCTGTCATGCCACTGATGTCATGCATTAATCCCTGGCATGCACCTGAAGGGTTAATAAACTACCCACCAGCAGTTTTGAATATGTTGAGGGACGCTGGTTTTAAAATGGTGTCACTTTTGGGGTTTTCCCAATATATAAGACCCTCAAAGTCACTTCAAAATTGTACAGATCCCTAAAAGTTTTGTTAATTTACTTGAAAAAAAATGCCTGTTACAATGTTAAAGCTTCTAAGATCCTAACAAAATAAAAGCCATTGTACAGATGGTGCCAACAAGTCTCTTGTAAGGGACACTGAAGAAGCTGGACGTGCCCTGAGCCGACAGCAGAGCAGGGAAATGCCGCATGGCACTTATCCCCCCCATACATTTTAAAAGCCATCGGTTGGACTATGGTTTGGCTGATTTTTCATCCAGCCGCCATCTCGCCAAACTCCCCCATACACAGAAGCACTCAGCCAGCCGAACTCTGCTCCTCTGGAGGTGGCTTATCTCAGAGACCAAAAGGGATCGTCAATCTTAAACTGGACATCATGAAAGGGGCTGTCAGGACAAAATCTACAAGTCTGCAGTCACTCTGTGTGACTGCAGACTTATAACCCCCCCTCCCCAGCACACACTCCGAGCACTGCGGGGATTCACAGGTTTCAGACCCGGAACCGGAGAGCACAGTGGGGAAAATAGGTATTGGATACACTGCCAATTTTGGACGTTTTCCCACCTACAAAGAATGGAGAGGTCTGTAATTTTTATCATGTGAGAGACAGAATCTAAGAAGAAAAAAAAAAACACAGAAAATCACATTGTATGATATTTACATAATTAAATTGCATTTTATTGCATGAAATAAGTATTTGATCACCTACCAACCAGCAAGAATTCTGGCTCTTACAGTTTTTCTGTAAGGAGACCTCCTACACTACACTAATAACTTGCATTAATTGCATCTGTGTGAACTCGTTACATGTATAAAAGACACCTGTCCATACACATAACGTCTCCACCTTGGCCAAGACCGAAGAGCTGTCTAAGGATACCAGGGACAAAATTGTAGACTTTCACAAGGCTGGGATGAGCTATAGGACAATAGGTAAGCACCTTGGTGAGTAGGCAACAACTGTTGGCACAATTATTAGAAAATGGAAGAAACACCAGATGATAGTCAATCTTCCTCAGCATGCGGCTTCAAGCATGATCTCGCCTCGAGAGGTAAGAATGATTCTCAGAAAGGTCAGCAATCAGCCCAGAACTATACAGGAGGATCTGGTCAATAACCTGAAGAGAACTGGGACCACAGTCTCAAACATTAGCGTTAGTAACACACTACGCCGTCACGGATTAAAATCCTGCAGAGCATGCAAGGTCCCCTGCTCACACAAGCACATGTCCAGGCTGGTTTAAGTTAGCCAATGACCATCTAGATGATTCAGAAGAGGCATAGGAGACTGTCATGTGGTCAGATGAGAACAAAATAGAACTTTTGGGTATCAACTCCACTTACCGTGTTTGGAGGAAGAAGGATGGATACAACCCCAAGAACACTGTCCCAACCGTGAAGCATGGTGAGGGAAACATACTTTGGGAGTGCTTTTCTGTCAAGAGGACAGGACTAGTGATGAGCGAGTGTACTTGTTGCTCGGGTGACTGCCGAATATTTGTTAGTGTTCGGAGATTAAGTTTTCATTGCGGCAGCTGAATGATTAACAGCTATTAGCCAGGCTGCATACATGTGGGGGTTACCAGGTTGCAAGGGAATCCTCAAATGTAATCAAGCTGTCTAGTAGCTGTAAATCATTCAGCTGCCGCAATGAAAACTTAATCTCCGAACACTAACAGATACTCGGAGGCCACCCGAGCAACGAGTACACTCGCTCATCACTAGATAGGACAACTGCACCGTATTGAAGGGAGGATGGATGGGGCCATGTATCGCAAGATTTTGGCCAACAAACTCCTTCCCTCAGTAAGAGTATTGAAGATAGGTTGTGGCTGGGTCTTCCAGCATGACAATGACCCGAAATACGCAGACAGGACAACTAAGGAGTGGCTCTGTAAGAAGCATTTCAAGGTCCTGGAGTGGCCTAGCCAGTCTCCAGACCTAAACCCAATAGAAAATCTTTGGAGGGAGCTGAAACTCAATGCTGTCCAGCGACAGCTCCGAAACCTGAAAAATCTGGAGAAGATCTGTATGGAGCAGTGGGCCAAAATCTCTGCTGCAGTGTGTGCAAACTTGGTCAAGAACCACAGGAAACGTGTGACACATGTAATTGCAAACAAATACTTCAGTACCAAATATTATGATTCTGTTTTTCTATTTGTATCAAATATTTGTTTTCATGCAATAAAATGCAAATGAATCGTACAATGCGATTTTCTGTCCGCTGGGTCCAAAGTGCTGCTGGCTTTTTAACGCTGATGATTCCGCATGTGATCACTGAACCGTGTGGAATCACCAAGTCCAATACATTGTAGGGGTGAAATTCTCCGCAAGGTAAATTGACATGCTGCGGTATGGAAATGCCGCATGTCCGTCTCCGCGGGTGATCCGCCGGCGTCTCAGCATGCATAGTGGACAGGGACTGGCCTACTGGGATATAGGAGAATCCTCCGGTGGGCCCTCCCCCTCACCAGCAGCAGACTCCTGCCTCATTCATTAGTGCCTGCTCTGCCCTGTATTAGGATTGCGTGCACCCAGTGGTGAGTTCGTTATTCCATACCCGGTGCCAGCCATCTGCACTGCTCAGCAACAAGTGATGTGAGGTGAGAGCTTTCTCATCATTTGCCGCGGCTTCTACTGATCTCGTGGCGCTCACCGCTCTATCAGCTGTGGCGTGCTGGATGAGATCAATAGAAGTGGCAGCAGCAGGTGATGATAAAGCGCTCACCTCACATCACTTGTTGCTGAGCAGTCCAGACGGCCGGCACTGGGTGTGGAATAACACACCATGCACAGCACAGAGACACAGGCTGTGAGACTGCACACAGCACAGAGCCTCTAGAGCAGAGTTGATTTTTTGAGGGCAATGGCATGATCTCACTGGAAGGGGCGGGGCCTCCATCAGACCAGTGACCTGAAAGCAGGAAGCAGCGTTGTTCTGAGGCTGTGGAGAAGAATGAAATGAGAGGCTGCACCATGGAGCCCCGTGAGGAGAGGACTGAGGGGCTGCACAATGGAACTGTGTGAGGAGAGGACTGAGGGGCTGCCCAATGGACCCTTGCACAAATAGGAATGAAGACCCAGAATTCAGTGAGAGTGGTTACAGGATGTATTTTGGAAAGGGTTGCTGTATCTTGAGTGAGGCTTGTATAGGGAAGATGAGGAGGGGCTGTGTGGAGAAGGGGAGATGATAATGACGGGCTGCATGGAAAAAGGGTCATGATGAGGGGCTGTGTGAAAAGGGGGATGATGAGGGGTCTGTATGGACAAGGAGGGATGATGAGGAGCTGTGTGGAGAAAGAGGGATGATGAGGCTTTGTGGAGAAGGAGGGATGATGAGGGGCTGGGTGGAAAAGGGGGGTGATGAGGGGACGGTGTGGAGAAGGAGGGATGATAAGGAGCTGTATGGAGAAGGGGGGTGATGAGGCTGTGTGGAGGAGGGATGATGAGGGGTTGTGTGGAGAAGGGGGGATGATGAGGGGTTGTGTGGAGAAGGGGGGATGATGAGGGGCTGTGTGGAGAAGGGGGATGATGAGGGGCTGTGTGCAGAAGGGGGGATGATGAGGGGGCTATGTGGAGAAGGAGGGACGATGAGGGGGCTATGTGGAGAAGGGGGATGATGAGGAGGCTGTGTGAAGGGGGGATGATAAAGAGGGCTGTGTGGAGAAGGGGATGATGAGGGGGCTGTGTGGAGAAAGGGAGATAATGAGGGGGCTGTGTGGAGAAGGGGGGATGATGAGGGGGCTGTGTGTAGAAGGGGAGATGATGAGCTATGTGGAAAAGGAGGGTGATCACGGGCTGTGTGGAGAATGGGGAAGTGAGAAAAAGCATCTTGGTGCATTGCTGAGTTCACCAACAGAAATTACTCAAAGTGAACTGCGGTGAACTCACCTCTGCACCATGGGACTTTCTCACTGTGCCAGTGGGGATCTCACCAAGGTCACCGCAGTTCAGGGGCCCAGCTGGGAACACAGCCTCAGTGACCTGCTGTAATCTCGATGAGGTTAGCTGATGCCAGTGACCGGAGGTAACCTTTATACCTCCGATAACAGCGGCGGGCTCACATCATTTAACAGCGTGTGGACCTCAGCTGTCTGACTGGCGTGGATGATTTTACCGCCGATCAGAAGCAGTGTTTGCCGTGCTGTCTTGCACCTCACAGACTGGTAAACACTGGATGTTCGGGGCCCCCATTCAAGTGAATGGGGTCCGGGTACTGTTCTGTACCGAACCTGGACTTTTTTTTTTTAACTGTTCGGCTGGACCTGAACATCTAAGGGTTTGCTCATCTCTAATCCTGTGTCTAGTGTGTGACTGGTGTGTGTCATGTGTATGTATTCTGTCTCTAGCGTGTGACTGGTGTGTGTCACGTGTATGTATCCTGTGTCTAGTGTGTGACTTGTGTGTGTCACGTGTATGTATCCTGTGTGTAGTGTGTGACTGGTGTGTCACGCGTATGTATCCTGTGTCTAGTGTGTGACTGGTGTGTGTTGCATGCATGTATCCTGTGTCTAGTGTGTGACTTGGTGTGTCACGTGTATGTATCCTGTGTCTAGTGTGTGACTTGTGTGTGTCACGCGTATGTATCCTGTGTCTAGTGTGTGACTGGTGTGTGTTGCATGTATGTATCCTGTGTCTAGTGTGTGACGTGTGTCACGTGTATGTATCCTGTGTCTAGCGTGTGACTGGTGTGTGTCACGCGTATGTATCCTGTGTCTAGTGTGTGACTTGTGTGTGTCACGCGTATGTATCCTGTGTCTAGTGTGTGACTGGTGTGTGTTGCATGTATGTATCCTGTGTCTAGTGTGTGACGTGTGTGTCACGTGTATGTATCCTGTGTCTAGCGTGTGACTGGTGTGTGTCACGCGTATGTATCCTGTGTCTAGTGTGTGACTGGTGCAGGGTGGATTTGATTTAAATCTAACTGATTTAAATCACGATTTAAATCACTAGTCAGTAAGGCTTGATTTAAATCAGTGATTTAAATCAAAGTTTCTACCTAAACTAGTTCTTGCTACTTTAACATGCAAGTAGATGAAGATTTTTAGAATCACTTTTTATATTACTTTTTTCTCCCCAGTTTAATGGGTTAATCATTCATATTTGGACACCACTGTTCTGTTGTACTTAGGAAGGAGAAAAATAATCCTGACCTTAATAACAATTTAAATAGATTTATTCAACTGAAACAATAACAACATTACAGCATAAGCTATTTGCTTAAACAAACATCCATGTTTGTTAACTAATTTGGCTTAACAAAATATATATATTATAAGAAACTTAGACTGTCAGCCCAGCCTACACATGAAAAACTTAAATACTACTGTCCCTGCTGTCCTCTGTAGCTCACTTGTCGTCATCTTCATCATCATCTTCTTCTTTGTTCCTATTCATAATCTGGAAAAGAAAAACAAGCTTTCCTGCTTTATTGGGTCCCAACCGATTTCTCAATTTAGAATGAATGAGTCCAAAGGAAGAGAATATTCTTTCAACGCCTGCAGAAGAAGCTACTGCTGTTAAAAGTGAAATCATTACTTGAACAGTCTCTAAGTCCAAGCCCTTAAGTGACTTCCACCAGTTTACTGGTGTGACCTTCCTTAAAATATCTTCAGCAAACATATATTTCTTGAATGGTTCCCCCTTAGCTCTGAAGTTTATTATAGTTGGCATTAAAGATGGATGATTGCTGGATACCCATGTCATAGCTAACTCCTCTTCCTCAGCACTTAGGTTTTGACCCTGATATTGGATATTGACAATATTTGCCAAAAAATGAGCTGGAGTCAGTGCTTGTCCCATTCGTTTGTTTACTGCTTGTAATTTAATTCTGTCCATGTGTAGTTCTGTTTTTAAGTGTTCACTCAGTTCCTTCCAAATTTCAACAGCATCCGCAATAAAACAGCTATTTTTCTGTATTTTGTTTAAAGCTTGAGAGATGGGTTTCAGGAAGCTCAGCATATGTTCAACATTTCTCTTAAGCCCAATGTTGAGGATTTTGGCCGTGACAGTGCCATCTATTTTATCTCGATTTTCTTCACAAAGTGTCATCAGAATAGGCCAGTTTTTGATATACTGCTCTAAACAGTCCACCACAGAGTTCCATCTAACATCTTGTGGGAGCGTTAGCTTGGTTCCACCCATCCTTTTCAGAGCTGCTGCAGCAAAATGATTATTACGGAAGTATTTAGCAATTTCAACAACATTAGCCTTTATTTCTGGAACACTTAAGTCTTTGGCTAAGAGGTGCAGCAAATGAGCACTGCAACCATATGTTATTAGCAGCTTTGTCTTCCCTCCCTGCTCTTCTAAATCTCTTCTCATCTTGGATACGTTTGCAGCATTGTCAGTGACCAAACTGCGTACTAGACATTTGAATTTTTGTTCACATGTCGTTATAGCTTTTACTGCCACTTCTTGTAAGTATTCTGCTGTGTGTGCATTTCCTGACGTATCAGTTGTTTGTGCAAGGAAGACTTTACCTTCTTCTGTTGTTATACAAGCACATACAATAGGATCATTGTGGACATTACTCCACCCATCAATACTTAGGTTAACAATTTTACCCTCCAGAGCTGTTGCACATTGCTCCATTTCTCTGTCATACACTTGATCCAGCAGTTTCCCTGCAACATCAGCTCTGCTGGGTGGACTGTATCCTGGTCTCAGTGACTGAACCATATTTATGAAATGTGGGTTCTCAGTCAGACGGAAAGAAGAGTTCGTTGCATAAATAAACTGGGCAATTTTTTCATCAATCAACTCTTTTTCTAATCTGCTAGTTCTTATCACAAACCTATATATGGTGGTTCTAGGAGGTAAAGGTTTTTTCTTCCTTTTGGGTGATGGTGATATGTGGCTGTGGGTGTCTGATGATGATGCTGCTGCTAATGAAGCACTATCCTGGATGGATAACTCTGAAACTGTAGAACAGGATGATGGTGATCTTGGAGGTGGATAGTTTCCAGAATCCATGAATTCCCCAAAACAAAAAAACTCAATGCTGTTATTTTATTGTTTATACAATTTCTGCTTATTGTACACAACACATCACTGCCCCTGCCCCAAAAGGAATATTTGTTTTTCTTCATAACTGTACCAAATGACAGTAACATGCAGTAATAATAAGAAATATAATTTTTCTCACACATGACAGTTCAGTCTTTAGAAATAGGATTCAATAAAAATGTTTACCAACCTGAAGATCCTGCCTGTTCAGAAGTGTTTCTTTGGTCATCTTCATCACCGCACTTCTCATGATATTGCCTCATTCGCGCCACCAGGCCTTGCATCTCTTTGTTGCATTACCGATGGGCGAAGGAGCTTCATTAAAATATTCCCAAACTGGGTCTCTTTTACGGCCTGCTGCCATTATAAGGAAAGAATGTAATAAACCTCAGATCGTACACACAAACAGATCCAGACTTGTCTGTCTGTGGCTATGCTGCAGTATTGTGCTCAAAGTTTCACTTTCATTTTCTTGTCTGCTTGCCCTTCCTCCTCCTCACACTTAGATTCACATTCTTCTTGTGTTGTGCAGATCTATTCCACTCCAAACAATCAGAAACATATTGTCTAACTTCTTGGACTTGGCACTGAAGGGGTTGATTCTGTATTCATAGGTTTGTAGAACAATAGGATTAAGGTCTTTTTCTCAACTCTGTTCATGTTGTAACATTTTTGCCGTGAAGAAGAGGCTGGGACCTCTGCGGAGTCAAATTCAGTTTTGAGAACTGCGTAAGTAAAGCGAGCGTCTGTGATAATATAGGAGAGAAACTGCCCACTAATCCTACAGAAACCTCTGGAAGAGCATGGCATTGTGAATGTTACACATATACAGCCTTTATTCTACTGAGTTAAACAACTCAGCTTTATCTCATGATGGAAGAACCAGGTAAAATATTTTCCTCAAAAAGCAGTTTATTGAAAAAAATCCGATTTAAATAAAAAAAAAATCCGATTTAAATAAAAAAAATCCGATTTAAATCAAAAAAATCTGATTTTTTAGATTTAAAAAAAAAAAAAAAACATTGATTTTTATCCACCCTGGACTGGTGTGTGTTGCATGCATGTATCCTGTGTCTATCATGTGACTGATGTGTGTCACGTGTATGTATCCTGTGTCTAGCGTGTGACTGGTGTGTGTCACATGTATGTATCCTGTGTCTAGTGTGTGACTGGTGTGTGTTGCATGTATGTATCCTGTGTCTAGTGTGTGACTTGTGTGTGTCACGTGTATGTATCCTGTGTCTAGCGTGTGACTGGTGTGTGTCACGCGTATGTATCCTGAGTCTAGTGTGTGACTGGTGTGTGTTGCATGTATGTATCCTGTGTCTATCGTGTGACTGATGTGTGTCATGCGTATGTATCCTGTGTCTAGCGTGTGACTGGTGTATGTCACGTGTATGTATCCTGTGTCTAGTGTGTGACTGGTGTGTGTTGCATGTATGTACACAAGTAGCCCATGTGTTCCTGTTTCCATAATTGTTCTCTTGTGTCTACAAGACTGGGGAGTTCCACCACTCCTCTTGGGCTATCTGCACAAAAGCTGTTCTACCCTGTATGCACACATGGATTTTTCCTCTCTGAACCCTGTTCACACAGGTTATATACAGATGATCAGGTTTTTAAATACATCAGATAGGGATTGCATACATTAGTTAGGACTGCTCTGATAAGGGTATACCGTGAAGATTGGTAGAGCAGCTTAGTATACATTTTTTGCAAAAAACGTATCAACCAAATACCCTGTTTTTTACATCTTTTACTAGCACTTGCGGATTACTGCAACATTTTTTCAAACTGAGTGTTTTTGGTTTCACTATTCTCTTTTGTGTCTTCAGGTTTCTTGGTGGTGTGTGAACATGATCATACAGACTTGTTCACTGTGCAAGTAGCCCATGTGTTCCTGTTTCCATAATTGTTCTCTTGTGTCTACAAGACTGGGGAGTTCCACCACTCCTCTTGGGCTATCTGCACAAAAGCTGTTCTACCCTGTATGCACACATGGATTTTTCCTCTCTGAACCCTGTTCACACAGGTTATATACAGATGATCAGGTTTTTAAATACATCAGATAGGGATTGCATACATTAGTTAGGACTGCTCTGATAAGGGTATACCGTGAAGATTGGTAGAGCAGCTTAGTAAACATTTTTTGCAAAAAACGTATCAACCAAATACCCTGTTTTTTACATCTTTTACTAGCACTTGCGGATTACTGCAACATTTTTTCAAACTGAGTGTTTTTGGTTTCACTATTCTCTTTTGTGTCTTCAGGTTTCTTGGTGGTGTGTGAACATGATCATACAGACTTGTTCACTGTGCAAGTAGCCCATGTGTTCCTGTTTCCATAATTGTTCTCTTGTGTCTACAAGACTGGGGAGTTCCACCACTCCTCTTGGGCTATCTGCACAAAAGCTGTTCTACCCTGTATGCACACATGGATTTTTCCTCTCTGAACCCTGTTCACACAGGTTATATACAGATGATCAGGTTTTTAAATACATCAGATAGGGATTGCATACATTAGTTAGGACTGCTCTGATAAGGGTATACCGTGAAGATTGGTAGAGCAGCTTAGTATACATTTTTTGCAAAAAACGTATCAACCAAATACCCTGTTTTTTACATCTTTTACTAGCACTTGCGGATTACTGCAACATTTTTTCAAACTGAGTGTTTTTGGTTTCACTATTCTCTTTTGTGTCTTCAGGTTTCTTGGTGGTGTGTGAACATGATCATACAGACTTGTTCACTGTGCAAGTAGCCCATGTGTTCCTGTTTCCATAATTGTTCTCTTGTGTCTACAAGACTGGGGAGTTCCACCACTCCTCTTGGGCTATCTGCACAAAAGCTGTTCTACCCTGTATGCACACATGGATTTTTCCTCTCTGAACCCTGTTCACACAGGTTATATACAGATGATCAGGTTTTTAAATACATCAGATAGGGATTGCATACATTAGTTAGGACTGCTCTGATAAGGGTATACCGTGAAGATTGGTAGAGCAGCTTAGTATACATTTTTTGCAAAAAACGTATCAACCAAATACCCTGTTTTTTACATCTTTTACTAGCACTTGCGGATTACTGCAACATTTTTTCAAACTGAGTGTTTTTGGTTTCACTATTCTCTTTTGTGTCTTCAGGTTTCTTGGTGGTGTGTGAACATGATCATACAGACTTGTTCACTGTGCAAGTAGCCCATGTGTTCCTGTTTCCATAATTGTTCTCTTGTGTCTACAAGACTGGGGAGTTCCACCACTCCTCTTGGACTATCTGCACAAAAGCTGTTCTACCCTGTATGCACACATGGATTTTTCCTCTCTGAACCCTGTTCACACAGGTTATATACAGATGATCAGGTTTTTAAATACATCAGATAGGGATTGCATACATTAGTTAGGACTGCTCTGATAAGGGTATACCGTGAAGATTGGTAGAGCAGCTTAGTATACATTTTTTGCAAAAAACGTATCAACCAAATACCCTGTTTTTTACATCTTTTACTAGCACTTGCGGATTACTGCAACATTTTTTCAAACTGAGTGTTTTTGGTTTCACTATTCTCTTTTGTGTCTTCAGGTTTCTTGGTGGTGTGTGAACATGATCATACAGACTTGTTCACTGTGCAAGTAGCCCATGTGTTCCTGTTTCCATAATTGTTCTCTTGTGTCTACAAGACTGGGGAGTTCCACCACTCCTCTTGGGCTATCTGCACAAAAGCTGTTCTACCCTGTATGCACACATGGATTTTTCCTCTCTGAACCCTGTTCACACAGGTTATATACAGATGATCAGGTTTTTAAATACATCAGATAGGGATTGCATACATTAGTTAGGACTGCTCTGATAAGGGTATGCCGTGAAGATTGGTAGAGCAGCTTAGTATACATTTTTTGCAAAAAACGTATCAACCAAATACCCTGTTTTTTACATCTTTTACTAGCACTTGCGGATTACTGCAACATTTTTTCAAACTGAGTGTTTTTGGTTTCACTATTCTCTTTTGAGTCTTCAGGTTTCTTGGTGGTGTGTGAACATGATCATACAGACTTGTTCACTGTGCAAGTAGCCCATGTGTTCCTGTTTCCATAATTGTTCTCTTGTGTCTACAAGACTGGGGAGTTCCACCACTCCTCTTGGGCTATCTGCACAAAAGCTGTTCTACCCTGTATGCACACATGGATTTTTCCTCTCTGAACCCTGTTCACACAGGTTATATACAGATGATCAGGTTTTTAAATACATCAGATAGGGATTGCATACATTAGTTAGGACTGCTCTGATAAGGGTATACCGTGAAGATTGGTAGAGCAGCTTAGTATACATTTTTTGCAAAAAACGTATCAACAAATACCCTGTTTTTTACATCTTTTACTAGCACTTGCGGATTACTGCAACATTTTTTCAAACTGAGTGTTTTTGGTTTCACTATTCTCTTTTGTGTCTTCAGGTTTCTTGGTGGTGTGTGAACATGATCATACAGACTTGTTCACTGTGCAAGTAGCCCATGTGTTCCTGTTTCCATGTATGTATCCTGTGTATCGTGTGACTGGTGTGTGTCACGCGTATGTATCCTGTGTCTAGCGTGTGACTGGTGTGTGTCACGTGTATGTATCCTGTGTCTAGTGTGTGACTGGTGTGTGTCAGGTGTATGTATCCTGTGTCTAGCGTGTGACTGGTGTGTGTCAGGTGTATGTATCCTGTGTCTAGTGTGTGACTGGTGTGTGTCACGTATATGTATCCTGTGTCTAGCGTGTGACTGGTGTGTGTCACGTGTATGTATCCTGTGTCTAGTGTGTGACTGGTGTGTGTCACGTGTATGTATCCTGTGTCTAGCGTGTGACTGGTGTGTGTCACGTGTATGTATCCTGTGTCTAGTGTGTGACTGGTGTGTGTCACGTGTATGTATCCTGTGTCTAGTGTGTGACTGGTGTGTGTCACGTGTATGTATCCTGTGTCTAGCGTGTGACTGGTGTGTGTCACGTGTATGTATCCTGTGTCTAGCGTGTGACTGGTGTGTGTCACGTGTATGTATCCTGTGTCTAGCGTGTGACTGGTGTGTGTCACGTGTATGTATCCTGTGTCTAGTGTGTGACTGGTGTGTGTCACGTGTATGTATCCTGTGTCTAGCGTGTGACTGGTGTGTGTCACGTGTATGTATCCTGTGTCTAGTGTGTGACTGGTGTGTGTCACGTGTATGTATCCTGTGTCTAGTGTGTGACTGGTGTGTGTCACGTGTATGTATCCTGTGTCTAGCGTGTGACTGGTGCGTATGTGTCATGTCTAGTGTGTGCATGTGGCACATGTCTAAATAATAAAATCTTTCTGTTCTTATGCCGATAAGGGTGCTTGACTAGATGGAAGCTAAGGGAAGACTCTGCAGCTAGTACCCCTTAAGCATGGTGGGCCCTTAAAATGATTTTCTCTGGTGGGCCCAAGCTACACCAATCCGACGCTGATAGTGGAGATGGTATTTCTTGAAATCCCATCCACTATGTTGTAACATCTGGATGCTGCGGGTTGGATGCTGCGGATGTACGCAGCGCCCCAAACCGCAGAGTGTACTGACCGTGGGAACAAACCCTCACAGTTGAAGTAAGTACAGACTAATTGATTTGGACTGGACAATCACTTAAAGGGAAGGTGCCGCAATTTTGTTTTTGTATTAAAAATGATTGTTTATATAAACAATTATTTTTAATACAAAATCATTTTTATTAACTTTAATATATTTTTTATTATTAATTATTTTTGCAGCCACTGGGCGCCGCCATTTTGCTTTGCAGCAGTGTAAGAGTCCCAGCAGGACACTTACACTCTGCTGCCCTGGACATAGGAGGCTGCGGTCGGCGTCCGACCCATTAGCTACAATTATACACTGCTCTCTGCTCTGATGTGGCCACGCCCCCTGGGCTGTCTCCACATCACAGCAGAGGCAGGAGATCGGCGCCATCTTGCCTCAGCCCACAGTGGAGTGTACATGTGAGCTCCACTGTGACTGAGAGCTGCTCCCCTCACACTGTCAGCGGCCGTTCCCTGTCCTCTGCTGCCTGGTGTGTGGCTGTAATCCCTAGAGAGGGTGAAGGAGTGCTGCGGTCTGATGTCCTCTTATCTGGAGCTGCAGAGAGGTAACAGAGGGGGGATGGGGGAGGCTCTGTGCTGCTCCGACCTCACTGCAGCTCCTCACAGGACATCAGACCCTGCATCTATCAATATACTGTGCTGAGCCAAGTATCTAATCCTCTCCTGTGTGATAGTGTCTGCTGGCCCGTGTATCTAATCCTCTCATGTGATACTATGCTGAGCCATGCATCTAATCCTCTCCTGTGTGATACTATGCTGAGCCATGCATCTAATCCTCTCCTGCATGATACTATGCTGAGCCATGCATCTAATCCTCTCCTGTGTGATATTATGCTGAGCCGTGTATCTAATCCTGTCCTGTGTGATACTGTCTGCTGAGCCGTGTATCTAATCCTCTCCTGTGTGATACTGTCTGCTGAGCCGTGTATCTAATTCTATACTGTGTGATACTATGCTGAGCCATGCATCTAATCCTCTCCTGTGTGATATTATGCTGAGCCGTGTATCTAATCCTGTCCTGTGTGATACTGTCTGCTGAGCCGTGTATCTAATCCTCTCCTGTGTGATACTGTCTGCTGAGCCGTGTATCTAATTCTATACTGTGTGATACTATGCTGAGCCATGCATCTAATCCTCTCCTGTGTGATATTATGCTGAGCCGTGTATCTAATCCTGTCCTGTGTGATACTGTCTGCTGAGCCGTGTATCTAATCCTCTCCTGTGTGATACTGTCTGCTGAGCCGTGTATCTAATCCTATCCTGTGATACTGACTGCTGAGCCGTGTATCTAATCCTATACTGTGTGATATTATGCTGAGCCGTGTATCTAATCCTCTCGTGTGATACTGTCTGGTGAACCGTGTATCTAATCCTCTCCTATGCACTCCTCTCCCCCCTGCATATCTTTCCCCATTGCACACACAACTCAATGCGTGCGATAACAGGAGCTGCGGGCGTCATGCTGTATTATGGCATTATGTGAGATCTATATGACAGTATTATGTGATCTGTATGGTGGTATTATGCTTGATCAGTATTGTGAGAATTATATGGTGGTATTGTGTGTGTGATCTATATGGCAGTATTATGTGAGAACACTGGCAGCATTATGTGTGATCTATATGGCGGTATTATGTGAGAACACTGGCAGCATTATGTGTGATCTATATGGCGGTATTATGTGAGAACAATGGCAGCATTATGTGTGATCTATATGGCGGTATTATGTGAGAACACTGGCAGCATTATGGGTGATCTATATGGCGGTATGTGAGAACATTGGCGGTATTATGTGTGATCTATATGGCGGTATTATGTGAGAACACTGGCAGCATTATGTGTGATCTATATGGCGGTATGTGAGAACACTGGTGGTATTGTGTGATCTATATGGCGGTATTATGTGAGAACACTATGGCAGTATTATGTGTGATCTATATAGCGGTATTATGTGAGAACACTGGCAGTATTATGTGTGATCTATATGGCGGTATGTGAGAACACTGGTGGTATTATGTGTGATCTATATGGCGGTATTATGTGAGAACACTATGGCAGTATTATCTTCAGAAAGCGGACCCATTCTATGGTGGTTCTGGCTGAGCACCTGCACGCGGGTCTGGGGTAATAGAGGGGGCAGCATGACCTCCAGTTAGGTGCAGTCAGGGCTGGTGAGGCAGCTGAAGAGAGGGGTCTCATTTTTATTGTTACTATATGGCTACATTTCCTTCCCAGCGTCACCCCGACTGCGCCTGTCACCTCACTTTCACATATTGCCAGGACAGGATGGAGAAGACAGGATCTGAGGAGGGGAATGGGGTCTGTATGCAAAGTCTGGATCAGACCAGGCCATCAATCCGCAGAAATGTTTCCTGGATTTCTGTGGAGCAGACGGTCCATCCATGCGTATAAAAGACAGTGCTCTATGTACAATCCCTGGCTGCTCCGCGCACCAAACAGGGGGCCACTATAGACCAGCACACTGCTCTCCTGAAATACTCTGTGCGGCTGTCACCCTGTTCCCTCCACCATATATCTCCCAGAATCCTTGCTGCCTGCCATCCTCGGTGACTGTCTACTTGTCAGTATAAGGTTGCTTTCACACTAGCGTCGGTACGGGCCCGTTGCAGTGCGTCGGGTCGACGTACCGACGCATGCTGTGAAAGAAATGTTCGACGTGGGCAGCGGAAGCAGTCTTACGACGCTTCCGATGCCCCATTGTAAGGTATGGGGAGTATGGGGCGGAGTTTCGGCCGTGCACGCACGGTCAAAAATGGCGGACTCGACGCACAAACAAACGTTACATGTAATGTCGGTAATGTTAGTATATGGGGAAAAAACACATCCTGCAGACAACTTTGCAGGATGTGTTTTTTTCTCCTGAACGACGCATTACAACGTACAGCCAACAACGCTAGTGTGAAAGTAGCCTAAGGCTGCCGTCCACTAGCAGTATTTGGTCAGTATTTTACCTCAGTATTTGTAGCTAAAACCAGGAGTGGGTGATAAATACAGAAGTGGTGCACATGTTTCTATTATACTTTTCCTCTATTTGTTCCACTCCTGGTTTTGGCTTACAAATACTGAGGTAAAATACTGACCAAATACTGATAGTGTGACGGCAGCCTTACTCTGCAGTCACCAAAAATGGCTGCTCACTGGGTTCCTGAATATCATCCTCTCTAATCCCTTAGCAAACACCCAGAAGGGGAGGAGAGGAGACATCACACAGGTCAGCAGACTCCGCTCATATTTACTGCAGTGCTGTAATGTGAGCTATTTGTACACTAGGTTTTTCTGAAATTTCAGCAGCTGCTCCCCCTAGTGTTTAAAAGTGGAAATTCCAAAACTTTTCAAATTATTTTTCATATTTTACTAAATTATAAACAAATGATAATATTTTTTAAGAACATGTAATCATTAATTCTTTACATTTTTACAATTTCTGCAAAAAATTTTTTTTTTGATGGCACCTTCCCTTTAAACCCTTCTGTCCTTCCGACATCATCTCTCAGATGACAGTTAGGTAGCCACCATACACATTAGACTGTTACCCAAACCCATCAATATTCGTGGGTCAGCTGATATTAACCCCTTCATGACATTAGACATACATGTACATCATATGTTTAGTCACGGCCTTTAATGGGGGCTCGCACGGCGAGGCTGCATGTTTACCAGCAGATGATATCTGATTAAATCATGTATCTTTAACAGCTACTGGTGGAGTGGAGCTCCGCCCGTGGTTGTTAACCTGTTAAGTCCCACTGTCAATCTCCGACAGCCGGACGGTGAGTCTTTTAAGTGCCCATCTGCGTGCCCGTGACATAATCACAGGCGCCGATGGGCTGTCATGATAGCCTGGGGTTTGCGGATGACCCCTGTACCGGTCATTACTATCCTACTGTAATAGCCAGCCCACGGCTGGCATTCATAGGAGATCATAATTTTTTGATCAGAACTTCAAGTCCACTAAGGGGACTATTAAATACAGTAAAAGGTTTTTTTAAAAAGTTTTACAAATATGAAAAAAAAAGTTAAAATCACCCCCTTTTTGCCTCATTAAAAATAAGCCTATTTAAAAAAGTAAACAAACAAAGTTGGTATCGCTGCATTCATAAAATTTCTATCAAAATGTAACAATTAATCCAATTGGTAAACGGCGTATCGAGAAAAAAAAAATCAAACCCCACCAATTATGATTTTTTTTGGCAACTGAAATATTGAAATAAAATGCAAAAAAAAAGAAAACAAAACATCGTATCTACCCTAAAATGGTATCAATAAAAACGTCAGCTCCGGGTGCAAAAAATAATCCGTCACCCAGCCACAGATCCCGAAAAATTAAAACATTACAGGTTTCGGAAAGTGGCGACAAAAGCAAACCTTCATTTGTTTTTCAATATTATATATAATAATAATCATATTGCTCGGCCAACTTTACCAAATAGTGAACATGGTTCAAAAAAGAAAAGAAAAAAACACCATTGTGGAACTGCACTTTTACAATTTCAACGCACTCGGAATTTTTTTCCCGTCTTCCAGTGCACTTTGTGATACCATTCATTTTATCATTCAAAAGTACAACTCCTTCCGCCCCCTCCTTCCCACCCCAAAAAAAAAAAGCCCTCATAGGACTACAGTGAAATATAAAAACATTGGAAGGAGGGGAGGAAAAAATGGAAAAAGAAAAGGAAAAACGTCATATCATAAAGGGGTTCATAGGGCCTAATTAGCCAACAGGCAGATAGTTTCTAACTACCTGCCTATTCTGCAGGTGCAAGTTTCAATTGTACAGCTTTCGCTGATGGCGACAAAGCAGCATCAGCTTCTCTTCCAATCTGCTCTGCTGACAGGGCGTGACTGCCGATGTCATGCTGACTGACTGCCGATGTCCTGCTGACTGACAGCCGGCTCCCCGCTGCCTAACTGCAGGAAGCCGGCTGTCAATCACCATGATGTTGCCTGTCATGTCCCGTAGACAGAGCAGATGGAAAGAGATTGAGCTGCTCTGTTGTTGCAAAGCAGCAGAATGACTGGCAATTACTGAGATGGTGCTGGGCAGAATAGCCAGGTAGTCAGCAACTACCTGCATGTTAGTTCTTAGGCCTAGAGAAAATAAAAATCAAATAGTCCGGATAACCCCTTTAACCCAATGTATTTGGGGACCTTTAGCTCCTCTATGACATCTAGGAGTTTCTGTGATTAGGTTATATTAGATTTCTCCAAATAAAATAAGAATATTCACCTCTATATCTGAAATCTATATAGACAATGGCACAGGTGAGCGGGGCAATACATTTCTATACTTTTATATAAAGTGTACAGTTTTAGGCTATAAAGGAAATGTACATGATGTGCCCCGAGGAGCATAATGAGGACACGCGGATATGATGACTAACACCTGCTCCGCCTGTCGAATCAGCTGCTTCCGTCTTGCTTTCTAAGATATTTGGGTATTTATATTTGTATTGATGGATAATACTCAGGAGCAGATCTGAACTAATAATATCCAAAGGCCGTCCTGCTCTGCCACTGTCTTTTAAAGATTTTATTTATAGAATAGTAGCAATGTCTCCTTTCCCCCAGCAGTAATAAGATGCCATACTAACATATCTGGCATTGCACTGAAGAGCAAGCAGAGGCGGGTTGAAGGGTCTGACTACTATAGAAAGCCTATATTTAAACACTCCACACCGAAATCATTGGAGACTCCCTTGTTGGAAACCTCATCAATTATCATGCGCAAAGAGCGACAACAAAGTGTCTCATTCTGCAGCACACTGCATATCTGTCCACTGTATGATCAGTCCATTCATTTCAATAGGCACCATGTAATGCTTCATTTCCACTTGGGTGGAGCAGTAGGAAAATTAAACACTTGCTCCAGGGTTCTAGTGAATTTTACAATTGATCCCTTAAGGTCCCATTATTGGGAGAAATATAGAACATCCCCAACACTTATTAGTTGGTCAACTGGTTCAGCCAAAATTGGTGGCTTTGGCTGACATTTATCTAATGTGTATGACAACATTACCCATAATTACAAAAATACATAAAATCACAGAATGTTGCAGTTGGAAGAAACCTCAAGGGTCATCGAGTCCAACCCCTGATCAATGCAGGATTCACTAAACCATCTCAGACAGATGACTGTCCAGCCTCTGTCTGAAGACCTCCATTGAAGGAGAACTCAACACCTCTCGTGGCAGCCTGTTCCACTCATGCACACCATTGATTACCAACTACTTTGACGGTTATTCAAAGTGCAAAAGTCCCAAGTAATGGTGACCTTCCGCAAACTTCACCAATGATACCAGAGCAAATGGAAAGAGGCTTAACACATCCGACATTCATGGTCCAAGTGAAGGCTGTGATGTATGGTGTAGATGTGTTTCTCCTCAAATCTCCTTCATATATGAAGCTGTTTAGTTCTTGTCTGAATTCCTTCATCACGGTCCGTACATGCCAGATGTATGAAGTCGAACTTAAGCAGATAATCTCTTCTATTTAGTAATCTATGCATTTATTAGACACAGTCATGAAGGTAGAAATCGAAGCCTGTGGCCAGTGTACTGGGTACCTGCCAAGTCCTCATGATGAAATACACCATCAGCTGCTCAATAGACATCCTCTGGGAGACTGAGAACCATTCAAGACCAGCGAGACAGTAATAAGGCAGCTGACGAAAGCAGAATTGATGAAATTGTAAAGTGTCCAACCTTTTAAATATATCTTACAATATGACCATTATTTCTGATGCCCGTGATATGCCCATTCTCCTACACCACTCAAATCCTCCATAACATGTTCCGACTAAACAGTCTGTGTGGTGAACCTCAAAGGCCGCATTGAAAATAAATCAATAAACCTTTACGATTAGAGATTCTTAGCGCTTGCTTCGCATTCCCATGAGTGCATTTACTTAGAAGATTGCAAAATCTATTGTCTTCCTCAAATGAAATGGCCAACACTAATCAATTAAAAACCCACAATGCATTTACAGAGAAACTCGTGTCCGACCTCTGATAGAATCTCCCTACTACTAATCCGAAAATGCGCAATGCTGAAAAACCCATAAACATCGTGTGCAACGGGAAGATTAACATAGCAAACAAAAGTCCTCAGTGGTTGATACCTTTTAATGGCTAACTGAAAAGATGGCAGCAAATTGCAAGCTTTCGAGACTACACAGGTCTCTTCATCAGGCAAAGACTAAAAGAAATTCTGAAGAATCACATATTTATGCACAACATAGCACAGAAAAAAAAGGAAAAACCATGGATAAGACAGGTGACATGAAGCAGAATTACCATGAGTGATAAACAGTTATGTCCATAAATATTGGACCAGTTCTTAGATAAGGATTGTTTTATTGTCCTCTGATTAGGGTCTCTGTTGTGATGACCCCTCATAGTCTGAGGGGCAAGTTCCTTAGTTGATGTAAAAAGACATAAATCCGTGTGACACATTCATTCCTCCACTAAGACTGTGAAAGGTCGTCATCAGTTTATATTCCCAGACTCTCCTGTCTCTCTAAGATTTGAAGCTACCTTTTAACACAAGTAATTACATGTTCATAATGTTATGATTTGGGAGACAAAAATGTATTGCCACAGGTAGATCCATTCTTTTTTCTCTTATTGTGTGGCAGTGAGAATTCATTCTTGTTCTAAGCTTTTGCCCTGTCTCCCCCACATACAGACCCCCAGTTGGACATTTAGTACAAATAATTAGGTACACCACATTAGAAGTGACGCAGCTAAAAGTACCTGGGATCTTGTAGTCCTGATGTGAATTGGGGATCTTTATCTTGTCCGTGGTCATTATAAATGGACAGGTTTATAACACGGTACCAAGATATATATCTTTCCCATAGCAAACAAGAAATTCTTACCAGACCGTAGTTTCCACCTGACTGTCGTTCAGCTGCCGATTGTCCAGCTGTGCAAAAAGTGGAAAGAGAACCTGGATACCCCCAATCGAATGGATTGCGCTGTGTATCGAGTGTGTTACTATAGCTTTTACGTCCTAAATGGAGGGAAAAGGAAAAAAAAAGCGCTTTAGAGTGATTACATAAACTGCAAACAGGGGAGATTGACAGGTCAATGCATCCATTTTGAAACCTAGCTAGTTGGTATTCACTACAAGGACGGGGTCACATTTGTGTGTACAATGCGAGAAACTCGCACGAGTCTCTCGCATCAATACCCGACACTGCCGCCGCCACTCAAGACCGGACTGTGCGGCTGCATGTATATATCTATGCAGCTGAACGCTCCGGTCCCGAGTGCCGGATATTGATGCGAGAGACTCATGCGAGTTACTCGCATTGCACACGCAAGTGTGACCCCGGCCTAAATCAAAGAGTAAAGGTTCCCATAGACATTCGATAAGTTGTATAAAATGGCCAAAAGAATGATTATTGGCTGTTCTGGTGAAATGAACAATCGTTTGGGTTGACCTATGAACGTCTATTATAGTTCTGGTTCAGTACAATGCATTTTTTTTGGTTGGTAAGCAAAATCACTGGCTGAAAAAAATACATTAATGGCGAATGTTTAAGTCTGAGATGACTTTCGAGCCACTAACAAACAGTGTTTTTTGGCCCATTTTCATCTGATGTATTAGGGGGTCTAAATGCTCACTTATATACACAGATCCCTATTCATACCGAGCACCGACAGACCATAATACAGGTGGATTGGTTGTTTAAGGCCTAATCAAATCACACAAGAAACAAGCGCATTGCTCTTTCATCCACTGATTGGCATGTCTACACTCGCCCAAGAGTTCTTACGAAAGTTCATCCCAATGATTATCAAATGATAGAGCATTTAGCACTTGCTCAAGTACAGTAAGCATTCTAAAAAGTTGGAAGACAGGATATGGGTAAGTAACACTGGCCATATACATTAATTCGGGATCATCCATCAACTCCTCTTGAATCCACCATAAAGTTGCTCGTTCACCAAGTGTGTATTTTTTGATAGGGAGAGTGGAGTAAGTGTTTGGTAGTGACTTATCCCTTGCATGAACACAAAGGATCAGACATATTAGAGTCACAGATGGTGGTGACCTGTCTTGGCCACGTAATTGAGCATGTGGCCATTTCTGGTGCATTGGCGAGATGGGGGCAAGAAGAACACACTGGGGTAAGTGTTCAAATTATTTTTAAAAAATACATTTACAGTAAATCCCTTAAAATAAAAAAGGAAAATACAGAAATGTATTTAGATAGTTCTTTGTTTAGAAATTAAGCTCCCATCACCCTAATGGTGCAATACAGAAGTAACAGCTCATAATAACTTGTATCTCATGCCAATGTGCAATATAGTGTAATAAATGAATATTATTTGTGTGTAGGCTTTGGGGCATCTGACCAGAGGTTCTTGAGAACAGTTAATGCTTTCTGATAACTTTGAAAAGTCAGCCTCACTCTCTGTTCCTTCAAATGTCATTACTCTTTAGGCAGAATGGCAAGATGTAATATGAATCTGAAGCGGAAGCTATTTTGAGAATGTGATGTTATGGGTCGGTAAGCAACAGATGTGCCTGTTCTCTGCCTCGGCATTCTTTAAAAGCCATATTTAAAAAAAACGAGTGCATGGTCACTCAGCAGCACATAATACCTAAACCTCTGTCCTCCTAGGAGATCCTCGTCACCCACAATTTACCTTCCCCCCTCACTGATTACAGAAAAATTGCATTAAATCCTGCTGCTATAGTGTGGTTTTATTTCTACCCTTGAGCACATACGCGAACTGAATATTATAACCAAGTCAAGACGAATATGTTAGGATCACTTTGTGATTGCGCTCATCAATGGGTACAGCAGTTTTTCTTTCTTTTATAAAATATTTATATTTTGTAAAAGTGGCAACAACAAAAATGAGAGAGTGAACTGAAACTTACAAATGGTGATCCTGCAAAAACAATAGTTGCATGGATGCCAGGAATGTGAGGAAAAAGACAAGCAAAAAACAAGCTAAATTCTGCAAATTCAGTACAACTGGTGCAATTTTGTTTTGCATATTTTTATTAAATGACCCTTAACTATGCAAGTACACAACCGGGCCGATGTCAGAAGATCCATCTCCAACTTCTTCTAATCGGGATACTTACCGTATATCATCTAATCAAGGAACACAGATGTAGGACAGTGCCCAATTTCTATGGGCAATGAAGAGGTAGAATACTTAATAACTAGATGCCATTTTCTTCTTTACCTGTAGCATCAGTGCATGGGGAGAGTGCACAAATATGGAGGGGTTTTCCTTTGGTGAGGATTCAAGGCAAAGCTGGGCGTCAGTGGCCTTTGCATTGTACGTGAATGCTATACTGCTTGCGAGTTTTCCATCATACAGGACTTGCTTGTGGTGCTCGGCCAAATGTATATCACTCTCAGATTTAAACTTGAATGTACTCTGTATAAAAAAAATAAAAAAAAAGTTAGAAAAATAATCCCAGAAGATAAACTGTACGTGAATACCAATTATACAACACAAAAACATTCTACATTTATTACCAAGGAGAAAAAAAATAAAATACAAGAGGAAAAATATAGAAAGTCTCAAAACCATACATTATCACATTAGGAAAAGAATCATGAAGATTTAATGCAAAATATCCACTTAGCCAAAACTATGCAAATGTATTCCTTAAAGCGGTAGTCCAGGACCTAAGGTCATTAATATCAGGTTGGTGGGAGTTGGACAGGTCCACCGATCAGCTGTTTGCAGCTTTTGCAGTGGCTAGAGAAGTTTGCAGAGCCAGGACACCACAGCTTTGTAATCTGTGTGGCTGCTGGTCTAAGGTACGGATGTTCAGCCATTATTGAAGTAAGTAGGAGCAAAGCTACAGTACCCAAGAACACCCAGTATGCAGAGTGCGTAGCTGTGGTGTCTCGGCTCTGCATACTGTTTACTTCTAGCCACTGCAGGACCTGCAAACAGCTGATCGGTGTAGGTGCCAGCACCCCAATGTTAGGTAATGTCAAGGAGCATAAGGATCCGCCAAGTCCGATTTCTGACTGCTGGTCCTTTAGTTCATGGCGATAAAGAGAACACAGCAGCGCTCAGCAGAGGTATAAAGAATTTGACAACTTCCTGGGTATAAATTAGCACTGCGGCACCTTCATTCTCATGATTAGTGATGAGCGAATATACGGTACTCGTTACTCAAGATTTCCCGAGCACGCTCGGTGTCTTCCGAGTATTTTTTAGTGCTCGGAGATTTACGGTAGTTTTTTTTCGCCACAGCTGAATGATTTACAGCTACTAGCCAGCTTGATTACATGTGGGGATGCCCTAGCAACCAGGCAACCCCCACATGTACTTATGCTGGCTAAAAGCTGTAAATCATTCAGCTGAGGCGATGAAAACTAAATCTCCGAGCACTAAAAAATACTCGGAGGACACCCGAGCGTGCTCGGGAAATCTCGAGTAACGAGTATATTCGTTCACCACTACTCATGATCAGTACAAGTCCCAGGGATCGAACCCTCAGGAAGGACAAGATGACAGAATATCCTAGTGAAAAGCAATCATTTTACAAGTTAGGAATATTCTTAAAAAAATACCTATAAGACTTCTATCCATTACTAATCTTATAGTTATATGGTAAATAAAGACCCGCCAGAATACAGTCTTTTATTAGAAATAAAACAAAACAGAGTTTTACTTTTTTATTTAAAAATAACAAACACAGATATACTCATCGAGGTTACTGCTAGTCACTGAGGCTGCGTTCCCAGCCGGGCTAAACTGCGGTGACCTTGGTGAGATGCCCGTTAGCACCGTGAGAAGGTCTCACAGTGCAGAGGCGAGTTCACCATAGTTCAAATTCACCACAGTGAAATTTTCCTTGTGATCTCCGGTTAATTCGCCTCTGCACCGTGAAACTGTTTCTCAGGTCCACCGCAGTTCATTTGCTGGCTGGGAACACAGCCTCAGTGACCAGCAGTAACGTCGATGACGTCATCGCTAGTAGGGCTCGTAGTAGCTCATTCCCCAGAGGTTCTCAGCCTGGACAGTCAAATCTTGGCACCATCCAGGTTGAAAACGATTTATCCCCCAGACATGGATTACGGCGTGGGACAGAACGACAGACAGGTGAGGAATATTGTTGTTTTTTTTATTATTGGTTTATTACAGGAGGCGAGGGATTTAATGGAATGGGCGTTAAGGGAGTATAACTGTGTTTGTTATTTTTAAATAAAGTAAAAGTGTATTTTGTTTTATTGCAAATAAAGACTTTATTCTGGCTGTGTCTTTATTTACCATATATCTACAGGATTAGTAATGGATAGGTGTCTTATAGATGCCTCTCCATTACTAAGCCGTGGGCTTGATGTCACTGGACAATACAAAAGGTGACATCAACCCCACAAATATGAACCCCACTTGCCACCGCTACAGACTGGTTGTCAAAAATGGGATGACCCCAAGCATTTTTTAAATTATTTATTTAAAAAAAATGTAAAAAAACAGCGTGAGGACCCCTGTATTCTTGATAACCAGCCTTGCTGAAGCAGACAGGTGAGGGTTGCAGCCCCAAGCTGTGAGTTTTGCCTGGCTGGTTATAATAAATACAGGGGAATTTTATTATTATTTATTTACAGTGCAGGAGCTGGCTGATGAATCCTCCCATAAGCCGCTCCTGCTCTCACCGTTATTAGCGGCAGCAGTTGATGGCTGATGGGAGCAGCAGTCCCATCAGCTGACACCAGTGACCGTAAGCAAACTTTATACTTGCGATCACAGATGCGTGCTCACGGGACCGGCAGCTCTCTGATCGGCGGTGATGATTTTACAGCTGATCAGAAGTGGTGATTCCTGTGCTGTCATGCCTCCAGAATCGGCCTCCAGAAAGGATTTTCAATAAAAGGGTTAGGTGAACTAACTGAACTGAAATTGGTCTTCTTACAAATATATTTGCTGCTTCTCTCACAGCTCTGATGTCTTGCTGCTCTGTCTGCCTGTGAGATGGAAGGTGAAGCTCAGAGCAACCTGGAGATATGTCAGGTATAATCACACACAGCTCTGCAGTGAGATCAGGAGAGCGGCCATTACACATCACACTCGTAATGCCACCTTAGTTTAAAATAATCTCTGGAGGCAGATTCTCAGGGAGATCTAAGCCCCGCCCAGTGCCCTAAACAGCTTATTTACATATAAGTGTGTATTTCTCTGGAATAAGACATCGGATTATAGCTATCAAGGTGCCATGTTATTCACCTGCGTGCCATTACAAACTGCTTAGAATGGGTGATCCTACTGACAGATTCCCTTTAACAAGCAGTTCAAAAACTACACAATGTATCATCAGAATGGAGCACCCTGCTAAGCTTGTGCTTTGCTATGAGGCTATACACTCAGTACAATTGAGGTTTGGGACTTCAAGAATGCAGATATTTTTGCAGTTAAAAGTCTGGAAAACTTGAAAGAACCCCAACAAACCCAATAACAATTTTAATTTTTTTTTTTGACTGACAGATATGACAAAGTGTTGCGACACGATACTTCTGTAAACACAGTCTACGCCAGTTGGTGCTGCAGGATGGAATAATAATGTACAAAGGAGTGTCATACTTAGAAGCATGGAAAGGAACCATGGAAAGGAGCCGTAACGGCCTTCAGGAGCTGGATAAAAGGAGAGTGTACAAGGCGAGTACACATGGCACAGGAACAAGGTTTTTTTTTTTTTTTTTTTTGGTGCTTAAATCCAGAGGCAGAAAACAGGGATCAAAGATATAAACAAGCTGCACATTTGTAACCGTCATTCCATGAGTGCTCGGCCCGACACGGTTTATACAGTCAGATGAACAGAAGCATTTTCTGGAGACTGTTTACACACGCATAACCAGCAGCATTAACAAATACCATTGGCCTTAATGGAAAGGCCTTGGAGGAAAGTGCATCATATGGATCATTAGCTCGGCACGCTCGGGACATTCCACCAAGCCGTCAGCCTAGAATGACGTCTATTAGGCACCGCGACATGCTACTACTTTAACTGTAAATACATTCACTTATTCCATTTTAACTCTTTCTTTGTGTCAAGCGGTAACACTTAATTGCCTTCATAAAATATCGTCAGATATTACCGATACGGATGCCGTGAAACTGTTTGCTGTCAAATTGTCCGAGCATGAACGGATAAGAGACTTCCATAAAGCAAGCTGTCATTTCCATTTGACATGGTTCTTTAAAATGTTGCAGACAGATGACAGCTACGTGAAGACGACGAGCAAGACAATGAAAGTGTTGAAAACAGGAGTTCATTGACTCGCATTGTGTTTGTCAGGAGCGAAGAGTGGAAGCTGCTCATTTCAGCTGTACATTATCTCACTGGAAATATAGGAATAGCATGACGATGACGAAGAAAATGACAGAAATCGCTTTTCTATCTCTCAAGTGGCTTCCTGGAATGCACTAATCGAATAGCAACAAGCAATTCATTAGATGGATTCGAAAAAAAAAATGGATTGTGATTCTTACAATAAGTGGCAACATTTCCAGCCATAATTATTGGAATGCATTACTGGCAATCTGCCCCAGGCAACACATACAAATATAATTTACTGTCAAAGGATCACCAACTACCTCCATATATCATAAAGCCACAAATCCCAATCCAATGCTGCTTGGGTGTCCAGCCGGTCTCTTCTTCCTGGTCCTATCGTGAGACATCGGAAATAAAGGGAAACATCCCTAAATGCCTACAGTGGGGACAAGCCTCCGCCAGTGGCTCAACTAAGCATCATTCCCCATCATTTCTTGGGTGTCAAGATAGAACCAGAAGGTAGAAACTGGTGAGGTACTGGGAAACCGGGAAACCATAGGAACTAAAAAGAAAGGAGATCAGTGAGTATTGCTTTTATATTTTTAAACCCATAAAAGAGGTTTGCCGAAAAATGTTCACCATTGGACAATGCTTTAAATCATCAAAGTGATCCCTATATACATCTATACTAGCGACTATCTAAAAAAAATTAACAGTAGCCCAAAATGGGGCCATAGACTCAAAGGGTTATGCCCATCATGAAAAGTTATCACCCACTCAAAGTATATGTGGCAACTACTAGATCAGTGTGGATGCAACCACTGTGAACCTCATCATTCCCAAGAAGGTGGCTCTGAAAATCTCCATTCATTCTCTGTAGAACTGTTGGTCCTGCTCTGCCCCCCATGTTTTGAGGCCAGCTGGCACATATATACGAGATGGGCTATTAGAGAAAGGGACATCCTGATCAGGTAGACCTTGCTGCGGTGGGATGCGATTTACATTTAAATGTACTATTACTTTTTAGTTACTTACTGCAGGGTATTTGCTCTTTTTTTGTCCTAAGATTTGTCCATTCATTCTCTGCAAAACTGTTGAAAATCTCAAAGTACTGTACCCTGTAGTTTCCGGAAGTCCCACGTGTAAGGATGAACGCACCACTGCATCCATTCATGATTGAATTTACTGGACTTATGTATTTAAAAAAAAAACAAAAAAAAAAACATTGACACTGCAACTATGCAAGCATGGCAAATGCTGTTCCAATGGGGCAATTCAGAGCCCACTTCTCGGAATCTGGGGGGAGGGTCGCAACAGTTAATCATCCGCAAGTTGGAACCAATCCTTTGGATAGCTAATAACTTCTAATGTTGGGAATAACCCTCTAATGATACTCAATACACCTTTTATATGGTCCCTAATGAGAAATCAAGAGTATGGTGAGGGTGGTTGGTGGTTTGCAAGCCAGCAAGACACCTGACCCAAGCATTAAAATACAGGGATAAAGCAGCAAACTCCATATTCTATTACTTTTAAAAGTATCCCCCTAAACACAGTCTAAACTGAAGGATGCAGTAACTGCTCCACAATGTTACGTTGGTTCTTGGAGAGCGGTTCACACCGTGTCCGCCATGGATGGCAGAGACTTGGTGGGAGACCTTATTACTTTAATGAGTCCATGCACTGACAGGTCTACCGTACTGTGCCATACTACCTTCTCTGATCAAGTGCAATAATTGATCTTTGGCATAGCGGAAGGACAGGTTAGAAAACCCTATGGCACCTTCAGCTGAACTGTAATAGGGTCATAAGCATTACACGTAATATACAAAAAATTCATGTTCTCCAAGAGTACTTTGATCTGAAATTTTCTATAAAACAGGCTGGAAGTTAAGTATATTTACCGGCACATAACAAGCGTTACTTTACACAGCATTGTCCACATTATCTGCTCGTTAAGAGCAATGACTAGGTTCTCCCACAGACAAAGTCTTTTCATTTGTCGCCTTTTATCTTTTTGTACAAAAAAACACAATGTGTCTGCAACTACTGAAATGCTGGTTAAGCACTGAAGGAGACCTCTTTCTCAAAAGAGACAATAAAGCACAAAATGATTAGTGAATAAGAAAAAAAATATATCAATTGTAATGTAAATGAAAAAGAATAAACTGTCCCCACACAAATGATAACTACATCAACTATAGTACTGGGTCATCATGAATTTAGGATCATTATCACTACAGTGCCACATGTGCTTACAGGTGGAGTCTGGTATTGCAGCTCAGTCTAATCACATCAATAGACCGGATATAGCAATAGTAGGCACAATGAATGGACAGATGTGGCAAAGCTTCTGTAAAAAGTGAATAGCTCATATACGCATTAATTACATTAAGATTTCCATTTTTGGCCGGATCAAAATCATCCATACAATCCATGTGTCCGTGAAAAGCGCTGACGCAGACGCCATCCGTGTGCTGCACGTGTTTAACATTGCAGTGAAGTTTAGTGATTAGAGAAAATCACTGATGAAAGAAACTAATGGTAAAAACTGATCCAAGACCAAACATTGATGAAAATTAGGCCATCCTTTAACATACGTGAAAAAAATGGACAGTCATAATGAGAGACCCTCAGGCTATGATCTCATGGAAAACCCGCTGCATTTTCCAGTGCAAGCAATCTCATGCACATGTTGTGAAAAATATCTGCAGCGTAAAATGACAAAAGCTGCGGGTTTAAGATCTGCAACAAGTCAATTTATGCTGCGGATGTAGGGGTCTCACTCTTTGCAGTGCTTCACCGCAGCGGTAAATATTGCCGGAGGTCCGCAGTACATCTATTCATGGGAACATAACCTAATGTTACAAAATGAGACACAGCACAGCTCGGAATGTGGCTAGAAAGCCAACTGATGGGTGATAATTAATATGGCTGCCTTTACTGCCAAAAAAGGAAAATTACAATGGGGTATTTACTAAGATCAGCATTTTGCTTGCCAGTTTAAAGCCAACCATAAACATCAGATGGCTGCCGGCCAAACGACACTTTAGTTGATCGTTCATCTGGCAGCCATCTTTCCCCCGACTCTCCCTTACACAGGACCATTAGTCTTTCTCCATGAGAAAGCCACCAGCAGATATCTCACCGTCTGAGAGAGCAATAAGTTCAGCAGCCCAAAATCAGACATGCCCAACTGACATCTCCCCAACAGTAAGTCAGCCCGGGTCTCCATATACATTAGATTGTCGGTCAAACCAGTGGATATCTGCGGATTGAGCCAACATTAGTCTATGTTAGTCCAGGACAAGGCAGAAGGAGGAATAATCCTCTTCATACATCTGCTCCTCTGTACCTCATACACCCTGATGTCAATTGTGACAATCCCTGTACATTGCTGCAGAATATGTTGGTGCTATTTAGGCAACATAAAACAAAATAATAACATTAGACACAAAGGCTGCTATGGATGCAACGCCCGGTAGTTACAAGCTTTTATTTGAGGATGTTTAAATCACTTTGTAGAAGATCTAGATACATATAGAGAAGTGATGTCAAACTCAAATACACAAAGGGCCAAAATGAAAAACTTGGAGTAAGTCGCGGCCAACCTTGAAATTTATTTAAAAAAAAGTCTACAACAGAGGACGTTTTTTCTTATCAAATAGAACGATGAACCTTTTCATATGGAAACAAAGGAGTTGTCCCACAAACAAAGTACATTTTAATTACCCTATATACTCGAGCATAAGCCAAGTTTTTCAACATATTTTTTGTGCTGAAAACGCCCCCCTCAGCTTATACTCGAGAGAGGTGCCCAAAAAATGGGAGGGAGAGTGGCAGCAGCGAAGCAGCGGGTCACAGGAGGCAGGGGCTGGCTGCTGCAGCTAACTCCTGTGCCCGCTGCTATAGAGAAATGAATATTCACTGCACTGGCAATGAATATTAATTTCTCTGCAATAGCATGCACAGTGTCAGCTGCAGCAGCCGACTCCTGCAGCTGCCGGGCGGTCACGTGTGTTGATACTTAAGAGAAATGAATACTCACCTCTCTCCACTCCCATGGGCATGGAGAGAGGTGAATATTCATTTCTCTTAAGTAGTCGCACACGTGACCGCCCGGCAGCTGACACTGTGCGCGCTACTTAATACTCACTGCCCTCCATGCACATAGTCCCGGCGTGCAGAGCAGTGAGTATTCCGACAGCTGAACTCTGCCTGTCAGCAACGCATGAAGTCCCTGCCATGCGCTGCTTACAATCATAAAGCAGCTGCTGGCACCAGAACAAGACGCTGCGAGGGAGCGCAGGAAGGTAAGTAACATGGTTTAAATTTTTTTATGTTTTTTGATGGCGGCCAATCATACCAGGATAAGGATGGGGTTATGCATACAAGGATAGGGATGGAGCCATGCATACAAGGATAGGGATGGAGCCATGCATACAAAGATAGGGATGGAGCCATGCATACAAGGATAGGGATGGAGCCATGCATACAAGGATAGGGATGGAGCCATGCATACAAGGATAGGGATGGAGGACATGCATACAAGGATAGGGATGAGGGACATGCATACAACGATAGGGATGCGGGACATGCATACAATGATAGGGATGGGGGACATGCATACAACGATAGGGATGGGGGACATGCACACAACGATAGGGATGGGGACATGCACACAACGATAGGGGTGGGGCCATGCAAACGATAGGGATGGGGCCATGCATACAAGGATAGGGACGAGGGGACAATGCATATCAGGATAGGGATGAGGGGACAATGCATAGAAGGATAGGGATGAGGAGCCACGCATACCAGGATAGGGATGAAGAGCCATGCATACCAGGATAACGATGAGGAGCCATGCATACCAGGATAGGGATGAGGAGCCATGCATACCAGGATTAGGATGAGGAGCCATGCATTCGGATGTCAAATGGAAGCTAGGTGAGGAAAAAAAATTTGCACACTCGCATGATGTACGGATTGATGAACACCTGACACTTGACAACTTTTCTGGCTAAAGGTACCGTCACACTTAGCGACGCTGCAGCGATACCGACAACGATCCGGATCGCTGCAGCGTCGCTGTTTGGTTGCTGGAGAGCTGTCACACAGACAGCTCTCTCCAGCGACCAACGATCAGGGGAAAGACTTCGGCATCGTTGAAACTGTCTTCAACGATGCCGAAGTCCCCGGGTAACCAGGGTAAACATCGGGTTACTAAGCACAGGGCCGCGCTTAGTAACCCGATGTTTACCCTGGTTACCATCGTTAAAGTAAAAAAAACAAACGCTACATACTTACCTACCGCTGTCTGTCCCCGGCGCTGGGCTTCTCTGCTCTGGCTGTGAGCACAGCGGCCGGAAAGCAGAGCGGTGACGTCACCGCTCTGCTTTCCGGCTGCCCGCCGCTCACAGCCAGAGCAGAGAAGCAGAGCGCCAGAGACAGACAGCGGTAGGTAAGTATGTAGCGTTTGTGACGGGGCAGTTAGAATTTGAGCAATTTTTTTATACGTAGATGTGAGCGAGCCCTAACAGTCACTGTCACGCTAGGACATGAGTAAAGGCCCCGTCACACATAGCCGCTCTGCTTTCCGGCCGCTGTGCTCACAGCCAGAGCAGAGAAGCCCAGCGCCGGGGACAGACAGCGGTAGGTAAGTATGTAGCGTTTGTTTTTTTTACTTTAACGATGGTAACCAGGGTAAACATCAGGTTACTAAGCGCGGCCCTGCGCTTAGTTACCCGATGTTTACCCTGGTTACCGGGGACCTCGGCATCGTTGGTCGCTGGAGAGTGGTCTGTGTGACAGCTCTCCAGCGACCAAACAGCGACGCTGCAGCGATCCGGATCATTGTCGGTATCGCTGCAGCGTCGCTAAAGTGTGACGGTACCTTAAGTCCAGTGGATGACACAGCATATAAATACGATGGGATGGAAAAGGGAGAGGAAGGCCCTAAAGGTAGGGAGTGAGGTATGGGACACCTTCTGACACCAACTTGTGCCTGTCTCTAAGCTCCCTTAACATCCTATGTGGGTCCTTCTCCCCGCCGCCATCATGTGCCTACTCCCCCGTGACAGTCACCTCTGTTGACCCTGGCTATTGAACTGGCTGGCAAAGACGCTAGCCTCACCACTACAGATGGTAACACACGGGGGAAGAGACAAACGGGACAGACAAAAAAGGGAAGGCTCCATACCCATACCTGGTCTGCATAGAAGAACTCTATAACCGACAATCAGCTGATGGGTCATGTGACTATTTTAAGGGAGGTGGGAGTGGTTACAAACTCACATTGGCCGACCAGACTAAAAGACAACACTATAGCGCTTGCCAAATAAGCTGCAGAGGGAACTCGGATACATGGAGCGTGCCGGCTGATCAGCGCCGCAGCTGCATGTGTCGCGGCTGTGTCACTGTCAGAGCACATGCATAGAGAGCCTGTTTGTTGGGCTCTCCATGCATGTAATGTGACAGTGACAAAGCCGCCACACATGCATCTGCGGCGCTGACACCTGCTTGCCGAATAAGCGGGGACCCGAAGAAATTCGCTAAACTCTAGTCTCTACATGAGTGCAGGTTTTGCAGCTCTTCAAATTGCATGGATAAGTTCCTCTTGGTGTATCTGAGAGCATTGAACTTCGGATCATGAGGTTCCTTAAATTTGGAGGTTGCCTATAGCACAGCAAGGGATGATCTTTGAATATTGTATTTAGCCGGTCATCCTTGTGTAAGATGTGGTGGAGTTTTATAGCAGTTTTTCTCAGTACCTCAAGCTGTGGGTTGGAGGTCACCACCAAAGGTACACAATTATTTTCCTCTTTTTCTCTTGAAAAGTAAAAAGTAAATGACTTCTAGGGATCCTTGTGGCTCTAATGATCTCATCAAAATACTTGGGCTACATCATCGGAAGGGGCGAAATAAAGCCACAAATAAGAGGAAGTTTAGGGGGTTTCTGGGAATTGTGTGATACTATCTGTGATTTATCCAGAATTTTACCATGATAGCCACCCCTCTGACTGATCTTCGAAAGGGCACGAAGACGTCGATGGTCAAATGGTCCTCTGAAGCAGAGATAGCTTTCCAAGAGTTGAAGCTTGCCCTATGCCTACAGCCGGTCTTGGTCGCACCTGACTTCACTAAGGAGCTCATGATCCAGATGGATGCCTCCGATGTCGGTTTGGAAGCGGTGTTGTCCCAGGAAATAGATGGGGACACACATCCAGTCCTATACCCGAGTAGGAAACTCTCCTCCTGTCAAAAGAACTATGCTATCGTAGAGAAAGAGTGCTTGGCCATCAAGTTGGCAAGCGACACCCTGAGATACTACCTGTTCGGCAGGAAGTTCAGGCTAGTGTCAGATCATGCAACCTAGGGATGGATAAGGGAAAAAAAGGGGAAGAATGTCTGGGTGACTAGGTGGTTTCTAGAAGTCCAAAACTTTAGTTTTCATGGGGAGCACAGCAACAGGAAGTTACACAGATGCAATGTCGAGACTTCCCTGTTTAGCAAATGAAGGTGCTTTTGGCAGGGGGGAAATGTGACAAAGTCACTGGCAAGTTGCTGGAGGGGAGATATGTTTCACTGAGGCTAACGGTTTCAGTGAGCTAAAAACTCAGATGTTTTCTTTCAGCACACTAAATGTTGCAAACAGTTGATAACCAATTTATTTAAAAGGCCCCAGGCTGCGGTCTGGGGCTTAAGCAGCTGGCCACCAGAGGCAGTGGGTGTTTAGTGTCTGGAGAGAGACACTCCACATAAGTGTTTTGCTTATATCTGAACAGTGGGTCCTGCTAACCCTAGCGGGATGATCGCCGGTAGTAGAAGGACTGTGTTTTGTGCTACCATTTTGTTTTGTTGTTTTTGCCCAGAGGGCTGTGATTACAGTGCCTGCAAAAAAAATATTTACACTTGCGCAGCAAAAAAAAACTTTACATATAAAATCCACATCATAATTTCACTTTTTAAATGTGTACACAATGGGGGAGATAATAAAAACTGTCTAATATTAAAGCTGGCTTTGTTGCAAATATCAACCAATCAACACTCAGTGTTCACTTCTCTGGTTAAGCGAAAGCTGCACTCTGAATGGTTGTTATGTGCAGCCCAGGCAGTTTTGCTATTAGGCAGTCTTTTATTATCTCCCTCAGTTTTTTTATTATCTCCCACAATGGGTCGAAAGAAGCTTAAAACGGAAGAGAAATCCTGTGCCTTGACTCTGCTCGAGAAGGGGGATTCGGTGATTGCTGTAGCTAGAGATCTGGGAGTGTCAAGAGAAGCAATTTATCAACTGAAGCGGTCGGCGGCATGATCATTGCCTCCTGGAATGGAACCGCAGAGGAAGTCAGGCTCTGGCGCACCTAAGAAGACTTCACCAATGACTGATAAGCTTCTGAAGCGTGAAGTGATGTCACATCCTTCTATAACTGCTGTTGAACTAAAAAACAAGTACCCTATGCTCCTCCAGAACATCGCAACTAGGACAATTCGTAACCGCCTGCAGAAGGACCTGGGTCTACCAAGTTGCCGTGCCACAAAGAAGCCCTTGCTCACAGCAGCAATGAAGACGAAAAGGCTTGTTTGTAAGAAATATCAAGATTGGACATCTGAATTGTGGAAGAATGCGATGTTTAGTGATGAGAGCACTTTTAGGCTGGTCAGGGGAGGCTCAAAGGTTGTGCGTCGTCCGAGTACCGTGTCACGGTATGACCCAAAATATACAGTACTAAAGGAGGTGCTGAAGACACTGTGGGTAAACATGGACTCCACATACTTAGCCAGCCTTGCTGAATCCATGCCTAAACGACTGCAGATGGTGATAAAATGTAAGGGTGACATGACAAAATACTAATTATAATAAAATATCCACAATAAAACACTTGAATCCACTTGAATATTAAGATTTTGTGGTTTCATTGAACTTGTAAAGATTTTTTTTGCCGGCACTGTATTTTTAACTTCAGCTTGGTTTATGCTGCATCTGATAAACCAAGTACATTCTTAAAGAGACAGTGTTCCTGTGCCTACCTCTGTGTACAGCTGAGTTAGCCGATTTACCACAATGGGTAGAAATACATACTGTAAAGTGTTTACGGTATTTATTTTAACCATATACTCAATGGACCCGATTCAACAAAGCTTTTTCTTCACAATTCTGGAATAAGAATCTTTGAAAAGTTGCAAGATTTTTGCGCAACGTGAGGTTATGCAAAAAGTTAGCAACTTTCAGTGTTTTCAAGCCAATTTATGCCCAAGTCAAAGTGGGTAGAGATGGAGCAGGATGGGGGAGTGAGGAGGCATGGCAACAACCACTAGTCAAATTCATGACGAGTGGATTAGCAAATGCTCCTGCAAATCTTGCTCCAGCAGGGACTTGAATAAGATTTATGGCGAGGCGCACACCACGTCGAGCCTCGCCTGATTCATTAAAAAGTGTGTGCCTCTTAATGAGTCAGGAGGGCCGCACTCCATCCCGCCCCCTCATCAAGACTGGCATCAAAGACATCGGTCTTGATGAATCGGGGTCAACATTTTAAGAACAGTAAATCATAAATATAATGTTAGAAATTCTATCACAATTTCTTAACTTGGAAAATAGGAAACTAGAAAATCCTTTTCTACCTTCCTGCACAATGCTGAATATGGCCACAGTAGGAAGTCACAGCGCGATATTAAATGGAAATTGAAATACATGCAACCTATCAGGGGCCAGAACAAACAGCATTTGTCTTACAATGTATCAGCCGCTGAGGAGACCATCACGCTTATCATGCCCTCTCGCACAAAACAATCCTAGGAAACCAGCACACCCATAGCGATTTTTCTCTGCTATTGAAAGAGCATGGAGTATGTAGCTCATTCTGATTCACATGAAAGGAGCGGAGCTGTAATGCAAGATTATATACAGCCCATAAACTCGTGCTGCCTAGAAAAAAGCAGCAAGCCCTATTTGAATGTGCCAGTCTGCAATACCAGATACAGCCCATGGACAAGAGTGGCGCTGCTTCTGCAAAAAGCAGCCCCTTGTTTCTTTATTTTAGGAACCCCTTTAAAAGCCCTCATACATATTATAACCTCCGATTTGGTCGGTCCATTCGGTCACTTAATATGCATTGAGGCCTCTCAACCCTCTCCAATAAGATGATGTTAAGATAGATAAGGAACAGGTTGATACAATTCATACACTACATTCTTTTGTTCTCTAAGGCTTCTTTCACACTAGCGTCGGAATCTCCCCGTTGCAATGCGTCGGGGAGAGATTCCGACACTAGCGTTTAACGCTTTGCACAATGGGTGCAGCGGATGCATTTTTCCGGCGCATCCGCTGCCCCATTGTAAGGTGCGGGGAGGTGGGGGCGGAGTTCCGGCCGCGCATGCGCGGTCGGAAAAAGCGGTCCGTAGGGAGAAAAAACGTTACATGTAGGGGTTTTTTTTCCCGACGGTCCGCCAAAGCACGACGCATCCGTCGCAAGACGGATGCGAAGTGTGCAAATCCGTCGCAAATGCGTCGCCAATAGAAGTCTATGGGGAAAAAACGCATCCTGCAAGCACTTTTGCAGGATGCGTTTTTTCTGCAAAACGACGCATTGTGACGGATTTACAAAAAACGCTAGTGTGAAAGTACCCTAAGCCATGGTTAGAGGCGTGTAATGGCACATTAAGGCACCATGCACATCAGACTAAAGTCTATGGAAACGGGCAAAAGTGTTACGTGTATTGTGCCCTCATCTATAAGGGTTGGGCACTTAGAGCCTGATACATCAAAGCTTTTACCTCAGAAATCTGGCATAAAAGTTTTGTAAAGTTGGAACATTTTTGCACAACGCAGAGCTGTGCTAAAATTTTGCAACTTTAGGTGTTTTCCTGACAGCTTGAAGAAGTTCCGCCAAAAGGGGCAGAGCTTGGGTTCCAAGGATGGCCCGGGTCATTGTTACGCACAACTGGCAAATTCAATTTAAAAAAAAAAAGCCAACGTTTTTTAAAGGGACTCTGTCACCTGAATTTGGAGGGAACAATCTTCAGCCATAGGGGTGGGGTTTTCGGGTGTTTTATTCACCCTTTCCTTACCCGCTGGCTGCATGCTTGCCTTGCGCAGGCGTGTACTATGGAAGACAGAGAATTAACTTCAATCCAATATTGCAGCCAGCATGCAGCAGCCCCAGAACCAAGGCACTGGGGTTTCAAATGCATAAAGCTACTTTCACACATCAGTTTTTTTCTGTCAGGCTGAATCCGGCGAATTTTGAAAAAAACGGATCCGTCGTAAATTGTGACAAACTGATGTGACAGAGCCGTTATTTCACCTTATCCAACTAGCTGTAAAATCTGACTAGCTGCTCCAGGGGAGGCGGGAGGAGGGGGGGGGGGGGGGGGGTTTAGGGGACCAGAATGGGAAAACGCAAAAAAACAGAGCATGCTCGGTCTAAAAAAAAAAAACAGAATCCGTCGTCGGATTCCATATGACGGATCCGGTGACATAGGCTTCCATTCTAGCTAAAGCCAGATGGCGCCGGATCGCTGTCCGTTTTTTCGACGGACACAAAAAAATTTACTATGTCCGTTTTCTCCAGCCGCCGGACAAAATTTTCAACAGATCCGCCGAAAAACGGATAAAAGGTGAGGCCGTCAATACAAGTCTATGAGAAAAAAAACGGATCCGGCGGCAACTTTTGCTGGATCTGTTTTTTTCAAAATTCGCCAGATTCAGCCTGACGGCAAAAACCTGATGTGTGTAAGCAGCCTAACAGTCGTGTCATACTTTTAGCAAGTTTTATATTTTTGTATAGTTGAACTTTAAAGGTATCCAATAAATGGCAACTTTTTAATGAACATTGGGATGAATGCTGGATACATCTTCCATACATTATCTGGGAGTGACTGCCGGCTCCACTCCGTGCACCACCTGGCTCATTAGACCCTGGATTCTGTCTCCATAGAAGGGTGTTTCCTATTTTCAGCTTTTTAAAGGTGTATAGCCATCTTAAGTCTTTTCTCAGCTACCATGCTTAAAACAGGTTTTTCAGCTTTAAAAATATGCATAAATGTTCATTAGAAGGCGAATAATAGGTTAGCTAATCTGGCTTCCTACTCCAATGAATAGGACCAGAGCGGCAACTTGTGGAGCGGGGCATCTAAAGCCAGAGCAGTAACCAGTGGATCAAAGTATCTAGGACCAGAGCAGCAACCAGTGGATCTAGGCATCTAAAACTAGAGCAGTAACCAGTAGATCAGAGTATCTAGGACCAGAGCAGCAACCGGTGGATCTAAGCACCTAAGACCAGAGCAGTAACCAGTAGATCAGAGTATCTAGGACCAGAGCAGCAACAGGTGGATAAAAGCACCTAAGACCAGAGCAATAACCAGTAGATCAGAGTATCTAGGACCAGAGCAGCAACCGGTGGATCGAAGCACCTAAGACCAGAGCAGCAACCGTTGGATCGAAGCACCTAAGACCAGAGCAGTAACCAGTAGATCAGAGTATCTAGGATCAGAGCAGCAACCAGTGGATCGGGGCACCTAGAACAAGAGCAGCAACCAGTGGATCAAGGCATCTAGGAACCAGAAAAGCAACCAGTAGATCAATGCATCTAGGAACCAGAGCAGCAAGCAGTGAATCGGGGAATCTAAGACCAGAGCAGCAACCAGGAGATTGGTGCATCTAAGACAAGAGCAGCAACCAGCAGATCAGGGCATCTAGAACCAGAGCGGCAATCAGTGGATAAGGGCATCTAGAACCAGAGCGGCAATCAGTGGATAAGGGCATCTAGGACCAGAGCGGCAATCAGTGGATCAGGGCATCTAGGACCAGAGCGGCAATCAGTGGATCAGGGCATCTAGGACCAGAGCGGCAATCAGTGGATCAGGGCATCTAGGAGCAGAGCGGCAATCAGTGGATCAGGGCATCTAGGAGCAGAGCGGCAATCAGTGGATAAGGGCATCTAGGACCAGAGCGGCAATCAGTGGATCAGGGCATCTAGGAAGAGAGCTGCAACAATTGGATCAAGGCATGTAGGAGCAGAGCAGCAACCAGTGGATCTGGGCATCTAGGACCAGAGTATCAACCAGTGAATAAGGGCATCTAGGACCAAGAGCAGTGAACAGTGGATTGGGGCATTTAGAACCAGAGTCGTGACCAGTGGATCAGGTTAATTTACTATATTTGCCATTTAACTTACTAATCAATTATTTGGCCATAATTTTTTTGAAAAACTGAAACCTGTTTAATATTTGATTATTATTGAGAAGAAGAGAAGAAAACAGAATTAACAAGTCTACGAAATTGGCAGGAGATGGGTAGAGGACTCACGTGGCAAAACTCAAAGCGGAACTAAATGTTCCTTCAACCCGGAGGAGGGACGCTAAGGCTCTGCTATAATCAAGCACTCGTCTACTTTACTTTTCAGGTCATTATGACTCAGATAGTAATAGGTTATTAGTTTAAACATTTCATTTCTTTCTTTTAGATTCCGCACATTCTATATTTAGCAGGAAATAAAAAGACATCAAACATTTTAAATGTTTTCCCCTTTTTCTTTTGCCAAGTGAACCAAGAATGTCATATTTAATCATGTTAGGAATATTCTTCCATTGGTTTTGTTGGCAGATTCATTCAGTAGATACTTCCAGCCAACCAAGGAGCCTTAATGAATTACACAGTTGCTAGGGGGTTTGATATGCATTGATCTGAACATTTAAGGTCATTAAATGTTCCAATTCAATTAATTATTTTTTTATCCAGGTACTTTTTTATGGATATTTTTCTAATCTAATTATCTAGTGCAATAAACTTTTTTTGGGGGGAGAACCGGAAAAATACCACTAAATTTTTCTTTAGATTTATTACAATTTTAAACTTACAGATTTGATCTTCCCTTAAAGGGGTTTCTCCATATTAGATATTAATGCCAAAGAATATTTAATTTCCGAAAATGAAAGAAAACTTTTTGGAACCAGTCTCTAAAGCGGACATATCCCAAGATGTATTAAATGGAGCACAAAATTACTTTTCAAACCAAGCACAGGCGCTCAGGGCACTTTCATACCTATGTGTTTTCTATCTATATGGGTAGAAAAACAGCTGGAAAACATGTAGTTGGGACGATGCATTGAACGGTTTGGCCACACCAAGGATACACCAAACACTTGTACTTTGTTTGAACAGTCATTTTGTGCTGACAGCGTGCCTTTAAGCAAGATTCTCAACAAACATGACAAAAAAAATTATGTTTGATGGATGCATCATCCATAGGCTCCTTACTGGATTGCTGGGACAGTCATTGTATTGAGGTAGTAGAACGACAACTTCTATAAAGCGGACCTTACACATACAAATTCAAGCTGTGAACGAGAGCAGATTGTCAATATATATATAACAAGTTGACCTTATAGTTTACCGTAAATATTTTTGGTGGAACATTCTCTGTTCACACAGGAGATGTGCTGCCGACAGCGATGTTCCCACAGGAGATGTGCTGCCGACAGCGATGTTCACACAGGAGATGTGCTGCCGACAGCGATGTTCCCACAGGAGATGTGCTGCCGACAGCGATGTTCCCACAGGAGATGTGCTGCGACAGCGATGTTCCCACAGGAGATGTGCTGCCGACAGCGATGTTCCCACAGGAGATGTGCTGCCGACAGCGATGTTCGCACAGGAGATGTGCTGCCGACAGCGATGTTCCCACAGGAGATGTGCTGCCGACAGCGATGTTCCCACAGGAGATGTGCTGCCGACAGCGATGTTCCCACAGGAGATGTGCTGCCGACAGCGATGTTCCCACAGGAGATGTGCTGCCGACAGCGATGTTCCCACAGGAGATGTGCTGCCGACAGCGATGTTCCCACAGGAGATGTGCTGCCGACAGCGATGTTCCCACAGGAGATGTGCTGCCGACAGCGATGTTCCCACAGGAGATGTGCTGCCGACAGCGATGTTCCCACAGAAGATGTGCTGCCGACAGCGATGTTCCCACAGGAGATGTGCTGCCGACAGCGATGTTCCCACAGGAGATGTGCTGCCGACAGCGATGTTCCCACAGGAGATGTGCTGCCGACAGCGATGTTCGCACAGGAGATGTGCTGCCGACAGCGATGTTCCCACAGGAGATGTGCTGCCGACAGCGATGTTCCCACAGGAGATGTGCTGCCGACAGCGATGTTCCCACAGGAGATGTGCTGCCGACAGCGATGTTCCCACAGGAGATGTGCTGCCGACAGCGATGTTCCCACAGGAGATGTGCTGCCGACAGCGATGTTCCCACAGGAGATGTGCTGCCGACAGCGATGTTCCCACAGGACATGTGCTGCCGACAGCGATGTTCCCACAGGACATGTGCTGCCGACAGCGATGTTCACACAGGACATGTGCTGCCGACAGCGATGTTCACACAGGAGATGTGCTGCGACAGCGATGTTCGCACAGGAGATTTGCTGCCGACAGCGATGTTCGCACAGGAGATGTGCTGCCGACAGCGATGTTCACACAGGAGATGTGCTGCCGACAACGATGTTCACACAGGAGATGCAGCCAACGGACATGTGTTTGCCTGTTTGTTAGGTGATCATGGCCAAGATTTGATGGCGGAAGATAATTATTCTTAGGAATGTTCATTTGGCCTAATGGACCATTTAAAAGGGTCTTATTTTAACACAAGTCAAGAAAAAAAAAGTTAAGATAAGACACATCTGTACAAGCAATTAGGTGCCTTTCCAATGGGCCCTCATTCCTCTTGTCTCACTATATACATACACACATATGTATATAAACATACATTATACAATCCACTCTTCCCCCCAGCATACTGAGGTGTATACCCAGCCCGGTTGTATGCAGAGCCAGCTAGGTGCGAATAATCAGAGTCTGTAGAGCTGGGATTTAACATCAGCCCATATATGCACATGCACACACACGTACACATACAGACATACAGGCAGTGGTTTGCAAAAGCATTCCTTGGCTTTTTACCTATTTTGTTTCATTACAACCGGTGTTTAAATATTTTTGTAATTCGATTTGTGTTTGATGCATCAACACTAAATAGTCTAAGTTGGTAAAGTGAAGTGAGAAAAATATATTCATAAATTAAATTTATAAGATCATATAACAAAGTTGCTATGTGCATATGTATTCTCTTATGTGATGACGCCCCTAAACATTTGTGATGCCAGCAATTCCCTTCATAAGTGACATGCTTAAAGGAAGTCCACTTGTGAGCAATCTCCTGATCTGTCAGAATATCCTTTTCTGGAATGCCACAGAGGCTGCAACACCATTAAGCAAGGCGGCCTTTATGGAAGAAAGGGCATAAAAAAGCTTTTATTTACGCACAAAAACTAAGTCTCATTTTGAATTTGTCAAAAGACATGTGGGAGACTTTCCAAATGTATTGGAGGAAGGTGTTGTGGTCAGAGGAGATCAAAATTCAAATTTTTGGCGACCGAGGTAAACTATGTTTGGCACAAACCAAAACAGCTCATCACCCAAAGAACACCATACCCACAGTGAAACATGGTGGTGGCAGCAACATGCTGTGGGGATATTTTTTGGCAGCAGTCAGGGGAATAATTGATAGTGTCAAATACAGAGATGCTCTTGAGCAAAATCTATTAGCCTGTCAGTGATTTGAGATTGGGACGGAGGTTCACCTTCCAACAAGACAATGAGCCAAAGCATACTGATAAAGCAACACTCGAGTGGTTTCAGGACAAACGTGTAAATGTTTTGGAGTGGCCAAGTCAAAGCCCAGACATTTAAACCAATTAAGAATCTGTGGTCAGACTTGAATATTGTTATTTACCGGAGGAAACCATCTAACTTGAAGGAGGAGCAGTTTTGCATTTAGGAATGGGCAAAAATTCTAGTTGCGAGATGTGAAAACCTCAGAGACTCATCAAAAGTGACTTGCAGCTGTAATTGCTGCAAAAGGAGGCTGTACAAAGTACTAACTTTAGGGGAGTGAATACATATGCACATGCCAATTTTTCATTATTTGAACCCATAAATTTAATTTATGCCTATATTTTTCTTTCTTCACCAACTTAGACTATTAAGTGCTGGCTAAGGACATTGTGTTTATGGATTCCTTTTTTTGACACAAGAATTGAGCGCCTCTGAACGCTACCTAATGCCTACCTGATATATATTATATATACACACACACCATATATACACACACACACAACGTATTTACACTCATATACATATTTTTCTTATTCTATATGCTGCTGCATCTTCCCAACATACAACGCCAATAAAAAGTGAAAAAATTGTCTTCAGCGCTTTGATACCATCTAATTAAAAACACTAAAAATGTTTCGATGTACAAAAAATAAATAAATCTGATGCAAATCTATACACGAGTGCGATTGATTGGGGGTGACAGGTTGCCTGCCTGGTGATGTCATTATACGGTTTATGAAAATTGGCTATAAATGTGGTGTTGAAAAAAACAAGACTCCGATTTGCATTCCCATCACAATCACAAAGCGCACAGGACGAGGTAGAATAATTGCAGAAACAATGAGCCAAGCGCTGACAGCGTACGGGAAAGATTTATAAACAGCTGCAGCGATTCATTGAAGGCTGAACATTGAAAGCCCAGGATGATCGCAGAGTACATGTAAACACGCTCTGCGGGGCATGATAAGATGCTGTCACACACACCTTCTCCATCTAACTCCAGCCTGAAGTGTTCAATAGAAAGGAATTTACACCATTGTGTTCCTGGTGCACTACATTAACAATATGTGCAATCCAAGGGTGGTCGGAGGGGTTAACCCCTTGCTTTTCCTTAAAGTTACATGAGCCTTATTAACACACTTCTGTACTATCAATATATGTGACTCTAGATCCTACAGTCTACATGTGCCGAACAAGACTGGGGAACAAAAAAGCACAATAAGGTCTTACCCGATGATCAAGGACAGTACGGTGGAAAGGTCACCTGGTTCGGTAGTGTAATACACAACGATAGACTCAAACATCATCTGCTGCAGCCCCCTGGGTTAGAAAACCACTGAGGTGCTAAGTAGGAATGAGTGGGTCCTCTGCGATGCCGATGAAAAGCTAAAGGAAGATTCCAGGAGATGAAATTGGCAGCAAGGCGGTTCACAATCATCGCGTTTCGACTTCTCGAAGTCTTCTCAATTTTGTGGGTTTTTTTTTCCTGATGAAGAAGTTGGATGACTTCAAAACGCGTTGATGAAAACAGCATTGCTACCAATGTTGTCTGTAGATTTGATGCAGCAAATTTTTGGAAGAAAATTCACACCATATACACCGTGTGGGAAATGGCCCCTTCGGAAAACCTAAACTTTACAATACGGTTTCATGAATAGTAATTGTGTGGCTCATGTAAGGATTTGTCGAAAAAACGACTTTAGAGATAAAGTCAAGCAATATAAAGCTGTAATTGAATGTTGGTTCTACAATGTGCAGCCTGTCATTAATAACCTTATCTATAGTCTCGGAATCTTCGAGAGACGTCTAGGAAACAAGTCTCAAGATTATTGCACGCCATATGGTGCTCAGTGAAAAGACATAATAGAAGGACTAAATATCGAATAACAACACTAATAGGTTCTGGAAAAAAAGCAAGAACAATACAAAATAAAAGAAAAAAAAACAGCTAATTGACAATACACAAGTAATCAGCTAAGAACGCACGCAGATCAATAAGAAATCAATGGTAATTCAGAACGGGGTGGAGAGTCCTAGATTCAGGTTGATGACAAATCTAAGAATTTAGTGGTAAATACCAATTGTAAAGTAGAATGCTACCTGCATCGCGGCGTGATATTTCAGCATACTACATCACAATGTTCTATATTAGTTCTGGGGAAGATTAAATGATTTGTGGCAAGGAAATCAATGTTTATATTACGCACGCTCATTCCAGGGATGAGCATGGACAACATCCATCAATACCAAATGCTACGTAATTCTGATTATTGGAAAGGCATACAGGGAAACAACAGGCAGGAGTGATAAGATAGACACTGCCTTTAGGATTCTGGGTAAAACTATGTTTTGTGCTGCACAAAAGATAATCGTTCTCAGCAGCACATTGTCCTGTGTAAACAGGACCTGGTGCTGCCGGGAACAATGGCAGGCTGTGTGCAATGAACAATCTATTATACGTCGTTCAGTAAACATCTGAAATCGCGAAGCTTGTTTCACCAGGCTATTAAATGATTGTCAATCGGCAAACAAGTAGCTGATCAGTTGTTTAGTGCTGCCAGCCAGTTGGTGTAAACAGCCCATTAGTTCTAGACATCTATATAACTACAACACAAATGCTGATATTACTACCTGAAACAAGATCAATATCCAATCTAGAGGCGTTCAATTTACCTTTATGGATCCTTTAAAAATAATGTGACAGCAGAAAATGGCCTATTGTTCAAAGAAGGATTTTGTATTACACGTACTGTATTTTTCGGACTATAAGACGCACTTTTTCACAAAAGAATTTGTAAGGAAAATGAGGGTTGCCTCTTACAGTCCAAACGCAGGCTTACTGGGGGGTTGCGGCAGTGGTGTACCAGTGGAACTGGTGGTGGCAGAGGTGTAGCGATGCTGAGGCTCAGTGTCAATGGTGAGGTGTGCATAGTTGGTTTCCCTGCGGCCATCTTCCTGAAGCAGTGGGCCGCCAGACGCGGCGCGTGCGCCGATTGAGATCTCAGCGGCCCTCGGCTTCGGGAAAATGGCCGCCAAAGGCAACGCGTGCACAGATTGAGATCTTGGCAGCCATTTTCCTGAGGCCGAGTTTCGACAAGATCTCAATCTGCACACACGACGCCTCAGGAAGATGGCCACAGAGCAACTGGTGATGCACTTAGCTCTGCGCGCCGTGGACACTGGGCCGCAGCGTCCTCACATTTCTGCTGCTAGCATCCTGAGGAAAGGACCCTGCTCCATGCTCTGCCTCACCGCCGACACCGGACCCGCACCATCACACCCCGGGACTGCAGCATTCGCATTTTTCCAACTTTGAATTTTCATGCCCTTAAATCACACATATATGTCACACAAAATACTTAAAAAGTAACATTTCTCACATGTCTACTTTACATCAGGACAATTTTGGAACCAAATTTTTTTTTGTTAGGGAGTTATAAGGGTTAAAATTTGACCAGAGATTTCCCATGTTTACAACACCTTTTTTTTTTTTAGGGACCTCATCACATTTGAAGTCACTTTGAGGGGTCAATATGATAGAAAATACCCAAAAGTGACACCATTCTAAAACTGCACCCCTCAAGGTGCGCAAAACCACATTCAAGTACGGTAGTTTATTAACCTTTCTGGTGCTTCACAGGAATTTTTGGAATGTTTAAAAAAAAAAAAAATGAACATTTAACTTTTTTTCACAAAAAAATTACTTCAGATGCAATTTTTTTTTATTTTCCCAAGGGTAACAGGAGAAATTGGACCCCAAAAGTTATTGTGCAATTTGTCCTGAGTACGCGGATACCCCATATGTATGAGCTCGGATGTGAAGGAGCGCAGTTTGACTTTTTCAATGCAAAATTGGCTGGAATTGAGATCAGACGCCATTTTGTGTTTGGAGAGTGCCTGATGTGCCTAAATACTGGAAACCCCCCACAAGTGACACCATTTTGGAAACTAGACCCCCCAAGGAACTTATCTAGATGTGTGGTGAGAACTTTGAACTCCCAACGGCTTCACATTAGTTTATAACGTAGAGCCGTAAAATTAAAAAATCATTTTTTCCACAAAAATAATCTTTTCACCCCAATTTTAATTTTCTCAAAGTTAACAGGACCCCTAAAGTTATTGTGCAATTTATCCTGAGTACACGGATACCCCGTATGTCGGGGTAAACCACTGTTTGGGCGCAAGGCAGAGCTCGGAAGGAAAGAAGCATCATTTGACTTTTTCAACGCAAAATTGGCAGGAATTTAGATCAGACGCCATGTCGCGATTGGAGAGCCCCTGATGTGTCTAAACAGTGGAAACCCTCCCAATTCTAACTCCAACACTAACCCCAACACACCCCTAACCCTAATCCCAACCCTAACCACAAACCTAACCCCAACAAACCTCTAGCCCCAACCGTAATCCTAGGCCCAACCGTAACCCTAATCCCAAACGAACAACTCGGCACTAACACGTTTCCTGCAGCGGTGCTCCAGGTGCGCCGAACGTCTGTGGAGAACATCTAATCTACCCGAAGATTTCATCCACTATAAGTTCATGCTTAAAACATACAACTCTGCCCTTCACCTCTCCAAACAAACCTATTTTAACACCCTCATCACCTCACTGTCCAATAACCCTAAATGTCTCAGACACTTTCCATTTCCTACTCAACCCAAAAGAGCAGGCCCCAACCACGGATCTCCGCGCTGACGATCTGGTTAATTACTTAAAAGAAAAAATTGACCACATCCGACAGGAAATTATCTCCCAATCCCTCCATACCGTGCACTGTCCTCCCTTCCCCACTGCATGTAGCTCACTCTCTGACTTTGAACCAGTTACAGAACAAGAAGTATCCAGGCTCCTTGCATCTTAACGCCCGACCACTTCCACCAGTGACCCCATTCCGTCACATCTCCTCCAGTCCCTTTTCCCTGCTGTCACCTCTCACCTAACAAAAATATTCAACCTCTCTCTCTCTTCCGGTATTTTTCACTCCTGATTTAAGCATGCCATCATACATCCATTACTTAAAAAACCATCCCTCGATCAAAACTGTGCCGCTAATTATAGACCAGTCTCTAATCTTCCCTTCATCTCCAAACTCCTCGAACGCCTGGTCCTCTCCCGTCTTACCCGCTATCTCTCAGATAACTCTCTTCTCGACACTCTTCAATCTGGCTTCCGCTCTTAACACTCTACTGAAACTGCCCTCACTAAAGTCTCTAATGACCTACTAACAGCTAAATCTAATGGTCACTACTCCATACTAATTCTTTTGGATCTCTCCGCAGCATTCGATACTGTGGATTATTAGCTCTTCCTCACTATGCTCCGCTCCACCGGCCTCAAGAACACCGTTCTCTCCTGGTTCTCCACCTATCTCTGTGACCGCTCCTTCACTATCTTTTGCTGGTTCCTCCTCCTCTAACCTTCCCCTTAATGTTGAGGTTCTTCAAGGATCAGTCCTAGGCCCCCTCCTCTTCTCTTTGTATACCGCCTCTATTGGACAAACAATCAGTAGATTTGGTTTCCAGTACCATCTCTATGCTGATGACACCCAATTATACACTTCTTCTACTGATATCACACCTGCCTTTTTAGTAAAAACCAGTGATTGTCTTACCGCTGTCTAACATCATGTCCTCCCTCTATCTGAAACTGAACCTGTCAAAAACTGAACTCCTCGTGTTCTCTCCCTCTACTAACCTACCTTTGCCTGACATTGCCATCTCCGTGTGTGCTTCCACCATTACTCCAAAGCAACATGCCCGCTGCCTTGGGGTCATACTTGATTCCGAGCTTTTATTCACCCCCCACATCCGATGACTGGCTCGTTGTTCTTATCTGCATCTCAAAAACATTTCTAGAATTCGCCCTTTTCTTACTTTCGACTCTGCAAAAACTCTCACTGTTTCACTCATTCATTCTCGTCTGGACTATTGTAACTCTCTACTAATCGGCCTCCCTCTTACCAAACTCTTCCCTCTCCAATCTGTCCTCAGTGCTGCTGCCAGGATTATATTTCTTGCCAACCGTTACACCGATGCCTCTACCCTGTGCTAGTCATTACACTGGTTACCCATCCACTCCAGAATCCAGTACAAAACTATTACCCTCATCCACAAAGCACTCCATGGCTCAGCACCAGCCTACATCTCCTCTCTGGTCTCAGTCTACCACCCTACCGGTGCCCTCAGTTCTACTAATGACCTGAGGTTAGCATCCTCAATACTCAGAGCCTCCCACTTCCGTCTCCAAGACTTTTCACATGCTTCGTCAATTCTGTGGAATGCACTACCCAGGTTAATACGATTAATTCCCAATCCCCACAGTTTTAAGTGTGCCCTAAAAACGCATTTGTTCAGACTGGCCTATCGCTTCAACGCATTAACCTAACTATCCCTGGCTGGCCCATTCAAAAAACTTAAACCATAATCAGGTTCCTCTGATACACTTTGTGCATTTAAAAGCCCTCTGTGTCTGTACTGTTACATATTTAGGCTGTTAACAGGTTCATGCAGCATTACAGGAACACCCGATCTTTAAACGATGGCTGGTCCGAACAACGAAAGCAATTGTTACCATCCACCTCTTGTGTCTCCCCTTTTTCCTCATAGTTTGTAAGCTTGCGAGCAGGGCCCTCATTACTCTTGGTATCTATTTTGAACGGATTTTTGCTATGCTGTAATGTCTATTGTCTGTACAAATCCCCTTTAAAATTTGTAAAGCGCTGCAGAATATATTGGCGCTATATAAATAAAATTATTATTATTATTATTATTATTATTAACTGTAACCCTAATCCTAACTTTAGCCCCAACCCTAACCCTAATGGGAAAATGGAAATAAATACAATTTTTTTGTTTTATTTTTCCCTAACTAAGGGGGTGATAAAGAGAGGTTTGATTTACTATTTATAGAGGATTTTTATGATTGGCAGCTGTCACACACTAAAAGACATTTTTTATTGCCAAAAAAATAGTTTTTACATCACCACATTCCATTTTTTATTGGTACCATTTTCAGGCACATGACATTTTTTGATCACTTCTTATTCCGATTTTTGTGTGGCAGAATGAACCAAAAAACAGTAATTCATGAATTTCTTTTTATACGTTTATACCGTTCCACATGTGGTAAAATTGATAAAGCAGTTTTATTCTTTGGGTCAGTAAGATGACAGCGATACCTCATTTATATCTTTTTTTATGCTTTGGCGCTTTTATACAAAAAAAAATTTATATAACAAATAATTATTTTTGCATTGCTTTATTGTGAGAACTTTTTTATTTTTCTGGTGATGGAGCTATATGGCTTTTGTTTTTCGGGACAAGATGACGTTTTCAGCGGTACCACGTTTATTTCTATCTGTTTTTCATGGTGTGCTATTTCACTTTTTGTATGATGCGGTTTGATGATAAAGCAACTTTTTTTGCATTTTTTTATGGTATTCACAAGGGTTTAACTAGTGGGACAGTTTTATAGGTTGGGTCGTTACGGACGTGGCGATACTAAATATGTGTACTTTTTTTGTTTAAATTTTTTTAATTCAAATATTTATTTATTGATGGAATAACTATTGATTTTTTTTATTATTTTTTTAAACATTTTTACTATTAAAAAAAATAAATAAATCATTCTTACTTTTATACTGTGTCCCACTATGGGACACTCATTTTGTGAAGGCTGATCGCTTTTATAGAATGCAGATCTGCATGCTATAGACGCTTTCAGCGCTGCAGTTTCTATTACACTGACCTGAGAGACTTCCTGGTCATCACTGCGCATGACAGGAAGTCTCTCTGGTCTGGAGACCCAGATGTCACCATGACGACATCGGGTCTCCATGGCAGCGATCGGGACCCGGCGTCATGCAGCGGGGTTTCCGATCCAAAGGAAGAGGGGCGATTATGTTTGATCGCAGTGTTTTGGGGGTTAAAGTGTCGGGGGCGGTCTGTGAGCGGTCTCCCCCCCGTGAGCGCGGCCGATCGCCTATGATGTACTATTCCGTCCATGGGAATTAAGTCCCAGGTCATATGGAAGGGATAATATATATCCAGCGCCAGAAAGGGGTTAAATGCTTCAATAAGAAAATAAATAAATAAATAAATAAAAAAAGAGGGTCAGAGTCTGTCCATTGCAGCTAATGTACATGTGGATTTCCTGAAACAACAGGAAGTTAAATTCTAAAAAAAATCCCCAGTGGCCAGAGTGAAAATGGCAAGAGTTCCAATTTTTAATAGAGATTGTAATACGGTAAAAAAAAAAAAAAGAAAATTAAATAAAAATACATTTAAAAGAAAAATTGTATTTAAAAAAAATAGGTAATTATCTGAAAAAAGTCTTAAAACATTAGATACCTAAAAAGGTGTGGACAAATGTTTTAAGAGGGTCATAAACTTTCATTGAACAGTATTCCGATTAGCTGTGGTGTAGTTGAAGGTTATGGGCCCCAATGCAGAATCTTCAGCAAGGTCCCCCCATCCATAATGGTATAGTACTGGTCTTCTTATAAAGGGTCAAAAGGGAGCGCTTGGGCTCTTATGCTGTAGGGCCTGGTTTATTTTGTTACTCACTTATATCCGCAGCACACCTCTAAAGTTACACCCCTGATAACCAGGAACTTACGGAAATACAGCCAGGGAACGGTTTCTGAGCAAAATATCCAGTGCAAGGGCTTCTAACTAACACTAACTTCTGCTGCTATTCTCCTATAACCCAGGTAACTGAGGACAAAAAAAGATGCACCCCATGTCTACCGAAAATGTAACTATAATAAAAATTGAAAAAAGTATGTATTTGCTTAATGTATGCATTTAAGATTTAAAACATGCTGCTGGTGCTTAAAGTTTTGGGGATATTTCTACCAATGTCTAAGATTTATATTTACCCCGTCATGACCAGAGGTATTTTCGTTTTTGCCCAACTTCTTCCCAGAGCCATAACTTTTTTTATTTTTTGGTCAAGATGGCCATGTGAGGGCTTGTTTTTTGCGAGAAGAGTTGTACTTTTGAACAACACCATTGGTTTTTAACATATAGTGTACTGGAAAATGGGGGGAAAAAAATCCCAAGTGTGGTGAAACTGCAAAAAAAAAAAAAAAAAGTGCAATTCCACAGTTGTTTTTTGTTTAGTTTCTTTTACCATGTTCAATAAATGCTGAAACTGACCTGTCATTATGATTCACCAGGTCATTGTGAGTTCATAGACACCTAACATGCATAGGTTAATTTTTATTTAAATGTTGAAAAAAAAAAATTCAAACTTTGGTTTTAAAAAAAAAAGCGTCATTTTCCGTTACCCGTAGTGTCTCTATTTTTCATGATCTTGGGCTAGGTGAGGGCTTATTTTTGCGTGCCGAGCTGACGTTTTTATTGATACCATTTTGGCATAGATACGATCTTTTGATCGCCCGTTATTGCATTTTATTTCAATATAGCAGCTACCAAAAAGACGTATTTCTGAAGTTTTAAATTTTTTTCTCGTGACGCCGCTTAGCAATTGGGTTCATTATTTTTTTATATTGATAGATCGGCAATTCTGAACGTGGCGATACCAAACATGCGTATATTTGATTATTATTAGTATTATTTTGAAAGGGGCAAAAGGGGGGTGGATTTGAACTTTTATATTTTTTTTCATATTTAATTTTTTTTTTTTTTCAATGCTTTAATAGTCTCTATGGGAGACTAGTAGCTGCAGTACTTTGATCAGCTCTGCTACATACAGGTGATGATCAGATCTGGTTGTCCTGGGATCACGTGATGGGGCCACCGATGGGCGGGATCTCCGGCACCCTTCCAGAAAGCGCAAGATAAATGCCGCTGTCAGCGACATTTAATGGGTTAACAGGGTTAAGTGTTAGAGGCACATGTCAGCTGTTCGAAACAGCCTACATGTGTCGGGAAAGATGTGGGCGAAAGGGAGAGATTCTGACGTGGGCGTACTATTGCGCCCAATGTCGAAAAGGGGGTTAAACAGTTATTCCATTAAAAAAAATGTTCATAAAAAAATAATATACGTGAAAAAAAGCAACTTTATAATAAATATTATTTGAGAAATTTGCTTCTTTCTCCTCCTGGATTAACCGCTCACTCAAACCAAAGGAACAAAAAACTGTCATCAGTGGTTACAGACTTTCCCATCATAGGCCTAGATGACAAATGCTGCTCATAAAATTCCATGGAGGGAAGGAGGGAGGAGCTGGAGGCAGATACATTCTACTGCAAGTTCTCCTGAAACCACAGTGATACAGGCATTCTGCTGCAAGTTCTCCTGAAACCACAATGATAAAGACATTCTACTGCAAGTTCTCCTGAAAGCACAATGAGGCAGGGATCACACAGCGAGATACGGCCGAGTTTCGCAGGTTAAAACCAAGCTCTGGCACCGGCACTCCAGAGCGGAGCGTGCGGCCGCATAGCAATACATGGAGCTGCACGCTCCACTCTGGAGTGCCGGCGCCAGAGCTTGGTTTTAACCTGCGAGACTCGGCCGTATCTCGCTGTAGTGTGACTCCGGCCTAAAAGACATTCTGCTGCAAGTGCCTCTGAAACCACAACGATACCGGTTTTTACGTACCGGTAATAGGATTTTACAGAGCCACGACAGCACCCCTACGAGAGAGGGGATCCGCCCACCTTCCGGACAGGAACCTACAGGATTTAAAGGAGCGGCCCCCCTCACCACTCCAGTTTGTGTTTCAGAGTATAAGGGACACCGCCATTGAGTTAGTACATAAACATATATACTTAAACATTACTAAATACCATCACCTTCTAAAGAGTGATATTTAAAAGCACACTTTCCCAAAAGGGTGCAGAAACCAGTGATCAACTACGGGGGGAATGTGCGGGTGCTGTCGACAGCACCCCTACGAGAGATTTTCAAAGCTCAATCACCTGGGCGGGACTACAGCACTAAGTACTGTATGGCCAAAAACTAAATTGGCCTCTGAAGATAAATCAAGACGATAATGTCTATAAAAGGTGGAAGGAGATGACCACGTTGCCGCCTTACATATTACGTCTATGGAGACGTCCGCTCTTTCCGCCCAGGATGAGGCCATGGCTCGAGTGGAGTGGGCCCTGATGCCATCTGGTGGTGTCTGGCCCTTAGCAGTATAAGCAAGATATATGGCATCTCTTATCCATCTGGCGATAGACGCCTTACTTACACTCGCCCCCTTCCTTGGATTCTGAAAGGAAACAAACAGAGCCCTACTCTGCCTCCATGGTTCTGTCTTGTGTAGGTATTCTAATAGAGCTCTTCTAACATCTAACATGTGATATTTCTGCTCGTCAGCTGAATTTGGATTGTCACAGAAAGATGGTAAAATTATTTCTTGACTTCTATGAAATTTGGAAGCCACTTTTGGTAGGTATGATGGATCTGGTTTTAACACTATCCTATCCTGAAAGACCATTAAATAAGGAGGATCTATCGATAACGCTTGTAAATCACTCACTCTCCTAGCAGAGGTCAGGGCTACTAAGAAGGCTGTTTTTAAAGTAAAATTTTTGATGGAGACAGAATCTAATGGCTTAAAGGGAGGTTCTGTTAAGGCGTCTAAAACCAAATTTAAATCCCATGGTGGTAATCTAGGAATATACACTGGGCTACTACGTTCAGTGGCCTTAATAAATCGGGAAACCCATCTATTTCCCGCCACATCGCCGTTATATAATGCCCCCAAAGCTGATACTTGGACTCTAAGGGTATTTACCGCCAAGCCCAATTCTCGGCCCTTCTGTAAAAACTCCAGAATAGCCGAAATTGGAACCCTGCCTGAAAAGGGATTATGGTAGAAGGCAAGGAACTTTTTCCAAGTTTTAGCATAGATCTTAGTAGTAACCTCTTTTCGGCTATTTAAAAGGGTAGCTATCAGAGCCTCTGAAAACCCTCTTCTTCTCAATAACTCCCTCTCAAATTCCACGCCGTCAGATGCAGGGGGTGACTGAACGAACCCTGAGAAAGAAGCTCCGGACTGACCGGCAGTACCCAGGGGTCGGTCACAGACATTGCCCTGAGTAACGAGAACCATGCCCTCCTGGGCCAAAAGGGGGCAATCAGGATCACTCTCGCCCTCTCCTCCCTGATCTTCCTGAGGACTATAGGGATCAGACACAGAGGAAAATCCCAGTGTATTTGAAGGGAGTCTATTATACAGGGCTTGTCCGCCACCCGAAGAGAAGCGAACCTCCTGGTCTGTCTGTTCTCTCTCGTTGCAAATAGATCTACAACGGGCAATCCCCATAGGTCTACTATCTGTTTGAACACCCATCGATTTAGAACCCATTCTCCCTGATGCAGAGAATGACGGCTGAGGTAATCTGCCTCTGTGTTGAGCTCTCCCCGAATGTGAACGGCTGACAGAGAGCGAAAGTGAGCCTCGGCTACGTTTAGTATGTCCGTGGTGGTATTCATTAGAGATCTTGACCTTGTACCTCCTTGATGGTTGAGATACGCCACTACTGTTGTGTTGTCTGACTGGACTCTTACATGTGAATCCTGCAGAGATGGTAGCAACCTGAGTAGGGCCTTTTTTTACTGCCGTAAGCTCTTTCCAATTCGAGGACTCTTGAGCCTCTAAGAGAGACCATTGCCCTTGAGTCCAAACATCTCCTATATGAGCTCCGCATCCTATCGGACTGGCATCAGTTGTAACCGTGTTGTCTGGAACTATAATCCAGCGTACTCCTTTCCCTAAATGTCCCCTGTTTAGCCACCATCTCAGACTGTGTAAAGTGGCGGTGGATAGCCTGAGTCTTCCGCCTAATTGCCCTTGAAGACTCCTCTCTGCATCCAAGACCTGGGCCTGCAACACTCAAGTGTGGAATTGAGCCCACTGGACGGCTGGTATGCAAGACGTTAGGGATCCTAGAAGGGACATAGCGTCTCTCAAAGTCAGATCTGGTCTTTTTGTTACCGTACTGACTTTGTGTATAATTCTCTGCTTTTTCTCTTCCGGAAGGAAACATAGTTGCTCTTTCGAATCTAGCAGAATACCCAGGAAAGTCTGAGTCGTTGATGGTTCCAATCTTGATTTTTCCATATTGACTAGCCAACCCAAGTCCTGTAAAGAAGATATTACATGATTTAGGCGACTACTACACTGAAAAAACGAATTTCCCACTACCAGGAAGTCATCCAAGTAGGGTATAATTAACGTATCATGTTCTCTGACATAGGCCATTACTTCCGCAATGACCTTAGTAAACACCCTCGGTGCCATAGATAGACCAAATGGCATTGCAGCAAACTGAAAGTGTCTGACATGGTCGTTTAAGCACACCGCCATTCTAAGGAATTGTTGATGATCCAGGTGAATGGGCAGATGGTAATACGCATCTTTTAAATCCAGGACTGTCATATAACATCTGGAAAAAAGAAGTTTAGTCGCCGTTTTAATAGATTCCATTTTAAAGGCATGGTATTTTAGATGTTTGTTCAATCTCCGTAAATTTATGATGGTTCGGAAGGATCCATCTGGTTTGGAGATCAAAAATAAAGGGGAATAGAACCCTTTCCCCTGCTGATGCTTCGGAACCTCTACCATAACTTCCTTCCGTCTTAACATCTGAATCTCTTTTTCAAGGGCCTTTTGTTGGTCTAAGGAATCAGGGGCAGTCAAGATATAAAAATCAGAAGGTTTTTCCTGGAATTCTAATTTTAACCCTGAATTAATTATACCCAGAACCCAATTGCTCGAAGATATTTTGGCCCACTGAGCATAGAAGTATTTTAACCTGCCCCCTACTGGAAGATCTTTATTAACGATAATTTCTTCTTCTTCTGGAGGAACATGATGAGGCATTAAAGTCCGAACCTTTCTTTTTCGGGTCTGTTGGTTCCCAGTCTCGGTTATGGTAAGGTCTTCGGTATTGGAAGCGTCTCCTGAAGGTATTCCTAAAGGTAGGAGTGAACATTTTAGGAAAACCCTTTTTCCTATCCTCAGCCTTAGCTAGGATGTCATCCAATACCGGGCCAAACAGGTACTCACCCCTACACGGTATTGTACACAGTTTAGCTCTCGCCTGGGCATCCCCTTTCCAGGTCTTAAGCCATAGGGCTCGGTGAGCAGCGTTTGAGAGACCTGCTGATCTTGCTGCTAATTTTAAAGAATCCACCGATGCATCCGCTAAATACGCCACCCCTTCCCGTATTTGTGAAAGGGAGTTCAGCATCTTGTCTCTGGGCACCTTGGATTTCAGCTGTTCCTCCAGCTGGGATATCCATACCATGACGGATCTAGCCGTACACGTGCTAGAGATAGCAGGTTTGAACGCCCCCGCAGATGATTCCCATACTTTTTTCAAAAACATGTCCGCCTTCCTATCCGACGGAACTTTCAGAAGGCCCACGTCCTCCAGCGGCAAAGCACCGGCTTTAGACGTAGAAGCCACCGCTGCGTCCACTTTTGGGACTTTCATCCATTCTGCCAGATCATTGTCGTCAAAGGGATACCTTCTTTTGGCTGATGACAGTAGGAAACCTTTAATCCCGTTTATCCCATTCCCGTTTTATAAGGGTCTTAACTGTATCCACTACCGGGAATGCCTTACGACTCCTCTGGCATAAGCCCGCAAACATTATGTCCTGTGCGGACCTTGGTTCCTTGTTCTCTGCAACACCCATGGTAGCTCGGACTCCTTTAACTAACATATCCATGTTATCCACCGAGAAACAAGGCCTTCCCTCTTCATCTGAGGAGGATGGAGATGAAGAGCGGGAACATTCACCTTCTTGCAGGGACAGACTAGATCCTGGAGATATGTCCCTGCCCGACCTTTCCTGGCGGCTGCCTCTAAGGGAATAGCTTATTTCCTCCCTGATGACCGCTCTAAGGTCTGATGACCGAAGGGGAGCCCCTTCCTCCAAGGTCTGACAGATACAAGCCTGGCAAAGCCTTTTAGTGTAACTGTCAGGCAAAGGAGTCGTGCATAGAGCACATTGCTTGTGCTTAGATTTAGCTGATTTTTTCCCCTAAAACAAAGCACAAATAACAGACCATATCAGCACCAGGTGTTTTGTTAACACTCACCATAAGGCTGATTCTGTGAATACCGGTTCTGGAGGAGTGAGATCCAATTGTGTCGCTGGGGCGCTCGCACGCTGCTGCCCCCATACCACGCTGCAGCTGCTTCTCCTTGAGCGGCCGCTACCACTCTTGCTGCGCTGCTCCGTTCCCTCTCCATGAGGGTGCTTGGCATCCCCTACTGAGGACATTGCTGCACGCATCATTCCATAGACGCCGCTCTTTTACAAAGCTGCAGCGCTCCCCCCCCCCCGGCTTACCCCGGAAGTGTAAGAACTACTTCCGGGTTCACCAACGCCGGTGTGCACCGCGCTCCACTGCGGACCAGGACGGCACTGCCCGACTCCTGGGACGCAATCCACCTGGCCAGACGAGGGGGGGTCTGCAAGCTGCTTCCGAGCCCCCGATTCTGCCGTTCCTAAAGACCGCGCAGAGGCATGGAGGCCCGGGTAAGACTGCTGATCCTTTCCTGCAGGCTCCCGCCGTCCGGACAGGAACCCAAACTGGTGTGGTGAGGGGGACCGCCCCTTTAAATCCTGTAGGTTCCTGTCCGGAAGGTGGGCGGATCCCCTCTCTCGTAGGGGTGCTGTCGTGGCGATAGGAAAACAGACATTCTGCTGCAAGTTCTTCTGAACCACAATGAAACAGATATTCTGCTGCAAGTTCTCCTGAAACCACAGTGATACAGGCATTCTGCTGCAAGTTCTTCTGAAACCACAATGATACAGACATTATGCTGCAAGTTCTCCTGAAGCCACAGTTACAATTTAACGGTCTTACCCAAACAAAATGTTCAAAAGTAAAAGCTGTGGTTGATTAAAAAATAAATAGGGGATGTCTGTTGTCATGGCCACATACCACTGGTTTGATTATCAATGAATACACTGTGCCCACAATTTGGCCATTTGTATTTTGGATGATTAACTATTGAATAACTAGAGGGCTGTTAGTCAATCCAAAATGGTTAATGAACCTGAAAGCAAAAGTGAGGTTTTGCTTTAGGAGAATATCTGTGATCAGAATTAGTATGGAACAAAATGAAAAATGTATTTCCACCTGAATTGTTTATTTAAATTATTTAAATTTTTTATAGTGAGAATAATAACCAAAGAAAAGATGCAAAATGGACCAAAAAACATTTCCCCTTTACAAAAAAAAAGTGACCAATATAGCTGCCTTTCTTTTTCAATAACAATCATATGGGGTCTGTCAGTTTCTTAATCTGTTGAAGATCAACTTTTTGTGCAGCATAAGCCACGGCCTCCCAGACACAGATCCGAGAGGTGACTGTTTTCCTTCATAGTAAATCTCCCATTTAAAGAGGGCTCACGGGTTCTCAATAGGGTTTAGGTCAAGTGAGGAAGGGACCATGTCATTATTCTTTCGTTAGGCTATATTCACACGTTCAGTATATCATATCAGTATTTGTAGCCAAAACCAGGTGAGGAACAATCAGAGGAAAAGTAGAATAGATACACGTCACCACTTCTGTACATTGATAAGAAAGAGAGGGGGCACCACAGATTCCAAGGGATCCAACCAGGTCTATATAATATGAACCATTTCAAAAAAGAAGAGAAAGAAATAGACCAAAAATCGGGGATCACCGGAGGCACGGATCAAGTAAAAAAAGGGCAAATTTTATTCAAAAGTGTATAAACGGACACAGAAAACCACATAGAGCACACATTAAAAACATTTAAAACATTGGTCATCCATGTGACCTATACATGGTACACTTAGGCCCAAAATAGAGCCATCCCCCTGTATGAACCAACTCCCCAGTATCAATAGATGACAAATATAAAGAAAATCCTAACTATTACCGAGTGTGATGTCTATGTGAACAGCACCTTATTTTATCATACAAAAAATATATTGAAAAAGAGAGCTAAATGGCAAGTACACAAATAGTCATATAGCTACCACATTCAGCATATGTCACAATGACTTGTAAGGAGATCCACAATGCCTAGATGCACCATGTTATAGTGAAGGCAGTATCCATGGTGCAAACACATAAAAAAAAAAAAAAAAGAGTCATCTAGACATGAACCCCAATTGCCATAGAAATGAATAAAGATACATATGGAGGTGCAGATAACCAGCCCAGCTGAGGGCACAATCAGGTTCAAAGACTAATAAATCTATTAGCAGAGTAAGTACGAGACTCAATGTGCCAAAGCTGCAGAGACTCCCATGCTGAAGAGGCATACACACAGTTACCAAAGCCTCTGGGGCTGACGAAGCCACTGAGTGTGGCGACACGCGTCGGGTCAGCGTACCCCCTGTCTCCACTCCCCAGGTGGTCCTGAGTGTGTCCAGCAGCCCTTGGCTCTATTTTACATGCCGTGATTGAGCTTTGGTCATCTAGCCCCAGAGGCTTTGGTAACTGTGTGTATGCCTCTTCAGCATGGGAGTCTCTGCAGCTTTGGCACATTGAGTCTCGTACTTACTCTGCTAATAGATTTATTAGTCTTTGAACCTGATTGTGCCCTCAGCTGGGCTGGTTATCTGCACCTCCATATGTATCTTTATTCATTTCTATGGCAATTGAAGTTCATGTCTAGATGACTCTTTTTTTTTTTTTTTTTATGTGTTTGCACCATGGATACTGCCTTCACTATAACATGGTGCATCTAGGCATTGTGGATCTCCTTACAAGTCATTGTGACATATGCTGAATGTGGTAGCTATATGACTATTTGTGTACTTGCCATTTAGCTCTCTTTTTCAATATATTTTTTGTATGATAAAATAAGGTGCTGTTCACATAGACATCACACTCGGTAATAGTTAGGATTTTCTTTATATTTGTCATCTATTGATACTGGGGAGTTGGTTCATACAGGGGGATGGCTCTATTTTGGGCCTAAGTGTACCATGTATAGGTCACATGGATGACCAATGTTTTAAATGTTTTTAATGTGTGCTCTATGTGGTTTTCTGTGTCCGTTTATACACTTTTGAATAAAATTTGCCCTTTTTTTACTTGATCCGTGCCTCCGGTGATCCCCGATTTTTGGTCTATTTCTTTCTCTTCTTTTTTGAAACACTTCTGTACATTGCACTCACTCCTGGTTTTGGCTTATAAATGCTGAGGTAAAATACTGAACGTGGCCTTACGGTCATTATTGACAGCCGAGCAGTGGAGACTTCGATGCTTTGATAGACAAGGGTCCCTCATATAAATCATGGTGTTCTTAAAGGATGTACAATTAGTTGAAGAAAGTGTTATTTAAAAAAAAAAAACTGGAAGAAGGTTTGGGAGATGATTTCGAGTTCATCTTCGTCCCCAAAAGATCCAAATTGCTCATCTTTAATAATACCAAAAAATAGCAATACCCCACCTCAACCTTGCTGGCGACTGAGTGGAAGTGGAGGTCTATACCAGTTACTGATCCAGCCACAAGCCCATCGATCTGGTCCATCAAAAGTCACTTATCACATCAGTCCGTAAAACCTTTTGAATCAATTAATATCTGAAGACAGATTTTTCAGCCTTGATGTTTCACCTTCTGTATCACCTTCTGTATCTTGCACTGTGGTGGTCGATTTCAGCCTCCTTGCTTCGGCCATGTCTCTGAGCACTGAACACCTTGTACTTCTGTGTCTTGCTCAGTAGTGGTCGGTTTCAGCCTTTCTTACCTCAGTTATGTCTCTAAGCACTGGACACCTTGTACTTCTGTGTCATGTATAGTGGTGATCAGGATTCAGTCCTCCTTACCTCGGCCATGTCTCTGAGCACTGAACACCTTGTACTTCTGTGTCTTGTTCAGTAGTGGTCGGTTTCAGCCTTCCTTACCTCTGCCATGTATCTGAGAACAAAACACCTTGTACTTCTGTGTCTTGCTCAGTGGTGGTCGGGTTTCAGCCTCCTTACCTCGGCCATGTCTCTGAGCACTGTTCACCTTGTACTTCTGTGTCTTGCTCAGTGGTGGTCGGGTTTCAGCCTCCTTACCTCAGCCATGTCTCTGAGCACTGTTCACCTTGTACTTCTGTGTCTTGCTCAGTGGTGGTCGGGTTTCAGCCTTCCTTACCTCTGCCATGTCTCTGAGCACTGATCACCTTGTACTTCTGTGTCTTGCTCAGTGGTGGTCGGGTTTCAGCCTCCTTACCTCGGCCATGTCTCTGAGCACTGTTCACCTTGTACTTCTGTGTCTTGCTCAGTGGTGGTCGGGTTTCAGCCTCCTTACCTCAGCCATGTCTCTGAGCACTGAACACCTTGTACTTCTGTATCTTGCTCAGTGGTGGTCGGGTTTCAGCCTCCTTACCTCGGCCATGTGTCTGAGCACTGATCACCTTGTACTTCTGTGTCTTGCTCAGTGGTGGTCGGGTTTCAGCCTCCTTACCTCGGCCATGTCTCTGAGCACTGTTCACCTTGTACTTCTGTGTCTTGCTCAGTGGTGGTCGGGTTTCAGCCTCCTTACCTCAGCCATGTCTCTGAGCACTGATCACCTTGTACTTCTGTGTCTTGCTCAGTGGTGGTCGGGTTTCAGCCTCCTTACCTCGGCCATGTCTCTGAGCACTGTTCACCTTGTACTTCTGTGTCTTGCTCAGTGGTGGTCGGGTTTCAGCCTCCTTACCTCAGCCATGTCTCTGAGCACTGAACACCTTGTACTTCTGTATCTTGCTCAGTGGTGGTCGGGTTTCAGCCTCCTTACCTCGGTCATGTGTCTGAGCACTGATCACCTTGTACTTCTGTGTCTTGCTCAGTGGTGGTCGGGTTTCAGCCTCCTTACCTCGGCCATGTCTCTGAGCACTGTTCACCTTGTACTTCTGTGTCTTGCTCAGTGGTGGTCGGGTTTCAGCCTCCTTACCTCAGCCATGTCTCTGAGCACTGAACACCTTGTACTTCTGTATCTTGCTCAGTGGTGGTCGGTAGGGTTGAGCGAAACGGGTCGAACATTTTCAAAAGTCGCCGACTTTTGGCTAAGTCGGGGTTTCATGAAACCCGATCCGACCCCTGTGCGGGGTCGGCCATGCGGTACGCGACTTTCGCGCCAAAGTCGCGTTTCAATGACGCGAAAAGCGCCATTTCTCAGCCAATGAAGGTAAACGCAGAGTGTGGGCAGCGTGATGACATAGGTCCTGGTCCCCACCATCTTAGAGAAGGGCATTGCAGTGATTGGCTTGCTGTCTGCGACGTCACAGGGGCTATAAAGAGGCGTTCCCGCCGACCGCCATCTTACTGCTGCTGATCTGAGCTTAGGGAGAGGTTGCTGCCGCTTTGTCAGAAGCAGGGATAGCGTTAGGCAGGGTCCATTAACCACAAAACCGCTTGTGCTGCAGCGATTTGCACTGTCCAACACCACCCTCGGTGTGCAGGGACAGTGGAATTTTTTTTTTTTTTTTTTTCCCCTCAGCGCTGTAGCTCATTGGGCTGCCCTAGAAGGCTCCCTGATAGCTGCATTGCTGTGTGTACGCCGCTGTGCAAACCAACTGCTTTTTTCAAAGCACAAATCCTCTTGTTCCTTCCTTTCTGCACAGCTATCTTTTTTGTTTGTCCACACTTTTTATTTCATTTGTGCATCAGTCCACTCCTTATTGCTGCCTGCCATACCTGGCTGAGATTACTGCAGGCAGGGAGATAGTAGCTGCCTGCCATACCTGGCTGAGATTACTGCAGGCAGGGAGATAGTAATTGTAGGACATTCCCTGTTTTTTTTTTTTTTTTTTTTTTGGTGGGAGATTAAGATTGGCAATTTGGCATTTCTGCTAGAGTGCCATCCCTGTGTGTGCCATCTCTCTCACATAGTGGGCCATAGAAAGCCTTTTCATTTTTCTGTATTTTTTTTTGTGGGGTGTATAAATTCTCCCTGATAAAAATACAGTGGGAGATTAATATTGGCCTTTGGGCTTGTGTGCCAGTCCTGAGTGTGCCATCTCTCTCACAAATAGTGGGCCATAGAAAGCCTATTTATTTTTTTTTTTGGTTTTATAAATTCTCCCTGAAAAAAAGGGAGATTAATATTGGCCTCTGGGCTTGTGTGCCAGTCCTGAGCGTGCCATCTGTGCCAGCCAGCCCTGAGCGTGCCATCTCTCTCACAAATAGTGGGCCATAGAAAGCCTATTTAATTTTTTTTTTTGTTTTATAAATTTTCCCTGAAAAAAGGGAGATTAATATTGGCCTCTGGGCTTGTGTGCCAGTTGTGAGCGTGCCATCTGTGCCAGTCCTGAGCGTGCCATCTCTCTCACAAATAGTGGGCCATAGAAAGCCTATTTAAATATTTTTTTGGTTTTATAAATTCTCCCAGAAAAAAAGGGAGATTAATATTGGCCTCTGGGCTTGTGTGCCAGTCCTGAGCGTGCCATCTGTGCCAGCCAGCCCTGAGCGTGCCATCTCTCTCACAAATAGTGGGCCATAGAAAGCCTATTTAATTTTTTTTTTTGTTTTATAAATTTTCCCTGAAAAAAGGGAGATTAATATTGGCCTCTGGGCTTGTGTGCCAGTTGTGAGCGTGCCATCTGTGCCAGTCCTGAGCGTGCCATCTCTCTCACAAATAGTGGGCCATAGAAAGCCTATTTAAATATTTTTTTGGTTTTATAAATTCTCCCAGAAAAAAAGGGAGATTAATATTGGCCTCTGGGCTTCTGTGCCAGTCCTGAGCGTGCCATCTGTGCCAGTCCTGAGCGTCCCATCTCTCTCACAAATAGTGGGCCATAGAAAGCCTATTTTATTTTTTTTTTGGGTTTTAGAAATTCTCCCTGAAAAAAGGGAGATTAATATTGGCCTCTGGGCTTGTGTGCCAGTTGTGAGCGTGCCATCTGTGCCAGTCCTGAGCGTGCCATCTCTCTCACAAATAGTGGGCCATAGAAAGCCTATTTAAATATTTTTTTGGTTTTATAAATTCTCCCAGAAAAAAAGGGAGATTAATATTGGCCTCTGGGCTTCTGTGCCAGTCCTGAGCGTGCCATCTGTGCCAGTCCTGAGCGTCCCATCTCTCTCACAAATAGTGGGCCATAGAAAGCCTATTTTATTTTTTTTTTGGGTTTCAGAAATTCTCCCTGGAAAAAAAAAGGGAGATTAATATTGCCCTTTGGGCTTGTGTGCCAGTACTAAGCGTTCCATCTCTCTCTCTCTCTCAGTCAGTGGGCCATAGAACGCATATTTTTGGTTTTATTTGTTTTCTAAATTCTCCCTGAAAAAATCATTTTATTTTATTTGGTTTCTAAATTCTTCCTGATAAAATCATATTTTTTTTATTATTTTTTTTTCTAAAGTCTCCCTGAAAAAAAAAAAAAAAAAACAACCAAAAAAACAGTGGGAGATTAATATTGGCCTTTCTGCTTGTGTGCCAGTCTTGACTCCTGGGTGTGCCATCTCTCTCTCTCTCTCTCTCTCTCTCTCTCCAATTGTGGTCCATAGAAAGCCTATATTTTTTTTTCCTTGATTTGGGTTCTAAAATCTACCAGAGAAAATAACTACATCAATCATTGGTAGAAAAATATTGGCCTCTGGGTTTGTGTGCCACTCCTGACTCCTGTGTGCGTCATCTCTCAGTCAGTGGGCCATAGAACGCCTATTTTTGGTTTTATTTGTTTTCTAAATTCTCCCTGAAAAAATTATTTTATTTTATTTGGTTTCTAAATTCTTCCTGATAAAATCATATTTTTTTTATTATTTTTTTTTCTAAAGTCTCCCTGAAAAAAAAAAAAAAAAACAGTGGGAGATTAATATTGGCCTTTCTGCTTGTGTGCCAGTCTTGACTCCTGGGTGCGTCATCTCTCAGTCAGTGGGCCATAGAACGCCTATTTTTGGTTTTATTTGTTTTATAAATTCTCCCTGAAAAAATCATTTTATTTTATTTGGTTTCTAAATTCTTCCTGATAAAATCATATTTTTTTTATTATTTTTTTTTCTAAAGTCTCCCTGAAAAAAAAAAAAAAAAAACAACCAAAAAAAACAGTGGGAGATTAATATTGGCCTTTCTGCTTGTGTGCCAGTCTTGACTCCTGGGTGCGTCATCTCTCAGTCAGTGGGCCATAGAACGCCTATTTTTGGTTTTATTTGTTTTATAAATTCTCCCTGAAAAAATCATTTTATTTTATTTGGTTTCTAAATTCTTCCTGATAAAATCATATTTTTTTTATTATTTTTTTTTCTAAAGTCTCCCTGAAAAAAAAAAAAAAAAAAACAACCAAAAAAAAAAAAAGGGAGATTAATATTGGCCTTTCTGCTTGTGTGCCAGTCTTGACTCCTGGGTGTGCCATCTCTCTCTCTCTCTCTCTCCAATTGTGGTCCATAGAAAGCCTACATTTTTTTTCCTTGATTTGGGTTCCAAAATCTACCAGAGAAAATAACTCCATCAATCATTGGTAGAAAAATATTGGCCTCTGGGCTTGTGTGCCACTCCTGATTCCTGTGTGCGTCATCTCTCACTCAGTGGCCCATAGAAAGCATATAGTTTGTTACATTTGTTTTCTAAATTCTCCCTGCAAAAATCTATTTTTTTTTTTTTGGGGGGTTTCTAAAGTGTTCCTGAAAAAAATAAAAATAAAAAAAAAATAATAGTGTGACATTAATATTAACATTTGTGCTTCAGTGACAGTCCTGCGTGTGGGGCATCTCTCTAATTTGCAGCCACCAAAAAAAGAGTGTGTAACATTGGGCCTGATTTTCGCTGTGGTCTCACCAACCTGTAAAGGGGTAGCTAAATCATACTGAAGTTATAGCTCACCGTGTAAGTTGTGTGACTGCAACAAATAACGTTAGTTTGGTTACGTTTTTAAAACAATGAGGAAGTCTAGTGGAAGAGGTCGTGGCCGGGGGCGTTCATTGTCAGCTGGTAATGAGGGTAGTGGTAGTGGTGGAGCATCAGGTGGTCGTGGGGGAAAAAATATTGCACCTAAGTCTGGAGCTGTGGAGCCAGGTTCGTCGTCCGGCTACACAAGGCCTCGAACGCTCCCTTTTCTGGGATTAGGAAAACCGCTTTTAAAGCCGGAGCAGCAAGAGCAAGTTTTGGCTTATCTTGCTGACTCAGCCTCTAGCTCTTTTGCCTCATCTCGTGAAACTGGTAAAAGTAAAAGCAGCGCGTCGTTAGTGGATGTTCACGGTCAGGGACAAGTCACTTCCTTGTCCTCTTCAGCAAAAACAACAACAGAGAAGAATGCAGCAGGCGACACAACGGGTTACTCCATGGAGCTCTTTACACATACCGTCCCTGGCTTAGAAAGTGAAGCAGTTAACAGTCCATGCCCATTACAAATTGAATCTGACATGGAGTGCACTGACGCACAGCCACAGCCAGACTACTATGCTGGTCCTTTGACTCAGACCACAACATTGCCCTCGCAGGGTGCTGATCAAGAATCAGACCCTGATGAGACTATGTTGCCCCATCACGAACGCTATACCACCGAACGACACGGTGACACAGACGAAGTTGCGCAGGAGGTACAAGAAGAGTTATTAGATGACCCAGTTCTTGACCCCGATTGGCAGCCATTGGGGGAACAGGGTGCAGGCGGCAGCAGTTCTGAAGCAGAGGAGGAGGAGGGGCCGCAACAGGCATCAACATCGCCACAGGTTCCATCTGCCGGGCCCGTATCTTGCCCAAAACGCGTGGCAAAGCCAAAACCTGGTGGAGGACAGCGTGGCCATCCGGTTAAAGCTCAGTCTGCAATGCCTGAAAAGGTATCCGATGCTAGAAAGAGTGCAGTCTGGCATTTTTTTAAACAACATCCAATTGATCAGCGCAAAGTCATCTGTCAAAAATGTTCTACTTCCTTAAGCAGAGGTCAGAATCTGAAAAGTCTCAATACTAGTTGCATGCATAGACATTTAACCACCATGCATTTGAAAGCTTGGACTAACTACCAAACGTCCCTTAAGGTTGTTGCACCCTCGGCCAATGAAGCTAGTCATCAACGCAACATCCCTTCCGGCAGTGTAGGACCACCATTTAGCGCACCACCTGCTGTATCTGTGCAGGTATCTTTGCCAGGCCAAAGCAGTCAGGGTCAGGGAATCACCAGTTTCGTAGTAGGAAACACTGCATCTAGGGCACCGGCGGCAACAATACCATCTCCCACCGTCTCTCAGTCTGCCATGTCCACCGGCACCCCCGCTAGTTCCACGATCTCCAGCTCTCCAGTCCAGCTCACCCTACATGAGACTATGGTTAGAAAAAGGAAATACTTAGCCTCGCATCCGCGTACACAGGGTTTGAACGCCCACATAGCTAGACTAATCTCGTTAGAGATGATGCCCTACCGGTTAGTTGAAAGCGAAGCTTTCAAAGACCTGATGGACTACGCTGTACCACGCTACGAGCTACCCAGTCGACACTTTTTTTCCAGAAAAGCCATCCCAGCCCTCCACCAGCATGTTAAAGAGCGCATCGTCCATGCACTCAGGCAATCTGTGAGCACAAAGGTGCACCTGACAACAGATGCATGGACCAGTAGGCATGGCCAGGGACGTTACGTGTCCATCACGGCACACTGGGTAAATGTGGTGGATTCAGGGTCCACAGGGGACAGCAAGTTTGGGACAGTTCTGCCTAGCCCACGGTCTAGTAAACAGTTGTCTGTAGCCGTTCGCACCCCCTCCTCCTCCTCCTCCTCGTCCTCCTGCAGAAGCAAGAGCTCGTCCACAGACCGCAGTCGCACAAACACTCCATCCGCACCTGCCACTGTTGCACACCAGGTCTCCCATTATGGGGCAGCTACTGGCATACGTCAGCAGGCTGTATTGGCTATGAAGTGTTTGGGCGACAATAGACACACCGCGGAAGTTCTGTCCGAGTTCTTGCAGCAAGAAACGCAGTCGTGGCTGGGCACTGTAGATCTTGAGGCAGGCAAGGTAGTGAGTGATAACGGAAGGAATTTCATGGCTGCCATCTCCCTTTCCCAACTGAAACACATTCCTTGCCTGGCTCACACCTTAAACCTGGTGGTGCAGTGCTTCCTGAAAAGTTATCCGGGGTTATCCGACCTGCTCCTCAAAGTGCGTGGACTTTGCGCACATATCCGCCGTTCGCCTGTACACTCCAGCCGTATGCAGACCTATCAGCGTTCTTTGAACCTTCCCCAGCATCGCCTAATCATAGACGTTGCAACAAGGTGGAACTCAACACTGCACATGCTTCAGAGACTGTGCGAACAGAGGCGGGCTGTTATGTTTTTGTGGGAGGATACACATACACGGGCAGGCAGTAGGATGGCAGACATGGAGTTGTCAGGTGTGCAGTGGTCGAAGATTCAAGACATGTGTCAAGTCCTTCAGTGTTTTGAGGAATGCACACGGCTGGTTAGTGCAGACAACGCCATAATAAGCATGAGCATCCCCCTAATGCGTCTGCTGATGCAAAGTTTGACGCACATAAAGGATCAGGCGTCTGCACCAGAGGAAGAGGAAAGCCTTGATGACAGTCAGCGATTGTCTGGTCAGGGCAGTGTACATGACGAGGTACCGGGCGAAGAGGAGGTGGAGGATGAGGAGGATGATGGGGATGAGTATATTTTTAATGAGGAAGCTTTCCCGGGGGCACGGGAAATTGGTGGCGTGGCAAGGCCGGGTTCTGGTTTTTTGAGGGACACAAGTGACGTAGATTTGCCTGCAACTGCCCCTCAACCAAGCACAACCGCAGATTTGACAACGGGAACTTTGGCCCACATGGCGGATTATGCCTTGCGTATCCTCAAAAGGGACACACGCATTACAAAAATGATGAACGATGACGATTACTGGTTGGCCTGCCTCCTTGATCCTCGCTATAAAGGCAAATTGCAAAATATTATGCCACATGAGAACTTGGAACTAATATTAGCAACAAAACAATCAACTCTTGTTGACCGTTTGCTTCTGGCATTCCCTGCACACAGCGCCCGTGATCGTTCTCACACGAGCTCCAGGGGCCAGCAGACCAGAGGTGTTAGAGGGGCAGAAATCAGAAGTGGCGTTGGACAGAGGGGTTTTCTGACCAGGTTGTGGAGTGATTTTTCTATGACCGCAGACAGGACAGGTACTGCAGCATCAATTCAAAGTGACAGGAGACAACATTTGTCCAGTATGGTTACAAACTATTTTTCATCCCTTATCGACGTTCTCCCTCAACCGTCATTCCCATTTGATTACTGGGCATCCAAATTAGACACCTGGCCAGAATTGGCAGAATATGCATTGCAGGAGCTTGCTTGCCCGGCAGCTAGTGTCCTATCAGAAAGAGTATTCAGTGCTGCAGGTTCAATACTAACAGAAAAAAGGACTCGTCTGGCTACCCAAAATGTAGATGATCTAACCTTCATTAAAATGAACCACAACTGGATTTCAAAATCTTTTGCCCCACCCTGCCCGGCTGACACCTAGCTTTCCTATGAAAAGGTCTTGCCTGTGGACTATTCTGAATGACTTTTCCAATCTCGTAATTTTCTTCACCTGATTGTCCAGCATACGACATGTTTCCACCTCACGAAATGGCCAAACTCCCCACACGGGGCCGTGCTATCGCCACTTTGCGCTTGGACCCTTGAGAGTGCTGTTTGTCTGAAGAGGTGGGTGTGGCCGCTTTTGGTCGACGGCACTGCCACTGGGTCCCTCATAGTACAATAAAGTGTCTCTGGCGGTGGTGGTGCGCACCCAACGTCAGACACACCGTTGTAATATGAGGGGCCCTGTGCCTGTACCGCCGGCCACAAGACAGTTCCCCCCCCCAGCTCAAACAGTGCTCTACCACTAGCAAAATTATCTCTCACAGCTTCACCAATGTGTAGTCTAGCCGCTGACATCCTTCAATGCCTGGCACTGACAATACCATTGTTTTGACATTTTTGTTATGTTAGGCCTTCGAAGCCTGTCTGCGGTCCCTTCTTTCTACAACTACTACACTGACCAGGCCACTGCTGGCCGTGTTACCCTGGAACCAATTTAAAAGTGCCTACAGTCAGCCCAATTTTGTTATGTTAGGCCTTCGAAGACTGTCTGCCGTCACTCCTTCCACTAGACTTCCACTGACCATACACTGCTGCCCATGTACCCCTGGAACCAATTTAAAGTGCCTACAGCCAGCCCAATTTTGTTATGTTAGGCCTTCGAAGCCTGTCTGCGGTCACTCCTTCCACTAGACTTCCACTGACCAGACCACTGCTGCCCGTGTACCCGTGGAACCAATTTAAAAGTGCCTACAGCCAGCCCAAGTTTGTTATGTTAGGCCTTGGAAGCCTGTCTGCGGTCACTCCTTCCACTAGACTTCCACTGACCAGACCACTGCTGCCCGTGTACCCCTGGAACCAATTTAAAAGTGCCTACAGCCAGCCCAAGTTTGTTATGTTAGGCCTTGGAAGCCTGTCTGCGGTCACTCCTTCCACTAGACTTCCACTGACCAGACCACTGCTGCCCGTGTACCCCTGGAACCAATTTAAAATTGCCTACAGCCATGTGTTATTATTTTAGGCCTTCGATGCCTGTCTGCGGTCACTCCTTCCACTAGGCCTCCACTGACCACACCACTGCTGCCCGTGTACCCCTGGAACCAATTTAAAATTGCCTACAGCCAGCCCAATTTTTTTATTTTAGGCCTTCGATGCCTGTCTGCGGTCCATTCTTTCAACTACTACTACACTGACCAGGTCACTGCTGTCCGTGTACCCCTGTAACCAATTTAAAATTGCCTACAGCCATGTGTTATTATTTTAGGCCTTCGATGCCTGTCTGCGGTCCATTCTTTCAACTACTACTACACTGACCAGGTCACTGCTGTCCGTGTACCCCTGGAACCAATTTAAAATTGCCTACAGCCAGCCCAAGTTTGTTATGTTAGGCCTTGGAAGCCTGTCTGCGGTCACTCCTTCCACTAGACTTCCACTGACCAGACCACTGCTGCCCGTGTACCCCTGGAACCAATTTAAAAGTGCCTACAGCCAGCCCAAGTTTGTTATGTTAGGCCTTGGAAGCCTGTCTGCGGTCACTCCTTCCACTAGACTTCCACTGACCAGACCACTGCTGCCCGTGTACCCCTGGAACCAATTTAAAAGTGCCTACAGCCAGCCCAAGTTTGTTATGTTAGGCCTTCTAAGCCTGTCTGCGGTCCATTCTTTCAACTACTACTACACTGACCAGGTCACTGCTGCCCGTGTACCCCTGGAACCAATTTAAAATTGCCTACAGCCAGCCCAATTTTTTTATTTTAGGCCTTCGATGCCTGTCTGCGGTCCATTCTTTCAACTACTACTACACTGACCAGGTCACTGCTGCCCGTGTACCCCTGGAACCAATTTAAAATTGCCTACAGCCAGCCCAATTTTTTTATTTTAGGCCTTCGATGCCTGTCTGCGGTCCATTCTTTCAACTACTACTACACTGACCAGGTCACTGCTGTCCGTGTACTCCTGGAACCAATTTAAAATTGCCTACAGCCATGTGTTATTATTTTAGGCCTTCGATGCCTGTCTGCGGTCACTCCTTCCACTAGGCCTCCACTGACCACACCACTGCTGCCCGTGTACCCCTGGAACCAATTTAAAATTGCCTACAGCCAGCCCAATTTTTTTATTTTAGGCCTTCGATGCCTGTCTGCGGTCCATTCTTTCAACTACTACTACACTGACCAGGTCACTGCTGTCCGTGTACCCCTGTAACCAATTTAAAATTGCCTACAGCCATGTGTTATTATTTTAGGCCTTCGATGCCTGTCTGCGGTCCATTCTTTCAACTACTACTACACTGACCAGGTCACTGCTGTCCGTGTACCCCTGGAACCAATTTAAAATTGCCTACAGCCATGTGTTATTATTTTAGGCCTTCGATGCCTGTCTGCGGTCACTCCTTCCACTAGGCCTCCACTGACCACACCACTGCTGCCCGTGTACCCCTGGAACCAATTTAAAATTGCCTACAGCCAGCCCAATTTTTTTATTTTAGGCCTTCGATGCCTGTCTGCGGTCCATTCTTTCAACTACTACTACACTGACCAGGTCACTGCTGTCCGTGTACCCCTGTAACCAATTTAAAATTGCCTACAGCCATGTGTTATTATTTTAGGCATTCGATGCCTGTCTGCGGTCCATTTTTTCAACTACTACTACACTGACCAGGTCACTGCTGCCCGTGTACCCCTGGAACCAATTTAAAATTGCCTACAGCCATGTGTTATTATTTTAGGCCTTCGATGCCTGTCTGCGGTCACTCCTTCCACTAGGCCTCCACTGACCACACCACTGCTGCCCGTGTACCCCTGGAACCAATTTAAAATTGCCTACAGCCAGCCCAATTTTTTTATTTTAGGCCTTCGATGCCTGTCTGCGGTCCATTCTTTCAACTACTACTACACTGACCAGGTCACTGCTGCCCGTGTACCCCTGGAACCAATTTAAAATTGCCTACAGCCAGCCCAATTTTTTTATTTTAGGCCTTCGATGCCTGTCTGCGGTCCATTCTTTCAACTACTACTACACTGACCAGGTCACTGCTGTCCGTGTACCCCTGGAACCAATTTAAAATTGCCTACAGCCATGTGTTATTATTTTAGGCCTTCGATGCCTGTCTGCGGTCACTCCTTCCACTAGGCCTCCACTGACCACACCACTGCTGCCCGTGTACCCCTGGAACCAATTTAAAATTGCCTACAGCCAGCCCAATTTTTTTATTTTAGGCCTTCGATGCCTGTCTGCGGTCCATTCTTTCAACTACTACTACACTGACCAGGTCACTGCTGTCCGTGTACCCCTGTAACCAATTTAAAATTGCCTACAGCCATGTGTTATTATTTTAGGCCTTCGATGCCTGTCTGCGGTCCATTCTTTCAACTACTACTACACTGACCAGGTCACTGCTGTCCGTGTACCCCTGGAACCAATTTAAAATTGCCTACAGCCATGTGTTATTATTTTAGGCCTTCGATGCCTGTCTGCGGTCACTCCTTCCACTAGGCCTCCACTGACCACACCACTGCTGCCCGTGTACCCCTGGAACCAATTTAAAAGTGCCTACAGCCAGCCCAAGTTTGTTATGTTAGGCCTTGGAAGCCTGTCTGCGGTCACTCCTTCCACTAGACTTCCACTGACCAGACCACTGCTGCCCGTGTACCCCTGGAACCAATTTAAAAGTGCCTACAGCCAGCCCAAGTTTGTTATGTTAGGCCTTGGAAGCCTGTCTGCGGTCACTCCTTCCACTAGACTTCCACTGACCAGACCACTGCTGCCCGTGTACCCCTGGAACCAATTTAAAAGTGCCTACAGCCAGCCCAAGTTTGTTATGTTAGGCCTTGGAAGCCTGTCTGCGGTCACTCCTTCCACTAGACTTCCACTGACCAGACCACTGCTGCCCGTGTACCCCTGGAACCAATTTAAAAGTGCCTACAGCCAGCCCAAGTTTGTTATGTTAGGCCTTCTAAGCCTGTCTGCGGTCCATTCTTTCAACTACTACTACACTGACCAGGTCACTGCTGCCCGTGTACCCCTGGAACCAATTTAAAATTGCCTACAGCCAGCCCAATTTTTTTATTTTAGGCCTTCGATGCCTGTCTGCGGTCCATTCTTTCAACTACTACTACACTGACCAGGTCACTGCTGCCCGTGTACCCCTGGAACCAATTTAAAATTGCCTACAGCCAGCCCAATTTTTTTATTTTAGGCCTTCGATGCCTGTCTGCGGTCCATTCTTTCAACTACTACTACACTGACCAGGTCACTGCTGTCCGTGTACCCCTGGAACCAATTTAAAATTGCCTACAGCCATGTGTTATTATTTTAGGCCTTCGATGCCTGTCTGCGGTCACTCCTTCCACTAGGCCTCCACTGACCACACCACTGCTGCCCGTGTACCCCTGGAACCAATTTAAAATTGCCTACAGCCAGCCCAATTTTTTTATTTTAGGCCTTCGATGCCTGTCTGCGGTCCATTCTTTCAACTACTACTACACTGACCAGGTCACTGCTGTCCGTGTACCCCTGTAACCAATTTAAAATTGCCTACAGCCATGTGTTATTATTTTAGGCCTTCGATGCCTGTCTGCGGTCCATTCTTTCAACTACTACTACACTGACCAGGTCACTGCTGTCCGTGTACCCCTGGAACCAATTTAAAATTGCCTACAGCCATGTGTTATTATTTTAGGCCTTCGATGCCTGTCTGCGGTCACTCCTTCCACTAGGCCTCCACTGACCACACCACTGCTGCCCGTGTACCCCTGGAACCAATTTAAAATTGCCTACAGCCAGCCCAATTTTTTTATTTTAGGCCTTCGATGCCTGTCTGCGGTCCATTCTTTCAACTACTACTACACTGACCAGGTCACTGCTGTCCGTGTACCCCTGTAACCAATTTAAAATTGCCTACAGCCATGTGTTATTATTTTAGGCATTCGATGCCTGTCTGCGGTCCATTTTTTCAACTACTACTACACTGACCAGGTCACTGCTGCCCGTGTACCCCTGGAACCAATTTAAAATTGCCTACAGCCATGTGTTATTATTTTAGGCCTTCGATGCCTGTCTGCGGTCACTCCTTCCACTAGGCCTCCACTGACCACACCACTGCTGCCCGTGTACCCCTGGAACCAATTTAAAATTGCCTACAGCCAGCCCAATTTTTTTATTTTAGGCCTTCGATGCCTGTCTGCGGTCCATTCTTTCAACTACTACTACACTGACCAGGTCACTGCTGCCCGTGTACCCCTGGAACCAATTTAAAATTGCCTACAGCCATGTGTTATTATTTTAGGCCTTCGATGCCTGTCTGCGGTCACTCCTTCCACTAGGCCTCCACTGACCACACCACTGCTGTCCGTGTACCCCTGGAACCAATTTAAAATTGCCTACAGCCATGTGTTATTATTTTAGGCCTTCGATGCCTGTCTGCGGTCCATTCTTTCAACTACTACTACACTGACCAGGGCACTGCTGGCCGTGTACCCCTGGAACCAACATCAGAAAATATAAAAATAAGTATTTTGCTTATAAAAAAGAAAATACTGGTGAGATATCAAATGCAGACATTTTAACATTAAAAACAAACACACAACTCTAATCTGGTACAGTACTAAAAATGGCCACCAGCTACAATTACTTTCTCCTGCAAGTAGTTAACTGAAAGTTTTTTTAAATTGAAAACACACATATGGCATCCACCGAGTGTTGTCCTGTCGCGTCTTCTTTATATTATTGCCGAGAAGATGCAAAATAATGAAAATAATAAAATCATTAATTACCAAAATAATAGAGAAAGTCAACACCACATTGCAAATAAACATTCATTCCAAATAAAGAAGCAGGGCGCGTCCGAGGGTGAGTATATACCTAATAAGAATATAATCACCCTCGGACGCGCAATGCTTATTTCCAACAGCCTTCCTTCCTAAGAATCAGCCCTTCCGTCGTGTAGAGAGACGTTGTGTTACACTCCAAGGTGTTCCCCAGGTTGCCTTTCCTGAGCTTCGATCTTCCGGCTCTCGTTTAGTAGTTCTTGGAAACTACTCTGCATTAGGCCTTCAAATTGGGTATGGGGTGTAGAGAGATGGTGTGTTCCACTCCAAGGTGTTCCCCAGGTTGCCTTTCCTGAGCTTCGATCTTCCGGCTCTCGTTTAGTAGTTGTTGGAAACTACGCTGCATTAGGCCTTCAAATTGGGTATGGGGTGTAGCGAGAGGGTGTGTTACACTCCAAGGTGTTCCCCAGGTTGCCTTTCCTGAGCTTCGATCTTCCGGCTCTCGTTTAGTAGTTCTTGGAAACTACACTGCATTAGGCCTTCAAATTGGGTATGGGGTGTAGAGAGAGGGTGTGTTACACTCCAAGGTGTTCCCCAGGTTGCCTTTCCTGAGCTTCGATATTCCGGCTCTCGTTTAGTAGTTGTCGGAAACTACGCTGCATTAGGCCTACAAATTGGGTATGGGGTGTAGAGAGAGGGTGTGTTACACTCCAAGGTGTTCCCCAGGTTGCCTTTCCTGAGCTTCGATCTTCATGCTCTCGTTTAGTAGTTGTCGGAAACTACGCTGCATTAGGCCTACAAATTGGGTATGGGGTGTAGAGAGAGGGTTTGTTACACTCCAAGGTGTTCCCCAGGTTGCCTTTCCTGAGCTTCGATCTTCCGGCTCTCGTTTAGTAGTTGTTGGAAACTACGCTGCATTAGGCCTTCAAATTGGGTATGGGGTGTAGCGAGAGGGTGTGTTACACTCCAAGGTGTTCCCCAGGTTGCCTTTCCTGAGCTTCGATCTTCCGGCTCTCGTTTAGTAGTTGTTGGAAACTACGCTGCATTAGGCCTTCAAATTGGGTATGGGGTGTAGCGAGAGGGTGTGTTACACTCCAAGGTGTTCCCCAGGTTGCCTTTCCTGAGCTTCGATCTTCCGGCTCTCGTTTAGTAGTTCTTGGAAACTACACTGCATTAGGCCTTCAAATTGGGTATGGGGTGTAGAGAGAGGGTGTGTTACACTCTAAGGTGTTCCCCAGGTTTCCTTGCCATTGCTTCGGTCTTCCGACTCTCGTTTAGTAGTTGTAGAAAAGTACACTGCATTAGGCCATACAAAATGGGTATGGGGTGGAGAGAGATGGTGTGTTACACTCCAAGGTGTTCCCCAGGTTGCCTTTCCTGAGCTTCTATCTTCAGGCTCTCATTAAATTGTGGTTAAATGGAACAACTGCATTTGGCGTACTAGTTGGTTTGGGGCCTACTATCGGTGTCTGCCACTCCTTGCTGTTCTCCTCCACTGAACAAAGCTGTGCCGCCTGTTTACTACGGTTGCCAATTTTGAACTGCATTTCGACTACTTACTGATTTGGCCCTACTCTCTGTGTCAGCCTCTCATTCCAGTTGTCCTCCACTGCAATGCCCCCTGGTTATTCCTGTGTTACCAATTTTGAACTGCATTTAGCCCACTTTCTTCTTTGGGCCTATATCTGTGTTTCCACTTCATCGTGCCCATTGCCCAGCCAGTGATAGATGAGTCTGCTGGTACATTGACCCATAACGCAACATTCCCCGTGCACGCTACACAACAACATTGTGACCCTGCTGAAAGTCAGGTTGCTCTTCCCGCATACCATACCACCTTACACGGGGACAAAGAGGAAGGTGCAGATGAAAGTGCAGGTTCCTTCATCAGGTGGGGGGAGGAATACTAGTTGGCGACGTCACTGGCACAGGGCCTCTCATAGTACGCAAAAGTGTTGCTGCCGGTGGGAGGCGCCCCCGCCGTGCAAACACACCGCTGTACTTTGAGGGGCCCTGTGCCAGTGCCAACGAGTGGGCCCCCCCTGCTTGCTCAGGTTCACAGCACTTGCAAAGTTGAAATACTTACCTCTCCCTGCTCCACTGCCGTGACGTGGTCCAGATTTCCTGGGCCCACTAATTACTTGAACCAGCCCTACCCCCCACAACTTTAGCCAAATGACCCCCAATTTCAAATGCCTTCCAATTATTATAAGGTAAATTACGCTTGACAAGCTTCATTAAGAAGAATGGATGGTTTTGACATTAAAATGGCCACTCTAGGTGTTTTCCTGGCCCCCACTCACTGCCGACTATGCTGCCCCATTGACTTGCATTGGGTTTCGTGTTTCGGTCGATCCCGACTTTACGTCATAATCGGCCGATTTCACTCGACCCGACTTTGGACATAGTCGGGTTTCGCAAAACCCGGCTCGACTCTAAAAAGGTCAAGGTCGCTCAACTCTAGTGGTCGGGTTTCAGCCTCCTTACCTCGGCCATGTGTCTGAGCACTGTTCACCTTGTACTTCTGTGTCTTGCTCAGTGGTGGTCGGTTTCAGCCTTCCTTACCTCGGCCACGTCTCTGTGCACTAAACACCTTGTACTTCTGGGCTCTCCAGGGAGGTTGCAGCTGTGGAATATGACAGCACTGGAGGATATTGGCCTTCTGGTCGCTTCATGTTTGATTCTTCACAAATCTTTGGCAGTTAATATGAGGCTTTTTTTACTCAACTGGTTTTTTTAGTGACCCTGTTGACTATTTACAACAAGACTTTTGGTACTTCTGTGATCGTGCCAAAATATCTTAGCAATTTCAACGGTGTTGCATCCTTCTGTAAGATTTGACTCTAAAACTTTTAATAATGTTTTACTTTTTAGAGTCAGCCAAATCTCTCTTTTGCCCCATTTTGCAAGAGGAACACAAGCTGCCTAATAATTCTGCACACTTTCATAAAGGGTGTTGTATCCTTAGGTGACCCCCCTAATCATTACACAAATACACATCACCTGATCTGCTTCATACAATAAGCATTCAAGGTTACACAGCTTGGAGTTGGAAAATCTTAATAAAAATTATGATCTGGTCAAAATACTCACTGCCTAATTGTGCACACAGTGTAATACCATCTATAGGGTACCATAGCTCAACTTGGCAGAACATGAAGGATTGTAAGTAATTTTATCTAAAAAGTCTTTATGCAGCTTACTTAGCAACATAATTTAAGGATCCATCTGATCACATCATAAAATGTATGCAAGTAATATGTCCATTTAGTTATGCTGAAAACTTCTGTAATAAAATACACTAAAAAGCGAACTAAAAAGTGAAGATCAGCGATCTTTACAGCATAATATTAATCAATACAGTCCTTGTTCTCCTAGTAATGCGGTACAAAACTATACTAAACACTTTGCAACTTGCACTGGTATCATACATTTTTGATAATGTGGTCAGCTTAAACAATACAGCTCAAAAAAGCAAAGAAAGAAATTACAGAACTGGTTAAAAAAAAGCAGAAAAGTACACAAGACGGGACACTTGATTTCGGTTACTTCTCTTATTCTAATCCTTCATAATACATTTCACATATTCTATGTGGAGCTTCACAATGTTCTCTTCTCCTCTGCACAGCTTTTGACTATCCCATGGAGTATTATGACCGAAAGCAAAATAAACGTGGAATAGGAACCAGAATTTACGGTACAAACTGTATAGATTATTAAACAGATCTCCTGCACCTGAGAAGACTGGGGGTAATTCCTTTATAAATCCATGTCAGGACAGGTATATAAATCTGGTATTAGATGAGCATGCTATGAGTCCAGTTATAGTGCGAGAGCTCATGAGTCCAATTGTATTCCGTCTCAGCCCACCTAGTCTGACAGTTGCAGCTAGTACTGAGCAGTGTGAGATCTCAGCAGCAGCCGGGAGGAGGAACACTGAGGAGCTGACAATCAGCTTAAGTCAGCAAAGATTTTTCACAAGGGATTATACAGCAAAGTAAATACACCAACATCAAGTCTACATGATTTCTCTAATAATGCACGCAGTTTGTATTGTGAAGTATGAAGATGGATCCACTTTAAAGTTTGCACATATTATGACAGTTTACCAACCCTACTTTTTATTTTTTATTTACAAACCGCTTTCAATTAGAGATGACCAGATCAATTTGCAGTACTGCAGGTCAGCATCCAGGTCAGTGGACCTGTCGGCTGACTGGGAGGCCAGAAAATCTCTCATCTTCTGGCCTCCCTGAAACAGGTTTTTATAGTAGGTTCATACAATGGAATATTGGTAAGAGGTATGGTCAATCAACAGTCAAAGTGATGACCCCAGTGATGTAAAAAAGCCACATCTACAACCAGTGATTGTTAATGTGTGGTCATGCCATGCCATCGCTGAAGCCAAGCAAACCGTCTGTGGACCAGGAAGGCAATGACACAGGGGGAGCAGCAAGGAATCGGTAAAGTGAATATTACCACTTTTGTTTATTTTATACCGTTGTAACTTCATGAAGTTAGAAAATCCCTTTCTTAGGTTCAATTCCATCATGGATTTATGCAATCCAGCAGGATTCATTTTTTTCAAAAGTAAAATGTAATATTGTAATTCAGTAAACGACTTGAAGAACAGACGAAGAACAGAAGCCATATTTACAGGCCTCACCTTATAGCCAGGTCCAAGCTGATGAATAGCAAAGATCTGAGCAGGGTTCAGGGCCTCGGTGAACACATACACTGCTCCAAGTTGACCACAAAACACTCTGTTTGCGTCGGCTGTCTCTGATGAACCAAGGAAGCACTTATCATAACTCTGAAATAAGGGACAGCGCATTAACAACAAATAATAAAAAAACACAAAAGTCCACACAACATAGAGAATAGTAAGAGAATAGAGATTCAAAGGAATAACTACCAACTAGTGTGAAGGCAAAGATTTGTCACAACTCGTCTTAGAAGTTTGCACCCAGTTCTAAAAGGAGTTTACATTTTCGCTCTGTAGAAAAATGTGTGAAACCAAGTAACCATGTCTATAGAAAGTCCTGCTGTAATATAATAAAAAGGAAAAAATAGGAATGCTCCAGAGATGAAACGACAAAACTTCACTTTTATTACAGTGATTTAAAAAAAAAAATCGGACCCAACATATCACAAAGGTTAGCGCAGACTGATGCAGTACGACGGTCAAGCTTTAGTCTTGGCATTTAAGCCTACAATGACTAAGGCTTTAACGCCAAAACGCGTCGGTCTGCCCTAACCTCTGTGATATGTCAGTCACAATTTTTTTAAATCACTGTACTAAACATGAGGTTTTATACTTACCTTTTGAAATCTGGAGCATTCCTATTTTTTGAATTTAGCATGACCCACACCAGGGTGGCACCATGCGAGGACTCCATTACCACCCAGGTGAGGAGCAATGAAAGTAGTGAGCTGACTTTCTCTTGTGGCTGTAATAAAAGGGAAGAAGGGTCCAGTATTTTGCTTTTTATTTTTTCAACATCTTATGGAAATTCATACAAATAACTGAAGGACATTCTAGGAGTAAAATCTTTATGGCACAATGCTGGATATGCTACAGCTAATGATGGCTGAATCTGCCACTAAAATTTGGTGCAATTGGAAACTATTGAAAAGGGAAGTTAATAAAGAAAATAAAAAACTATTTTACTGACCTCTCCTTGCCCATTGGCCTACCTTTCCCACTACCATTCCTCTAAATAGCTCTTTTGTCTTCTCTCTTTTATCTACTTCCATTTTTGGGTCTCCAACGCTGCCGCTCATCACGAGGTTCCATCATTATGTGGAGCACAACGCACTTCACTTACACTACATGCGTTGTGTTCCAAGTGTTTGCAGGGGCCTAGTGAAGAACGTCAGGGGGCCCAAAAAGTAGATGGAAGACAGAAGAGAAAATACATAAGTGACAATTGGCAGATGAGAAGCTCCAGCAGGAGAGGCATAGGGAAGGCCGGTAAGAGGCGAGAATATAAACTGTTGTTTTTTCAAACCCTTCTGACCCCTCAGAATCTAGCAAAATGGTATCTGGCTAGTCGCCACATTGCTGGAATCTTTACCAATTGCAGAAAATTTGTATTGTTAGGATTCTGAATTTTTCAAGAAATTTGTAAGAAAAATTATTTGTTAGGAACAGATTTGTTAATCTAATTAAATTGTTTGAGGTCCATTTGGCTTTTTTTTTCCTGAACGGATGCACTCTCGTCCACTGCATGTTCAAAGTCAATGGGGCCATGTAATCGTTCCACGCACAGCAAGTGGCAGAGAGTGAGTGTATAGGTGACGGCGCATAAGAAGCACTTTATTGTGAGGGATGGAATCTCGGTAGTAGAACTTCCACTGAACAGGGAGTGGTGGCATGTCCTACTGATATGCCATCGCTTCTAATGACAGCTGCCATTGGATTGTGTGGTTGCTTGGAGGATGCCACTATGGCTTTGAAGTGCTGAGGTCCTGGGTTCAAATCTGACCAAGGGCAATATACAGCTCTGGCAAAAGTTAAGAGCACCATCTCTACATGTCTGACAGCCATTCCATTCCAGTGTCAGTTGAATTCCAACCAGAGGACACCTCATTCTACTTAATGTGCTTCTGATTTGCTGATCACATGAACCAAATCTTTTTTAATGAGGCAAAGTATAAAAAAACACTGCTGCGGTCTTCACAATCCTCTTGGAATAGGACAAGCTGGATGGCAATGCAAGCGCTAGTAACATCTCAAAAGAAATTTGAATGAAAAAATAACTTTTAACCATGCCAAAGGAGTTGAAAAAAGTCTTGAGTGAGGAAAAGAAGGGATCAATTCTAGAGGGAAAATGACTCTCCACTGACCGGGATGACCGTCATCTTATTCGAATGACACTCAGCAACCGCAGGATGACATCAAGTGACCAAAAAAAGGAATGGCAAATGGCAGCTGGGGTGAAGTGCATAGCAAGAACAGTTCGTAACAGGCTCCTAGAGGCAGGACACAAGCCATGAAAAGCTGGAAAAAAAAGCCTTTCATCAATGAGAAACAAAGGAGAGCCAGGCTGAAGTTTGCCAAAGACCATAAGGATAGGACCACAGAGGACTGGAGTAAGGTAATCTTCTCTGATGAGTCTAATTTTCAGCTTTGCCCAACACCTGGTCGTCTAATGGTTAGATGGAGACCTGGAGAGGCGTACACCTACTGTGAAACTTGGTGGTGGATCAGTGATGATCTAAGGGATGTTTCAGCAAGGCTGGAATTAGGCAGTTTAATCTTTGCAAAGGATGTATGAATCAAGCCACATACAAGGTTATCCTTGAAAAACGATTTGTAAAAGAGAAATTTATATTTGCGCTAAGAAACTGAGAACACTTAAAAAAAAAAAATCCAATCTAATATTGGAATAAAACTATGCAATATAAAAGGAAGAGAAAACCTTGATACTCGGATAAACCCATAAAAGAAAATATCAAATTACCACTCTGAAAAAGGATAGCGGCGTACGAATGATGGTCCCAACTGAAAGCAGTTCTTATGGTGTGTAGGTCCTCTTATTTGAACCTGGTTCAATGTCCACCACGGTATGGCATCATAACAAGAGTCCAGAGCAAGGGAAAAAAAGAAGCTCCTCTGCACCTTGCCGGCTTTACTATAGATCTCGTGCAAGCATCTACTGCACGTGGCAGCTTTATATTTCCCAGAGGGCCGTCTGTTACCGGCCGAAACGGCGCCCCAACTTCATGGGTATCATTTTTCTTTTTTTTCCCCTTGCTCTGGACTCTGGTTATGATGTCATACTGTGGTGGACATTGAACCACGTTCAAACAAGAGGAACTACACACCATAAGAACTGCTCTCAGTTGGGACCATCATTCGTACGCCGCTATCCTTTTTCAGAGAGGTAATTTGATATTTTCTTTTTTGGTTTTATCTGAGTATCAAGGTTTTTTCTTTCTATTATATTGCATAGTTTTATTCCAATATTAGGTTGGATTTTCTTTTTTTAAGTGTTCTCAGTTTCTTAGCGCAAATATACATTTCTCTTTTACAAATCGTTTTATACTGGACAAATAGGGTGGTATTGTCACTTTATTTGCTGTATAGACTCGAGACTGTGTGCTGCGCCCCTAGTTGCTTATTTATCCTTGAAAAACACTTACGGTACTTCTTTCGCAATGTTCCCCAACTCTGAGGACTGTTTTTTTTCCCAGCAGGACAATGCCCCGTGCCATATAGCTAGGTCAATCAAGGTGTTGATGAAGTTCCACCACATCAAACCCTGTCATGGGCAGCCCAATCTCTAGACCTGAACCTCATTGAAAACCTCTGGAATGTAATCAAGAGGAAGATGGACAATCACAAGCCATCAAAGAAGAACTGCTTACATTTTTGTACCAGGAGTGGCATAAGGTCACCCAAAAGCACTGTGAAAGACTGGTGGAAAGCATGCCAAGACGCATAAAAGCTGTGATTAACAATCATAGTTATTCCACAAAATATTGATTTCTGAACTATTCCGGAGTTAAAACATTAGTATTGTTGTTTTCTACGTGAATAAGAACTTGTTTTCTTTGCATTTTTTGAGGTCTGAAAGCACTGTTTCTTTTTTATTATTTTGTCGATTTCTCATTTGCTGCAAAAAAATACAACATTTTTAGCTTTAAATTTCGGAGACATGTTGTCAGTAGTTTATAGAATAAAACGACAATGTACATTTTACTCAAAGATATACCTATAAAGAGAAAAATCAGACAAACTGAAAAACTTTGCAGAGGTCTCTTAATTTTTGCCAGAGCTGTATGCATGGAATATGAACGCTCGTGCAGATTTTCCATGGGTAATCCAAAGAATTACAGATTGTGTTCTCCATAAGGACATGAGGCAACCTGTACAGCGCTGTGGAATATGTTAGTGCTGTATAAATGAATAAAATAAACCAATGTCTCCTACCTTTTATTTTGAGGTCTAGGAGAACTCTTAACAATTAAACTCGAAAATGAAATCTTATTGCACTGCTGGTTAATGAATTTCCGTCCTGCCCTGCCATCGCTGCTAACACTACACTAATACGTGGAATAGTGAAGGTAATATGTGGAAGTATCATGGCTTACTAATGAAGTGACTTCCGCGATAATCTCACACGGGAGCTTAGCGTCCTAGTAATTAATACTCACGTCATTGGTGTTGACATGCCATGCCATGTCCCCATAAGATACTAGTTGGCCATTGACATAGCAGCGGATTTCACTGTTCCTCCAACGGTTGTAGATGTGAACAATGCTGATCATGTACCACTGGAACAAAAAAGATTAACCACGTTAGTACAGAACATAACAGATTATTAATAGATATGTCACCTTCACAGGAAAGGCATTATAGCATTTGCAGTCGGTCAGGATTAATAGGTTACAATACTTTCTACTATAGAACATGAAGACAACGCCGGCTTGGGAGCAGGCAGCGCTTTTACATGTAGGTCTATTATTCTTACTATAGTGTGACAAATGGCCAGGCAAATCTTATGAATAAAATGTGTGCCTACTCTGTAGTCTTCTGCCCAGAAATTAAATGTATTTATATCTGTGGGTTTTTATTTTTTTCAGGCTTTCCTTTTAAACCCACACATATTCACTTTTTCCACCAGCAAGCAAGGTTATAATTTTTGGGGTCCAAAATAAGGAGACATATTTTGCATTTCTGGGTCAGTTTTGGTCCAAGATTGCTTTATAGGCTCCCGATACATTTTATTGGAATGGATGGAACACCTTAACTGATCCCTCAGTACTACAGCATATGCTAGTAGGCTTATAGACATAGTGACCGGGCTGCAGATCTACCGTATTTATATCAATGATTTCCTATAAAGCCCATCATACACATTAGTTGACCTTAGGTTGGACAATAGTTTGGATGAAGTTTCAGTTCATGAAGATCTAAAGAACCATTACATTTTCATCGTTTGCTAGTGGTGAGCTTCAATATTTCCCCCATGACACAGCGAGAGAAATCTTTTATGGGCAGTTCGAAAGTCATGACGTTTTATATTAAATTTTAAATTAAATATTTTTCAAATCCGGTCAATGGGAACCCTTGGTGTTTGTACAGGAGCACCTGGAAAGGTCACTAGAGTCATCTGTACTTATTTTAGGGTCGGTTAGGCTTTAATTCCATTTTCTGCATACAATGTGTAGGAGTTTGCAGAGATTTAAGGCTTTCTGTGTAGGTACAATTACTGTAATGTCAATCAGCTATTCAATTCCCAAAGGGAGAAAGCAGTGAAGTTCAAACACTCATTATAACCAATGCGAAAAGGAAATCTGAAACTCAATTGATGGAACGTAAAGATTTCTGATCTCCTGCTTCATAATTTAGTTTGTGTCATGGCTGGGAACCATTCTGAGCATGTATCACAATCACAGGATGTTATCCAGAGACATGTTATTAAATATCTCTACTGGACTAAGCTTAGACTAATGAGTTCATGCCGAAATTAAATAAGGGCAAACTGATGTACAGCACCGTGGTTGTCACAGACCTTAACCCCTTAACCGCTGGAACTTTTTTCGGTTTTGCGTTTTTTGTTTTTCGCTCCCCTCTTCCCAGAGCCATAACTTTTTTATTTTTCCGTCAATATGGCCTTGTGAGGGCTTATTTTTTGCGGGACGAGTTGTGCTTTTGAACATCATCATCGGTTTTACCATGTCGTGAACTAGAAAACGGGGAAAAAATTCCAAGGGCGGTTAAATTGCAAAACAAAGTGCAATCCCACCCTTGTTTTTTGTTGGTTTGTTTTTTGTTTTTTTATGCTACGTTCACCAAATTCTAAAACTGACCTGCCATTATGATTCTCCGGGTCATTAAGAGTTCATAGACACCAAACATGTCTAAGTTTGTTTTTTTTATCTAAGTGGTGGAAAAAAATTCCAAACTTTGCTATAAAAAAAAAAAAATTGCGCAATTTTCCGATACCCGTAGTGTCTCCATTATTCGTGATCTGGGGTCGGGTGAGGGCTTATTTTTTGCATGCCGAGATGACGTTCTTAATGATACCATTTTGGTGCAGATACGATCTTTTGATCGCCCGTTACTGCATTTTAATGCAATGTCGCAGGGATAAAAAAAAAAAAAAAAAAGTAATTCTGGTGTTTTGACTTTTTATCGCTATGCCATTTAGCGTTCAGGTTAATCCTTTTTTTATTGATACATCTGGTGATTCTGAATATGCGCATGTTTGATTCTTTTTTATTGTTTCATTTTGAACACGGTGAAAGGGGGGTGATTTGAACATTATATACGGTATACATTTTTTTCCATATTTTTTAAAACATTTTTTTTTTTTTTTACTTTTGGCATGCTTCAATAACCTCCATGGGAGGCTAGAACCTGCCACAACTTGATCGACTCTGCTACATAGAGGCGATCCTCAGGTCGCCTCTATGTAGCTGAATTGCAGACTTGCTATGAGCGCTGACCACAGGGTGGTGCTCACAGCAATCAGACATCAACAACCATAGAGGTCTCAAGGAGACCTCTGACTGTCATGCCAAGGCACCGACCGGGGTCACCAGCGTGAACATTTCTGACCGAATGGCCGGAAGCGCTTGTTAAATGCTGCTGTCAGAGTTTGACAGCGGCATTTAACTAGTTAATGGCGGGTGGATCGCGATTCCAATCCTACCTATTGCAGGCACATGTCAGCTATTCAAAACAGCTGACATGTCCCAGCTTTGAGATGGGCTCACCGCCAGAGCCCACGTCAAAGCGGGGGATACTGCCATCGGTGTAATAGTACGTCCGATGGCAGTAAGGGGTTAAAAAGAAGAAGCAGAGGAGAAAAGTGATAAAGCAAAAAAGAGAACGAGCCAGAAAGTGCACCAAACAGAAAGAGAAAGAGAGAGAGAAATAAAGAGGGAGAAAGAGAGAGAGAGAAAGAGAGAAATAAAAAAAAAGAGAGAGAATGAAAAAAAAAAGAGAAAGAGAGAGACATACACAACCAAAAAGGGAGAATGAGGAAATAGAAGGCAAAGGAGAGGAAAAAAAAGTCATAGGTAATAAGAAACCTGCAATAAAGAAAGCAAAGAGAAAGAAAGCAACAAAGAGAAGGAGAAGAGACTCCAAGAAAGAATGATAGAGGAAGTGTGAAATCATAGCCAGCGGCAGTGAGAAGATGACGTACAGTAACCGACAGAGAGCAACAAAGACAGTGTATGACACTAATAGACAAGAAAGTGATGACAAGCAGAGATGTCAAGTAAGAAAATAACAGTAGAAACAATGATAATAAAAAATAAATGTGCCATGGACACAGTAGGAAAAAGAAAGCGACAAGAAAAAAATGATAGACAAAGGGAATGGTGAAAAAGAAGACAGAGCAACAACAGGATACAAGAAAGAAAAACCAGAACAATAGAGAAAGAAAGCAAGAAAGTAGAGAATGAAGAATAGACAAGGAGAAAGAGTGCGGGACAGGTAGAGAAAGAGATGGAATGACGGGCAGAGGGGGATGAAGAATCCAGACAATATCCGTCCATGTGTTTCCATCATTATGAATGAACCCTGCTAATAAATGAATGGGGAATTAACAATTTGGAAGAGATAACGCTTGGTGACCCTGCCACAGGTTTATTTCTCCTCATTTACCTTGCGAGGCTGGAAGTCGTACTTCACACAGTGCTGGAAACCTTTTCCTTTTGATTTCAGGGATGTGACGATCAAACAATTTCCCACAAAATGTGCAGAATAACCAACACCTTTACTTGTGCGAAAGCTGAAAAGAGAAAGTGGACAAAAAAGACAAAAAAATAAATAAATCATATTTTGACATAATACTAATGCGAACAGATAAAAATCATAACAATGAATGTTGACTCAAGTCTAAGATCACCACCAGTACATTAAAGGGGTTATCCAGGACTTTACTTATTATTGCTATTGGGTTAAGAACTTTGTGTGTTCTGCCCAGTGTTCATCGCTGCTGGTTTACAGTGACCTCACGTTCACAGAGCAGCTTTTCCACTCTGTTGTCAGGGAGTCACTGCCAGTTTCCAAATGCCCACTGCCTAACTACAAGGAGATGGCTGACAATCAGCATGACCAACAGAACAGACCGGAAGAGGAAGAGCTGCTCTGTTAAAGTGGGGTCAAAGGAAGCAGCAGGATCTCCGGCAGGAGCGGTCCGTGACCTCGCTGAAGAGGCAGAGATTGGAGCCGGGCTGTACAGGCAGGTAGTTAGCAACTAGATTGTAGCCCCATAGCAAAAATTAAGCAAAATCACAGATAACCCCTTTAAAAGAGCATTAGAGGGAATATGTGCAAATCAAATGGGCAAAATATTATTTACCATACTCTGTCCAGTATCTCTGATATAAAAAGTATACTTAAAAGGGACCTGTCACTTGGTCAAAAAAAAAAAAAAAAAGCGCTAAATACCTTGTAAAAATTTCTGAGCTCCCCTGATTCTGCTGATTGGTTCCAGTTTGGGCTGTGTCACTCCATTGAAGAGATGTTCACATTTGTTTTGGAGCGCAGCATGTGAAATCTCAGCTTTGCACGCCAATTTAGCAGCTGATCTAGCCATTCATCAGTCCTGGGTTCTAATCCCACCGTGGACACCATCTGCAAGGAGTTTGTATGTTCTCCCTGTGTTTGCGTGGGTTTCCTCCGGGCACTCCGGTTTCCTCCCACATTCCAAAGACATACTGATAGGGAATTTAGATTGTGAGCCCCAACGGGGACAGTGATGATAATGTGTGCAAACTGTAAAGCGCTGCGGAATATGTTAGCGCTATATAAAAAAAAAATTATTATTATTATCAGTCTCAGATGCTGTGGAGGTGTGATTGAGAGCATCTGGGAGTGAAAGGTGAAAGGCCCACATCCCCCAGAGAGGAATCTGAGACTGATAATCTGCTGCAAAACCTGATAAACTGTGATTGGTAGCATCTCTGAGAGGGAGGGGTAAGATCGTGCTCACGCCCACAGAGAAGACTGTGAAGAAATGCCAACTGGACAGAAATCAGAGATTTCACATACTGCGCTCCAGAAGAAACAAATGTCAATATCTCTGCAGTGAAGTGACACAGCATAAAACAGAAAAAAGCAGTCAGAGGAGCTCAGGGATTTTTACAAGATTTATTTCGATTTTGTTTTGAGCAAGTGACAGGTCTAGGTCTGGTTAGCTGGCTATGTATTTAGTACTTTAACGGATTGTGAGGGACTACAAAATTGATGGCCTACCTTTAGGACAGGCCATCATAATAAGGTCAGTAAATTTACACAGTCAACCAAAATTTACACCAATCAGCACTGATTGTTTACCAATCCCAACTCAACTCTGCACTTTTGGTTGTGGTTTCACCTGGAAATGCATTTAGTGGTGCCAAGATTCAGACCCCAAACAATCTGATATTGATGGCCTAATTTAAGGATAAATGTATAGCCCTGCCTAACTCCCTCAAGTAGCAAACAGTCGGCTCCATTGCTAAGGCCGGGTGTGCACGGTCAGTAATTGGCAAAGCTTTGGACACAGGGCATGTTTGCTGCCGTTTATTGAATGCAAGTAAATCTGCATGTGTTCACTGAACGGTGCGAATTCAACGCGCCCAATACATTCTAATGGTGAAATTTTTCTTGCGTAGACTACAGTCTCCAGAAGAGAAGTTGACATGCTGCAGTCTGGAGAGAAGAGATGCATGTCCGTCTCCGCGGGCGAGTTGTGGTCGCATAGTGGGCATGTCACAGCCCTGGTTACTGAAGAGATCAGAAGGAAAAAGTCTTCAATGACATGTCTCCCAGAGATGACTACGGTAATTAACCGCAAGAAAACAGTTAAACCAAAACAAAGTCAAAAGTTAAAAAAACATATTTTTAGAAGCAGATAGCTAATGATCCCCTATTCACAAGGGAGGTAATAGCTTGCCGATCATCAATGGGTGTCCCTGTACTGGGACGCCTACTGATCTCAAAAATGGGTCTCTGGCAGAGCCACGTTTGAATGAAGAGGAGATGGAGCTCAGGTAGCACAATGACACTCATTGTTGAAGGAGACCGCAGAATGTCATCTCTGATAGTCACCTGGTAATGAATAGTGAAAAGTGCTGGGTACACATGTGTGACCGCTACTCCATTTAGATACGGTATACTGTTGCATAGACAGTGCAGTGGGGTGTGCACGCTTTATGAGAGCTACAATAAATGGTATGAAACCAATATATAGAGCCTTTAACCCCTTCATGACCCAGCCTATTTTGACCTTAAAGACCTTGCCGTTTTTTGCAATTCTGACCAGTGTCCCTTTATGAGGTAATAACTCAGGAACGCTTCAACGGATCCTAGCGGTTCTGAGATTGTTTTTTCGTGACATATTGGGCTTCATGTTAGTGGTAAATTTAGGTCAATAAATTCTGCATTTATTTGTGATAAACACGGAAATTTGGCGAAAATTTTGAAAATTTCGCAATTTTCACATTTTGAATTTTTATTCTGTTAAACCAGAGAGATATGTGACACAAAATAGTTAATAAATAACATTTCCCACATGTTTACTTTACATCAGCACAATTTTGGAAACAAAATTTTTTTTTGTTAGGAAGTTATAAGGGTTAAAATTCGACCAGCGATTTGTCATTTTTACAACGAAATTTACAAAACCATTTTTTTTAGGGACCACCTCACATTTGAAGTCAGTTTGAGGGGTCTATATGGCTGAAAATACCCAAAAGTGACACCATTCTAAAAACTGCACCCCTCAAGGTACTCAAAACCACATTCAAGAAGTTTATTAACCCTTCAGGTGCTTCACAGCAGCAGAAGCAACATGGAAGGAAAAAATGAACATTTAACTTTTTAGTCACAAAAATTATCTTTTAGCAACAATTTTTTTATTTTCCCAATGGTAAAAGGAGAAACTGAACCACGAAAGTTGTTGTCCAATTTGTCCTGAGTACGCTGATACCTCATATGTGGGGGTAAACCACTGTTTTGGCGCACGGCAGGGCTTGGAAGGGAAGGAGCGCCATTTGACTTTTTGAATCAAAAATTGGCTCCACTCTTTAGCGGACACCATGTCACGTTTGGAGAGCCCCCGTGTGCCTAAAAATTGGAGCTCCCCCACAAGTGACCCCATTTTGGAAACTAGACGCCCCAAGGAACTTATCTAGATGCATAGTGAGCACTTTGAACCCCCAGGTGCTTCACAAATTGATCCGTAAAAATGAAAAAGTACTTTTTTTTCACAAAAAAATTCTTTTAGCCTCAATTTTTTCATTTTCACATGGGCAACAGGATAAAATGGATCCTAAAATGTGTTGGGCAATTTCTCCTGAGTACACCAATACCTCACATGTGGAGGTAAACCACTGTTTGGGCACATGGTAAGGCTCGGAAGGGAAGGAGCGCCATTTGACTTTTTGAATGAAAAATTATTTCCATCGTTAGCGGACACCATGTCGCGTTTGGATAGCTCCTGTGTGCCTAAACATTGGCGCTCCCCCACAAGTGACCCCATTTTGGAAACTAGACCCCCCAAGGAACTTATCTAGATGCATATTGAGCACTTTAAACCCCCAGGTGCTTCACAGAAGTTTATAACGCAGAGCCATGAAAATAAAAAATAATTTTTCTTTCCTCAAAAATGATTTTTTAGCCTGGAATTTCCTATTTTGCCAAGGATAATAGGAGAAATTGGACCCCAAATATTGTTGTCCAGTTTGTCCTGAGTACGCTGATACCCCATATGTGGGGGTAAACCACTGTTTGGGCGCACGGCAGGGCTCGGAAGGGATGGCACGCCATTTGGCTTTTTAAATGGAAAATTAGCTCCAATCATTAGCGGACACCATGTCACGTTTGGAGAGCCCCTGTGTGCCTAAACATTGGAGATCCCCCAGAAATGACACCATTTTAGAAACTAGACCCCCAAAGGAACTAATCTAGATGTGTGGTGAGGACTTTGAACCCCCAAGTGCTTCACAGAAGTTTATAACGCAGAGCCATGAAAATAAAAAAAAAAATTATTTTCTCAAAAATGATCTTTTAGCCTGCAATTTTTTATTTTCCCAAGGGTAACAGGAGAAATTTGACCCCAAAAGTTGTTGTCCAGTTTCTCCTGAGTACGCTGATACCCCATATGTGGGGAGGAACTACTGTTTGGGCACACGTTGGGGCTCGAAAGGGAAGTAGTGACGTTTTGGAATGCAGACTTTGATGGAATGTTCTGCTGGCATCATGTTCCATTTGCAGAGCCCCTGATGTGACTAAACAGTAGAAACCCCCCACAAGTGACCCCATTTTGGAAACTAGACCCCCAAAGGAACTTATCTAGATGTGTGGTGAGCACTTTGAACCCCCAAGTGCTTCATAGAAGTTTATAATGCAGAGCCGTGAAAATAATAAATACGTTTTCTTTCCTCAAAAATAATTATTTAGCCCAGAATTTTTTAATTTTCCCAAGGGTAACAGGAGAAATTTGACCCCAATATTTGTTGTCCAGTTTCTCCTGAGTACGGTGATACCCCATATGTGGGGGTAAACTACTGTTTGGGCACATGCCGGGGCTTGGAATTGAAGTAGTGACGTTTTGAAATGCAGACTTTGATGGAATGCTCTGCGGGCGTCACGTTGCGTTTGCAGAGCCCCTGATGTGCCTAAACAGTAGAAACCCCCCACAAGTGACCCCATTTTGGAAACTAGACCCTGAAAGGAACTTATCTAGATGTGTGGTGAGCACTTTGAACCCCCAAGTGCTTCATAGAAGTTTATAATGCAGAGCCGTGAAAATAATAAATACGTTTTCTTTCCTCAAAAATAATTATTTAGCCCAGAATTTTTTATTTTCCCAAGGGTTACAGGAGAAATTGGACCCCAAAAGTTGTTGTCCAGTTTCTCCTGAGTACGCTGATACCCCATATGTGGGGGTAAACCACTGTTTGGGCACACGTCGGGGCTCAGAAGGGAAGTAGTGACTTTTGAAATGCAGACTTTGATGGAATGGTCTGCGGGTGTCACGTTGCGTTTGCAGAGCCCCTGGTGTGCCTAAACAGTAGAAACCCCCCACAAGTGACCCCATTTTAGAAACTAGACCCCCCAAGGAACTTATCTAGATATGTGGTGAGCACTTTGAACCCCCAAGTGCTTCACAGACGTTTACAACGCAGAGCCGTGAAAATAAAAAATCATTTTTCTTTCCTCAAAAATTATGTTTTAGCAAGCATTTTTTTAGATTCACAAGGGTAACAGGAGAAATTGGACCCCAGTAATTGTTGCGCAGTTTGTCCTGAGTATGCTGGTACCCCATATGTGGGGGTAAACCACTGTTTGGGCACACGTCAGGGCTCGGAAGTGAGGGAGCACCATTTGACTTTTTGAATACGAGATTGGCTGGAATCAATGGTGGCGCCATGTTGCGTTTGGAGACCCCTGATGTGCCTAAACAGTGGTAACCCCTCAATTCTAACTCCAACACTAACCCCAACACACCCCTAACTCTAATCCCAACTGTAGCCATAACCCTAATCACAACCCTAACCGCAACACACCCCTAACCACAACCCTAACCCCAACACACCCCTAACCACAACACTAATTCCAACCCTAACCCTAAGGCTATGTGCCCACGTTGCGGATTCGTGTGAGATATTTCCGCACCATTTTTGAAAAATCTGCGGGTAAAAGGCACTGCGTTTTACCTGCGGATTTTCCGCGGATTTCCAGTGTTTTTTGTGCGGATTTCACCTGCGGATTCTTATTGAGGAACAGGTGTAAAACGCTGCGGAATCCGCACAAAGAATTGACATGCTGCGGAAAATACAACGCAGCGTTCCCGCGCGGTATTTTCCGCACCATGGGCACAGCGGATTTGGTTTTTCATATGTTTACATGGTACTGTAAACCTGATGGAACACTGCTGCGGATCCGCAGCCAAATCCGCACCGTGTGCACATAGCCTAATTCTAAAGGTATGTGCACACGCTGCGGAAAACGCTGCGGATCCGCAGCAGTTTCCCATGAGTGTACAGTTCAATGTAAACCTATGGGAAACAAAAATCGCTGTACACATGCTGCGGAAAAACTGCACGGAAACGCAGCGGTTTACATTCCGCAGCATGTCACTTCTTTGTGCGGATTCCGCAGCGGTTTTACAACTGCTCCAATAGAAAATCGCAATTGTAAAACCGCAGTGAAATGCGCATAAAAACGCGGTAAATCCGCCATAAATCCGCAGCGGTTTAGCACTGCGGATTTATCAAATCCGCAGCGGAAAAATCCGCAGAGGACCAGAATACGTGTGCACATTCCTAACCCTAACCCTACCCCTAACCCTACCCCTAACCCTACCCCTAGCCCTACCCCTAACCCTACCCCTAACCCTACCCCTAACCCTACCCCTAACCCTACCCCTAACCCTACCCCTAACCCTACCCCTAACCCTACCCCTAACCCTACCCCTAACCCTATTCTAACATTAGTGGAAAAAAAAAAATTTCTTTATTTTTTTATTGTCCCTACCTATGGGGGTGACAAAGGGGGGGGGTCATTTATTATTTTTTTTATTTTGATCACTGAGATAGATTATATCTCAGTGATCAAAATGCACTTTGGAACGAATCTGCCGGCCGGCAGATTCGGCGGGCGCACTGCGCATGCGCCCGCCATTTTGGAAGATGGCGGCGCCCGGGAGAAGACGGACGGGACCACGGCTGGATCGGTAAGTATGATAGGGTGGGGGGGGACCACGGGGGGGGGGATCGGAGCACGGGGGGGGGGATCGGAGCACGGGGGGGGGGAATCGGAGCGCGGGAGGGGTGGAACGGAGCGCGGGGGGCGTGGAACGGAGCACGGGGGGGCTGGAACGGAGCACGGGGGGGTGGAACGGAGCACCGGGGGGGTGGATCGGAGTGCAGGGGGGGTGATTGGAGCACGGGGGGGTGATTGGAGCACGGGGGGAGCGGACACGAGCACGGGGGGGAGCGGAGCACTGGACGGAGGGGAGCCGGAGCAGTGTACCGGCCAGATCGGGGGGCTGCGGTGGCGATCGGTGGGGTGGGGTGGGGGCACATTAGTATTTCCAGCCATGGCCGATGATATTTCAGCATCGGCCATCGCTGGATTGTAATATTTCACCCGTTATAATGGGTGAAATATTACAAATCGCTCTGATTGGCAGTTTCACTTTCAACAGCCAATCAGAGCGATCGTAGCCACGAGGGGGTGAAGCCACCCCCCCTGGGCTAAACTACCACTCCCCCTGTCCCTGCAGATCGGGTGAAATGGGAGTTAACCCTTTCACCCGATCTGCAGGGACGCGATCTTTCCATGACGCCGCATAGGCGTCATGGGTCGGAATGGCACCGACTTTCATGACGCCTACGTGGCGTCATGGGTCGGGAAGGGGTTAAGGTGTGTACAGTTTTGCTATCCTTCCTTATCAAGGCGTCTAGAAGTACAATAACAATGTCATTAACGCATCCACTCTCTATCCATGAGATGACTCTGATCAACCAGCTCCGGCTCACACAGCAAAGCCAGAAAGTTAAGTGTTACCTTTCTGTTGTATAGACGTCATTGGCAAGTATAAACTTTTATTTTTTGTTTTAAATATTATATATATTTATATATACAGTACAGACCAAAAGTTTGGACACACCTTCTCTTTTAAAGATTTTTCTGTATTTTCATGACTATGAAAATTGTAAATTCACACTCTTGAAGATCATCAAGAGAATGCCAAGAGTGTGCAAAGCAGTCATCAAAGCAAAAGGTGGCTACTTGAAGAACCTAGAATATAGGACATATTTTCAGTTGTTTCACACTTTTTTGTTAAGTATATAATTCCACATGTGTTAATTCATAGTTTTGATGCCTTCAGTGTGAATCTACAATTTTCATAGTCATGAAAATGCAGATAAATCCTTAAATGAGAAGGTGTGTCCAAACTCTTTGTCGTGTGTGTGTGTATCTATATACATAATTGTCTAAGGGTCACTTCCGTTTGTCTGTCTGTCCTTCTGTCACGGTTATTCGTTCGCTGGTTGGTCTCGGCAGCTGCCTGTCATGGCTGCCGCGACCAATCAGCGACGGCCACAGTCCGATTAGTCCCTCCCCTACTCCCCTGCACTCACTGCCCGGCGCCCGCTCTGTAATCCCCTCCACTCACCGCTCACACAGAGTTCATGGCAGCGGTAACGGCCCGCGGTGTAACGCACTCCGTTACCGCAGCTATTAACCCTGTGTCCCCAACTATTTACTATTGATGCTGCCTAGGCAGCATCAATAGTAAAAATATGTCATGTTAAAAATAAAAATAAAAAAAAACCTGCTATACTCACCCTCCGCCGTCTTTCTCTCTCCTCGCCACGCTACCGGGACCGCTCCATTGCAAGCGGCAGCTTCCGTTCCCGTCTCAGGGCTGGTGTGCGACAAGGACCTGCCGTGACGTCACGGTCATGTGACCGCGACGTCATCATAGGTCCTGCTCACACCAGCCCTGGGACCGCAAGCTGCTGCTTGCAATGGAGCGATCCAGGAAGCGGGGCGAGGAGAGAGAAAGGCAGCGGATGGTAAGTATAGCAGGACTTCAACGGGCTATAGGTGAGTATATGTTTTTTGTTTTGTTTTTTAAGTCTCTATACTACGTGGCTCTGTGCTGGGCAATATACTACGTGACTGGGCAATATACTACGTGGCTGGGCAATATACTACGTCGCAGGGCAATATACTACGTGACTAGTCTGTGCAATATACTACGTGGCTGGGCAATATACTACGTGGCTGGGCAATATACTATGTGGCTGGGCAATATACTACGTCGCAGGGCAATATACTACGTGACTGTGCAATATACTACGTGGCTGGGTAATATACCACGTGGACATGCATATTCTAGAATACCCGATGCGTTAGAATCGGGCCACCAACTAGTATATGTATATATATATCTCCATTATAAAAAAAAACCTGGCTAAATTATTACTTTCTTTATCGTATTTGTCAGCAGATTTAAAGCAGGGATTAAAACACTGAATTCAGCGATGTGTCACTTATCAGGCTATGTGCCGTTTACTTACAATGAAGGTTTTATCACTAGGACATTATCACCGCCCGCACTGGTTATCTTATTCCAAGTCATCACGCCCCCTCCTCAGATAATCACTGTTAGACTATGTACATACAGTATTCTGAGCACTGCTTCACGCTGCATCTAAAAACTCACAACCGCTGCACCCAGTAATCTAAGTGACATATCGCTGGATTCAGCTTCTTTAGATCTACGCTAGGCTGCTCTCAAATAAGATAGCAAAAACCTGGCGACAGATTCCCTTTAACCCCTTCGCGCCACGCGCCGTACTAGTACTGCGCTGCCGGCACTGCATTTGTGCCAGCAGCAGTACTAGTACGGCGCACCGATCACCGCGGTCTCGCGCTGAGCGCCGCGGTGATCGGGTGCGGGTGTCAGCTGTATATAACAGCTGACACCCCGCAGCAATGCCCACGATCGGCGCCATCGCCGATCGCGGGCATTTAACCCCTCTGATGCTGCTGTCAGTAGTGACAGCGGCATAGAGGGGGATCGCGCAGGGACGGGGGCTCCCTGCGCTCTCCCACCGGAGCAACGCAATGAGATCGCGTTGCTCCGGTGACCCGGAAGGAGTCCCCGGATCCAAGATGGCCGCCGGACTCCTTCCGGGTCATGAAATGACCTGGCTAGCTGGAAAGCCAGCTAAACTGCCTGTCAGATCGTTGATCTGACAGTGTGCTATGCACAGTGTCAGATCAACGATCTGATCTAATACAGAGATGTCCCACCCTGGGACAATGTTAGAAAGTAAAAAAAAAAAAATATAGAATGTGTAAAAAAAAAAAAAAAAAAAAAAATCCCCAAATAAAAAAAATAATAATTTCCCAATAAATCCACTTATTTATGTAAATTAAAAAAAAACAATAAATGTACACATATTTGGTATCGCCGCGTCCGTAACGACCCGCTCTATAAAACTATCCCACTAGTTAACCCCTTCAGTGAACACCGCAAAAATAAAAAATAAAAAACAAGGCAAAAAACATTGCTTTATTATCATACAGGCGTACAAAAAGTGGAATAACACGCGATCAAAACGACGGATATAAATAACCATGGTACCGCTGAAAACGTCATCTTGTCCCGCAAAAAAAAAGCCGCCATACAGCATCATCAGCAGAAAAATAAAAAAGTTATAGCTCTCAGAATAAAGCGATGCAAAAACAATTATTTTTTTATATAAAATAGTTTTTATTGTGTAAAAGCGCCAAAACATAAAAAAATTACATAAATGAGGTATCGCTGTAATCGTACTGACCTGAAGAATAAAACTGCTTTATCCATTTTACCACACGTGGAACGGTATAAACGCCCCCCCCCCTAAAAGAAATTCAGGAATTGCTGGTTTTTGTTCATTCCGCCTCCCAAAAATCGGAATAAAATGTGATAAAAAAAGTCATCTGCCCGAAAATGTTACCAATAAAAACGTCAACTCATCCCGCAAAAAACAAGATCTCACATGACTCTGTGGGCCAAAATATGGATAAATTATAGCTCTCAAAATGTGGTGATGCAAAAACTATTTTTTGCAATAAAAAGCGTCTTTTAGTGTGTGACAGCTGCCAATCATAAAAATCCACCAAAAAAACGCTATAAAAGTAAATCAAACCCCCCTTCATCACCCCCTTACTTAGGGAAAAATAATAAAATGTAAAAAAATGTATTTATTTCCATTTTCCCGTTAGGGCTAGGGATAGGGCTAGGGTTAGGGCTAGGGTTGGGGTTAGGGTTTCAGTTATAATTGGGGGTTTCCACTGTTTAGGCACATCAGGGGCTCTCCAAACGCGACATGGCGTCCGATCTCAATTCCAGCCAATTCTGCTTTGAAAAAGTAAAACAGTGCTTCTTCCCTTCTGAGTTCTCCTGTGTGCCCAAACAGTGGTTTCCCCCAACATATGGGGTATCAGCGTTCTCAGGACAAGTTGGACAACAACTTTTGGGGTCCAATTTGTCCTGTTACCCTTGGGAAAATAAAAACATAGGGGATAAAATATCATTTTCGTGGAAAAAAAAATATTTTTTATTTTCACGGCTCTGCGTTATAAACTGTAGTGAAACACTTGTTGGTTCAAAGCTCTCACAACACACCTAGATAAGTTCCTTGGGGGGTCTAGTTTCCAATATGGGGTCACTTGTGGGGGGTTTCTACTGTTTAGGTACATCAGGGGCTCTGCAAATGCAACATGACGCCTGCAGACCAATCCATCTAAGTCTGCGTTTCAAATGGCGCTCCTTCCCTTCCGAGCTCTGCCGTGCGCCCAAACAGTGGTTCCCCCCAACATATGGGGTATCAGCGTTCTCAGGACAAGTTGGACAACAACTTTTGGGGTCTAATTTGTTCTGTTACCCTTGGGAAAATAAAAACGTGGGGGCTAAAATATCATTTTCGTGGAAAAAAAATATTTTTTATTTTCACGGCTCTGCGTTATAAACTGTAGTGAAACACTTGTTGGTTCAAAGCTCTCACAACACATCTAGATAAGTTCCTTGGGGGGTCTAGTTTCCAATATGGGGTCACTTGTGGGGGGTTTCTACTGTTTAGGTACATCAGGGGCTCTGCAAATGCAACATGACGCCTGCAGACCAATCCATCTAAGTCTGCATTTCAAATGGCGCTCCTTCCCTTCCGAGCTCTGCCATGCACTCAAACGGTGGTTCCCCCCCACATGTGGGGTATCAGCGTACTCAGGACAAATTGGACAATAACATTTGTGGTCCAATTTCTCCTGTTACCCTTGGGAAAAAAAAATTGCGGGCTAAAACATCATTTTGTGGAAAGAAAAAATGATTTTTTCATTTTCACAATGCTACATTCTAAACTTTAGTGAAACAATTGGGGGTTAAAAGTGCTCACCACACATCTAGATAAGTTCCTTAGGGGGTCTTCTTTCCAAAATGGGGTCACTTGTGGGGGGTTTCCACTGTTAAGGCACGTCAGGGGCTCTACAAATGCGACATGGCGTCCGATCTCAATTCCAGCCAATTTTGCATTGAAAAGTCAAATGGCACTCCTTCCCTTCCGAGCTCTGCCATGCGCTCAAACAGTGGTTTATCCCCATATATGAAGTATCGGCGTACTCAGGACAAATTGCACAACAACTTTTGGGGTCCAATTTATCCTGTTACCCTTGGGAAAATAAAAAATTTGGGGCAAAAAGATCATTTTTTGTGAAAATTAATATAAAATTTTATTTACGGCTCTACATTATAAACTTCTGTGAAGCACTTGGAGGTTCAAAGTGCTCACCACACATCTAGATTAGTTCCTTAGGGGGTCTACTTTCCAAAATGGTGTCACTTGTGGGGGTTTCCACTGTTTAGGCACATCAGGGGCTCTCCAATCGTGACATGGGCTCCGATCTCAATTCCAGCAAATCTTGCATTGAAAAGTCAAATGGCGCTCCTTCCCTTCCGAGCTCTGCCATGTGCCCAAACAGTGGTTTACCCCCACATATGGGGTATTGGCGTACTCAGGACAAATTGTACAACGACTTTTGTGGTCCAATTTCTCCTGTTACCCTTGGTAAAATGAAACAAATTGGACCTCAAGTAAAAATTTTGTGAAAAAAAAGTTAAATGTTCAATTTTTTTAAACATTCAAAAAATTCCTGTGAAGCACCTGAAGGGTTAATACATTTTTTGAATGTGGTTTTGAGCACCTTGAGGGGTGCAGTTTTTAGAATGGTGTCACTTTTGGGCATTTTCTGTCATATAGACCCCTCAAAGTCACTACAAGTGTGAGGTGGTCCGTAAAAAAATGGTTTTGCAAATTTTGTTGCAAAAATGAGAAATCGCTGGTCAACGTTTAACCCTTATAACGTCCTAACAAAAAAAAATTATGTTTCCAAAATTGTGCTGATGTAAAGCAGACATGTGGGAAATGTTGTTTATTAACTATATTATGTGATATAACTCTCTAATTTAAGGGCATAAAAACTAAGAGTTTGAAAATTGCTAAATTTTCATAATTTCCGACAAATTTTTGTTTTTTTCACAAATAAATGCAAGTCATATCGAAGAAGTTTTACCACTATCATGAAGTACAATATGTCACGAGAAAACAATGTCAGAATCACCAGGATCCGTTGAAGCGTTTACGAGTTGTGACCTCATAAAGTGACAGTGGTCAGAATTGTAAAAATTGGCCCTGTCACTTAGGTGAAAACAGGCTTTGGGGTGAAGGGGTTAAGCAATTCATAGTGCTACCTACTCCCCTGCCTCCAGCATTTTGTCAACCATAGTGTAAATTGGTTTCCATTGTAGGGTGGGCTGTTTGTTAGAAGAGATGCAGTATAACTCGTATTTTGTTCATTGAGATCCCAAGTGTTTTTTTTTTTCCATACGAGTCCAGTGGGCGGTCTTAAGTGATTGACAGTCTTCCCTGTATGAGAGATTGATGTCTGTCAGTGGATAGGATCGCCCACTGGACTCAGGCATACAATGAATAAAATTCAGGTTTGACTGAACCTCTTCCCACTAAAATGTATAATGAGTCTGATCAGCCCCCACTGCTCTATGACATCCTGTCTGCAGACACCGCTCTCAATAGTACAGTTTCCCTTTAAGATCCGTCACATAGCCTCGTGATAAATCGCATAGGTATAAAAATGACAATATCGATGTGTGATTCCCTTGATACAAGAGCTTTTAGTTCAATCATTGTAAAGCCTCAGATACAATCACCCGCCATGTTAATAGCTGCAGGCGGTGGCGTGACACATCAGGTACGGTATATGCCGGCGTATGGAATAGAAAATATAATAGAAAAAGAAAGAACCCAATGGACAAGAAATGTAAATCTGAGAAAAGCCGGCTTGATTTGGGCTTATAAAAGGTCACAAAGAAAAATACATGAAAATTCTCAGCAAAACTGTAAGGTACGGAGTCGTTAAAGGATATTCAGCACGGACTGATCACTGGAAATCACAATTTAAATGCCCGTATGTATGTGAATGTATAGAAAGGATTGTGTGCAGGTAATGGATACAGCATAGAGGCCAGAGAAAATATAAAATAAGACTATAAAATACGGCACATGGAATTAAAGGGATCACAATACTGGGAAATTATACTAAATGTAAGGAATATAAACACCACAATCTGTATAAAACATACCCAATATATATAAAACATAAATCCCACTGACACATTGACTCACCAATAGAGGTAAGGTTTATCTTTGTCAACATTTATGTTATTTAAAGGATCCATACGAAACCAGGTGTTCAGGGTAAAACCATTCTGATAAGGCCACTTGGCAATAGGAGGCAGTGCAATAGCCTAAAGTGAGAAGAGAGGGAACATATTAGAAAGCACACGAGCAACGACCACACGTTACTTTACAGCATGTGGTCGGCAGCTCCATCACAAAGAGAAAACGTACAAGCTGAATTCATAATTAAGAGAAAAGGATATCAACCTTTACATAAAGAAACATGGCAGCTATACTAAACCAGATGTCGCTTCTGCAAAACATTCATGGTAAATTCACAGGAAGCTTTGCTCTGGTTCCACTAACCACAGCTAAAAACCAGGGGACTCCGACACTTGCATTTTTGCCACCTTAGGTGTGAAAATTTCCTTAGAGGAGAGATTCTAGTAACAGAGGAAGATAAGTTGCTGATCCCTGGGGGTAAGGCTACTTTCACACTTACGTTTTTGTGAACACGTCACAATGCGTCGTTCTGTGAAAAAAACGCAAAGTTGCCCGCAGGATGCGTTTTTTTCACATAGACTTGTATTACCGACGCATCGCGACGTATGGACACACGTTCCATACGTCATGCACTGGATGCGTCGGTATTTGGCGGACCGTCGTAGCGAAAAAACGTTCAAGGAAACGTTTTTTTCATACGTCGTGTCCTGCATTTTTTACTACGCATGCCTGGCTGTAATTCCTCCACCTCCTCCCTGGGACTTTACTATGGGCAGCGGACGCGTTGAAGCACTGCATCCGCTGCCCACGCTGTGCTAAAAAACTCCAACGTCCGTCGGTACGTCGCACCGACGCTTTAGCGACGGCCGCGTACCGACGGAAGTCTGAAAGAAGCCTAAACTACAGAGACCCCCACTAATCTCAAGATCAGGGCTATGCAATAACATGTTAGAATGCCGTGCTTCAATGACTATGGGACTTGGGAGAAAGCCAACAGCTGTACTATGTAGTCCAATAGAGAATGAAAGGAGTGGTGGCACGTGTGCTCTATTCTAATGGTGATTGTCAGAGACACTTCTCAGGACTAATAGGGATCTCCAGGAAATGAACCCTTAACGATCAGCAAATTATAAATATACTGTGGATAGGACATCACTTGCCCAGTAGTTAAGCTTTAGTATGGCTGCACATCACATTTCGCTAGGGATAGGTCAATGGGTAGACAGATACTTGACTTTAGACAGATGTATTGATGCCTAACTTTTTCTTCCTAGTTCAGGTGATAGTTGGTACTTTATAGGTTCTTATCCCATGATGTGAACCAGAGCCTCCAACACAACTTCTATCAGGAAAGAGCAATGACAGCCCAAACAATGGATGACACAGGAACCTGGTGGACACCAATTATAAGCCCAACTGGGTTTGTCAGGCACTATCAGGAAAGAGCAATGACAGCCCAAACAATGGACGGCACAGGAACCTGGTGGACACCAATTATAAGCCCAACTGAGTTTGTCAGGCACTATCAGGAAAGAGAAATGCCAACCCAAACAATGGATGACAAAGGAACCTGGTGGACACCAATTATAAGCCCAACTGGGCTTGTCAGGCACTATCAGGAAAGAGCAATGACAGCCCAAACAATGGACAACACAGGAACCTGGTGGACACCAATTATAAGCCCAACTGGGTTTGTGAGGCATTGGCAGTATCCGTCAAACAACAGATTTAGCAGAGCGTTATGACTTTTCTTATGAATAATGCCTAATTACAAGTGCGAGCAGACTAAACCACAGGTAAGTACTGTATGTGTTTCTCACGTCATGCGAACAAATGGTGCAGAACATGATAGATGTAACATTAAAGTTTGTACAAAAACAAAACATGGTAAGGATATAACAGCTTTAGAGAACAGAGGAGGAAATCAGATACTTTCTTCTTTTCTTAATGGTTGGGCAGACCAAATTAATGTGTCTTCATTTGGTGGCTCTACTTTAGGACATATGTAGCCTCAGGGCAACTAGTTGGGCATCATTGATCTAGATCTATAATAGGAAAAAATAGAGTATCTATGTAAAACCTTACTTAAGTAACTTGGTACTAAACTGAAGCTCTACTTTGAAGCCATTGCTCAAGCAATTCCAATACATATTAGAAACAAAATCTCCAAAAAGTGAAGCTAAATATCAGTAGGTGTCATGGCTGTAAATCAAGTTTAATATAAAAGAGTGCTAAGAATTTTATGATCATTTCCTAAAATCATTAGGTTCTACTTTTTTTTATACAGGGAAGGGTCGATATAATGTATAAGCTGCTGCTCTTATGAACATTATATATTTTTGTTTTATTATTTACTAGGGTTGAAGTATTTTAAGCGTTTGTATGGTTTAGTAGGTTTTGTTATATGGTATACTCATGCACTTCTGTATCTCTTTCTTGTACTTCCATTCTATACTTGGGATACTGAGCGCTCTCACAGGACATAACAAGTATAACGATCCCTAGACCAGGGGTGTGCATGTCCTGAGACATTCCAGTCTATTCTGCCTTATGGAAGGCACCATGGGCTTTACTTCACGTACCCTTAATGTCGTGACACTTTAGTGTCAACACACATGCGAGGTAGGGTCGTGCTGCCCTAAATGTGATAGATGGAGTGCATGCAGCAGGAACAGAGTTGCCTCGGTATCCTTAATTAGAGTTATTAGCTATAGCTAGCTGTATGGTGGACAAGATCATCTTTTTTCTCCTCCTCTTGAAGAAGCGGACATGCGAAACGTACATCAAGGAGGTACATGCAGTAGTCAACATCAGGGATGCAAAATGGGTAAGAACTTTATTAATTGCCCGATATGGTAGTACAGGCGAGTATTAGAGATGAGAGAACGATTTGAAGGACTCCGGGCCCATCGACCTGGTCAGCCCTCTTTGTCCAATGGACAGGAGGACAGCGAATCTCCTTACTTACCGGCATTCTTGACTCTTCTTTTGATTAGTCAGACTGGAATGACCCCATCATAGTGGAGTGACGCACATGACATTGCACCAACCCGGCTAATCGAAAAAAGGGTTGGGAATGCTCGGAGGTAAGAAACTTTGCGGAGCTCCAGTCCAGCCGTGACTTGGTTGATGGATCGGAGTCATACGCTTTGACGCTGCCATCTCTGGAGAGCAGTAACTTTGTATTCGGTTGTCTAACCCACAGGTGAGTGAATACAGGGATTCTTATGACCCACACTGGTTAGTATGCTTCTGCTGTATCACATATGTGCTTCTACGTCTATAATGTTACTATGTCTCTCCCGATATATGCCCTCTACCTGATCGCCTGAATTCTCCAAGGAGGCCTCCTCATTTTATTATGAATGTACAACAGATATTTTTTAATTTTATATGAATTAAATGGCATTTATTAAGGTATAACAGTACTTGGAACTCCTTTGGGTGAATGTATTATTTTGATTATTTTTTTTCTATAGCTGCCTACCTAATACACCACAAACATTGCAGCCTTTGAAGACGTTTGGCATCAATAAAGCACTTACCGCCGCACTCCGTCCTGGGAAATTGAAGAACGTGTCGGGTCCATGTCTCTGTGGCATTTGATTGAGCACTGATAACAATTTCACCGCATGCCTCGGCTGTCAAAATAAAAAGAGTAGCAAATGCTAAGTGAAAGCACTCTCAGACAAAAGCCCATAAACAGCAATAGATCACCGAATACTTAATTTAAGATCCGCTATTTGAGGCTACTTTAGAGAAACGTTCGATCAGCGGGAGGAACAGGTTTATTCCTATGGACCTCAGGAGACATTTGATTGTAACCTCAAGCTGTAGCGCATTAATAGAGAACGCCGGCCCTGACCACAGCTTACCCAGATTCCATTTTCGCCTCGTAACATACTAAAGAGAAGCTTCAGCTCTTTGACTGTGATACTGTAGCTGGCGAGGACGCCCAACATGTCAACCAGAAGATCTAGAAAGGTAGATAAAAATACCATTAGTTCACCCTCAGCCCGCCAAGAGATGACCTCTCTCCTTACGCCAGTGGGGTGTCCTAACACTTTCAAAGGATTCAGACATTTCACAAGTCGGCTCGCTTTTTTTTTTCTCCATTGTTCTATTTCAATCCGAAATTTGACAGGGAAGGACCTCAGCACACTTTCATGAAGCCTTGCTGTGAGACCAAAGGGTCAAGAAAGCTTCAGAGGCTGAAACTCATCAGGGGGTGACGGGCTAGGACTAAATGTAAATTTGACAGTTCCTACATTGACATTAATTATAGGGGAAAAATGAAACAGTTATTAAATGTACGAACTTGGCAAATTGTTTGAAAGTGTGTGTACAAGAGTGAAAAAAAACAGACCCAAGCTTACCCCAACTGACGTCAGGACAAGTGCAGATGGCAGGAACATACAGACTACAATGGAGATAATGTATAGATAGATATGTGTGTACATTCACAAACACAGTGCCCTGAAAAAGTTTTCAAAACCCAGGAACTTTTCCACATTTTTGCACGTTACACCCACAAACTTAAATGTATTTTATTGGTATTTTATGAGATATAAAAAAAACACAGTAACAAGTATTTGTGAAGAGTAAAGGAAATGATACATGGTTTTCTAAATGTTTAAAAAATATAAATCTTAAGGGGCCTGTCAGCAGGATTGTGCACAGTAACCTACGCACAGTGTCAGGTCAGCGCAGTTATACTGATTACAATGATACTTGGTGATGAAATCCGTCTTTATTTTCAGTTTTGAGTTAAGGTACCGTCACACATAACGACGCTGCAGCGATACCGACAACGATCCGGATCGCTGCAGCGTCGCTGTTTGGTCGCTGGAGAGCTGTCACACAGACAGCTCTCCAGCGACCAACGATCCCGAGGTCCCTGGTAACCAGGGTAAACATCGGGTAACTAAGCGCAGGGCCGCGCTTAGTAACCCGATGTTTACCCTGGTTACCATCCTAAAAAGTAAAAAAACAAACGCTACATACTTACCTTCCGCTGTCTGTCCTCGGCGCTCTGCTTCTCTGGTCTGGCTGTGAGCGCCGGGCAGCCAGAAAGCAGAGTGGTGACGTCACCGCTCTGCTTTCCGGCTGACCGACGCTCACAGCCAGAGCAGGAGGAGAGCAGAGCACAGCGCTGGAGGACAGACGGCTGTAGGTAAGTATGTAGTGTTTGTTTTTTTACTTTTAGGATGGTAACCAGGGTAAACATCGGGTTACTAAGCGCGGCCCTGCGCTTAGTTACCCGATGTTTACCCTGGTTACCAGCAAAGACATCGCTGAATCGGTGTCACACACGCCGATTCAGCGATGTCTGCGGGGAGTCCAGCGACGAAATAAAGTTCTGGACTTTCTTCCCCGACCAGCGATCTCCCAGCAGGGGCCTGATCGCTGCTGCCTGTCACACTGGACGATATCGCTAGCGAGGACGCTGCAACGTCACGGATCGCTAGCGATATCGTCTAGTGTGACAGTACCTTTAATGATATGCTCGTGCACCGGGGCGGCCTGTGGGGGTCTTCATGTGGTGCTCTGATTAGGTATTCACCAGTATGGCTTCTGACAGATCACTGATCCCTCTCTAGTTTACATAACGAATACTATATATATCTTGGGGGGGAACCGTCTGGCTGGGGCCGGCGGTGGAGCCTGCGTTGCAGCATGATCACATATGTAAGGAATTCTATACACATTTGTTTGATGTAATCGTGAAGTTCCAGAAAAAAGTTTGAAAATGTCGCCGGCTGCATCTGAGCAGTAGCAGTTATCAGGGATGCGATAGCTTCCACCATCTTGGAGGACAAATTTTTCTTTCTCTATCAAGATAGAATTTGTAAATTCCAATAATTCAGTGGCCGACAGGTCTGTGATAAAGAATTGTAAATACATCATGATATGAAATATTCAGTATCACTTTGTATCAACTGAGCAGATTAAAATTCTTTCACTGAAGGCAAAATACTATTTTCTCTAAAGCATGTTTGTCTGTACATGTGTGATTAACTCAACGCTTCAGAGTTATGGCTGCAGTGCGCACACATCTGGTACAGTTAGACTGATAGAGCCGGTACGTTCCATCCTCCACACATACCCGAAATTCATTAATAATTCACTAAACTAACGGGGGGAACCAATGGGCCCCTTTAACGATCATGTGAGGTGGTGAATTTGCAGATTTATCTTTTCCACTTCTAATCTAAACTGTGTATCTGGTATGAGAGCATGTGCCAGGTATCACGGAGCAAGGCTGCGATCAACGTCACCACCCAATATAACTAAATTAACACAAGGAGAAGAACGCCTGTGTATGAGAAAATGTTAAGGGGTTAAATGACTTTGGGCAACTGATCTCACACCACCATTGCATAGATCTTGATTGCCCCGCATCAACGTAATGTCACTCTAACCTGGCCCAAATGGGTTCTGGCCAGTCCTGATGCCCAGAACCCATTTGGGCCACACTGAAGTGACATTACTTTGAGGCATCAAGGTCTATGCAATGGTGGTGTGAGATCAGTGGCCCAAAGTCATTCAACCCCTTAAAACACCAATTACTTACTCAAATCTGTGAAAAGTGGCTATTTGCCCACTTGGATGCCAGTTCTCATGCCCAGGACCTGTTTGGGCCAGACTGGAGTGATCTGTGGAGCAGTGGGGACCGCAGGAATCTGTGCTAGGAGCAGTGGGGACCGCAGGGATCTGTGCTAGGAGCAGTGGGGACAGCAGGGATCTATGCTAGAAGCAGTGGGGACCGCAGGGATCTGTGCTAGGAGCAGTGGGGACCGCAGGGATCTGTGCTAGGAGCAGTGGGGACCGCAGGGATCTGTGCTAGGAGCAGTGGGGACAGCAGGGATCTATGCTAGAAGCAGTGGGGACCGCAGGGATCTGTGCTAGGAGCAGTGGGGACCGCAGGGATCTGTGCTAGGAGCAGTGGGGACAGCAGGGACCGCAGGGATCTGTACTGGGAGCAGTGGGGACCGCAGAGATCTGTGCTAGGAGCAGTGGGGACCGCAGAGATCTGTGCTAGGAGCAGTGGGGACCGCAGGAATCTGTGCTAGGAGCAGTGGGGACCGCAGGGATCTGTGCTAGGAGCAGTGGGGACAGCAGGGATCTATGCTAGGAGCAGTGGGGACCGCAGGGATCTGTGCTAGGAGCAGTGGGGACCGCAGGGATCTGTGCTAGGAGCAGTGGGGACCGCAGGGATCTGTGCTAGGAGCAGTGGGGACCGCAGGGATCTGTGCTAGGAGCAGTGGGGACCGCAGGGATCTGTGCTAGGAGCAGTGGGGACTGCAGGGATCTGTACTGGGAGCAGTGGGGACTAGTGGGATTTGTACTGGGAGCAGTAGGGACTGCTGGGATTTGTACTGGGAGCAGTGGGGACTAGTGGGATTTGTACTGGGAGCAGTAGGGACTGCTGGGATTTGTACTGGGAGCAGTAGGGACTGCTGGGATCTGTACTGGGAGCAGTGGGGACTAGTGGGATTTGTACTGGAAGCAGTAGGGACTGCTGGGATTTGTACTGGGAGCAGTAGGGACTGCTGGGATCTGTACTGGGAGCAGTGGGGACTGCAGGGATCTGTGCTAAGACTGATTCTTTTTAACCTCTTTATTAATGACCTTGTGGATAGGATTGAGAGTAAAGTGTCAGTCTTTGTTCAAGACACAAAGTATGTACGATATAAACATGAGCTTGATATCACAATATTGCAAAACGATCTGGATAAAATGACTGAATGGGCTAACACTTAGCAAATGAGGTTTAATGTAGATAAATGTAGAGTAACGCACCTAGGACAGACGGGAGAGAGAGAAAAGAAGTTAAGTCTGCAGGACCAAAAGCTGTGTAAGCCATTGCATTCCTCCTCCCAACACCCTGACATGGAGTCAGTCTCCAGAAACGTTACATGTAGTTGGGACTCGATCACCATGAGAGAAGTTTGTAACTCGCCTCTTGGAAGTGAGAACCAATACATTATTTGTGTGTCAGAGTCACAAATCTGCTTCAATTTTGTTAAAAAATGTGGGGGTTCTTGTTCCTGGGGGTCTAGGAGGAGGACACAGGAGACAGACCATGTGTTTTTTTCTTACTACCAACTATATTGATTTCTTTTGAAAGCCAAGTAGAAGAAAAAACTAGTTCCTATCTCATTGTTATAGCTGTTCAACTGCATTTTCCAGTTCTTATTTTTAAGCTTCTTAAAGGGAACCTGTCACCCCGTTTTTTGAGATTGAGCTATAAATACTGTTAAATAGGGCCTGCGCTGTGTGTTCCTATAGTGTATGTAGTGTACCCCGATTCCCCATGTATGCTGAGAAATAACTTACCAAAGTCGCCGTTTTCGCCTGTCAATCAGGCTGGTCAGGTCGGGAGGGCGTGGTGACATCGCTGGTTCTTCCTCAGCTTTACGTTGGTGGCGTAGTGGCGTAGTGGTGAAGACACAGCGCCCGATCTGCGCTGTCATCCCTTTCGTCGGTGGGGGCGGCCATCTTCCTGGGGCCGCGCGTGCGCAGATCGAGTGCTCTGCTGCACGGGGCTTCAGGAAAATGGCCGCGGGATGCCGCGCGTGCGCATTAGAGATCGCGGCGGCCATTTTCCCAAAGCCGAGATGCAAACTCGGCTTTGGGAAAATGGCCGCCGCGATCTCTAATGCGCACGCGCGGCATCCCGCGGCCATTTTCCTGAAGCCCCGTGCAGCAGAGCACTCGATCTGCGCACGCGCGGCCCCAGGAAGATGGCCGCCCCCACCGACGAAAGGGATGACAGCGCAGATCGCGCGCTGTGTCTTCACCACTACGCCACTACGCCACCAACGTAAAGCTGAGGAAGAACCAGCGATGTCACCACGCCCTCCCGACCTGACCAGCCTGATTGACAGGCGAAAACGGCGACTTTGGTAAGTTATTTCTCAGCATACATGGGGAATCGGGGTACACTACATACACTATAGGAACACACAGCGCAGGCCCTATTTAACAGTATTTATAGCTCAATCTCAAAAAACGGGGTGACAGGTTCCCTTTAAAATATGTTTTTACAACTATCCAATTGTAAAACTTTTGGGTTACCAGTGCTCCACATGGACTCCTACTGAAGAACTCAAGCTTCTCCTCCTGCTGGGGTTTCAACAGAAATCAACCAAGATCTGTGCTTGGAAAATATCAGAAAGCATCTGGCATTAACTTATGGACACGGAGGAGTTTGCGGACCGGAGGAAGCAGAGTCCATTACCTGCGATCATGTCATCTACCGAGCTCATCTTCAGGAGCACTTGCTCAATGAGGCCAACCTCGGTGCTGGTCTGCAGGTTGCGGACGCTCTTCCGCAGAATGGCTGTGAACATGCTCCAGATCTCCGCCTGGCACGTTACATCGCAGTGCTCCAGCAGCTCCGACATGCAGGTAATGCTTTCTGCATCTTGAATGATAAAATTCATCTCCAGATCGAATTCTCCGCCGACCAGCTGGAAATGGAAAGGAGGATTGTAAATATTAATGTCCTGCAGCATTCACTGCCACAATACGTCTACAGGAAGATTTAGCAGACAAGTTCTGGGCCCAAATCCTAATTATAACGAAACAACGTCATCTAATTAGACACATTAGTGAACAGGTCTCAGCACAAACTAACGGCCCAGAAGTAACAGATACACAGAATAATTAGCTTCATGGAGAAGGAACATTCACAGTTATTTACTAATAAGCACATAGATGACAATAGAGGACGGAAACATGATCTTCTTTTGCATTAAAATACTAATTAAAGGGGCCCCATACACTATATATAAGGATCGGGCTATATAGTTTGGTTATCGTTCAGTCCGCAGCTACATCAGCCATCTCTCTCACTCCGCCAAGCGCTCCTATGCTCTCTGAGAGAGCCGCTGCCAAACTCCACAGGGGGCGACTTATCTTGCTGAAAATGAAAGGATCGCCAGTGCAAAAATTGGAAATTCTGGATCTTTAAAGGAGTATTCCCATCTCCAAGATCCTATCCCAATATGTAGTAGGTGTACTAATAATAATATTAGCAAATACCTCCAATTAGAAATGTAGTATAGTTCTTCTGATTCACAATGTCGCTTACCCCTTGTGCAAAAAAACGGATGTGTGAAAGTAGCCATACTGGTAGCACCGATTGATTGTAAGATCTTACAGAAAACTGAGTATTTTAGGATTATAAAAGGAACAATACATTTAGATATGAATGAAAGTAAACAAGATAATCTTGTGCGCACTGTTACCTCAATCTCAGTGGTGCCGAAATGATTAAACCTTGTAGAAATCCCACAAAAAAATACAAAGGTTCAAATCCTGTCGATCTGTACGTAAAGGGATTCTGTAACCAGGTTTTTGCTATGTTATCTGAGAGCAGCATGGTGTAGGAGCGGAGTCCATGATTCCAGCGATGTATCACTTTTCTAGTCTGCCTGTTGTCATTTTGATAAAAATCAGTTTTCTCTGGTGCAGATCTGCATTGGCAGCTTTCTGTCAATGCACAGCGTAAGCAGAAAGCTGCCAATCAGTGCTGGAGGCGGGGTTATACAAGAGCTGTGGGATAGGAGACACAAGACACCTAGTCCTGTAGTATTAACCTCCTGCTGATAAAACACTGATTTTATTGAAACACCCAGCCTAAGAAGTGGCACATCGCTGGAATCATAGTCTCTGCCCCTACATCATTCTGTTCTCAGTTAACATAGCAAAATCCTGCTAACGGATTCCCTTTCATTTTTGCCAGAAGAACAGTAAGAAGGCAACGATTAGCTAAGGGCTCAGCATTTAACAATCTATTTGTCCTGCTGTAAACAGGGCAGTGAGTGGGGGGGAGGTTCCTGCTGAAGTTGTCTTAAAGCACCAAAACAGTAGTGGAGGATTTCTATATAGATTTCTGTAACATGAGACAAATTAGAATCACTGGGCTTTTTTTCCCCAGTACATGTTCTATGTTCAGGTTTCCTTTAAAGTGTGCCCATCTGATAATGAATACTTTAACGAGTGTGTAACTAGGAAATCACGTAAAGAATGCCTTAATACTACTCAAGAACGCAGGAATGTTGGTGAAGCAATTCTAAATATAATCCAGGGAAATTACTGGCACTGACCCATGTATTTTGGACCTATCTAAGGCTACGTTCACATTTGCATTGTGCGGTGCTGCGTCGGTGACGCAACGCACAACGCAAACCAAAACGCATTGTTTTGCGACCCATGCGTCCTTTTTTGGCATGATTATGGACGCAAAAAAAATGCAACTTGCTGCGTCCTCTGCGCCCTGACGCGTGCGCCAAAAAAAGACGCTTGCGTCACAAAACGCAATGCAACGCATGTCCATGCGTCCCCATGTTAAATATAGGGGCGCATGACGCATCCGTCGCCGCGGCTGCGCCCGACGCAGCCCGGCAGAACGCAAATGTGAACGTAGCCTTACAGTGATCTGAGGTTTTGTTGGAAATCCTGTATATATGAGAGGTAACAAATAGCGATGAGCGAGTGTGCTGGGGTAAGGTGCTATCCACCATGCTCGGGTGCTAACTGTGTGCTCGAATATGTTCGAGTCCCCGTGGCTGCATATTTCGGGGCTGTAAGGCTACTTTCACACTAGCGTCGGAATCTCCCCGTCGCAATGCGTCGGGCAGAGATTCCGACGCTAGCGTTTGACGCACTGCACAACGGGTGCAGCGGATGCATTTCTCCGCCGCATCCGCTGCCCCATTGTGAGGTGCGGGGAGGTGGGGGCGGAGTTCCGGCTGCGCATGCACGGTCGGAAAAAGTGGTCCATCAGGAGCAAAAAACATTACATTTAACGTTTTTTGCTCCAGGCGGTCCGCCACAACACGGCGCAACCGTCGCACGACGGTTGCGACGTGTGGCAAAGCGTCGCAATGCGTCGCTAATGTTAATCTATGGGGCAAAAACGCATCCTGCAAACAACTTTGCAGGATGCGTTTTTTCCCATAAACGACGCATTGCGACGTCTGGCAAAAAACGCCAGTGTGAAAGTAGCCTTAGTTGTAACACATGCAGGGATTATCCCTTCAGGTCTTGCGGCTGCTGAACATTCATGAGACATGCAGCTGCGGGGACTCTAAAAATAAAATATTTTTCCAGCACGCCGAAATACTCTATTAGCATACGAGCATGCATGGATAGCACCTTATCCCAGCACTCTCGCTCATCACTAGTAACGCTGCCTCATAATGGAAGAAATTGTTATCATTGCATACATGGCCAGATTGTCATACAGTCTTTAAAGGGGTTCTTCCATCTTCGAGATCCTCTCCCAATATATACTAGGTGTAATAATAGTAATAAAAATAATAATAATATTAGCAAATACCTCCAATTATAAATATAGTATAGTTCTTCTGATTCACTGTCGCTTACCTCATGTACAGGGCATTGCAGTAGCTTAGATTCACTTACCCCATGTACATGGCAATTAAGTAGCTTAGGTATCTGTAGTTATAATCACTAACAGCTAACTATCGATATATAAGTGGTTGTAACCATGGATACCCAAGTTATTGCAATGCCCTGCACATGGGGTAAGAGACAGAGAATCAGAAGAACTATACTGCATTTCTAACTGGAAGTTTTTGCCATTATTATTATCACACATACTATATATTGGGATAGGATCTTGGAAATGGGAATATACAGGTGCTTCTTACAAAGTTAGAATATCAAACAGTTAATTTATTTCAGTTCTTCAATACAAAAAAAATGAAACTCATCTACTATGAAGTCATTACTAAGAGTGATCTATTTCAAGAGTTTATTTCTGTTAATGTTGATGATTATGGCTTACAGCCAATGAAAACCCAAAAGTCATTATCTCAGTAAATTAGAATACTTTATAAAACCAGCTTGAAAAATGATTTTAAAATCCGAAATGTTGGCCTACTGAAATGTATGTTCAGTAAATGCACTCAATACTTGGTCGGGGCTCCTTTTGCATAAATTACTGCATCAGTGCGAAGTGGCGTAGAGGCGATCAGTCTGTGGCACTGCTGAGGTGTTATGGAAGCCCAGGTTGCTTTGATAGCAGCCTTCAGCTCATCTGCATTGTGGGGTCTGGTGTGTCATCTTCCTCTTGACAATATCCCATAGATTCTCTATGGGGTTAAGGTCAGGCGATTTTGCTGGCCAATCAAGCACAGTGATACTGTTGGTTTTAAACCAGGTATTGGTTCTTTTGGCAGTGTGGACAGGTGCCAAGTCTTGCTGGAGAATGAAATTTCCATCTCCAAAGCTTGTCAGCAGAGCGAAGCATGAAGTGCTCTAAATTTTCCTGGTAGACGGCTGCGCTGACTTTGGTCTTGATAAAACACAGTGGACCTACACCAGCAGATGACATGGTTCCCCAAACCATCACTGATTGTGGACACTTCACACTAGACCTCAAGCAGTTTGGATTGTGGCCTCTTCACTCTTCCTCCAGACTCTGGGACCTTGATTTCCAAATGAAACGCAAAATTTACTTTCATCTGAAAACAACACCCAGAGTAACAGTCCAGTTCTTTTTCGCCTTGGCCCAGGTAAGAGGCTTCTGGCGATACTTGTAGCCCATGTCCTGGATACCTCTGTGTGTGGTGGCTCTTCAAGCAATGACTCGAGCAGCGGTCCACTCCTTGTGAATGTCCTCCAAATTTGTGAATGGTCTTTTCTTAATCCTTTCAAGGCTGCGGTTATCCTGGTTGCTTGTGCACCTTTTTCTACCACACTTTATCCTTCCACTTAAATTTCCATTAATATGTTTGGATACAGCACTATGAACAGCCAGCTTCCTTAGCAATGACCTTTTGTGGCTTATCCTCCTTGTAGAGTGTGTCAATGACTGCCTTCTGGACATCTGTCAGGTCAGCAGTCTTCTCCATGATTGTGGAGCCTACTGAAAGACTAAGGGACCTTTGTAAACACTTAGGAAGCCTTTACACGTGTTTTTGTTAATTGTTCTAATTTATTGAGATAATGAGTTCTGGGTTTTCATTGGCTGTAAGCCATAATCATCAACATTACCAGAAATAAACACTTGAAATAGATCACTCTGTTTGTAATGACTCTATATAATATATGAGTTTCACTTTTTGTACCCAAGAACTGAAGTAAATAACTTTTTGATAATATTCTAATTTTTTTGAATTAGCACCTGTACCTTTAAGTCAAGCCACATTACTGGGCTTCATAAAGGAAGACTCAGCCTTTGCATACCATAAGAATAGAATTATCTGTGCCAATCTTCCATAACTCCAAAGTTTTGCCAGTCCCAGATCACAGGTGAAGCAGCTTTTGTTGCCTCCCAATGGCTAAACAGGCTGAATCAATAAGGCAGCACAGTGGAGGAGAAGACACAAGGTCATCCCTGGATTGCTCAAAGAAGAAATCACATTTGTGTACACAATTAATTCTCCTAAAAGCTTTACAAAGTATCCAAATGTATTTGATAATTGCAGAGGGAGAATACACTGTACCAGCCAATTAACCTTGTACTGCTCCGCAAGATGGACAAGGAAGAAAAGACGGTGTGACCTAGCGGATCTCCACAGTGGTGAACCATAACCGCAAGAGTTTGAAGAGCGCAAAAAAAACAGCAACGTGCTGAAAAATCAGAAATAAGAAAACTTAGACCTCAATTATGAAGTACAAATGATGTAATGGCATGTAGGAAGGTTCCGGACAGGTGCCCATTACAATGACAACCAGTGACGGGGTAGATATTGGGCAGCAGCACAGATACAACCGGAGCTCCGAGTGTAGCTGACCGCGTAGCTTAGTATCCAGCCAGCAAAGAACTACATTAAAAGGAGTCAATATCTTAATAGATTCAGGACAATCACCGCAGGAATCACAATTTTGTTTTTATAGATCCTAACACAGAAACTTTTCATGCAATGGTCTAGTCAGGCGGCTCCGGTTATGGATCCAATCTATAGAGATCTCTATGTGAGAGAGACTGTCGGGATAGTCCCTAAAGATATAAGGCAGAGGGTTGCATACACCTGATGAGGCGCCGTACTACAAGGCCGGATTCTTGGTGGGTACTCGGACGGCAAGGCACGGAGCACCTACAAGTCTCACCAGCCGAAATGAGCCCCTCATGTGGAAGTTCAGGAGATCTGTGATATTTTTGTCCATTGTGGTCCGTGGTCAGAGAGCAAAACCGGCCATCAGCTATAAGCTCCAAGAGGCCTTTCACGATGATGGAAGTGAAGACTCCGACCATCTAAAGTTATTTATGTATTGTAACTTCTCCAATCTACTCTAATACAGGAAAGAGATATATTTATCTTTGTACCGTGTTAGCCAGTAGACAGAAAAATAGTTTTCCAATCTACTCTAGACATTTACGAGGTTTGCCGAGGTCGGAACGCTTGGAGCTTGTTGAAAATGTGCAAAGGCTTGGTGCAAATTGGCTTATTCTGTTTTAGACCTATATGTTGAGTGTCTAAAAGCAAAGACTCCAAGAAAATAGGATGCATAAATATAAAATTTGCCAAATATCACAATTACTACTTTGCTAAACACAGAAAACATCCCAAATAACATAAAATAAAACAAATTTAATTGCCAATTTAAAGGGGTTTTCCCACAAGCAAAGTACATTTTAATCACTAGGTCTAGGAATAATAATAATTTCCACAATTGGATGTGTTAAAAAAAAATGTTCCTGTGCTGAGATAATCTTATAAATGTGCCCCTGCTGTGTACTGTGTCATGGCTGTGTCTGACCGTACAGGAGCATGGTCTGATCATACCACATCTCCTGGGAAAGGGGGGACGCAAAAGAGTATACAGATATTACAGCCTGGGATCGCGTAGCTGATTCTTTGCAAAACATTTCACTGACTATTTTTAAGCAATATTTTACCTCACACAATCAGTTGCGATCCCAGGCTTTCCTGTCTGTATACGCTTTTGCTTCCTCCCCTGCCCAGGAGCTGTATATGATCAGACCATGTTCCTGCACGGTCAGACACGGCCATTACACCGTACACAGCAGGGGCACATTTATAAGATTATCTCCGCACAGGAACATTTTATTTAAACACATCCAATTGTGGAAATTATTATTATTCCAAGATCTATTGATTGAAATGCTGATTAAAATTAAGTTAGTAGGAAAACCCCTTTATTTATTTATTTTTTTTTATTTTTTTTTAGGGAACATGGTCATCTGCATGGAGTTATACAATTTTTACAGGTAAAGAGCAACTAGGTCAGGGTTATATCAAGTTCTGTGGAGGTCATTGGGACAAATGCTCCTACACTTTTGTCCAGGATGGGTGCAAAAAATAATGATAATATTACTAAATTATGGCAAAGTAATACACAATAATTAGTTGACTAACAATACAATATAGTGCTAGGTCAAACCGTAACAGTGCAAAGCCAACAATTAGCTGACTAACAGTACCATCTAGTGCTAATGAGTCATACCGCAACAATGCCAAACCAACAGTGCAGTACAGCCATTGACGAGGTGCAAGATAGAGACAAGTCCCCAAAGAAAATCATGTTTAGAAAAGGCTAAATATGGTGGATGAAACGGGGTATGATGGTCCGCGCAGGGAGCCAACTTGGCGGGCCGCGCACGGAGCCAACTTGGCCGCCCGCTCGGGGAGCCAACTTGGCGGCCCGCGCGGGGAGCCAACTTGGCTGCCCACGCGCGAAGCCAACTTGGCGGCCCGCGCGGGGAGCCAACTTGGCGGCCCGCGCGGAGAGCCAACTTGGCGGCCCGCGCACGGAGCCAACTTGGCGGCCCGCGCACGGAGCCAACTTGGCGGCCCGCGCACGGAGCCAACTTGGCGGCCCGCGCACGGAGCCAACTTGGCGGCCCGCGCACGGCGCCAACTTGGCGGCCCGCGCACGGAGCCAACTTGGCGACCCGCGCACGGAGCCAACTTGGCGGGCCGCGCACGGAGCCAACTTGGCGGGCCGCGCACGGAGCCAACTTGGCGGGCCGCGCACGGAGCCAACTTGGAAGACCGAGCACGGAGCAAACGTGGAAGACCACGAAGCGACCCAACTTTGCAGACCACATAAGAACCCAAGTCTGACTCTAATATGTAAATAGATAAATAAATAAATTATTGAACAAATAAACTAATATCTAAAAACATGGACCGGCTTGAGAAATGCAGCACAAGTGGAAAATTCTGAATTCGTTCTCTTAGCTTCCTCACCAAGTCCTATAATTCTCCGTAATCCTCTTCGGCGTGTTTCGAGGATCAGGCACACAGGTGTTTGCCCAAATATCTTGCTGCTTCTTATTACACAGATGACATCCGATCGGCAGACCGTAGCACAACATATGCTCCAGGAAGGAAGTGTGCAGCCTCCATTTACCATTATCATAGTAATTATTGCGGAGACTTGGAGGCACTCCGCCGAGGGAAGATTGTGAGTTTACATGTCAATGCGTTCCCTAGAGTGGCAGCAGCACACACAGTGCTAAGTTTAAACCAAGGCGCACAACAGCAACAGCCAAGATGACGGTCCCATTAAACATAAATGACAATGACAGACAGTGCAGAGTTCATGGCGGAGATTTATTTCTATAATTCATAGGGTCGTTTAAAATCCTATTGTGATAAACAGCCCATTTACTCTGCTAGGAAAGAATGCATCCGCAAGTGCCCGAGGCGGACACGGTTTAATTACAAAGTGTGCATTAAAAGTCTTCTAAGTGAGGTAGGGAGCTATATATTTACACAAGAGGAAGGCGGATGGCAGATTTTGGCACATTTCTCTCACAGCCGGAGATATAAACAGGATTTTTTTTTTCACCGTTCTGTAATGATTGGAGAAAAGTCACAGGAATAAACACAATTAGCCTTGGAATTACAGGGGACAAGCCGACAAGATCAAATGCTAGGGTGGTGCAGAAAGAACGGGGTCACTCCGAGCCACTCCAAGACACCTAATTGCTTTCCACTCTGTCGTTTGTCAGAATCAATCATATTTCCAATAACTTGCACTTTCACATTGCAGTAATCTTGGTTTGGTTGTCGCTTTTTTGAGGTACTAAAGTGCGGGATGTGGCAGTAATGTGAAGCTCAGTGCAAAACTGGAACATTGGCGGCTCCACTTCATAAGATTTTACCCACCAGGGGTCAGAGCTGCAGATATCGGCGGCTGTTCTGGTTTTCTTTCTCCTGATCATAATGGCGGATTAGTCTAGAATTCTAGTTGTAGAGTTCCTACTAGCATTATAAATACTCCTGCTGCTACACTAAAGCCACGGATGAGGACTGATGATCATCTTACTGTGACCTAGGTTCAAAGGAACTGAACCATGCGAGGTCGGTGTAATAAGTGTCATACTCTATGGTCAGAAGATCCTACCGTGGTTTGCGTCCGGTTTAACTGAACCAAGCGAAGTCCAGGTATTACATTATAATACAAAAATGATATACGCCTGGACAGTGGCCATGTTCAAGGGGCAACTAGGTGAGAAGAAACCCTATAAAGTGGTGGGACTACTGGAAAGAGTCTTAAAATAACCAGAAACTTGAAGGGCCAATGCAGAAGACCGCGTTTTCGGTCCCAGCGTGATCCAACAAAACATTAGATCTAACTCAGACGAACACTGTTATTCTGTGGGGCAGTGCACATAATCAACGTTTTCCTCAGACAGTCTGTGCAAGGAAAAAAAAAAGCAGCATCCTCAATTTGCATCTGTAAATCAGATTAGACTTGGCCATGGAAGTCAATGGGTCTGTCAAAAACATTTTCATGGACTTACAGAATGGAATGAATTAAGAAACACTCTAACCACACTCCAACCACACTCCAACCACACTCCAACCACACTCCAACCACACTCCAACCACACTCCAACCACACTCCAACCACACTCCAACCACTCAATGGGAATGATTTTCTCCGATGAGAGAGAATACAGTTCTGTGACCCTAGCGTAAAAGGAGGCTGTTTGGTCATATCCTACTATTGTCCCATCCATAGGATAAGTCTTAAGGCCCCTTCACATTAAGCGATCCGGATCGCTGCAGCGTCGCTGTTTGGTCGCTGGAGAGCTGTCACACATGCCGGTAACCAGGGTAAACATCGGGTTACTAAGCGCAGGGCCGCGCTTAGTAACCCGATGTTTACCCTGGTTACCAGCGTAGAAGTAAAAAAAAACAACCACTACATACTTACCTACCGCTGTCTGTCCCCGGCGCTGTGCTTCTCTGCACTCCTCCTGTACTGGCTGTGAGCACAGCGGCCGGAAAGCAGAGCGGTGACGTCACCGCTCTGCTTTCCGGCTGACCGACGCTCACAGCCAGTACAGGAGGAGTGCAGAGAAGCAGAGCGCCGAGGACAAACAGCGGAAGGTAAGTATGTAGTGTTTGTTTTTTTTTACTTTTACGCTGGTAACCAGGGTAAACATCGGGTTACTAAGCGCGGCCCTGCGCTTAGTAACCCGATGTTTACCCTGGTTACCGGCATCGTTGGTCGCTGTCACACATAACGATTTCCTTAACGATATCGTTGCTACGTCACAAAAAGCAACGATATCGTTAACGATATCGTTATGTGTGAAGGTACCTGAATGTGAGATAATTGGGGGTCTGGCATCCCCAATGATCAACTGTTATTTGCTTAGAAGACAACTGGATATTAACACATAGAAGGTAACTGCTGGGCACAAAGTTATTCAATGTGTAGTATTCGCTGCCAAGCTCTACAGAACAAATCCAATAACAGAATAGGAACTGCTCTGCAGCACCTGGCAGCAGCCGCTACTTGTGGATCAGTGGGGGGTGTTGGACTATTACCAATATCATATCGATGACATATCCTACAGAAACATTTTTTTAAAATGTTATATGACTATATGAACTCTGGAACCAAATTATGTTTTCTAATAATTAAATTATTTTGTTCAATCGGCAGAAGCGGCAAAGAAATGTCAGACTACAAAGAATAACGCACGTAACAGACAGATGTTGGTGAAAAATGTGCTAGTGGAAATGGGCCATTTCCCATACCGGCCTCAGGACCGCGGGAGAACATTTGTTTGCTGCGTACACTATACTGTAGTTTATTTTATGATCCCGTTTGACTAAATGGGAGGACACTACTCTTATTGATTTATACCCAGAATCACACTGCTACCACATATATAAAATCCTGAGAAACTCTAAGCACGCCCTTTGTGACTTGCATGGTCTTAACATCAGATGAAAGACCACGATAAGCTATGACAATGTGTAATTTAACAAAAACAAGGCCAAAATGCAGAAGCAATTTGAGAAAAATTAAGCACGCTGAATTGCTAACTTGTAGAACTACCTTTAACAGCAATAACGAAATATGCACAAGTATGCGATTTGCATATATGCGATCACGTGCCGACTAGACATGCACAGTCTCGCTCAATACAACTGTATTGAGAGACTGGTCATGCCTAGTTGGTATGTGGCCAGAACTATGTAAATTGCAGACTTGTGGTCACATGATTACCCGCTCCCATCTCTGGCAAATCCTGACAGCATGCAGTGCACGTGCTGTGAGGATTTACAAGTCTGCAGTGACATAGAGGGACTGCAGACTTGTAGCCTAAGGTGTGACAATAAACGCTCTAACTTTTATTTAAAAGGGTTGCCCAGGATTAAGGGTCTCCTTGATTTTTTCCTAGAACAGCCCCCCATATATTCAGAAAGAATTGTATCAATTTTACACCTTGCAGAAGGAGTAACTTGGGGGGATTTGAAGCCAGGACCCCAGCGCTCCAAGGCTGCAGTGCTACCACCGAGGCACTGTGGTGCCAGGAGGACACTTAGAGGCGCCAGTCTATCATTTCATGCTTTATATTCTGGGAGACTTCATGTGTAACGCCCAAGAGAAGTCGGACCATGCAGCTCTGGATAAATAAAGTGTAGTCTCGCTCTAATTCACTGCTTTCTCGGTAATACGAGGTGAAATTTCCCTCTGGAGTCTTCAGAGAATCAAGGACTTACATGTCAAATCAGAAGTTCCGCTGATGTGTAATGTAGAAGACAATACAGAACAAAACAAGGGACAAGGTACAGCCTTAAAGGTTTCAGAAACAATTGAGGTGATAGTGGAAGAGATGTCACCGCTGCCACCGAAAGCAAAAATCAACCAAACCAGAAGGTAAAAAAAAAAAAAGCCTTATTTTATGGCTTCTTGTCTTTGCAATTTCTGGCTGTAATTTTTCAACATTCATGAGCCAGATATAGCACAATACGGACTGAGACAGGACTGCAGAACCATACAAGATTCCTACAGATTGATCAACGATGCTGAATAACTCCTGAATCCTCACATTGTGCGCACCACTGGTCTGGCGGTGAGAGCAGTAGATCCGGCCAAGTGCAGACTAGACGTGCATGTCTAGTAAGAAGGTGGCCGGAAGTAAGCAAATCACATGCTTGCAGTTACATGACTGCTGTGCTCTGCCCGAGCGGGAGAATCCTGACAGTGTGTGGTGTGCACAACGAGAGGATTCAGAAGTTTGCAGTCACAGAGTGACCATAGACTTTAATAAAAAAAAATAAAAAAAAACAGACAACCCCTTTAAAACATGGATGACACAACAAACAAAAGCTTTTAAAGTGGACCCATCCACGGTCCTGACAGGTCCATTTCAGTAATGCTTGTATCCTCCATGAAATAATAATTCTGGGGCATCTTTTCTTATACTTCTCGGTGTTGTCCCTTTCCCCTGTTATTCCTCATAGACATTTATGATTAAATTGACAGCTGGGTGGTACCAGTTGGGGGATGTCCCTGCATAGTCTGAATGTCCAATACCATAGAGACACATCCTTTTGAGAAGGAGAACGACAATGCCCATTTGTCAATTTACTTATAAATATTGAGAAGGAAAAAATGGGGGGAAAGCACTACTCCGGGTTATTAGAGAAGATGCCCCGGGGCTGTTATTTTGTGTGGAATACAATAATTTAGTAATGCCGGCAGGTCAGAAGCGGTACCAGGTCCTCGTTAAAGCGTTACAGCTCATATTACTCTAGGCTATTTGTTAAGAAAACATTGGAAAGCCCGGCCGATGCAAAGACATATTCTGATCTGTGAATACGGTAAATGGCGAGGAGAGCAGGAACTAGGCAAATGGGAGAACAGGAACAGATGGGATAATAGTTTTATTAGAATTCTTTATCAAACAGTAAATATTGTTATCATTGTGGTAACTGATTTTGTAATAAACCGAGATTTAAAAAAAAAAAAAGGAAAAAAAATCCATTTAAGTAGCTACATACTTATTAAAGGGAATCGGTCAGCAGGTTTTTGCTATGTAATCTGATGACAGCATGAAGTAGGGGTTAAAACAAGCACAGATTTCAACAATGTGGCACATGTTGGGCTGTGTATCGTTTACTTACACTGAAGGTTTTATCACCTGGTGATTTTCATTGCTGGAACTACAGCAGCGTGTGTATGCTAGACCAGTGTTTTTCAACCAGTGTGCCGCGGCTCAAAAAAGGTTGAAAAACACTGTGCTAGACTGACTGAACCCCCTCCTGTGATAAGCAGCTCACTGTCAATAGACACCTTACATACAGAGCGTGGTGAGGGCAGGGTTAGGTTCTCAGCTTTGCTGTATTGCTAAATCTAAGAACTCAGATTGTATCAGAACGGCTGCTGCCGGTAAACTATACATTGTTGGATTCAGGGTCTCTTTCTCTACATCATGCTGACAGATTCCCTTTAAATTTACATGTCGCACTTTTGCTGTGTTTTTTTCTATAGGCAAAACCTTCTTTCTTGACAGTAAAGAAGTTGCTTACAAAAAAACAAACAAACCAGGTTTTGATGAGTTTTCATGATTCTGAAGTTCAGCTTTGCTTCCACCACAGTAGCATGAAGACTGGAAGGAGTTAGGTCAATGCAAGACATACGGTAAGTGAAACCATAAAACCATTTTGGAAAAAAGGGAAATTTGATCAAACTGGAAAAATAATTTTTTGTCTGAAAAAAATACTGACTTTTGGAACAAAAAAAGTTTACATGAGTTCATGAAAAAATACACAATTACAAATACAACAGCAGGGGGGGTTGAATTAGTGGGGAACAATTTACCTAAGACATTGGCAGAGCATTGAGTTTGAAATTTGCATTAAAAAATGCAACAAAAACGCAACGTGTGAACATAGCCTTAACGGTTGAGTAAGAGCTACGAGGTGTTACGAGCGACCCATAAAAGTGCCAGTTACCACAGTACAATGACTCAAGGTGTACTCTGCTTTATTCCAGCATGCCCCTGACATCCAGGGCACTGATCGACACAGAGTCTTGAAATTCCGTAACAACTAGAAAAATTCGCTATATGGAGATGTTCAGCCCTCTGTTCAAGGTCACGGCAGAATTGGTCAGGTGCACAGAAAACCCAACACGTATACGTGTCCAATCATCACACAAGCATGGGCCCCTGGAGATCGCACCGAGAACTGACTGGAGAACGTCCGGATGTGTTACTACACCAGAACGTGGGAAAGATACACATCCAGCTTGTGGCAAGGACCGACCAGGAGAAAGAAACATTGTCTTCAATCAGATGCTGCGCTTCAATTCCAGCAAAAACATATCACAGATAAAACTGTGAAAAACTCCATCATCCCTCGCACCGATGACATTTCTCGAAGGCTGGAATCATATACAAAAAGAGATGACTCTGAGGGTAACATTTACCTCCACATCACAACGTGAATGCTACTAATGCTTCATGGAAAATTTACAATAAAATTTAGGCCAAAATTGTATTTCAAGTGGTTTCCCACATTGGCCAATCCAGTTTTATTAGAAGTGTCCCCTCCCCCAACAAATAATCGATCACAAGCCGTTCAGCTCCATGAACCCCAGCGCTCAGGTGTAATTCGAGTCAATGCAAATCGACTTCCAGGAACTGATCCATCAGCCATGTTAGGAATCCCTGAGAAACCGCCTCCTACCGCACGGCATCCACAGATCTTCTTTTGTTTGGGCGGCCTGGCATGACATCACAGGTGCATCATACTGTAACAATGACATCATGCCAGATCGGCTAATCAAAAGAAGAGCCAGCGATGTTGGAATGTAGGAGGCAATTCTCAAGGATTTCCTCCAGCGACTATGAAGCACTGACGTGGTCGACGGACAGGGTCCTGGGAACGGATTCGCACAAACTCTAGTCGCGATTTACAGAGGAACCTGACAGCAAGTATTCTAATGTCCTGCACTGCCCCCTAAGGATAAGTGAAGTATTGCACAGTTTACTCTGATGACTTTCACAAAGTATCTTATCACTTGGGAGGACCTAACATGTCAGTACATTGTATTAATTTTAAAGGATTTTCCCATGACTCTAATGTGGCACAGTGATAAGTATAAAATAGGTAAAGTAGTGTTACTTGCAACTCTAATCCGACATCATCCAGGTGGTCTCTTCATGGGCTGGAATTGAAAACATCCCGTTCATCAGTCAACTAACCATCGAGGACAGTCATTGACTGCAGTAGTGAGGAAATTGATGAATGGTCAGTCCTTACACAGGAAGTGATGACATCCCAGCCATCAGTCACCAGCTGCAAACCATCAGTGGTCAGGAGACTAATGGACAGGACATCATCATTTTGAGCCCTGGTGGAACACTCCTCAAGAGTGGAAAAGTGTAGAGGACTGCTTGGCTTTCTCTAAGACACCCCTAGAGAATGAATGGAGCAGAGGCCGAGCATGTGCACTGCGGCTCCAATCAAACCGGTCACAGCCCCATATTTTAGCTAGCTATTGGTGGGGGGTCTCTGTGATTGGATCCCAATAATGCAGATGATATCAACTATTCTACTGCTATGTGAGAAAAAGGTATTCAAGTAGAAGTATATAAGAGGGTATTATACACATCAGGAAAGACCTGAATCTGGTGTTTAGCCCCTGTGCACTCTTACTCCAGGTTTAGCCCCCAGTGTGATTATTTCCTCAATGTGACGAGGCGCTTTTGCAAGACTGCCTCTACAAATGTCCCACCACAAAATAGGAACTGACTATGGGCATTTGCCTTTACGCTCAGTTTGCCAAAATCTCCTTGTATTGTTGGCATCCAGTCGGCAGGCGATTGTCTTCCATAATCCGCACGGCTCTGCTCGGTTCCCTGCAGTCCTCTTCAATAGTCAAGCACGCAGCTCCGAACGACACAAACAAAATAGACTGCTAAAACTTTTCTACCCACGGAAAGACTGCAGAGTAGGGCCAGAAAAAGGGGATCTGAATTTCAAAATAAAAAAAAGAAAGAAAATTCATTAAAAAAAGAGACACCTGTATCCAAAGGCTAACCCCCATAGTTTTTGGGATCGTTGTACCCATCACTTTAACTAAGTCTTAACGTTATTCCCATCAACAATCAGTCGCTTTTCCTGAATCTGAAAGTTGTATGCAAAGGCTTGTCTCATCTGCTCAAATTGCACGCACTGACAAATGGTTTAAGTAACTATTGTTTTGTGTTTTCATAAATCAATAGCACAAACACTAAATGTAATAGTACATGAAAATAATAAGAAACTTTGTAACATGAAACTCCAGGACTGATCATTAATTCTCAATGCAGGGGTAAAATCTGTTTTCAGTGAAGACAGACTTTCCCATTGCAGAGATAGGAGAGGGCAGTTGGTGCTCATAAAGATCTATGGAGAACTGAAATAGTTATTTCAGGAGAACTTGCAGCAGAATGTCTGTCTCTGCCTCTAGCTCCTCCCTCTATAACGGTCATTTCATGAGAACTTGCAGCAGAATGTCTGTGTCTGCCTCTAGCTCCTCCCTCTATAATGGTCATTTCAGGAGAACTTACAGCAGAATGTCTGTCTCTGCCTCTAGCTCCTCTCTCTATAATGGTCATTTCAGGAGAACTTGCAGCAGAATGTCTCTCCGCCTCTAGCTCCTCCCTCTATAATGGTCATTTCAGGAGAACTTACAGCAGAATGTCTGTCTCTGCCTCTAGCTCCTCCCTCTATAATGATCATTTCAGGAGAACTTGCAGCAGAATATGTGTCTGCCTCTAGCTCCTCTCTCTATAATGATCATTTCAGGAGAACTTGCAGCAGAATGTCTGTGTCTGCCCCTAGCTCCTCTCTCTATAATGGTCATTTCAGGAGAACTTGCAGCAGAATGTCTCTCCGCCTCTAGCTCCTCCCTCTATAATGGTCATTTCAGGAGAACTTACAGCAGAATGTCTGTCTCTGCCTCTAGCTCCTCCCTCTATAACGGTCCTTTCAGGAGAACTTGCAGCAGAATATGTGTCTGCCTCTAGCTCCTCCCTCTATAATGATCATTTCAGGAGAACTTGCAGCAGAATGTCTGTGTCTGCCTCTAGCTCCTCCCTTTATAATGGTCATTTCAGGAGAACTTACAGCAGAATATGTGTCTGCCTCTAGCTCCTCCCTCTATAATGATCATTTCAGGAGAACTTGCAGCAGAATGTCTGTGTCTGCCTCTAGCTCCTCCCTTTATAATGGTCATTTCAGGAGAACTTGCAGTAGAATGTCTGTGTCTGCCCCTAGCTCCTCTCTCTATAATGGTCATTTCAGGAGAACTTGCAGCAGAATGTCTCTCCGCCTCTAGCTCCTCCCTCTATAATGGTCATTTCAGGAGAACTTACAGCAGAATGTCTGTCTCTGCCTCTAGCTCCTCCCTCTATAACGGTCCTTTCAGGAGAACTTGCAGCAGAATATGTGTCTGCCTCTAGCTCCTCCCTCTATAATGATCATTTCAGGAGAACTTGCAGCAGAATGTCTGTGTCTGCCTCTAGCTCCTCCCTTTATAATGGTCATTTCAGGAGAACTTACAGAATGTCTGTGTCTGCCTCTAGCTCCTCCCTCTATAATGATCATTTCAGGAGAACTTGCAGCAGAATGTCTCTGCCTCTAGCTCCTCCCTCTATAATGATCATTTCAGGAGAACTTGCAGCAGAATGTCTGTGTCTGCCTCTAGCTCCTCCCTCTATAATGGTCATTTCAGGAGAACTTACAGAATGTCTGTGTCTGCCTCTAGCTCCTCCCTCTATAATGGTCATTTCAGGAGAACTTGCAGAAGAATGTCTCTGCCTCTAGCTCCTCTCTCTATAATGGTCATTTCAGGAGAACTTGCAGCAGAATGTCTCTCTGCCTCTAGCTCCTCCCTCTATAACGGTCCTTTCAGGAGAACTTGCAGCAGAATATGTGTCTGTCTCTAGCTCCTCCCTCTATAATGATCATTTCAGGAGAACTTGCAGCAGAATGTCTCTCCGCCTCTAGCACCTCCCCTCTCCATAAAATTTTAAAAGTACCAACTGCCATCTCCTATCTCAGTAATGGAAAAATCTATTCACCGAGCACACAAATTGTAGTCATGAATTAAGGGAGACATCAGTCCAGGAGGAGAAAGAAGCAGATGTATCTGATAACATATGTTACAAACTTGATTATTTTCAGGGGTACTACCGATTTTTGAAAAGACAAAAAAATGAAAGTTACAATTTAAGTTACTCTAGAAAAAGCACCACACCTGTCTATGGTTGTGTCTGGTATTGCAACTCCGCTCTACATGAGAATGGAGCCGCAGCTTTTCTGCGCTTACCCATAGGCAGAGGTACATTAAACTAATGTCAGCGGGAGCAGCTGATATCAATAGGTTTAGCCGACGATCTACAGTGTATGGAGCGCCGGCCGACTGATGGCTGGGACAGATGTTGATTGCACATATCTGGTTCTCGGATTGTCGATTGCATTGTTCTACCAGAGTTAATCTGCCGGCTGACATGTTAGTCAGCGTCTTTCTCATAGAGAACACAGGCACGCTCGACAGACTGAGAGCTCCCGTGTATGGGCGAGTCGGCTGACATAGCTGTTAGATGACCTGACAGTAAAGATGACAAATCATAGATTAAAAAAATATTAACCACGTAGCTCATAGTTTTGACTGGTCCCCGTAAGGGTTTGTGAAAAACCCAGCAAAGCCACAAAACCAAACAATCCAAAATGGGCATAAAAAAATGAAAGGTGAAATGCTTCAAAAGATTTCATTGAGCAATACACATTAGCTAACCGTTATCAGATCCTATCAAATTGGCGAGATCGGCTGCCTATCTAAAACGTATCGATGCAACTGAGCTGTCCCAGCACATCGGCAACCAGGAGAAACAAGCATTGGGCATGTTGTATTTCAACCCGCCCGATCCTTAGGGTATGTGCACACGTATAGAGAGCTCCTCTGTGGTTTTTACTGCGGATTTATCACGTTTTCTACGCGGATTCCGCTGCGGATTTACATCTGCAGTTTTCTATTGGAGCAGATGTAAAAACGCTGCAGATTCCGCACAAAGAATTGACATGCTGCGGAAAATAAAACGCTGCGTTTCCGCATGTTTTTTCCGCAGCATGGGCACAGCGTTTTTGGTTTCCCATAGGTTTACATTGTACTGTAAACTCACGGGAAACTGCTGCGGATCCGCAAAATCCGCATTGTGTGCACATACCCTTAGTTTCCCATAAGATGAACATAGCTATAGCATCTGGAAAATATTAATTCCCATCTTCCTGTAGATGTGAACATAAAATGTATTCACAAAGTAAATAAAATAAATAAGAGTCTAATAAATATTGTCCAGTAAGGAAAGGGCTGAAATTATTTTAGTAGTGAATTTGTCTTGATTCCTTTAAAAAAATAATGTAAGTGGTTTCAGTGCTTTTTCCTAATGTATTTACCTGCATTAATATCAGAAAAGGCGTTAAGATGAGTACAGTGAGCCCGTGTCTCCCAACTCCAAGGAGAAAATCCTGCAGGAGATTGTTCTGATAAGCACAACACAGGCGCTGATCCGTCACCTGTACTCCTACCCTCTGTACTCCCACCCCTGCCATCATCTGTACTCCACGGGAAGGGTCAGAGGGCCGTATAACCCCGTCCGCACCACTGAGTGGCAGCTTTCTGCCAATATCTGGTGTAAACAGAAATCTGTCAATTAATATGTTTTGACTGTGAGGCACGAGACATCTAGTCCTGTAGTGATAATCTCCTGCTGATAAAACAATGAATTAATTGAAACAGCAAAATACAGCCCAAGTAAGTGACAGCACTAGAATCAGGGTCTCAGCTCCGATATTATGCTGCTCTCAGACTCCTCATTTTTACGCACTAGTTGTAACTGGTCAAATTATTTTAATGCATGAGACAGACAATTGATGGACACATCTGGAATCCACAGCTGGATCAGAACATACTGCACGTATCCACCAAACTGGCGCAACAACTGATGCATCAGATGAATGAGACTGATCCCATAGAAATCCATGAAACCAGTTCCATCATCCGTTTCAATACGATGAATAAATAAAAATGTATGGCCGAATTAATGGAGACAAGTCCAAAGATAAAATGCAAAAAATGTGCATTAAATGAGTAATATTTCAACTTTTTCCCTTGAAGCGTCAAGTAAACCATGTCCGACAAGGGCGCCACATATCCACATGTAGGACCTGGCAGCTGATAATTACATGCCGGGCCACGGTGACTGGAGGTAATGTAAGTAACACTATGGTGACACTGACACTTCATTAACACACGAGTAAAGAAAGTCCACACACAAGGGTACCCATCACGAGTGGGGGGCGACAGGACCGCCGGCCTTAATTATACATCACTGGTGGCGACAGCACAAGGTTATTCTCAGCTGAGCGTCTATAGGAGGATGGCAGAAAATATATATATATAAATGAAAAAGTAAGAATCTCTTATTCCTAATTATTTCTCAGTATCTTCAGAAAGTCGTGCGTGTCACATTAGGATTGGCCCGGCGAGATCTTCTGCTCGTTACAAGCCTTGTCATTAGAGATTAGTGGTAATGAATGATGTACAAAAAAGACACTTGACAAAAGCCGGCCATCCGTCAGATACAAAGGAGGCGTTGTGAGGAACATGGACTACGCACATTAACATTAAAGATGAGAATAAAACCTCGCCTGCCCTACCGAGACCCCAAACCACTGGAACACGTGGGGTGGTAATACTATCATGGAAAGCTTCCTTTCACCTGATCTGCAGACTTTATTAAAGGGAATCTGTCAGTAGGTGTTTGGTATGTAATCTTATGGCATCATGATCTAGGGGCTGAGACACTGATTTCTCTTATTTGGCTGTGATCAATTGCTTCAATACAATGAGTATTTTATCAGCAGGTGATCATTACTGTCCAGACTGGTGTCCAGCTCAGCTCCCAGCACCGATTAGCAGCTCACTGTCAATATACAATGTACACAGAGACCTCTAAAAACCTTATTTTGTCACAACTGCTGCACACAGTTAACTAAGTGATACATCGCTGGAATCAGGGTCTCTGTCCCTGCATTGTGTTCCTCTCAATTGAGGTAGCAAAAACCTGGTGACAGATTCACTTTAATAGGACAGATTTAACATATAGGGAACAGGGGGGTTGCTCTGGGTGCAATAATCTACAGGGATGCCAGTATGGAAGACTCATGCCCCTTTCTTTTCATTACACTACCACAGGTGCAGTGACAGCGATGGCGGCACATGATAAAACGGACAACATAGAAACCTTTACATATTGTACGGGGAAACAATGGTGCTGCTGTGGAGGGACAGACAAACAGATCCCCCACATACTAGTGATCAGTGGGGATCCGAGCAAGGAACAAAGCACTTTGGCAAAGTGTAAACGATACCAAGAAATTCTACTGAAATCCACTAAATATTGGGCACGGTGAAGATTTATAAAGAAAAGGAACCAGAACCAGAAAATGGAGAAGTCTGATAAGAGACAACAAGTGAACAGTCTCCTGTTTGCAGCAAAATCCTTCATTCTCAATGAATGCAAATGCTGTAAGACAAGTGAGGAGCTGTCCAGCATCTGAAGGCCCCGCACAGATCAGAGGGAACGTGGCTCCACAGGCTGCGGGATATCACCGCAGCATCTGAAGGCCCAGCACAGATCAAAGGGAACGTGGCTCCACAGGCTGAGGGACATCACCGCAGCATCTGAAGGCCCAGCACAGATCAAAGGGAACGTGGCTCCACAGGCTGCGGGACGTCACCGCAGCATCTGAAGGCCCCGCACAGATCAGAGGGAACGCGGCTCCACAGGCTGCGGGACATCACCGAGCAAAGAGATCCCCCTGCCATGTAAAGTCAGCCTCCATGATCACAGGGGTCACAGGGGTTATTTATTGTGGGCACATTACGGTACATACTGTGGGCACATTACGGTATATACTGTGGGCACATTGCGGTACATACTGTGGGCACATTGCGGTACATACTGTGGGCACATTGCGGTACATACTGTGGGCACATTGCGGTACATACTGTGGGCACATTGCGGTACATACTGTGGGCACATTGCGGTACATACTGTGGGCACATTGCGGTACATACTGTGGGCACATTGCGGTACATACTGTGGGCACATTACGGTACATACTGTGGGCACATTACAGTACACACTTTGGGCACATTACGGTACATACTGGGCACATTACGGTACATACTGTGGGCACATTACGGTATATAGTGTGGGCACATTACGGTATATACTGTGGGTACATTACGGTACATACTGTGGGCACATTACGGTACATACTGTGGGCACATTACGTTATATACTGTGGGCACATTACAGTACATACGGTGGGCACATTATTGTATATACTCAGTGGCGTAACTTGAAACTCATGGGCCCCGATGTGAAAGCTCCAACGGGACCCCCAAATATTTTAAATCTTTAATAGCAATAGTCTTTTTTTTATAGGCCAAATGGACTTTTAGGGCCCCCTAGGCTCCAGGGCCCGGATGCGATTGCAACCCCTGCACCTGTTGTAGTTACACCCCGGTATATACTGTGGGCACATTACGGTATATACTGTGGGTACATTACATTATTTATCGTAAATACATTATGGTATATATTGTGGGCACATTGCGGTATATATTGTCGGTACATTGTGGTTTATATTGTGAGCACATTAAGTACATATTTTGGGTACATTACATTATTGTGGGCACATTATGTTACATATTGTGAGTACATTACGGTATATATTGTGGGTTACGTATTGTGTTTACATTACAATATATATTTATATATTGGGGTACATTACGTTATACATTGTGGGTACAATATATATTGAGGGAACATTATGTTACATAATGTGGGTTCATTGCGGTATATATTGGGGTACATTAAGGTATATATTGCAGGTACATTGCGTTACGTATTGTTTACACATTACGGTATATATTGGGGGTACATTAGGGTATAAATTATGGGTACATTCTGGTATATATAGGGGGGGTACATTACGTTACTGTAAACAGGCTGCCAATCTCCCAATGAATTAGTAAAACGCTTGTTCTTCAGGTGAAATTATTTTTAAAAAGGATTAAATATCATAGATCTCAGCAGCACATCACCCAGCGCAAACAGAATTTGCACTGACGATAATGATGACAGACTATGGACACTGATTTTTCAGTGCACATGTCTAGAGCTCATTAATTAGAATGCGTGAAAAACTACAAAAACACTTTAAGAAACGACACGCTGCAGAGCCGAAACTGCTTCAAATCTGCAAGGAAAAATATATGCATGATATTTCAGAAATCCCATTCACTTTGCTGGGAAAGCAAAATGCGGTGGGCTTTTTTTTCATATGTGAACATACCCTAAGAGAGGCACAGTTTCTAGGAGGAAAACAACGTTGACCCTTCCATCTCCCCTCCTATATATTGTCTTTTAGTGAAGATGCCATTTCTCAACTTTATGAGCTGACGCTTTAGGTGTAATGGAGACCGTCCTTAACCATCTGAAGTTTCTGTGGGGTTTTTTCCTGTTGAAAATGAACCATAAAAAGCCTCCTGATTCCCTGCAGAATTCCCTTTTCATGGGTGGGGACAGTGATTTTTCAATTCTCTTCTGACATATTGCTCATTAGTGGTATAATCCCTGTAATGTCCCTCACATTTCCTCAGACAATAGTGACTTTCCTGTAAGTGTGGTGTCTCGGCCTCCTCCGCTTCCTCCTCCTGCCTGCGGAGTCCTGCACCACATATATCCCTGTAGGCAGGAAAGTGCTCGTCCCCGGTCTGCAGCCGAGAGCAAATGGCGACTCCGGCCACATGTACCGATGTCACCCATATATATAATATCTGGAACCATTACACTGTATGGATGCAGGATCACACAGGCACAGGCCTGCCAGATTGCTGGGCCGAGGCAGCCGAGCGTCACTTCCACTCTATAAATAGCGGCCTTTCTTGGACATTATCAGTTCCTGTTTATCTCAGGAAACAGAAATCTGTGGTAAAGGATTACTGAAGATTTCTCACCTGCGGGCTTGTGGCGTGAAGGAAAGCTTTCTACTGAAATCTGGCTGACATTTACCACGTAACATGTAACATAGTAACATAGTTATTAAGGTTGAAGGAAGACTTTAAGTCCATCTAGTTCAACCCATAGCCTAACCTAACATGCCCTAACATGTAGGCTATAGCAGGCCTAAAAAAGGGAATTCTTTAGGAGACCTAAAACACAATAACGCTTCTCTATATAGAAACATTATACAGTATACTGTCAGAGGACATAAAGACAAGCCCTATACAAACTGTACATTCATCCCCCAAAAATAAATATTGGAGAATACTCACTAAAACATCTAGAGAATTGTGCTCTTGAACTAACACTTTTTAGACAATCCCATATAAAAGCAAGCAATAATCACAGCTACCAGTGTTTTCCACTGTTCATTCCAGTCTTTGACTGCCACTGTGCCAATAATACAGAAGGGTAAAGGAGTTCTACCATGCCGAGCTCCGCTTCACCATTCAGTCCTTGACTGCCACCGTACTGATCATACAGAAGGGTAAAGGAGTTCTACCATGCCGAGCTCTGCTTCACCGCTCAGTCCTTGACTGCCACCGTACTGATCATACAGAAGGGTAAAGGAGTTCTACCATGCCGAGCTCCGCTTCACCGCTCAGTCCTTGACTGCCGCTGTACTGATCATACAGAAGGGTAAAGGAGTTCTACCATGCCGAGCTCTGCTTCACCGCTCAGTCCTTGACTGCCACCGTACTGATCATACAGAAGGGTAAAGGAGTTCTACCATGCCGAGCTCCGCTTCACCGCTCAGTCCTTGACTGCCACCGTACTGATCATACAGAAGGGTAAAGGAGTTCTACCATGCCGAGCTCTGCTTCCCCATTCAGTCCTTGACTGCCGCTGTACTGATCATACAGAAGGGTAAAGGAGTTCTACCATGCCGAGCTCTGCTTCCCCATTCAGTCCTTGACTGCCGCTGTACTGATCATACAGAAGGGTAAAGGAGTTCTACCATGCCGAGCTCTGCTTCACCATTCAGTCCTTGACTGCCGCTGTACTGATCATACAGAAGGGTAAAGGAGTTCTACCATGCCGAGCTCTGCTTCACCATTCAGTCCTTGACTGCCGCTGTACTGATCATACAGAAGGGTAAAGGAGTTCTACCATGCCGAGCTCTGCTTCACCATTCAGTCCATGACTGCCGCTGTACTGATCATACAGATGGGTAAAGGAGTTCTACCATGCCGAGCTCTGCTTCACCGCTCAGTCCTTGACTGCCGCTGTACTGATCATACAGAAGGGTAAAGGAGTTCTACCATGCCGAGCTCTGCTTCACCGCTCAGTCCTTGACTGCCGCTGTACTGATCATACAGATGGGTAAAGGAGTTATACCATGCCGAGCTCCGCTTCACCGCTCAGTCCTTGACTGCCGCTGTACTGATCATACAGAAGGGTAAAGGAGTTCTACCATGCCGAGCTCTGCTTCCCCATTCAGTCCTTGACTGCCGCTGTACTGATCATACAGAAGGGTAAAGGAGTTCTACCATGCCGAGCTCTGCTTCCCCATTCAGTCCTTGACTGCCGCTGTACTGATCATACAGAAGGGTAAAGGAGTTCTACCATGCCGAGCTCTGCTTCACCATTCAGTCCTTGACTGCCGCTGTACTGATCATACAGAAGGGTAAAGGAGTTCTACCATGCCGAGCTCTGCTTCACCATTCAGTCCTTGACTGCCGCTGTACTGATCATACAGAAGGGTAAAGGAGTTCTACCATGCCGAGCTCTGCTTCACCATTCAGTCCATGACTGCCGCTGTACTGATCATACAGATGGGTAAAGGAGTTCTACCATGCCGAGCTCTGCTTCACCGCTCAGTCCTTGACTGCCGCTGTACTGATCATACAGAAGGGTAAAGGAGTTCTACCATGCCGAGCTCTGCTTCACCGCTCAGTCCTTGACTGCCGCTGTACTGATCATACAGAAGGGTAAAGGAGTTCTACCATGCCGAGCTCTGCTTCACCGCTCAGTCCTTGACTGCCACCGTACTGATCATACAGAAGGGTAAAGGAGTTCTACCATGCCGAGCTCTGCTTCACCGCTCAGTCCTTGACTGCCGCTGTACTGATCATACAGAAGGGTAAAGGAGTTCTACCATGCCGAGCTCTGCTTCACCATTCAGTCCTTGACTGCCGCTGTACTGATCATACAGAAGGGTAAAGGAGTTCTACCATGCCGAGCTCTGCTTCACCATTCAGTCCTTGACTGCCGCTGTACTGATCATACAGAAGGGTAAAGGAGTTCTACCATGCCGAGCTCTGCTTCACCGCTCAGTCCTTGACTGCCGCTGTACTGATCACACAGAAGGGTAAAGGAGTTCTACCATGCCGAGCTCTGCTTCACCGCTCAGTCCTTGACTGCCGCTGTACTGATCATACAGAAGGGTAAAGGAGTTCTACCATGCCGAGCTCTGCTTCACCGCTCAGTCCTTGACTGCCGCTGTACTGATCATACAGAAGGGTAAAGGAGTTCTACCATGCCGAGCTCTGCTTCACCGCTCAGTCCTTGACTGCCGCTGTACTGATCATACAGAAGGGTAAAGGAGTTCTACCATGCCGAGCTCTGCTTCCCCATTCAGTCCTTGACTGCCGCCGCTGTACTGATCATACAGAAGGGTAAAGGAGTTCTACCATGCCGAGCTCTGCTTCACCATTCAGTCCTTAACTGCCGCTGTACTGATCATACAGAAGGGTAAAGGAGTTCTACCATGCCGAGCTCTGCTTCACCGCTCAGTCCTTGACTGCCGCTGTACTGATCATACAGAAGGGTAAAGGAGTTCTACCATGCCGAGCTCTGCTTCACCGCTCAGTCCTTGACTGCCACTGTACTGATCATACAGAAGGGTAAAGGAGTTCTACCATGCCGAGCTCTGCTTCACCGCTCAGTCCTTGACTGCCACTGTACTGATCATACAGAAGGGTAAAAGAGTTATACCATGCCGAGCTCCGCTTCACCATTCAGTCCTTGACTGCCGCTGTACTGATCATACAGAAGGGTAAAGGAGTTCTACCATGCCGAGCTCTGCTTCACCGCTCAGTCCATGACTGCCGCTGTACTGATCATACAGAAGGGTAAAGGAGTTCTACCATGCCGAGCTCTGCTTCACCATTCAGTCCTTAACTGCCGCTGTACTGATCATACAGAAGGGTAAAGGAGTTCTACCATGCCGAGCTCTGCTTCACCGCTCAGTCCTTGACTGCCGCTGTACTGATCATACAGAAGGGTAAAGGAGTTCTACCATGCCGAGCTCTGCTTCACCGCTCAGTCCTTGACTGCCACTGTACTGATCATACAGAAGGGTAAAGGAGTTCTACCATGCCGAGCTCTGCTTCACCGCTCAGTCCTTGACTGCCACTGTACTGATCATACAGAAGGGTAAAAGAGTTATACCATGCCGAGCTCCGCTTCACCATTCAGTCCTTGACTGCCGCTGTACTGATCATACAGAAGGGTAAAGGAGTTCTACCATGCCGAGCTCCGCTTCACCATTCAGTCCATGACTGCCGCTGTACTGATCATACAGATGGGTAAAGGAGTTCTACCATGCCGAGCTCTGCTTCACCGCTCAGTCCTTGACTGCCGCTGTACTGATCATACAGAAGGGTAAAGGAGTTCTACCATGCCGAGCTCTGCTTCACCGCTCAGTCCTTGACTGCCGCTGTACTGATCATACAGAAGGGTAAAGGAGTTCTACCATGCCGAGCTCTGCTTCAACGCTCAGTCCTTGACTGCCACTGTACTGATCATACAGAAGGGTAAAGGAGTTCTACCATGCCGAACTTGTGGATTGTGAGCCTTCACGGGCAGGGTCTCCTCCTGTACCAGTTATGACTTGCATTGTTTAAGATTATTGTACTTGTTTTTATTATGTATACCCCTCCTTACATGTAAAGCGCCATGCAATAAATAAATGGCGCTATAACAATAAATAATAATAATAATAACTAATCACATTTATTACTGACTACAATAAATTAAGAAATTATGTATCCAATAAAAGGGAGACCAAGAATAGTGTAGGAGACCCCTTGTTCTACTGTAGTTCATCATAGATTATCCCCCCTCTGAGGTAGAGTTCAAACAGATGCACCTCTTGGGCTGATCCTGGGTCTCCTGACCAGAATTTACAGTCTATGAGGCAATAAGCTCAGGTTAGACACCTGTAGTCAGCTGGTGATCTGCAGCCTGCATACGGACTACAGAACATAGACCCCGTAACCCAATGTAAAGCCCCCATACACATTAAACTAATGTCGTCAACACCCGCCAATATTGATGGGTTCGACCATCATTCTAATGTGTATGCGGGCCCCAGCCAATTGATTGTCGGGGGAAATATCAATTGGGACTGCCAATAACTGTTCTCATGGAAATAAGCCGCTGGCAGAGGCCTTCTCATAGAGAATAAGGGAGTGCTCGTTCAGCTGAGATGCCTGTGGACTGAACAATTGAGCAAAATATTGTTTGGCCAATGGTTCTCTAATGTGTATGGGGGCCTTAAAGGGAATTTATCACCAGGATTTTGCTATCTCATCTGAGATCAGCCTGAGGTAGGCAAAGAGAAGCTGAGTCCAACGATGTATCATTTTGATTACTGGGTGAAGCTGATCTGACACAGAGTCCTTAGATTTAGCAATGAAGCAGAGCTGAGGAAGCTAGCCCCGCCCATAGCAGGCTCTTTATATTCAATGTGCATAGATAGTGAGCTGCCTATCACAAGCACGTGGGGGTACCAGGGCTCACGTGACCAGTTAGTCACGGCAACGATAAGATACTGGTGCTAAAACAATCATTGTAAGCAAACATAAGAGAGGCATCGCTGAAATCTGTGTTTTAATTCCTACAGCAAGATTTCTTTAGATTACGTAGCAAAAACTTGCTGACTGATTCCCTGGGAAGAACAATCTGTAGATGTTATAGTGTTCGCAATTTCACAAAATCTCACACCTTTGCAATGTATAGAGCAAAATCTACAGCAAATCTTCAGCATTTCCCTGCACAAAAAAAAAAATTGGTGAATTTTGCAAGAGAAAATTTGCGGTTATTTAATTAGGAGCCATAAAATGAATTGTTTGAGCTGCTTGCATGTAATGTTATCAGAGTGGAGGACGCCGCCTGCCTTATATACCGGACCCCATTAGCGGCACATACGACACTATGTCACCCCTGCTACAAAGGAGGGAAGAGATCCAATTTCATGTTTGATGGCACATGCAATAAACTGAATGCACAAATCTAAGGGCAGGAGGGGATTCTCCAATCAAAGGTATCATGGGTTAGTTATATAACAAACTGTTCATGGTAGAAGAAAGGAAAAATGGAGTGTAATTGTACTCAGCAGATTTCAGCAAGCAATGACCAATTATGAGCGGAGCGCAGAACATCGTCGTCAGCGTTCTTTTTGTTGTGGGGCTTTTATGAGATTTCTAGCCAGTCGCTGCGTTCCATAATCAAGTTGAACTCATTCAAGCAGCCTCGGTGAAGGGAATTAGCTTTACAATAATCCATATTTGAGCTTCTTGGAACGGAAATGACTCAATATCAAAACGTGCTCGGAATATTATTTAATCAACGGAACGCAAGGAGAGAGGAGGGGACCATACTGCAGGTCTACAGAGTAACATGGAGAATGACCTTGAAGAAAAATACAGAGTAGGCCAGAAAAAAATAAATAAAATAAAAAATAAAAATAAATGACAAGCACAAAAAGACATATAATGTTAAAAAAAAAAACAAGAAAAAAACCCACATATGAATATGTATAGAATAAAACACTACGTGATGCTTTTTTCCATGATAATGGTTACCACCCGGTGACAATGTTAGGCAGCATTCTAGCCTCTTATAGGGTCCTATTATCTCAGTTTAACAGTTTAATAAGGTTTAGGCCTTGTTCACACATTTCATTTTTGCTGCTTTTTTTGTTCAGGTTTTTAGACACCTGGTCATCTAATGGTTAGATGGAGACCAGGAGAGGCATAGAAGCCACAGTGTCTTGTACCCACTGTGAAATTTGGTAATTTGGTGGAGGATCGGTGATGATCTGGGGATGCTTCAGCAAGTCTGAATCTTTGCGAAGGACGTATGAATCAAGCCGCATACAAGGTTATCCTGGAAAACAGTTGATTCCTTCTGCTCAGACAATATTCCCAAACTCTGAGGACTGTTTTTTTCCAGCAGGACAATGCGCCATGCCACACAGCTAGGTCAATGAAGGTGTGGATGAAGGACCACCACATCAAAACCCTGTCATGGGCAGCCCAATCTCCAGACCTGAACCCCATTGAAAACCTCTGAAATGTAATCAGGAGGAAGATGGATAGTCACAAGCCATCAAACAAAGAAGAACTGCTTACATTTTTATGCCAGGAGTGGCATGAGGTCACCCAAAAGCAGTGTGAAAGACTGGTGGAAAGCATGCCAAGACGCATGAAAGCTGTGATTAAAAATCATGGTTATTCCACAAAATATTGATTTCTTAACTCTTCCTGAGTTAAAACATTAGTGTTGTTGTGTCTAATTGATTATGAACTTGTTTTTTTTTTGCATTATTTGAGGTCTGCAAGCAATGGATTTTTTGTTATTTTGACCACTTCTCATTTTCAGAAAATAAATACAAAATTTATTGTTTGGAAATTTGGAGACATGTCAGAAGTAGAAGTAAAAGTAGAATAAAAGAACAATTTACATTTTACTCAAAAATATGCCTATAAAGAGAAAAATCAGACAAACTGACAATTTTGCAGTGGTCTCTTAATTTTTCCCAGAGCTGCATACATACCCCCCAGCCCCAGTGTGGGTAATATACCGTATATACTCAAGTATAAGCCGAGAATTTCAGCCCATTTTTTTAGGCTAAAATTGCCCCTCGGCTTATACTCGAGTCATTCCCAGGGGTCGGCAGGGGAGGGGGAGCGAGGGCTGTCTAATTATACTCACCTGCTCCTGGAGCGGTCCCTACACGTCCCTGGTTCTCCGGGCGCTGACAGCTTCTTCCTGTATTGAGCGGTCACATGGTACCGCTCATTACAGTAATGAATATGGACCCGACTCCACTCCCATAGGGGTGGAGCCGCATATTCATTACTGTAATGAGCGGTACCATGTGACCGCTCAACACAGGAAGAAGCTGTCAGAGCCCGGAGAACCAGGGACCTGCAGGGACCGCTCCAGGAGCAGGCGAGTATAACAGGGGCATAGTCACCTGTCCCACGTTCCACCGTCGGCGCCACTGTGTCTTCTGCGTCCTCTGCAGTGACGCTCAGGTCAGAGGGCGCGATGACGCGATTAGTGCGCGCCGCCCTCTGCCTGAACAGTCAGTGCAGAGGACGGAGAAGACGCAGCTGCGCCCAGCGGTGGAACAAGGGACAGGTGAATATAGCAAGTGCCGGGGGCCTGAGCGACGAGAGGAGAGTATGATTTTTTTTTTTTTTAATCGCAGCAACAGCATATGGGCAAATATTTCTATGGAGCTTCTTATGGGGTCAATCAACATTTGTGCAGCATTATATGTGGCACATTTTTATATAGAGCATCTTATGGGGCCATCATGAACTGTATGGAGCATTGTATGGGGCTCCTGATTCAATATGGACATTCAAAAACACTTAAAGGGAACCTGTCACCCCGTTTTTGAAAGATGAGATATAAATAGTGTGAAATAGGGGCAGAGCTGGGCTTTACATTAGTGTCCTTTTGGTGCCTTTATTCCCCCGGGATGCTGCTGAAATACCTTTGTGAAGTGTCCGTTTTGTCCTGTCAGTCAAGTTGGTCAGGTCGAATGGGCGTTGTAAAATAGCGGTTCCTCCCCCACCTCATGCAATTCCCTGCGAAGTTTAGTTCCGCCGTTGGCGTTATGTTTAGCGCTTGCGCAGTGAATTTGCCTCCGGCAATCTGTGGGCAAAGCATAATTGACATCATTGCGCATGCGCGGGCCTTCACTTTAGCCGGGGTGCCCCGGAAGTTGTCATATCGGCAAAGTGTTATTCTGGATGCCGTATCTCATCCCACACTGCGAGCGTAAGTTTTGTGCCAAGATCGCTCGCCTGCCTTACGCTCGCAGTGTGGGATGAGATACGGCATCCAGAATAACACTTTGCCGATATGACAACTTCCGGGGCACCCCGGCTAAAGTGAAGGCCCGCGCATGCGCAATGATGTCAATTATGCTTTGCCCACAGATGGGCAAAACATAATGCGCAGGCGCCGGAGGCAAATTCACTGCGCAGGCGCTAAGAAAAAGCGCGATCTGTGCTATTCACAGATCGCGTTTACGAAAGACAAGCCGAGAATCAGGGGGAGGAACCGCTATTTTACAACGCCCATTCGACCTGACCAACTTGACTGACAGGACAAAACGGACACTTCACAAAGGTATTTCAGCAGCATCCCGGGGGAATAAAGGCACCAAAAGGACACTAATGTAAAGCCCAGCTCTGCCCCTATTTCACACTATTTATATCTCATCTTTCAAAAACGGGGTGACAGGTTCCCTTTAACCTACTGATGTCTCAATTCATTTTACTTTTATTGGCATCTATTTTTATTTTTGACATTTACAGGTAGCTGCTGCATTTTTCACCCTAGGTTTATACTCGAGTCATTGCGTTTTCCAAGTTTTTAGTGGCAAAATTAGGGGTCTCGGCTTATACTCGGGTCTGCTTATACTCGAATACTAGAATAGCAACTTTGAAACTCATCAAAGAGAATGAAGACTTTCTAGACAGAACAGAAGCATCTCTACTGGTCACAGAAGGTGAAAAAAGTGTCAGAGAACCTCCAAAAGCAGATGAGTGGAAGCATGTGACCAAAAGAAGCAAGAAGACCATGGAGAAATCACCAACCACGCAACTGAAGAACCGATATCAAATCTTTGTAGAGGATGAAGATGGCACACCTAAGGATGAAGCAATACCAGCAAGCAAAAAAGAAAAGGGCACACAGCAACATGTGACAGCAAAAAGTACAGCCAAGAAGCAACGAAGAGTGGTGGTGGTGGGAGACTCACTACTGAGAGGCACAGAAGCAGCCATCTGCAGACCGGACATAACTGCAAGAGAAGTATGCTGCCTTCCAGGTGCGATGATCAAGGATGTGACCGATAGGATACCAAAGCTCTTCAGCTCCAAGGATGTCCACCCATTTCTTCTGATACATGTTGGCACCAATGACACGGCAAGGAAGGACCTACCGACAATCTGCAAGGACTTTGAAGAGTTGGGGAAGAAAGTAAAGGAACTGGATGCACAGGTAGTTTTTTCTTCTATCCTTCCAGTAGACGGGCATGGCACCAGGAGATGGAACAGGATCCTTGATGCAAACAACTGGCTAAGACGATGGTGCAGACAACAAGGATTCGGATTCCTGGACCACGGTGTGAATTACTTGTACGATGGACTCCTCGCCAGAGACGGACTACACCTCAACAAACCAGGGAAACACACATTCGCCAGAAGACTCGCTACACTCATCAGGAGGGCGTTAAACTAGAAGAAGAGGGGACGGGAAGAAAAACATTAGACTTGAACAAAGAAGACCCAGGAAAACATACTCAGAAGGGAGGTAAGAACATTTCTAAAACAATCCACAGTGAGGAGATTGGAACAAAAAAAAATCCTCTAAACTGCATGCTCGCAAACGCCAGAAGCCTGACAAACAAGATGGAAGAACTAGAAGCAGAAATATCTACAGGTAACTTTGACATAGTGGGAATAACCGAGACATGGTTAGATGAAAGCTATGACTGGGCAGTTAACTTACAGGGTTACAGTCTGTTTAGAAAGGATCGTAAAAATCGGAGAGGAGGAGGGGTTTGTCTCTATGTAAAGTCTTGTCTTAAGTCCACTTTAAGGGAGGATATTAGCGAAGGAAATGAGGATGTCGAGTCCATATGGGTCGAAATTCATGGAGGGAAAAATGGTAACAAAATTCTCATTGGGGTCTGTTACAAACCCCCAAATATAACAGAAACCATGGAAAGTCTACTTCTAAAGCAGATAGATGAAGCTGCAACCCATAATGAGGTCCTGGTTATGGGGGACTTTAACTTCCCGGATATTAACTGGGAAACAGAAACCTGTGAAACCCATAAAGGCAACAGGTTTCTGCTAATAACCAAGAAAAATTATCTTTCACAATTGGTGCAGAATCCAACCAGAGGAGCAGCACTTTTAGACCTAATACTATCTAATAGACCTGACAGAATAACAAATCTGCAGGTGGTCGGGCATCTAGGAAATAGCGACCACAATATTGTACAGTTTCACCGGTCTTTCACTAGGGGGACTTGTCAGGGAGTCACAAAAACACTGAACATTAGGAAGGCAAAGTTTGACCAGCTTAGAGATGCCCTTAATCTGGTAGACTGGGACAATATCCTCAGAAATAAGAATACAGATAATAAATGGGAAATGTTTAAGAACATCCTAAATAGGCACTGTAAGCGGTTTATACCTTGTGGGAATAAAAGGACTAGAAATAGGAAAAACCCAATGTGGCTAAACAAAGAAGTAAGACAGGCAATTAACAGTAAAAAGAAAGCATTTGCACTACTAAAGCAGGATGGCACCATTGAAGCTCTAAAAAACTATAGGGAGAAAAATACTTTATCTAAAAAACTAATTAAAGCTGCCAAAAAGGAAACAGAGAAGCACATTGCTAAGGAGAGTAAAATTAATCCCAAACTGTTCTTCAACTATATCAATAGTAAAAGAATAAAAACTGAAAATGTAGGCCCCTTAAAAAATAGTGAGGAAAGAATGGTTGTAGATGACGAGGAAAAAGCTAACATATTAAACACCTTCTTCTCCACGGTATTCACGGCGGAAAATGAAATGCTAGGTGAAATCCCAAGAAACAATGAAAACCCTACATTAAGGGTCACCAATCTAACACCAAGAAGAGGTGCGAAACCGGCTAAATAAGATTAAAATAGATAAATCTCCGGGTCCGGATGGCATACACCCACGAGTACTAAGAGAACTAAGTAATGTAATAGATAAACCATTATTTCTTATTTTTAGGGACTCTATAGCGACAGGGTCTGTTCCGCAGGACTGGCGCATAGCAAATGTGGTGCCAATATTCAAAAAGGGCTCTAAAAGTGAACCTGGAAATTATAGGCCAGTAAGTCTAACCTCTATTGTTGGTAAAATATTTGAAGGGTTTCTGAGGGATGTTATTCTGGATTATCTCAATGAGAATAACTGTTTAACTCCATATCAGCATGGGTTTATGAGAAATCGCTCCTGTCAAACCAATCTAATCAGTTTTTATGAAGAGGTAAGCTATAGGCTGGACCACGGTGAGTCATTGGACGTGGTATATCTCGATTTTTCCAAAGCGTTTGATACCGTACCGCACAAGAGGTTGGTACACAAAATGAGAATGCTTGGTCTGGGGGAAAATGTGTGTAAATGGGTTAGTAACTGGCTTAGTGATAGAAAGCAGAGGGTGGTTATAAATGGTATAGTCTCTAACTGGGTCGCTGTGACCAGTGGGGTACCGCAGAGGTCAGTATTGGGACCTGTTCTCTTCAACATATTCATTAATGATCTGGTAGAAGGTTTACACAGTAAAATATCGATATTTGCAGATGATACAAAACTATGTAAAGCAGTTAATACAAGAGAAGTTAGTATTCTGCTACAGATGGATCTGGATAAGTTGGAAACTTGGGCTGAAAGGAGGCAGATGAGGTTTAACAATGATAAATGTAAGGTTATACACATGGGAAGAAGGAATCAATGTCACCATTACACACTGAATGGGAAACCACTGGGTAAATCTGACAGGGAGAAGGACTTGGGGATCCTAGTTAATGATAAACTTACCTGGAGCAGCCAGTGTCAGGCAGCAGCTGCCAAGGCAAACAGGATCATGGGGTGCATTAAAAGAGGTCTGGATACACATGATGAGAGCATTATACTGCCTCTGTACAAATCCCTAGTTAGACCGCACATGGAGTACTGTGTCCAGTTTTGGGCACCGGTGCTCAGGAAGGATATAATGGAACTAGAGAGAGTACAAAGGAGGGCAACAAAATTAATAAAGGGGATGGGAGAACTACAATACTCAGATAGATTAGCGAAATTAGGATTATTTAGTCTAGAAAAAAGACGACTGAGGGGCGATCTAATAACCATGTATAAGTATATAAGGGGACAATACAAATATCTCGCTGAGGATCTGTTTATACCAAGGAAGGTGACGGGCACAAGGGGGCATTCTTTGCGTCTGGAGGAGAGAAGATTTTTCCACCAACATAGAAGAGGATTCTTTACTGTTAGGGCAGTGAGAATCTGGAATTGCTTGCCTGAGGAGGTGGTGATGGCGAACTCAGTCGAGGGGTTCAAGAGAGGCCTGGATGTCTTCCTGGAGCAGAACAATATTGTATCATACAATTATTAGGTTCTGTAGAAGGACGTAGATCTGGGGATTTATTATGATGGAATATAGGCTGAACTGGATGGACAAATGTCTTTTTTCGGCCTTACTAACTATGTTACTATGTTACTATATACGGTACTTAAGGATTTTAAAGGGTTATTGCAAACATATTACTCCCCAACTCATACAATAGGGGAAAACTTACTGATCACTTGGGGTCTGACCGCTGTGACTCCCCCCCTAACTCCAAGATCTTAAAGTCAGGGCTCTGGAACCTCTCTCTACAGTGCATGGTCTTGGATGGAGGCAAATTTTGCATCCTCATTCCCCTCTCCATTCATTGTCCATGGGACTGTTGGAAACTGAGTGTAGTATGTTCCTCACTATTCACGGCAGTCCCATGGGTAATGAATGGACAGGAGGCAGAGCACGCACATCTCTGCTTCATACAAGCCTGAGCCCTGCAGAGCCCTGATCTTGGGAAATGTAGAGGGTCTCACGGGTCGGACCTCTAGTAAGTTATTTCCTTTCTGAAGGATAGTGGATAACATCTTAGTTAGGGAATAATCCTTTAAAATACATATGTCATTTAAATCAGACTGGTGGTTAGGGACATACTAACTTAGGCTACTTTCACACATCAGGTTTTTGCTGTCAGGAACATTCCAGCGAATTTGGAAGAAAAAAAACGGATCCGGCAAAAGTTGCCGCCGGATCCGTTTTTTTTCTCATAGACTTGTATTAGCACCGGATTGCGACAGATGGCCTCACGTTTTATCTGTTTTTTTCCGGATCCATCAAAAATTAGTTTTCCGGCGGACGGAGAAAATGGACATAGGAATGTTTTTTTTTCCCTCCGGCGAAAAAACGCACAGTGACGGTTCCAGCGAGAAACGGATGAAAAGTGAGGTGAAATGATGAATCCGGCGACCGATTCAGTTTTTTCATGCATTTTTACATTCTGGGGTCTCTCTCTCTCTCCTTCCCGGAACAGGAAGTCCAAATTCTATCCCCGGGTTTTTTTTTTAAGAAACGAATCAAGCAAATAAAAAAAAAAAAAAGGGGGGATCCGTAGCATCAGTTTTTCACAATTTTTGCCAGATCAGTTTATTTTTTTAAAAAATTGGCTGGATTGTGCCTGACTGCAAAAAACTGATGTGTGAAAGGGGCCTTACAGAAAAAGCTTTAGTTGTTAAGCGCATGTTTTATGGCGCAGGGGACATGTAATAGTTTTGGCTGCTGGATGACAGATCTGCAACTCCTACTATTGGGCCAGAGCAGGTACACATTGTAGAGCTGGTGCTAATAGCTTCAGGCCTCATTCAGATGTCTGTTTTTTGCGTGAGGGCGCCATCAGTGATTTTCACCAATAGCACTTGAACCAATAATATTCTATGGGGCCATTCACATGTCCAATATTTTCCCTCGGACAGGATGGGCAGCGAAAACATCAGACAAATCCAACTTTGATCCAAGGGTTGGTTCAAAAACTGCAGTGCAAGACAATGGGTCAGTGAAAAAAAAAAAAAAATCTGACTGCACTCAGATGACATCAGAGTGTGGTCCGATTTTCAGGGACTGTCAGAATGGAAAGGGGAGAAGCGGTTTCTTAATTTCTCTACATACTAGAAAATCTGATCACACTCGTACCACATTCTGATTGAATGAGGCCTAACTGGTCCCATTTATCAGCCACAACAGTAACCATGGGCGCGTGAGTACCGTATCTTATCTTCCAGCATCTCTGTTTGATTAGCTGGTCTGATGCAACATCACGTGTGCATCACTCCACAATGAGGACGCTGCACCAGGCTGGCTAATCAAAGGAAGAGCCATGGATGGCAGCTGGTAAGCGGTGGTACACCCACCGTTTGCAGCGCCATAGAACACTTTTGTGGCTGATGGAATAGGACAAATAAATCGCACCAGCTCCAATACATTGGATAAAGCTGTATGAGAGGACTCATTAAATGGTCGCATTGGCTCTATAATATATATATATATATATATATATATATATATATATATACACACCGTATATATATATATATATACAGTATATATATATTAAATATAAAGTATATATTATACCCTCTATATAAAGAAGGGTAAAAGCAGCCCGGTGACAGTCATGTCAGTGCCAGTCTCTATTCAAAGTTGTATTAAGCAGATTTTGCTAAAAATAAATTTAGGTAAAAATTTAATTGGACTGATTTTTTCTTTTTCTTTTTTCTTTTTCATTTTTTTTTAAACAAATCAATAAACTGGTGATGTGCTGATGGCCTGTAGAGTTCTTTACAGATATAACAAGATCATATTCATAAAAGAAAAAGTGAAGAAGCCGGAAAAAAAAAATCAATGCTCAGCAGCAGCACAGCGTATGCACTTAAAAGCAGAGAGGCTATGATCAATATGTTTAACCAAACGCCAAGAAAACCTAGCAAGTAAAAAAGAGGATATTTGCAAAAGAACAGCAAAACCTCAAGGTTTAGGGTCATAACAATGTATATGGACTGTCATGTTTAGACACTTGTGTATATAGGGAACAATTAAATCATAGGAGGAGGGTATCTGAATCAGGGGGCCCCTCTACATACCAGGACTGCGAGATGCTCTGGAGCAAAAAGAATAAGCCCCCAGAAAAAATCTAACCTGCCTTTCTCAGTGTCTGACATATGACAAACAGCCTGGCTCTCCTCACTGATCTCACTGCCAGTATCTACTGTGGTTACCAGCATGGAATGGAGTAGATCAGAGCTGTGAGTTATTACAAACACCTCTGCAGCTGCAGTTCTCATCACCTGACACTGCCAGCTCTGCTCTACTCTACCTCCTTCAATACTGACAGTGCTGTGGGACGAAAGCTGCAGAAGTGTTCGTAATAACTCACAGCTCTGTTATACTCCTTTCTAACTGTAATCATGGTAGGTGAAGAAAGGACTGCGTCTCATTAGATGTCACACACAAAAAAGCAAGGTCTGACATTTTATGGGGTGCATTATTTTTCTTTTTAGCCCTGTACGGTGTCTGCTGCTTGTGATTGGCAAATATCACGTAGGAGAAAAAGTCAATGCCATCAGAGATGAATCTCGGCAAGCGCCCCCTTGGTTTTAGTGAAAATTAGAATAAAAATGTTAAAAGCAAATATCTCTGTTAGGTGGTGAGAAATTAAAAAAAAAAAAGCAATCCATTCAGCTATGATGTGGCAATTTTAACATGCCAAACTGGAGCAAGGTCCTCTAACTGCTTGCTGACGGTAAACGTATGTCGGCGCTTGCTGGGATTTGTGGAACGCTGACGTTTGTCTACGATCTTGCAGAGATCGGGACCCCCACATACCTGCAAGAATCTGGATTCTGACGCACACCGTTGGCTGCGCCCCTTGACCTCATCGAGACCTGATTGGTTCGGGTCCTGATGATGTCACAGTGAGGGCAAGGTTTGGAATAAAGCTCTATAAAATGTGCGAGAGTTCAACTGGACACACATCAGCTTTTCACATATCTGGGGGGGGGGAAATAGCCAACGACACCCATCAGAATGCCCTACTTATCTAGTGACAACTGGAAAAATTGTTTGGGAGCTGATAACTCCATTTTTACAATAACCTGTATGTAGACAATTACTACCCCAGCACACCCCTATTTAAAACACTGGGTGGGTGAACACAACATAGGGGTTTTTGGGACCATTCGTAAAAACAGTCTGAGGTTTCCACAATAATTGGCCAATTAAAACGTTCCAAAAGAGGTGGTCAGGGGCCGTACACAATGGAGAGCGGCTTGCCTTCAAGTATAAGTAGGACTAAGTCATGCAGTCGCTGTAAGTACAAAATGGACCAACTGAGAAACCTAAAAAAAAATACAGAATTTGGGAAAGTTAAGAAATGTCCTGTAAATGTCTGTTCTGTTTGTGATCAAAGGATCTGGGCTTTTAGGTGAGCTGAATCTGTGCTGCACTTTATGCACATGCTCAGTAGTGACTAGTGCTGTGGAGTCGCAGTCGTGAAGTCAGGGAAATTCAGGAGTCGACGGTTTGGCTTAAAGACTCCATAGTCCTGAGTATAAGGATAAGAAATATATTTTGATCCTCACATCTGCCACAAGCGATATTATAGAACTAGGATCCATTACTCCAAAGCAAAAACCTGTGTCAGTCATTGATTACAACAAATACATGGGGGGTGTGGACCCTGCAGACGAGGCACTACAGCCATACCAGGTATCAAGAAAATCATATACCTGGTATAAATAGTCATTTACTTGTTTCAGGTGACCACATCATTTCTTTGTGTTATACAAGAAAGGATGGAAATTCAGATATTTTCCTTGATAATCAGAAAAAAGGTAATTGAAAACCTTGTTTTTGCAATTGTTGTCTCGGCTCATCCATTCGAATCTGAAGATGTCAGAAGACTCACTGAGCGACATTTTATTGCACTCATTCCAGCAATAGAAACAAGAAAGAACCCCCAGAGAAGATGTTGTGTATGTGCCAATAGAGGAATGAGGCGTGATACCCGCTAGTAGTACCCACAATGCCCATCATTGACAGCCTTATGCCTCACTGACTGCTTTAAAATCGTCCACACAAAACCACTTTTTTAAACTGTATTAATTTATCCCATTTTGTCATTGAAGCATTTGGTTTATTATTTAGTCACCACTGGCACATTCAAGTAGAGCTCACTTAATGCTTTCCGGGGTGGATGTCTCCAGAGACACAAGCTGGGCACAGTATATTGGGCACTACAATGGCATATTTGCAATATTTGTGGTAAAACCGACTGTGTGGATGAAAATGGTCACTACACCCATAGATTAATTCCCAGAGGAGTGCAGTTTCCAAAATGGGGTCCCTTCTGTGGAAATTCTGCTGTTCTGGCACTTAGCGGCTCTGTGAATAGAGTCCACAAAGTATTCTAGGAAAATATGTGCTCCGATAGTCAAACAGCACTCCTTCCTTCGTTCCGCAGTCCTGCTGTGTTGCCAAACAGCACTGCCCAGTGAGACAAATGAAGGGTCCATTGTCAACCATGTCCCCATGTAAAAATGCAAAATCGGGATTTAAAGCAACATTTTAGTGGTAAAATTTTAATTATTTTTTCTTCACCGCTCAATGGTATATATAATTTTCTTTGAAATTGCTATGGTGTCCGTATGCTTACTGCACCCCTAGATGAAAGGGGGAAAGAGGGTTCTGCTGTTCTGGCACCTCAGGGGCTGTCAATGTGACATGGCACCTAAAAACCAGTTCAGCAAAATCTGCTCTCCAATATGGTGCTCCTTCCTGTCTGAGCTTTGCACTGTGGCTGAAATGTAGTTTTCCCCCACATATGGGGTATCAGCATACTCGGGAGAAATTGCACAACAAATTTTGAGGTCCATTTTCTCCTTTTACCCTTGTGAAAATAAATGTGGGGCCAAAACACGGCACAACGTTATAAAATTCTATGAAGCACCTGAGGAATCAAAGTGCTCACCACACATGTAGATAAATTCCTTGTGGGGTCTAGTTTCCAAGCTGGGGTCACTTGTGGGGGGGGGGAGGTTTCCACTGTTTAGGCACATCAAGGACAAATGGCGCTCCTTCCCTTCCGAGCAATGCAGTGCACCCACACAGTAGTTTTCCACCACATATGGTGTATCGGTATGGTGCATTTTCTCCAGTTACACCTTGTGAAAGTGAAACATTTGAGGCAAAAAGTAAAATTTTCATTTTGTTTCTTTCCACATTGCATTAATTCCGGCGAAGCACATGAAGGAATAATAAACTGCTTTAATGTGGTTTTGAGCACTTTTAGGGGTGACGTTTTTACAATGGTGTCACTTTTGGGTATTTTTGGTCATATATTAAATGTCATGTGGTCCCTAAAAAAAATTGTTTTAAAAATGAGAAATCGATGGTCAACTTTAATCCTTATAACTTCCTAACAAAAAAAAGTTTTTAAAAAATGATGCTGATGTAAAGTAGACATGTGGGAAACGTTATTTATTAACTATTTTGCGTGACATAACTCTCTGGTTTGAGGGTGTAAGAATTTCAAAAGTTTTGACAAATTTCCAATATTTTCACAAATAAACAAAATATGACCCTAAATTTTCTACTAACAAAGTACAATGTGTCAAGAAAAAAAAACATCTCAGAATCAGTGGGATCCATTGAAGCATTACAGAGTTATTACCTCAAAGTGACAGTGGTCAGAAGTGTAAAAATTGGCCTGGTCGGGAAGGTTTAACAACTAGAAAAAACCCCCCATAAAAAGATATATACTTTATTAAATAACCAAAAAATAGAAAAAGTAAGTATAAAAACCTACAAAAAGCCCCTATCAAATATATATAGTCCTAAAAAGCGAGGACAAAGATCCCCTACAGATCACCTTAATACACACTAGTAGAAAACAGATAGACTAATAAATGTGTAATGCAATCTGTGATATATTTAAAGCATCTACCAGGGTGACTGATATAGGTGAAAAATATCCCTACAAGCTACACAGGATATAATAAATACCTACACGCTGATCCTGCCTAGATGCGGAGGTTGGCACCCTAAGAAACAACGAGAATGGCGCCCCCGCTCGTACGATGACTCACCCTGAACTCCTATCTACTCCCTATAAGGGATAGGAATAGAAACAGAAGGCCAGATGGCTGTAGTTAACTTGTATAGATATGTGATCAAAAAAAAAAAAATACAGACCCTCCCCTCAAATGTGATGTGAGGTCAAGGGATAGAGCTATATATATATATATCAAGCGCACATACTATATACAGAAAACCAAATAAATCTACCAGTGGTTATGATACACAATACATAGCAAATGCTACAATATCAGATATACATTGAATATTCAGGACTGATAGAAACAATACATATAAACCATATAGATACATAAAACCGCGCTACCACATACATCCAGATACATAGCACCCAGATATTTCCAACAGTGTGAACAATGTGGCTGATGCACAACACAGCAATGAAAAAAATGATATACTCATCTGCTGCACTAAATAGTCCACAACTGAAGATCAGTCCAGATGTAGTGGCCAGCCAAATGATAACCGCGCAGATAACATCTCCAAAACACCTCTCGACGCGTTTCCCCCAAACAGAACTGGGTTCATCAGGAGAGACCAGATATGTACATGGCAGTGATGAATTGAAAAGATAGGGCTGCAATAAATTACCTGTGGGTCCCGCTTTTAAACAACCACTCTCGCATGATGGTTTCCTGTTTCATGGTTTACCAAGATAGTAATACCACAAACAGTCAAGAAGGCCCCAAGCGCATGAGAACCTACATAGTGCCTCCATAAAAAAGGAGGACAGGGAGGTCCCCATATACCAGAGGACTAACTCACACGCTCTAGCCGCCGAATAAAGCGGAAGCTACGACAGGAGAACCGCCAGAAGCGGCGCATGCGCCGTGGGCTGAATAGTCAATGGAGCGGCAAAATACGCAAGCGTACGGGGTGAGGAAGAACACACCCCCATCTGACTCTGCGCACGCGCCGAAAGCCAATGGCTATAGAGACCGATAAGGAGCTAGTGCGCAGGTGCATACCATATGATAATGCTAACAAGCGGAGAACAAGTACGTACGCGCCGGCAAACATCAAGAGAGCAATGTGCGCAGGCGCAAAACCTCAATGAACGCTATAGCGCCACAATATAGCCCAGATACAGCCGCTACAATAAACAAGCGCACAAGCTAATATGCCATATATAGATAGCCAAGCTCAAATAATGTGGCTCACATACGACAGCATATAACTAATAAAGCCCAAATAGAGACCCACCCAGGTACCACAGAAAAAATATATCAAAAACAGATTAATAAAGATAATGATAAATAGTGAATAAACATATTCACATACAAAGACTGGCTAGTGATAATGGATCACTACATCATAGAAAGCAACAATAATTCTGCTGCTCATTTAGACCATCCGGTACAAGAGTACGCAGTTTGAATATCCATTGGCACTCCTTTTGAAGGAGCAATTTATCAATATTACCACCACGAGGGTTACGACGCACAACCTCAAGGACACAGAACGAAATTGCCCTACTATCATTCGAATGGGCTAGTCTGACATGTTTAGCTATTGGTGTATCCCGTCCATGCTTGATGTCACCAAGGTGCTCACCAATGCGTCTGCGCAGCTCTCTCCTGGTTTTCCCGATGTAATTAAGTGGACACAAGCAAGTGGCCATATATACCACTCCCTCAGATTTACAATTTGCAAAATCCCTCATATAATAAATTCTGGCTGATGTAGTACTTTTAAAGACTTTATCCTTCCTGACCCATGGGCAGAATTTACAATCCCCACACTTAAATGTACCGCAAGGCTTGCGATCCAACCAAGTGCCAGTTGGTTTGGGTCGATCATAAAAACTATGAACTAAACGATCCTTGATGGATCTGCCCTTCTTAAACGTAATTTGAGGGAAAGGTGGAACAAAGTCTTTCAGTTCAGGATCCGCTCTTAGGACCCCCCAATGTTTCCTTAGAATGTTCTGTACCACACTAGATTTATTATCAAACATGCCAATAATTCTCGGGATTTCGGGTGTGTCCACTTTGGGTGATGGATACAGTAGGTCATGACGAGCACAGCCCGCTGCATGCCTCCAAGCTCCGTCGAGCACATTCCCAGGGTAACCCCGCTGACCAAATCTACACCTCAGATCAAAAGCCTGTGTAGTAAAGTCATAGTTGTCAGAACAATTCCTCCTGATACGCAAGAATTGGCCCTTGGGGATACCTTTACGTAGAGCTCCAGGATGAAAACTATCCCACCTGAGGAGACTGTTAGTGGATGTAGGTTTCCGAAACGTCCTGGTGGAAAGCCCACCTCTATGGTTCTTTACTATGCTGAGGTCAAGAAAATTGATAGACTCAACCTGTATCTCCGATGTGAACCTCATATTGATTGTATTATTATTAATGCACAACATAAACTGGTTGAACTCATCAATTGTGCCAGTCCACAACACAAACACATCGTCGATAAATCTCGACCAAAACAAAATCTTGGGAAACCACCAGGCCTCTTCCAAAAAAATATAAGTCTCCTCCCACCAGCCCAGGAAGAGGTTTGCATACGATGGGGCACAGGGACTCCCCATCGCCGTCCCCCTGAGCTGGTGGTAGGTACCCCCAAAGAAAAGGAAGCAATTGTGGTTAAGAATGAACGACATAAGTTCCACCACAAAATTATTGTGTGGAACACATTGTGTAGACCGGGTATTAAGAAAAAATTCCATCCCCCTGATGCCTGCCTCATGCGGGATGTTACTGTATAATGCTTCAACATCAATAGATGCTAGGTAAGTATTGCTCCCAATATCAATATCCTCAAGTTTCGTAAGAAGATCCATAGTATCCCTCAAATACGAGGGTAATGCGATGACAAAAGGACGAAGAATCTTATCTACGTATATCCCCACATTCTGACACAGAGAATCAACACCAGACACTATGGGGCGACCTTTGAGGGGAGTTAATCCCTTGTGTATCTTAGGGAGACAATAAAAGGCAGGCACCAGAGGAAAGGAAGGGCAAAGAAAATCAAATTCATCCTTAGTAATCAATCTAAGGTCCAGACCTCTGACTAAGATATCCATCAAGGTGTTACTGTATTGAGGGGTAGGGTCCTTCTTTAATATTTCATACGTCTCTTTGTCATCAAGTAAAAGTTGGCACATAGACATGTATTGATTATGGCTCATTATAACCATATTGCCCCCCTTATCGGAGGGCTTGATAACAATTTCTTTATTACTTTCCAGTCCAGTAAGAGCCAACATTTCAGATCTAGAAAGGTTAGAATGAACATCATTCCCCTTATCATTAGGATTTATTCTCACCAACTCTTCCTCAACAACCCTGGCACCTCAGGGGCTGTCAATGTGACATGGCACCTAAAAACCAGTTCAGCAAAATCTGCTCTCCAATATGGTGCTCCTTCCTGTCTGAGCTTTGCACTGTGGCTGAAATGTAGTTTTCCCCCACATATGGGGTATCAGCATACTCGGGAGAAATTGCACAACAAATTTTGAGGTCCATTTTCTCCTTTTACCCTTGTGAAAATAAATGTGGGGCCAAAACACGGCACAACGTTATAAAATTCTATGAAGCACCTGAGGAATCAAAGTGCTCACCACACATGTAGATAAATTCCTTGTGGGGTCTAGTTTCCAAGCTGGGGTCACTTGTGGGGGGGGGAGGTTTCCACTGTTTAGGCACATCAAGGACAAATGGCGCTCCTTCCCTTCCGAGCAATGCAGTGCACCCACACAGTAGTTTTCCACCACATATGGTGTATCGGTATGGTGCATTTTCTCCAGTTACACCTTGTGAAAGTGAAACATTTGAGGCAAAAAGTAAAATTTTCATTTTGTTTCTTTCCACATTGCATTAATTCCGGCGAAGCACATGAAGGAATAATAAACTGCTTTAATGTGGTTTTGAGCACTTTTAGGGGTGACGTTTTTACAATGGTGTCACTTTTGGGTATTTTTGGTCATATATTAAATGTCATGTGGTCCCTAAAAAAAATTGTTTTAAAAATGAGAAATCGATGGTCAACTTTAATCCTTATAACTTCCTAACAAAAAAAAGTTTTTAAAAAATGATGCTGATGTAAAGTAGACATGTGGGAAACGTTATTTATTAACTATTTTGCGTGACATAACTCTCTGGTTTGAGGGTGTAAGAATTTCAAAAGTTTTGACAAATTTCCAATATTTTCACAAATAAACAAAATATGACCCTAAATTTTCTACTAACAAAGTACAATGTGTCAAGAAAAAAAACCATCTCAGAATCAGTGGGATCCATTGAAGCATTACAGAGTTATTACCTCAAAGTGACAGTGGTCAGAAGTGTAAAAATTGGCCTGGTCGGGAAGGTGAAAACAGGAGTCGGGGTGAAGGGGCTAAGAGCAAATCCCCCAGATTGTGATTACAAGGGGCTGCAACATGGTCGCTGCATTATCTGCTATTTAGCAAATGTACTTTATAATCTCAGTATTTCAATCCCATTATAATCTGCTTGTCATGCGACTTGTGCGCAGGCAGAGATTAAGATTAGCTATAAGAAGCTGGCCTTGTGTAGGAGCCGTCATGTCCTGCACATTATAATAGCTGTAGTGGAAGCCATAATGTATGAACGCTGATAAATAAACCTAATAATTAAAGGTTTCCCCAAACTTTCCTTTCTCGGCCACGTCCACCCAGAATATATGGTACAATATTCCCCAGTGCACTGATCAGAGGGGAATTTCCATCTGAAGCATTTATGGAATATTTAGGAACTCACTATAAAGGTCTCCTTTGGTTTTACTTCTGAAAATTATTGGTAAATTTCAATCATCTTTGTTCTAGTAAAGATAAATCATGGAGAAGACTGTACTTTAGATATGGATGAATGAACGAGTAGATCCCTACAAAATAATCTATATACCGGTAGAGATGTTCTACAAAAGAAAAAAATACAACTTTTAGCCAATTTCAGCTCCAGCAGATTTGGAACAATTGACCAGTGGAGTTTATTGTGCAGAATAAGGCGAGATTCACTAATACTAGGTTTTAGATCTTTTTTTCTTTAGCAATTTGCTGTAGGCTTTAGAGCAGGGGTCTCAAACATGCGGCCCCTCTGGCTGCTCCTGTGGCCCGCAGGCACATAGACCCCTTGATGATCGCTGCCTGGTCCAGCAGCCGCCGACATCCGCGCTGTAGTGCAGTGTATTGCCGCGCAGAGACCGGCTCTCGACACAGCAATACTAGTGTCAGCCGCCAGCCTACCAGGGGCCAGCAGCTGACATCTGCGCATGGCAGTGACGACATACGCCGCTGCGCCAGGACGCAGATGTCAGCTGCTGGGCTCTGATAGGTCAGCGGCTGACACTAGTATTGCTGTGCCGAGAGCCGGTCTCTGTGCGGCAATACACTGCACTACAGCGCGGATGTCGGCGGCTCTGGACCGGGCTGCGATCATCAAGGGGTCTATGTGCCTGCGGGCCACAGGAGCAGAAAGGACGCCGAGGGAACGGAGGACAGGCAAGAAGAATCTTTTTTTTCTTCTCTGTTATGTCTATGTGAAAATGGGGGGGACCTGTCTGCAATATATGGGGGGAGCCTGTCTAATATATGGGGGGGGGGACCTTGAAGTGGTACGTCTGCAATATATGAGGGGACTTGGATGGGGGACCTGTCTGCAATATATGGGGGGGACCTGGAAGGGGCACATGTCTGCAATATATGTGGGGGGCCTGGATGGGGGACCTGTCTGCAATATATAGGGGGGACCTGGATGGGGGATCTGTCTGCAATATATGGGGGGGGACCTGGATGGGGCACATGTCTGCAATATATGGGGGAGCCTGGATGGGGGACCTGTCTGCAATATATGGGGGGGACCTGGATGGGGGGCATGTCTGCAACATGGGGGACCTGGATGGGGCATATGTCTGCAATGTATGGGGGAACCTGGATGGGGCACATGTCTGCAATATATGGGGGAACCTAGATGGGGCAGATGTCTGCAATATGGGTATGTGGATGGGGGACACAATGACAAGAATGGGGCCATATCTACAAGATGGGGACCAGGATGGGGCACATTACTACAAGATAGGGACCAGCATGGGCACATTACTACAAGATGGGGACCAGCATGGGGCACATTACTACAAGATATGGACCAGTTCAAAAGGTGTATAGAGAAAAAAAATGGTATCACTAAAAATATTTTGTCATGCAAATAATGTGGCCCCCGAAAATAAATGTTTTTCTGTGTGCGGCCCATATACCCAGCAGAGTTTGAGACCCCTGCTTAGAGTAACATCTAAATACCTAGTATTTTGGGGGGGGGGAGTTAGAGAAGTTTTTTTTTTAGGCAGCATGCTCTGGGTACAGCATTTTTAATGGGGTTTTTTTCCACTTAGGATTAAAAAATGAGTTGTGAGATCAGGATTTATCTTGACTCCATTTTGTTTATTCTCCTTGCTTCACAAAATGGGGTCTTGAGATAAGGAATCACAGGAATTTCTTTGTCTAAGGGTACCGTCACACAGTGCAATTTTCATCGCTACGACGGTACGATCCGTGACGCTCCAGCGTCGTAACAATATCGCTCCAGCGTCGTAGACTGCTGTCACACTTTGCAATCTACGACGCTGGAGCGATAATTTCATGACGTTTGTGCGATGTAGAAGCCGTTGGTTACTATGCGCACATCGTATACGATATATGTTACACCATGCAATCATGCCGCCACAGCGGGACACTAGACGACGAAAGAAAGTTTCAAACGATCTGCTACGACGTACGATTCTCAGCAGGGTCCCTGATCGCAGGAGCGTGTCAGACATTGCGATATCGCTCGAACGTCACAGATATATCGCTCGAACGTCACGAATCGTGCCGTCGTAGCGATCAAAATTTCACTGTGTGACGGTACCCTAAGGAAACAGAGATAACACAGGAAAGTGAAAGTTAAGAGGAGAGCCACCCATAAGACCCTTAAAAGGTGGGTGTAGATGATGTTAACTTTAGCCAATTCGGTGTATATCTGCTAATGCCAGCACGTATGTAGAGATAAGCTGAGCTAATATATAGAGAAATTGCTACAATGTATTTCCAATAATTGCCTATATAAAGAGTGACCGATGGTGTAATAAACAGTTGTTACGTGTTACGGAACCACTCAGCACCCAGAATATGTTGTGCAGTTATATGTATGTATAATAGGTTCCATGTAACATAGTAACATAGTTAGTAAGGCCGAAAAAAGACATTTGTCCATCCAGTTCAGCCTATATTCCATCATAATAAATACCCAGATCTACGTCCTTCTACAGAACCTAATAATTGTATGATACAATATTGTTCTGCTCCAGGAAGACATCCAGGCCTCTCTTGAACCCCTCGACTGAGTTCGCCATCACCACCTCCTCAGGCAAGCAATTCCAGATTCTCACTGCCCTAACAGTAAAGAATCCTCTTCTATGTTGGTGGAAAAACCTTCTCTCCTCCAGACGCAAAGAATGCCCCCTTGTGCCCGTCACCTTCCTTGGTATAAACAGATCCTCAGCGAGATATTTGTATTGTCCCCTTATATACTTATACATGGTTATTAGATCGCCCCTCAGTCGTCTTTTTTCTAGACTAAATAATCCTAATTTCGCTAATCTATCTGGGTATTGTAGTTCTCCCATCCCCTTTATTAATTTTGTTGCCCTCCTTTGTACTCTCTCTAGTTCCATTATATCCTTCCTGAGCACCGGTGCCCAAAACTGGACACAGTACTCCATGTGCGGTCTAACTAGGGATTTGTACAGAGGCAGTATAATGCTCTCATCATGTGTATCCAGACCTCTTTTAATGCACCCCATGATCCTGTTTGCCTTGGCAGCTGCTGCCTGGCACTGGCTGCTCCAGGTAAGTTTATCATTAACTAGGATCCCCAAGTCCTTCTCCCTGTCAGATTTACCCAGTGGTTTCCCGTTCAGTGTGTAATGGTGATATTGATTCCCTCTTCCCATGTGTATAACCTTACATTTATCATTGTTAAACCTCATCTGCCACCTTTCAGCCCAAGTTTCCAACTTATCCAGATCCATCTGTAGCAGAATACTATCTTCTCTTGTATTAACTGCTTTACATAGTTTTGTATCATCTGCAAATATCGATATTTTACTGTGTAAACCTTCTACCAGATCATTAATGAATATGTTGAAGAGAACAGGTCCCAATACTGACCCCTGCGGTACCCCACTGGTCACAGCGACCCAGTTAGAGACTATACCATTTATAACCACCCTCTGCTTTCTATCACTAAGCCAGTTACTAACCCATTTACACACATTTTCCCCCAGACCAAGCAGTCTCATTTTGTGTACCAACCTCTTGTGCGGCACGGTATCAAACGCTTTGGAAAAATCGAGATATACCACGTCCAATGACTCACCGTGGTCCAGTCTATAGCTTACCTCTTCATAAAAACTGATTAGATTGGTTTGACAGGAGCGATTTCTCATAAACCCATGCTGATATGGAGTTAAACAGTTATTCTCATTGAGATAATCCAGAATAACATCCCTCATGTGAGATGCATGTCCCTAATGCATCAGCCCACAGGCTGCGCCCCTGGGCAGAGGGGACACGATATTCCCCTTTTGTCCGCCTCCCACCTTTTTTATTCCCACAGTAAATATCAGCAGGCTCCGGACCCCGTTACAACAGTTCTGTTTTGACACCTAATTGTGTCAGCGTGGTACATCTCTCCATGTACGTACTTGGATTTTACAATTTAATTTGGAACAGGAACAACGTCTCAAAACAACCCAATTAAATATCCCCATCCCGTAGTGCTTGAGATGGGAGGTCCACCTCTTGGACAATCACTTGTATGGAGAGGGAAGGGGCCACAGATCTACTTCAGAGAAGCATATTCTCGTATTCACAACTTTTTCTTGGCCACCTAATGCAATAGGTCCTTCAAGTGGATGGAGACAAATGCAGTTTCCCGCACAGCCGGATAGCTGGGAGCGGACTGCATGGAGATTTAAAAAAAAAAGAAACGGGGGTCCCAAAGATCAGACCCCAAGGAATAATTAAGTGATGCTATATGGAATTAATTCCTAAGGTGAGACTATAAAATATAGAATAAATGCACAATGGCAAAAACATTCACAGCCAAACAAAGAAATGCAGTGTATGTAGAGTTCATTGTTGCACACATTGCATGCATAGTCTTCTAGTATCCATGCTAAGTATCTGGAGCTCACTGGTTCCTGCTGAGTTCATCCTTCAATGGCCCTGCATTACCCAGACTTTCCGCCTGCTGTTCTACTCAAGGTCTGTAGAAGCACAAATAGTATGTAGTACAAATATAAAATGTATTTCATAAATTCTAATTGAATGCTAGGTATGTTCACTGCACTGTATGAGCTTTTTTTTTGGCTTATAGGAAATGTTCACATAATGCCACATCCAGCGAGCAGCCTCTTAAATGGAATTTGTCACTTGAATAATGTTGCCCAAACCATGAGTAGCAAAGATCAGAGCCTGGCTGCACGATTGCAGCCAGGTATAGTATTCTCAAACGCTCCGGTATTTCAGAAATAGTATACTTTCAAAATTTGGTAGGAGGCCATAGTCAGAGGTGAGGCTAGTCCAGGATCCTCCAGCCGGCTTTTCCCTGCGTCACGCCGGGTGGTTGACAGGTTTCTCCAATATGTGAGCATCAGGAAGGACCTGTCAATCTCCTACACACAGCACCAGAAATGTGTCTGTGTTTTTTCTATCACCAGTATGTGGATTTTAATGGTTTGATACATATGGAACAAAATCTGAAGATGTTATCTGTTTGGGTTTTTTAATGTGCAGGTCAACTTTACTTTTCTTGGACTATACCTGACTGCAATTGTGCAGCCAGCCTTGGATTCATGATGCCCGTCGTTTGTGCAGCATAAATGGAGTGAAAGGTTCCCTTTAAAGCCAGATGCCACTTGGAAAATGTCCTGTCCTGTTGATTAGCTCCTTAGACTAGTTGTATCTTGTAGATGGTTCCTTGGAAGAAAGGTTGGAAAAATCCATGTATACAGTTGGTAAGACTTGAGGTGTCCATTAGATCTGGTTGGAAAAGTGATGTTGGATGGATAGATATGAGGTAGACAGACAGACCGACCATCAGCCCCATGAAGTCTGAGCATTATATAGAACACCAATTGCAGTTTATACTGGTAAATCTTATGGCAGATCCTCTTTAAAAGGCTAAATCAGAAGAGAAGCTAAGACCTCAGAAAGCTCTGGACCTCTAAAGTCTGTTTTTGTAAGATGATCAACAGGGACAGAAATAGACCAGAGCCATGGTCATTTTTCATGTGTGCAAAAATCCTGTAAGCAGAATTGTATAGGTACAATAATATGGTAGATGCAGGACAACACTGCCATCTGTGCCAAAGAGCAAAGACAAGAGTATGGGCCCCATGGCTTCTCCCCCTATAGTTATATAGTCACGTTAGGTCACATCCCATCAGGAGAACCTCTGCTACAATACAAGAGCAAATGTGAAAGTCAAGTGAGCTAATGGGCTATATCAAAGATGACAAGTTCCACCTACCTGTCGCACAGCGTCCGCCACTCATGGCAGTGGAATTATTGTCAGGGCCTTTCCAGCAGAATAATTCGCTCTGCCCACTCCGAAACATAAGGAACCGTTTGAGAAACACGAAAGATTAAGGTGTTGACTTTGTCGCCAATTTATCTACATCTCAATCTGACCGAGTTATTATGCATGTGCTGACACCACGCTCAGTCGATGGAGATCCTACCTCCCGATTTACAGGATTTAGAGGATCTGCTGCTACCCTGTAGGTCCCAGAACAGGGCACAGGGGTGGCCTTGTGGCGTGCATGCTTTGTGAAGGTGACAGGCACACTATGAGGGGTTTTATCCACTACTTAAAAGCTTAAGCGCCTTCAAAAATATACAAAAAAGAAAATCAGCATTCTGCTGTATGGGAATATTAAAAGGATGCAGCTAATCGGCTGGCGCTGATTGACCGTAGCAGTCATGTGACATTGGTGTATGACCACTGTGTTGACATTTCAGGGAAGATGCCAGGCTGGGGTCACTCAGTGGTCGATTCCCTCATGTGAGAGAATCATGAGGATGATGCTAATGATACTCTGATCAATCTCTATCAGAGTCTGAGCCGTATAGGTGCGGAGAAGACAGAGAACCGAATTTCTCCATACTCTGTGTCTGCGGTAATTGGACTGTATGTGGATGACATCCGAATGCAGTCCGATGTTTCACAAGCACCCATAGACTTATGTGGAGGCACATGGTCCCATTTTCAGATGCACCATCAGCATGTGGCAATTGTTCTCTGATACGGAATCGGCATGAGAAAATAATCGGGGATCTGCTGTAACCCATAGTACAACATTGGGCCAAGCACTGCCCCATAAATCATAGGATAGCCCTCGGCCTTTTTATACGGCAGTGTTAGTGAGCCCATTGATAGAATTCCCTTTAAAGTGGAATATTCTGTATCATACAATTAAATCTTTCTCTTCTCAAAAAGAACAAAAATTTTATGTATAATTAAAAGGCGATTTTATGTTTAAACTGGAAAATACAATTTACAAATCACTTGTCAGGGAGAAAATGCCTATTAAAGATGTTCTTAAACTCACGAGAGAGCGGGTCAACCCGTGAGCGTTATATAATCAGTCTTATCGTGCTGTGAAGACATTCAACAATTTATTAATGCAGTGTCAAAACTGATAATTAGAATGTTTTCCATCAGTGAGAGACATGAAGATGAATTACTATGTGATGTGAGAAGGGCTTCACCTCACCCGCTAAACAAAAATGGGAGAAAAGCCTGACAATGTCAGCGTGAACTAAATATGCCTCCTAGCGTCTTCACGAGGTTATGTCTGATAGCAAGGGATGTTCATGTAATGGAGGAGAAATGACCAGTCTCAGGGTGCAGTCGAGACCGATTTACACCACATACATTACAGATGGGAAGTTTTAGGTCTGAACAGACCAACATTGCTGAAAATGGAGGACGGACTCATTCCTGGAAAATAAATGGTCTATGATCATTCAACAAGAAGAAAGTACTTAAAAGGGGTTGTCCAGTCTTGAGCTACAAGTCTGCAGTAACTATGTGACTTTAGACTTGCAAATCCTCACATTGTGCACACTACACGCTGTGAGGATTCTCTGGTGCCTGGAGTGGGCAGTCATGTTACCAGAAGTGTAAGATTTGGAAGCTAAAGGCCACTTTCCGAATAGACTGTACTGGGCCTCACTCAACGCAAGCGCACCCATCTAGTCGGCATACGTTTGGGAACACGTCTGCCCCTCCTGTCACCTGCATAGGAGAATCTTCAAAACGTGCAGTGTGCGCGATGTGAGGACTCAAGTCTGCAGTCGCATAGATCGACTGCAGACTTGTAGCTCGAGACTGAACGACCCTTGTCAGTGCCTGTACCCAATTGCTGTCATCTGAACGATGGTTCGGTTGATGGTTCAGCCAACGCCTTTATACACGGGAGCACTGGCTCTGATGAGTGCTCCTGTGCTCTCTACAAGAACAAAAAGATAAGCAATGGGAGAGAGGGGAAAAGGAGCAAAGTCAGGAGGCCCCTAACACATTAGGATGTTGACCAAGCTGGCAGATATCAGCAGGTTAGGCTGACTGTAGTCTAAGGTGAATGTGGGCTTTAAGAGTGGCCACACTCGGCCACTTCTCCACTAGGAGGTAAGACGTCTACTGCAGGAAAGCCCTTTCATACATGGAAACTTTCACAGCTTGTGTTTTCTTTTCCATTTTTTTTTATCTAAAACCAGCAAATCTCTTCTGGGTGCTTGGAATTAAGATTAGATAATTTTGAGGTTTAATAGGATTACGAAGAATCGGTGGATTCCAAGTACCCTATGCTAATAACATAATACATGTTATGTGCTGATCACATGGAAACAAAAAAGGCATTGACCAAAATAGAACAGAATATATCTACATCTATATTTTACCATTTCCCAGTCTATTAATATAAAGTAGAAAATAACCCTGTGAGGAAGGAGAACAAAGCTGTGCGTATATGTGTTATAATTCAGAGCAATCAGAATTACTGCTGGCAGGTAGATAACATTACCCTCTGCAATGCTTTTCACTGCAGCTCTAAGGCTATGTTCACACATTGTGTTTTTTGCTGTTTTTTATGCAAATTTAACAGTACAACCAAAAGCTATGAGATTTCAGAAATCGTGTATACATGATTTTTCTTTTCCTTACTGAATTGTAAAACTGCAGCGTCACTTCTTTCAGCATTTTTTCACCCATAGAAAGCAGTGCAAAAAAGGAGCAAAGCTGGTACCATCAGTTTTTGCAGTGTTTTTGGTGAAAAAAATGCAGGTACAGCAGTATGTGAAAGCCAAGTGTTTTTGTGATTTTCTCAAGTTTAAAACATAATATGTTAGTATCATCACATGAGCATGGTGGTTAGTATTAGCAGTTTCATTAAATTAGTGATATGTGATAAAGTAAACAAAGCCTGACCAACTCCATGCCTGACCAATGGGAGAAAGTAAACAAAGCCTGACCAACTCAATGACTGAAACACAGGAGAAAAGTAATCAATGCCTGACCAACTCAACGACAGACAAATGGGTGAAAGTAAACAAAGCCTGACCAACCCAATAACTGACCAATGAGAGAAAGTAAACAATGCCTGACCAACTCAATGACCGACAAATGGGTGAAAGTAAACAATGCCTGACCAATTCAGCACCCTACCAACGTGTGAAAGTAAACAGTGTCCAACAAGGCAAGTTTTAGACTTTTACACTGAACATAATATATAGAAGACGTGGCTACGTTATATTAAAATAAATAACAAGGATGACTAACGGGTGCGCCGGAGAGACAGCTCCTGTGCATCAGCGCGCTCTTCAGCTCTGGCATTATGCAATGAGAAAAGTGAGCGGTGTTCTTTAAATACTTTAACGCAAATACCACCATGGGGCATTCAGGGAAGAGCACAAGACCCTTTAAGCGAGCCTTGTAATATATGAGAGCTTGTCTCCAGACGCGGCTATTAATTCATCCGTTTGTCGTTCTATCGCACCAGAGGAAATATCTGCAGTTATTAGAGTAGCGAGGCGGAAATGTGAAGAAAACGCCAGAAATATGTAGGAAGATCGCTAGGCCAATCACATACAACACTTTAGGACGTCAGCTTTAACAATAAAAGGATCGAATGTGTGAGCGGAATTTAGGAGAATCGCCAGGATATGGATTCTCAGATGTTGGGCCATGTGTGGTACCTTGTGTTCATTCGTACAAAAAAAAGGTTACTACAAGGTTGTGTTATACCTTGGCAACCTTGCCTTGCGCAGGCATGTACTACGGAGGACACAGCATGAACTTCAACCCAATATTGCGGTCAGCATGCAGCCAGCGGGTAAGGAAAGGGTGAATCAAACACCCGAAAACCCCACCCATATGACCACAAACCTGTCCCGCCAAATTCAGGTGACAGGTTCCCTTTAATGTGGTAAATGACTATTCTAGCTGCAAACGTCTGGTTTCTATTGCAATGTCTTCATAGGTGTATAGAGGCCCATTTCCAACAACCATCACTCCAGTGTTCTTATGGTACATTGTGTTTGCTAACTCTGTAAGAAGGCTAATGGATGGTTAGAATACCCTTGAAAACCCTTGTGTAAGTATGTTAGCACAGCTGAAAACAGTTTGGCTGATTAGACAACCTATAAACCTGACCTTCCTTTGAGCTAGTTGGGAATCTGGAGCATTGCATTTGTTGGTTCCGTTATACTCTCAAAATGGCCAGAAAAAAAAAGAACTTTCATGTGAAACTCGACAGTCTATTCTTGATCTTAGAAACGAAGGCTATTCCATGTGAGAAATTGCTAAGAAACTGAAGATTTCCTACAACAGTGTGTACTACTCCCTTCAGAGGAGAGCAAAAACAGGCTCTAACCAGAGTGGAAAGAGAAGTGGGAGGCCCCGCTGTACAACTGAGCAACAAGACAAGTACGTTAGAATCTGTAGTTTAAGAAATCGACGCCTCACAAGTCCTCGACTGGCAGCTTCATTAACCCCTTTACCCACAAGGGTGGTTTGCACGTTAATGACCGGGCCAATTTTTACAATTCTGACCACTGTCCCTTTATGAGGTTATAACTCTGGAATGCTTCAATGGATCCTGATGATTCTGACATTGTTTTCTCGTGTCGTGACATATTGTACTTCATGATAGTGGTAAAATTTCTTAGATATTAACTGCGTTTATTTGTGGAAAAACAATGGACATTTGGCGAAAATTTTGAAAATGTTGCAATTTTCCAACTTTGAATTTTTATGCCCTTAAATCACAGAGATATGTCACACAAAATACTTAATAATTAACACTTCCCACATGTCTACTTTACATCAGCACAATTTTGGAACCAACATTTTTTTTGTTACGGAGTTATAAGGGTTTAAAGTTGACCAGCAATTTCTTATTTTTACAACACCATTTTTTTTTTAGGGACCACATCACATTTAAAGTCATTTTGAGGGGTCTATATGATAGAAAATAACCAAGTGTGACACCATTCTAAAAACTGCACCCCTCATGGTGCTCAAAACCACTTTCAAGAAGTTTACTAACCCTTCAGGTGTTTCACAGGAATTTTTAGAATGTTTAAATAAAAATGAGCATTTAACTTTTTTCACAAAAAATTTACTTCAGCTCCAATTTATTTTATTCTACCAAGGTTAACAGGAGAAAAAGGACCCCAAAAGTGGTTGTACAATTTGTCCTGAGTACGCCGATACCCCATATGTGGGGGTAAACCACTGTTTGGGCGCATGGAAGAGCTCGGAAGGGAAGGAGCGCTGTTTGACTTTTTAATGCAAAATTGACCGGAATTGAGATGGGACACCATGTCGCGTTTGGAGAGCCCCTGATGTGCCTAAACATTGAAACCCCCACAAGTGACACCATTTTGGAAAGTAGACCACCTAAGGAACTTATATAGATGTGTTGTGAGAGCTTTGATCCCCCAAATGTTTCACTACAGTTTATAACGCAGAGCTGTGAAAATAATTTTTTTTTCACAAAAATTATTTTTTAGCCCCCAGTTTTGTATTTTCCCAAGGGTAAAAGCAGAAACTGGACCCCAAACGTTGTTGTCCAATTTGTCTTGAGTACACTGGTACCCCATATGTGGGGGAAACCACAGTTTGAGCGAATGGCAGAGCTCAGAAGGGAAGAAGCGCCGCTTGGAATGCAGACTTAGATGGATTGGTCTGCAGGCGTCACATTGCATTTGCAGAGCCCCGATATACCTAAACAGTAGAAACCCCCCACAAGTGACCCCATATTGGAAACTAGACCCCCGAAGGAACATATCTAGATGTGTTGTGAGAACTTTGAACCCCCAAGTGTTTCACTACAGTTTATAACGCAGAGCCGTGAAAATAAAAAAACATTTTTTCCCACAAAAAGGGTTTTTTAGCCCCCCAAATTTTTATTTTCCCATGGGAGAGCTCGGAAGGGAAGGAGCACTGTTTTACTTTTTCAACGCATAATTGGCTGGAATTGAGATCACACGCCATGTCGCGATTGGAGAGCCCTTGATGTGGCTAAACTGGCGAATTCTAACGGAAACCCTAATCCCAACTCTAATCATAACTCTAACCACACCCCTAACTCGAACATGTCCCCAACCCTAATCCCAACCCTAACCACACCCCTAAATCCAACACCCCTAATGCTAATCCCAACCATAATCCTAACCACACCCCTAATTCTGACATACCCCAAACCCTAATCCTAACCGTAAATGTAATCCAAACCATAACTTTAGCCCCAACCCTAACCCAAAAATTAGCCCCAACCCTAACTGTAGCCCTAACCCCATCCCTAAGCCCATACCCTAACCCCAACCTTAACCTTAGCCCTAGCCCCAACCCTAGTCCTAACCCTAGCCCCAACCCTAACCTAGCCTCAACCCTAACCTAGCCCCAACCCTAACCTAGCCCCAACCCTAACCTAGTCCCAACCCTAGCCCCAACCCTAACCTAGCCCCAAACCTAGTCCCAACCCTAGTCCAAACCCTAGCCCCAACCCTAGCCATAGCCCCAACCCTAGCCCTAACGGTAAAATGGAAATACATACTTTTTTAATTTTAGTTTTTTTCCCTAACTAAGGGGGTGATGAAGGGAGGTTTGATTTACTTTTATAGCGGGTTTTTTAGCGGATTTTTCTGATTGGCAGCCGTCACACACTAAAAGACGCTTGTAATTGCAAAAAATAGTTTTTGCATCTCCACATTTTGAGAGCTATAATTTTTCCATACTTTGGCCCAGAGGCTCGTGAGGTCTTTTTTTTTGCAGGACGAGTTGAGGTTTTTAATTGGTACCATTTTTGGGCATGTGACATTTTTTTATCGCTTTTTATTCCGATTTTTGTAAGGCAGAATGACCAAAACCAGCTATTCAAGAATTTCTTTTTTTGGGGGGGGGTGGGGTAGGTGGGTGGGTGTTTATACCGTTCCGCGTTTCATAAAATTGATAAAGCAGTTTTATTCTTCAGGTCAGTACGATTACAGCGATACCTCATTCATATCTTTTATGTTTTGGCGCTTTTATACGATAAAAACTATTTTATATAAAAAATAATTATTTTTGCATCGCTTTATTCTGAGGACTATAACATTTTTACTTTTTGCTGATGATGCTGTATGGCGGCACATTTTTTCGCAGGACAATATGACGTTTTTAGGGGTACCATGGTTATTTATATCCGTATTTTTGATCGCGTGTTATTCCACTTTTTGCTTGGCGGTATGATAAAGCGTTTTTTGCCTTTTTTTTTTTCTTTTACGGTGTTCACTGAAGGGGTTAACTAGCGGGACAGTTTATAGGTTTATAGGTTGTTATGGACGCGGCGATACTAAATATGTGTACTTTTATTGTTTTTTTTATTTAGATAAATGCTTTTATGGGAACAATATTTTTTTTGTTTACTTAGGAATTTTTTTCTTTTTACACATCTGAATACTTTTTTTTTTTTTACTTTATAACATTGCCCTGGGGGGTCATGTCATGTTATAAGGTCAGATCGCTAATCTGACACTTTGCAGAGCACTGTGTCAGATCAGCAATCTGACATGCAGGGCTGCAGGCTTACCAGCGCTTGCTCTGAGCAGGCGCTTGTAAGCCACCTCCCTGCAGGACCCGGAGGTAGCCCAGCGACCGATTTGGATCCGTGGCCTGCAGGCAGAAGGAGGTAGGAGACCCTCGGAGCAACGCGAGCACATCGCGTTGCTCCGAGGGTCTCAAGGAAGCACGCAGGGAGCTCCCTCCCTGCGCGATGCTTCCCTATACCGCTGGAACACTGCGATCACGTTTAATCACTGTGTTCCAGGGTTAATGTGCCGAGGCGGTCTGTGACTGCTCCTGGCACATAGTGCCGGATGTCAGCTGCGAAAGTCAGCTGACACCCGGCCGCACTCCCCCCGTGAGCACTGCCGATCGCATATGACATACTATCATACGGGACCACCTCACCTCGACGGGATAGTACGTCATATGTCAGAAAGGGGTTAAATAGTACATGCAAAATGCCAGTGTCAACGTCTACAGTGAAGAGGCGACTCCGGGATGCTGGCCTTCAGGGCAGAGTGGCAAAGAAAAAGCCATATCTGAGACTGGCTAATAAAAGGAAAAGATTAATATGGGCAAAAGAACACAGACATTGGACAGAGGAAGATTGGAAAAAAGTATTATGGACAGACGAATCCAAGTTTGAGGTGTTTGGATCACACAGAAGAACATTTATGACAAGCAGAACATCTGAAAATATGCTGGAAGAGTGCGTGACGCCATCTGACAAGCATGGTGGAGGTATTGTGATGGTCTGAGGTTGCTTTGGTGCTGGTAAAGTGGGAGATTTGTACAAGGTAAAAGGGATTTTGAATCAGGGAGGCCATCACTCCATTTTGCAGCGCCATGTCATACCTTGTGGACAGCGCTTGATTGGAGGCAATTTCATCGTAGAACAGGACAATGACCCAAAGCACACATCCAAATTATGCAAGAACTATTTAGGGAAGCAGCAGGCAGCTGGTATTCTATCTGTAATGGAGCGGCCAGCACAGTCACCAGATCTCAATCCCGTTGAGCTGTTGTGGGAGCAGCTTGACCGTATGGTACGCAAAAAGTGCCCATCAAGCCAAACCAACTTGTGGGAGGGACTTCTGGAAGCATGAGGTGAAATTTTTCCATATTACCTCAGCAAATTAACTGTCAGAATGCCAAAGGTCTGTAATGCTGGAATTGCTGCAAAGGGAGCATTCTTTGACAAAAGCAAAGTTTGAGAAAATTATTATTTCAAATAATGTTTTTTTTTTTTAATCTTGTCAATGTCTGGACTAGATTTTCAATTCATTTGGCAACTCATTTTTGATTAATAAAAGTATGAGTTTTCATGGAAAACACAATTGTCTGGGTGACCCTAAACTTTTGAACGGTAGTATAAATAAATGGAGACACTAATTACTACATTCATTCCAAGCTTGGCCCTGATTTTTTCTAACATACACCCTCAACTATTACATCCAGTAAAAGTTCAGCTCTTATTTTACAGAACTTTTTTTTTTTTTTTATCATGGGCAAAAAGGTCTAACTGGTAGTCGTGACCTGTGATTTCGCAACCTGACCTTCTATTACCACCTAAAGGTACCGTCACACTAGACGATATCGCTAGCGATCCGTGACGTTGCAGCGTCCTCGCTAGCGATATCGTCCAGTGTGACAGGCAGCAGCGATCAGGCCCCTGCTGTGCTGTCGCTGGTCGGGGAAGAAAGTCCAGAACTTTATTTCGTCGCTGGACTCCCCGCAGACATCGCTGAATCGGTGTGTGTGACACCGATTCAGCGATGTCTTCACTGGTAACCAGGGTAAACATCGGGTAACTAAGCGCAGGGCCGCGCTTAGTAACCCGATGTTTACCCTGGTTACCATCGTAAAAAAACAAACAGTACATACTTACATTCAGCTGTCTGTCCCTTGCTGTCTGGTTCCTGCACTGACTGCTGGCCGCAAAGTGAAAGAGAAAGCACAGCACAGCGGTGAGTCACACAGCGGTGACTCACCGCTGTGGCTGTGGTGTGCTCTGCTTTCACTTTGCGGCCAGCAGTCAGTGCAGCAAACAGACGGCAAGGGACAGACAGCTGAATGTAAGTATGTACTGTTTGTTTTTTTAGGATGGTAACCAGGGTAAACATCGGGTTACTAAGCGCAGCCCTGCGCTTAGTTACCCGATGTTTACCCTGGTTACCGGGGACCTCGGGATCGTTGGTCGCTGGAGAGCTGTCTGTGTGACAGCTCTCCAGCGACCAAACAGCGACGCTGCAGCGATCCGGATCGTTGTCGGTATCGCTGCAGCGTCGCTAAGTGTGACGGTACCTTAAGATGTTAGTGTCAATAGATGAGAACTAATCCAACCATAGACAAACAAGGGCCTGACAGAGAACTAAAGGACTATTAAATGGCTTCGTCAAGTTAACATCCTTGCTTGAAAAAATGCTTTTTGGAAATGACAAAAAAATGAACAGCGAAGTTGATTTCTCATAGAAATTAAATAAGAATGGTTTTCCAAGGATTTTTGAAGCAATTTTTGAGAAGGATTTTGGAGCAGATCTGCTCCTAGAAACGCCGTATGAAAATATCCTACAGCCTATTAGGACTGTGAAATCTGCAGCACCATTTGATGCTGTTGGAGTTGATCCAAAATTGAGAAGAGATAATATAAGAAGGAAAAAGTCAAGGGAGTGTGAGAGATGGAGACAAAAAAAAGAGCCTGTGCCAATTTAGCACATATTCTGAACACAGACAGATAAGATAAAGATGGTTGGGAAAATAAAAATCAGATTAAATCTGAAACATCACAAAACAAGCGACTATAAAGTAGCATAAAATGATCCATTTTCTAACTGGCAGTCTCCGTGCAGTCATTCCTATGGAGTTTAAAGCACAGTAGTATACATTATTGTATAATTCTACTCAATATATTGTACACACATGGCCAAAATTGTTGGCACCCTTCCGGTAAAGGCAAGAAAAGCCCACAGTCGTCACTGAAATAACTTAAAATTTACACATGCAAGTTTCAATTTACATTTATTGAATATCAAAAATTAGAATTCCACATTGCTTTTCAATTGTGGTTCAACAGTAACATATTAAAATATAAGCTAATGAAACTGGCCTGGACAAAAATGAAGGCACCCTAAAAGGGGTAATCCCATTTCCAAGATCCTATCCCAATATGTAGTAGGTGTAATAATAATATTAACAAATACCTCTAATTAGAAATGTAGTATAATCCTTCTGATTAGCTGTGTTGCTTACCCCATGTGCAGTGCATTGGATCAGCTTAGGTATCCATGGTTACAACTACTTAAGTAGTGACAGTTAGTGGCCATAACTATTGATATCTAGACTACTGCAATGCCCTGCACAAGGGGCAAGCAGCAGGAAGTTAGACAACTATTCTACATTCTGAGGCAATCACTGCAAACCAACAATTTCTGTAAGGCAAGGTTCACATTGCGTTCACAGCAGCCCGTTCAACACATGCGTTAACGGGCTGCTGTTAATGCAAGGGCCGATGTGTCATCGCGCTAGCGCAGATAGAGCTAGCAGATGCTCTACTGTGCTAGCAGTGACGGACCCGGAAACGCTGCAGCTCGCGTTCCAGGGTCCATCACTCAATGATGGCACATCGATAGCGCACGCCCATTTTTGCCATGCACTAGCGATGCGTCCGACATTGGACTCAATGGCGGCGTTAACGGACTGCGTTACACCGCGTTATGCCGCGGTGTAACTTAGACCGTCTAACGGATGCCAGTAACGCAATATGAACCCAGCTTAATTCTCAAGGCGACTTCTGCACCTATCCACAGGTATTTTGGCCAACTCCTCGTGAGCAAATTGCTCCTCGTGTTTGAGGTTTGTTGGCATCTTCTCCAAACAGCAGGTTTCTGCTCCTTCCCCAAATATTCAATAGGATTAGGACACATAGAACCCACTTCACAATATTCCAATGATGTGCTCTTAGCAATTCTTGGATGTTTATAGCTTTGTGCTATAGGGCATTATCCTGTTGGAGGATCCATGACCTAGGACTCGGACCAAGCTTTCTGACACTGGTCAGCACATTTGGCTCCAGAATGCCTTGAAAGTCTTGAGATTTTATTGTATTCTGTTCAAATTCAAGCCATCCTGTGTCAGATGCAGCAAAACAGTCCCAAAACATAACCAAGCTTCCTCCATGTTTCACAGTAGGTTCGAAGTTCTTTTCTTTGTTTGCTTCTTTTTTGTGTCTGTGAACAAAGTTGATGTGACTTGCCAAATGCTTCAGTTTTGTTTCATCGGTCCAAAATACATTCTCTCAGAAGCTGTGAGGCTCATCAATATGCATTTTGCTAAATTCCAGCCTTTTTATGATTTGCTTTCAACAATTGTTTCCTCCTTGGTCATCTTCCATGAAGTCCACTTTGGCTAAGACATCAATGGATGATCTGACACTTATGTACCTTGACCTTGGAGTTAATTTCTAATCTCTTTGTAAGTTGTTTTGGGCTCTTTGGCTATCATTCGTATCAATCTCTTCAATGTTCTTTTGCGGTCACATCAAGGGAAGTTGGAGCAGGCCCATAGACCTTAGAATTCATAATAATACGAACAACTGTAGTTTTGGTCCACGCTCAGTGTGGAACATGCTATGATAGCAAACAGAACAGTGACTACTTTTTACCCCCTGAAAAGGCACTAGCTGATTACAAGTGTGTAGACGCCTGTGATGCCAATTACATGATGCACCTTAGTTTACCATGTCCCTACAGTCAAATTATTTATTATTATTATTTTTATTATTATTTATAACATTTCCTATGGGTACTATCATTTTTGTGCAGGTCGGTTTAATAGTTTTTATTTTTTTCCCCATTAACCACAACTCAAAAGCAATGTCTGATTCTCATTAGCTGATGTTCAGGAAATTGAATTTTTCAGTAATTGAGTTTAAATTGAAAATGACTTGTCAGTTTCAAGTTATTTCAGGGACCATTGTGGGTTTTTTTTTTTACTTTACCGGAAGGGGATAACAATTTACTCTGTCTATATTAAATGCTTCTTAATTTATAAGGTGCCATCCGGCAATGAGAAGCCGAAGCCCAATCCCTACTAACAGCTCCTCACTTCCCATCAGGGCTATGGAGTCTGAGCCCATTTTGGTGGAGTCGGAGTCAGAGTCATGGACATTGAGGAGTTGGAGGTTTGGCTTACCGACTCCACAGCCCTGCTTCCCATTACTAAAAACTAAAGCAATTCCCTCAGAAACGGTAGGCATTTGAGATCTTTGACTAAAACAAATCTATTTTACATCCTTGTTTTCACACCGCAAGTAGCAAATAGGGACGGGATACGGGAGAGAGGGGATTTAAAGGCAATACCCCAGAAAAAAAAAACAATCAATACTTTCAGTAATTGGTGCTCCACCTTCCAGTAATTTAACAGTACAAAGCCATTGTCAACAGAAGTCCTCCAACCCAGGAGTTCATTAATTGTTAACCAGTTAGATCAAATTCTGCAGCAGATGGTGAATCCCATGGCAGATGATGAATTCTGTAGAAGACTGTGCGGGCGCACACTGGAGCACACAAGGGGCCCTCGGCACAAAGAGCACAAGCACAATTCAAATAGAGCTACACAATGCCTTCTGACATGTGAAAGTGTGCTATAGTCAATCCTCATTCACTTGCATTTTCTTTCATTATGGCTTCCTGCTGCGAGTCTAAGTAATTCACTTCTGCTCTGGCACAGATACAATCTAAAAATAAACCAGAAATGAAATCAGTTCAATTAGAATTGCGCAGGTATTCGAAAGTATCGAGGCGTGGGGGCCGCCTCTGCAGAACTCTTCGAAAACCAGTCCACCCCATGTCTTAAAACGAGCGTACCGTAAATCATCACGCAAATAGTCATCTTCGCGAATGCTAAACTACTAAATTATTGCTCCTCAAAAGGTCTGGACACCAACGTCAGAGGAGAGACATGCCGCTAGCCGGAATGACGGAGCCATGAGTGGGCACCGGATTACTTATGGATATTTGTGATGACCGCTGTTTATCGAAGCAGGAAATTAAGTTTATCTGGCGCCTGAACACGCTGGATACAGCCATAGTCAGGGAGGGCGCCGTTATCTATACAGAAAATTCCTCTACGGAATATCACAAGAATGTGAAGTATATTCTTCTATTTGTGGATACTATAGAAAATATCGATAGATCATACATATGTAGCAAGGGTATCCACAGTGCCCACAGCATTTTAAAGTAATGTGGACTTTGTTGGACACATACTGGGTTCAAAGAGATTGATTATAGCTATAAAAAAAAATTATTTATGCAGTATACGCAGATTAAGAGAGTATTCCCATCTCCAAGATCATATCCCAATATGTAGAAGGTGCAATAATATTAGCAAATCCCTCCAATTTGAAATGTAGTATAGTTCTCCTGATAAGCTATAGCTTTCCTCAAGTGCAGGGCATTGCAGCAGCTTTGGTATCCATGCTTACGACCACTAGCAACTTAGGGAACTGTCACTAAATAAGTGGTCGTAACCATGGATACTTAAGCTACTGTAATGCCCTGCACATAAGGAAAGATGGAACCCATGAAAAGTAAAGCCGAACATGTGATCAAAAAACAACATGGGACAAGAAAAAAGATAAAGATAAAATACCTTTATTAACAATGTGGTAAAGGGTAGCGCCGTATACAAGAGGCGCCCACACCATAACATAGAAAACATATAAACATAATAAAATAATATTAAAATGGTCTACCATTCATTCACTCAGCAGATGTATACCACTTATTTCATAAGAAAGTATATACATTGATTTATTATACTTGGATATACTGTATCCAGTACTTGTTTTTATTAACATAAGGAAAGATTCATAGTGAATCAGGAGAACTATACTACATTTCTATTTGGAGCATTTGCTATTATTTCACCTCCCACATATTGGGATAGGATCTTGGTGATGGGAATACCCTTTTTAAGCAATGTTCTTTACCTCCTTACACCTCCTCTTGTATCACGGTCTTGTCAGGTTATTACTTTGGTTTTAATAGTATACTAGGATGTAGACTCTGAGTAGGAGATATTTCCTGTTACTGATGACTTTCTTTGTTAATCAAGATTGTACTATTTGCCATATTTTCTAGTTATATGCCTTTGATAGCTTTCCTTTTTACAAAATTATTTTGAAAAATTTCACAAAAAATTCTGTTAAAAAAATTAATATCAAGGCCTCTTCAAAAGTAAAAAAAAATCTGTATTCTTTATTACATGACATTAAAATCCAATATCATAAAAACACACAAAAAAATTCAAGTATTCAAGTAGAGAATATAATACCTATATAGAAATGTGAAAGACTCAAAATCAATTAAAAAAAAAAGATGTCCTTTATTGGATAAAATAATGAAACACAAAAGTCAGCCATACAAAATACTAAAGATAGGTAAGTGATAGTAACAAAACTCCCATGTGTAAATACTACAAATCAATACAAATAAGTAATAGTATATGCAATCACAGTATTAAAGGACGGATAATCAAAAGGTACAAGGCAAAATAGAAAGTGCTGTGTACGTCAAAAGAGAACCTGTCAGCAGGAATGTCTATGTTATACTATGGTATACTAAGGTACGGGCAGAATGGCGCTGTCAAGAGGTGACAGTAAGGTGGGAAGCTCGCCAGCCACTATAGCACACGGCACTGGTCACATGACAACACAGAAAAACTCCCTGTGGAAAGTGAGCAGCTGCGTTCACTGTCCGGGTTCAGCGTTGTCGACAGGATGAAAGTGCTGCAAACCAGGGCTGTGGAGTCGGAGCCCATTTTGGAGGAGTCAGAGTCATAGAAATTGAGGAGTCGGAGGATTGGCTTACCGACTCCACAGTCCTGGCAGATCTGTGGAGTCAGAGTTGTGGAGTCGGAGCCCATTTTGGAGGAGTCAGAGTCATAGAAATTGAGGAGTCGGAGGATTGGCTTACCGACTCCACAGTCCTGGCAGAGCTGTGGAGTCAGAGATGTGGAGTCGGAGTCATGGAAATTGAGGAGTCGGAGCTTTGGCTTACTGACTCCACAGTCCTGGCAGAGCTGTGGAGTCGGAGTTGTGGAGTCGGAGCCCATTTTGGTGGAGTCGGCGTCATGGAAATTGAGGAGACGGAGGTTTGGCTTACCGACTTCACAGTCCTGGCAGAGCTGTGAAGTCAGAGGCCATTTTGGTGGAGTCAGCGTCATGGAAATTGAGGAGTCGGAGGTTTGGCTTACCGACTCCACAGTCCTGGCAGAGCTGTGGAGTCAAAGCCGCAGTCATGGAAACTGATGAGTCGGAGGTTTCTCTTACCTACTCCACAGCCCTGCTGCAAACAATAACTGGCAGCACGATCAGCATTGAAGATTCAACACTGGACCAGGGGAGAGTGAATAAATAATTATTTACAAACGGCAGCTGGGGGGCTGGGTTTTTCCAAAATCGGAAACCCCTTTTAACGCTGTACTGTACCTCCAGTACAGGGCCGGTTTAATTCCCAATACAATTTTCAGCTCATAGCCTGTAGCCATATAGGAATCATGGAAATGGTAATTTTAGATTAGAGAATTGCAAGTTATGCAACAGATTATGTAATAAGTAATTATAAAGTCAGATCTTTGATATGAAACAGAATAATACAACGATACAAGTAGATAAACCGACAGTGAATGAAGACTACATTTTATGAGTGGAGTTATATGCCCATGGAGATTAAAAAAAATAAAATGCTTTTAATGATTCCCATACATGATGCTTTTATATGTTTAGATAAGGATCTGTGAAATATTAATGGTATCTGCATTACTGTACTAGTTTATGACAAGCTGGATCTGATGTAAACCAAGTGCAAAATACCATAACAAAAGGAGGTCCGTGATACCTTTATCTTTTTCATCTGATCAATAATCCCGATCTATTTCATCTGATCAATAATCCCGATCTATTAATACCACCAGGATTACTCCATGACTGTGATCTATAGACTCCATATTGGGCCATAGGTTGCCACAATCCACAACTGATTCTATTGCTCCAGATTTTAGGTGCCCTGATTCGTTAGAGACATGAGCTCATACTGTCACTTCTCCTTATACTAGCGCATGAAAAAATGTTTCTTTAATTGAAAAAGATTTACAAATTCATAGGCGCGCACATGTGAATCTATACATAAAACAGGTGCAGAAGAGCTATGTAGATCTGTGGTTTTATATAGGACTGCAGAAAACCTCAATAGGTAATTACGATACAAGCAACACATTTCGGACATGTAAAGAGTAAAATTCATGTCCTAACATCTGTAGAGTGAACCAAAGTTTTGTCACCAGAAAGATTAGACCCTGGTGATCAGGAAGGATCCAAATGCATAAACCCCTGGCAAGCAGCAGCACTCTGCCTTGTGTTTTCCACTGAGGAAATTTAACATTAATGACTTTTCTAATTAATTTAAAGGGGTATTCCCAAGTTTAAAAGTTATCTCCCATCTATGGGATAAGGGATAACTTTCCAATCACTAGTGCAGTGGCCCGAAGAAATCCCAAGAGCCCCATTTGACTGAGCGGAGGTCGATCATGCGCACTGACGCTCCATTCACTCTAGGTCTGGAGATTGCCGAGATGTATCGGCTGATCTTTGGAGCTCCCATTACAATTAATAGAACGTCAGTGTGCATGATTGACCTCCGCTCTGTTCAGCCAGATCTCCGCTGTGGTCCCGAGCGTTCCCAAGAAAGGGGCTTTGAAAAGCCCCGGCTGACTAGAGTGGAGGTCGATCATGGGCAGGGCTGCTCTATTCACTCTAATGGTAGTGCCGAAAATCCTCCAATCTCAGCTTTTAGCAATTGTTGGCACTTCCATGGAGAGTGAATTGATTGTCAGTGCAGATGATTGACCTATGCTCCTTTTACATGAGAGTCTTAAGAGCCCTGGTTCTTGGGTTTGCTGGTGGCCACGGTGGTTGGATCCCCAGAGATCAGTGAGTTATCCCCCTATCCTATAGATGGGGGATAACATTCAAACTTAATACCCCTTTAATAGAAAATGATAGAAAACAGCACAAAGTCAGGAATCAGCAGCACACATTGCACAAATGAGGTGCCCATCAGCACTCCAAAGTAAGGAACAGTATACTGGACTACATATTGCCTGCAATCAGAGTGGTGGAAGCAGCAACATTAAAGTTGACCTCCATCTTTGACATCTGAGAAGAGTGAAGCACAGAATAGGACCCGAACATATGAATGAAAATCGTAGCATGCTACACTATTTAAAGGGAATCCATCAGCAACATCATGTAGACAGAGAGCACGATTCCAGCGATGTGTGACTTACTGAGCTGTTTGCTGCAGTTTTGATAAAATCACTGTTTTATCAGCAGGAGATGATCACTAGTGGACTAGTAAACCTGCTACCATGCAGTCCTACATACTCATGAGCTCCATATAATCCTGTCTCTTCCGATTGGCAGCTTTCTGTGCACACTGTGCATAGGCAGAAATCTGTCACTCAGTGGTGTGGGTGGGGTTATATAGAGCTCCGCATTCAGAGAAATGATAAATCAGTAGGACGTAAAACTGGGATTTTATCAAAACTGCAGCAAGCAGCACAGTAATTAATATATTGCTGGAATTACAGTCTCTGCTCCTAGATAATGCTACTTTCAGATAGGGCAGCAAAATCCTGGTCAAAGATTCCCTTTAGGTTTTTAGCTGTTCTTCCATGTCTCTATACTGGGTGTCATAAATGCTTCTGCGGTAGTCTTGCACCGTGCACTGTGAAATAGTCCATCAGGTTGGAACGGAGTAAAAAAAAAAAAAAATTATGAATGACAAACATGCAGTCACAAGCGATTAGCCCAAAGTGTTTATAGACATAATCAATACTATGGTTTTAACTGAAGCAGAAGTGCCGGGCAACATCCATTGATCCCCAGTGGCCACACTCTCGCTGTGGAAGAACAGGAATGTTAATGCATTATATAAACAGTGTGTTAAAAAGGTGGCGCCCCATCTGGGACATTTATGGCATATAGTCAGATAGATGGGCTTGCTCAGCAATTGTCAGAGCTCACATGCAAAAGAATAAGGAAGCTTTGAATGTGCCACCACCTCTCCATTCTATGGGAGTGCATGCTGAGGACTCTTTCTTGAGAAAGATGACGGTCTGTCTCAGATGGCTGCCTTTAACTACAATGAGTCAACCAGTGATGAGCGAACGTGCTTGATTAAGGTGTTATTGGTGGTACTAACAGAGTCTTAGGCATGCTCGAAAAATACACTGCTCAAGTAAATCAAACTTCTGTTAAATCAAACTGTCCACTTAGGAAGCAACACTGTTTGACAATCAATTTCACATGCTGTTGTGCAAATGGAATAGACAACAGATGGAAATTATTGGCAATTATCAAGACACCCTCAGTAAAGGAGTGGTTCTGCAGGTGGGGACCACAGACCACATGTCAGTACCTATGGTTTCCGACTGATGTTTTGGTCACTTTTGAATGTTGGTTGTGCTTTCACACTCGTGGTAGCATGAGACAGACTCTACAACCCACACAAGTGGCTCAGGTAGTGCAGCCCATCCAGGATGGCACATCAATGTGAGCTGTGGCAAGGTTTGCAGTGTGTCAGCGTAGTGTCCAGAGGCTGTAGGCGCTATCAGGAGACAGGCCAGTACACCAGGAGATGTGGAGGGAGCCGTAGGAGGGTAACAACCCAGCAGCAGGACCGCTACCTCAACCTTTGAGCAAGGAGGAACAGGAGGAGCACTACCAGAGCCCTGCAAAATGATCTCCAGCAGACCACAAATGTGCATATGTCTGCACAAAATAGTTAGAAACAGACTCCGTGAGGATGGTCTGAGTGCCTGACGTCCACAGATGGGGGTTGTGCTCACAGCCCAACACTGTACAGGACGGTTAGCATTTGACACAGAACACCAGGATTGGCAAATTCCCCACTGGCGCCCTGTGCTCTTCACAGATGAAAGCAGGTTCACGTTGAACACATGTGACAGACGTGACAGAGTCTGGAGATGTCGTGGAAAGCGATCTGCTGCCTGCAACATCCTTCAGCATGACCGGCTTGGCAGTGGGTCAGTAATGGTGTGGGGTGGCATTTCTTTGGAGGGCCGCACAGCCCTCCATGTGCTCGCCAGAGGTAGCCTGACTGCCATTAAGTACCGAGATGAGATCCTCAGACCCCTTGTGAGACCATATGCTGGTGCGGTTGGCTTTGGGTTCCTTCTAATGCAGAACAATGCCAGACCTCATGTGGCTGGAGTGTGTCAGCAGTTCCTGCAAGATGAAAGCATTGAAGCTCTGGACTGGCCCACCCATTCCCCAGACCTGAATCCGAATGAACACATCTGGGACATCATGTCTCGCACCATCCACCAACGTCACGTTGCAGCACAGGCTGTCCAGGAGTTGGAGGATGCTTTAGTCCAGGTCTGGGAGGACATCCCTCAGGAGACCATCCGCCGCCTCATCAGGAGCATGCCCAGGCATTGTAGGGAGATAATACACGCACATGGATGCCACACACACTACTGAGCATTATTTCCTGGTCTCGAGGCATTTCCACTGAAGTTGGATCAGCCTGTAACTTCATTTTCCAGTTTGATTTGGAGCATCATTCCAACTCCAGACCTCCGTGGGATATTAGTTGTGATTTATGTTGATAATTTTTAGGTTTTATTGTTCTTAACACATTCCAGTATGAATAAAGATTTACAACTGGAATATTTCATTCAGTGACATCTAGGATGTGGCATTTTAGTGTTCCCTTTATTTTTTTGAGCAGTGTATGTTCGAAGCCCCGAAGCTGCATGTCTCGCGGCTGTTCGACAGCTGCAACACATGTAGGGATTGCCTAACAAAAAGGCAATGCCTGCATGGGTTGCAACTGTCAAACAGCGCAAGACATGCAGCCGCGGGAACTTGGACATATTTTTCGAGCATGCCTAAAACACTTGCTGAGAGAGGTGTCCACATTCACCCAGGAATTCAGACATCAGCCTAAGAGAGTATTCATATAGATTGGGATTAGTGATGAGCGAGTATACTCATTGCTCGGGTGACCTCCGAGTAGTTGTTAGTGTTCGGAGATTTCAGTTTTATCCTGGCAGCTGAATGATTTACAGCTACTACCCAGCCTGAGCACATGTGGGGGTTGCCTGGTTGCTAGGGAATCCCCACATAAAATCAAGAAGGCTAGTAGCTGTAAATCATTCAGCTGCGGCGCTGAAAACGAAATCTCCGAACACTAACAAATACTCGGAGATTACCCGAGCAACGAGTACACTCGCTCATCACTAATCGGGATCCATCAGTCTTTGAGACCACCTTAATGTTGGTTGATGGGCAGACATAATTTGGCCAAATTTTGTGCAAAGCCTTATTTTTTTCCTAGTATTCATAAGCCGTATTGCTATTCATGTTTTATGTATTTCTCATTGACATACTTACATAATAGAGTACAACCTTTTTTGTATATAAGACACTTGGTTAGCACCCGAGCATGCTCCGATAACACCTTAGTCGAGCACGTTCACTCATCACTAGTCTTATCCCATATAGTGACGCAGCTGGATCCCCCATCCCAGGAATGGGGCACAGCTGCCCATGTGCAGTAGAAAGATGTCTGATGGCCTGATGGGTCAAATGTAAAGATGAAGCATAAGTTAGTTTTTTTTATGTTTTAAAAAAACAGAGATCTCCAAACTGAGCTAGAAATAGTCCGGCTCTCTACATCTATACGTCGCACACGCATGCATTCTCACGTGTACATGCATATGAGCCTCCCCAGAAGCACAAGCTCATTCATGTTGGAAGGTTATTTGATCAGCAAGTAGCAGGAACAATCGGCCTTGATTGCGGTAATGGTGGCAGAGATTTTATCTGATGTATAACGAGAAATCACCTATTGTGAATTACAACCACTTCCTGTCAGAGAGAAACGCTTGAAACATTTCAATTACGCATTGTTGCGGCAGATAAAATAAAGCACGGAGGTGCTGCTGTGAGGCTGCTGGATGGAGATAGTCGCAGGGTTTCAAAGTCATTGCCTATTTTACCCTTTAGATACAGGGATTGGAGCTTCCCAAGTCCTAGTGAAATATGTGCAGTACGCACGTTCTTAAAAACATGCTTTTAGATGGAAAATGAATACGGCACATACAAAGGGGAAAAAAGGAGCGCCAAAGGAGCAGTTAGAATAGTTTAGGGATCCTTTCCAAAAATGATTTTATGCTGAAATTTGCACAGAAAAAAAATAAAATTAAAATGCAATTTGTATGATAAATAATGAGTGTTAAAATATGGTACATGGTGCAAAATATATTTATATGTTCTTCATGAGGGTGCAATCAGCCTCAAACATTCACAGGACATGCCGTGAACGTACTGAGATGCAGATCCCACCGTTTTGAGACTATTGCCCCGTCTCATGGAAGTGGAGAGGAGGCTTGATTTCTGTGGAGGACTGGAAAATAGCTAAACATGCCGACATATCCTACGTATAGCCAACAAATGTCTAAAAATCAAAATAACCAATTTAAAACAGAATCTGTCAGTGGGATCAACCGTCCTAAGCCTTATATATTGACATGTAGGTCATAGGAAGCGGAATAAAATGACACCTTGGTATCTTCAACCTGATGCTCTTATTTGTGGACAACTGGTCCCTAAAAACACAGTTATGTGAACATGTTCAAATATGATAATGGGTACACGTTCTGTGTAAATGTGAATAAAACAAAGTACGTGTAACAAGAACCTGTGAATGTAGCTTTCAATAGATCTGAGATCCATGAACAATTTCAGCAAGTACATAAAAATATTATTTGGACCCCCTCCACATTAAAGCACTTGCACATGGTCAGAAAAAAATTTTCTTCCCGAAAAAGCGCCACACTTGTCCTTACGTTGTGTCTGGTTCTGCAGCTATTGTAGCTATGTTCTATTTAATCAAATGAGGCTGAGCTGCAATACCAGACACAACCTGTGGACAGGTGTGGCACTGTTTTTGGAAGGAAACAGCCATGTGTTCCTAATCCTGCACAACCCCTACAAAGTCAGTCGCTCCATCACCAACTCCACAATGAAAAATATCCCATAATAATAGATGCACTCTACAAGTCCTGACCGTAAAAGGAGGGGAAAAAAAACACGCTAAAAACAAATCTGCACTGCGCTTTCCACTTCTGAGATGAAGTAGACCTCAGCTGAATAGATATTCCTACTACAACGGGAGATTTCTTTGTAGACCTTAAAAACAATATAAATACTTTTTGACATCCGATTACGGTAATTTTGCTCATACTTCGCGAAGACCCAAATCTTGCCTCTAGCAGAAAGCATGGCTCATAGTCACTGTGTACAGGAATTACACTTCCGTAATGTGCCGTACAGTAAGGCTTGTCGAGGAGCCACCACATCCATCAGCCCCAGACCAGACGAGCCTTCAAGATATTGAGATGTTCTAAAGAGCGTTAATGATCTAACCTTTATGTGGCGCTAATTATATCTGCAGCCTGTAGACACATAAATCCCTGTGTGACCAGTTATTTCAGGCAAGATCTTCTACAGAACCCATGTCCGTTTAGGAGGCCCCCCAAATCTTCACATGCTTCTCTTGAACCTGGGTCTTCAAAAGTTTCTCTTTGGCGGTCACCTCGTTACATCGTGACCTGTCAATGTCTACCGAAAATCAATGAAATGGAAACAGGCAGCCGGAATTAGGCCCCCAAAAGGCTCCAACCTACGATCCGTGCTGTCTTTCCAAGTATTTGGGAATGTCACATTAGACTGTTGGCTGAATCCGTCAATATCACTGGGTTTGGCTGACATTATTATAACGTGTATGGCCGTCTTAAAAGGTTCGGACAATTATGGGGACATTTGACTTAAATGCATGTATTTTGGGATTCAGCCGCATCTCGGCTTCAGGAAAATGGCCGCCGCGATCTTCATCTGCGCACGCGCAGCATCCCGCGGCCATTTTCCTGAAGCCCCAGGAAGCCGAGCAGTACCATCTGCGCACGCGCGGCCTCACAAAGATGGCCGCGCCCACCGATAAACGGCTGAATAGCGCAGATCGCGCTCTTTTCCTTCAGCTGCGCAGTGGATTCGCCTGTTGGGCATGCGCAAACCACTACGCCACCAACGGAAAGATATGCAAGATCTGGGGGAAGAAACAGCGATGTCAACACGCCCATCTGACCAGACCAGCCTGATTGACAGGTGAAAACGGCGACTTTGGTAAGGTATTTCGGCAGCATAGGTGGGGAATCAGGGTACACAAAATACACTATTGTAACGCACAGCTCAGGCCCTATTTAACAGTATTTTTATCTCATACTGAAAAAACGGGGTGACAGGTTCCCTTTAAAAGCCTTCTTATTAAATGCCAGAAGGAGCTTACTGATGGCTTCTCAGATAGAGCATTCTCTTGTTTGTGCAGCTTTCCTGTCCATACAATGTCTGCTGGTGGATGGTCATGTAACCAGACCTGTCCATCAGACTCCACCAACAGAAAAGCAGCTTTCCCATCTGAGGGGTCTTAGCCAGAAATATATGCATTTAAGAAAAAATTTAAAAAAATCCTCCAAAAAGGAATCTACGGTAATTGGAATGATAAAGGTGCAACAACTACTAATGCCTATAAGTAGATGCCAAGAAGATTGCAAACATTAAAGGGGTTGTCCAGGATTATCATATTGATGACTTATCCATGATGGGTCATTAATATCAGATCAATGAGGGTCCAACACCCGGAAGCCTCACGGATCCATTGATAATGGTTCTGGCATCAGCCGGATGTAGACATTTAGCAGATCTGAGCAGCACAGCTCTATACACTGTGTAGCATCGCTGCCAAGAGCTGCAGATCACTTGCGATTCCCTAACATCAAATGTACATTGTTCATCAGTATAACGGTACCACTAAGTGCAGTCACACATTAACTAAACTGGAAGTCAAACATTTGGCCTATTCATAATGCAGCCGGATCGATGCGGCGTGCCCCTCATGTGTTCTGTAAGGACGCCATTTACAGTATCACTCTAAAATTAGACATTTCCCCTTCACTTGAAAGGGTGAAAAACACTAACAATGCTGAAAGAATAGATGCAGCAGAGCTGAAACTGCTTCAAAGGAGCAAAAAAAAGAAAAAAAGCCTATATGAGCTTTCAGGAATCTAAGTCACTTTGTTAGGACAGGAACGCTGCCAATTTTTGAAGAAAAACTGCAGTGTGTGAACAAGCCCTATATGTCAAATAAATGCCAAAATGGCACAAGCACCACTAATATAAGATCATATTGGCAAAGGGATCTTTTACAAGGGCTGATAAACAAGCGTTCATAAGAGCAGTCGATCATTCCCGATCATTGCCGCATATAAGCACAGCAGCCATCAGCACTTAATAATAATAATAATCTTTATTTATATAGCGCCAACATATTCCGCAGCGCTTTACAGTTTAACAGTTTCAAACACAAAAGTCATAAGTAACAACGTTAACAATACAATAATTAAAGCAAAATAAGACGACCCTGCTCACGAGAGCTTACAATCTACAATGAGGAGAGGGAGATACAAAGTACAGGTGTGTATTTACAATGATGTATTCACAATCATGGTCCAGCCATCTTCAGGGGTTGGGGAATAGATGGGGATAGTGAATGGGCTACACACACACAAACATAACTTTGATTAGTGATCGTGATAGGCCGCTCTGAACAAATGTGTTTTGAGCGAGCACCTAAAACTATGCAAATTATGGATGGTCCTAATATCTTGGGGTAGAGCATTCCAGAGGATTGGCGCAGCACGGGAGAAGTCTTGGAGTCGGGAGTGGGAGGTACGGATTAGTGCAGAGGTTAATCGAAAGTCATTTGCAGAGCGCAGTGGTCTGTTAGGCTGATAGACAGAAATGAGGGAGGAGATGTAAGGGGGTGCCGCACTGTGGAGAGCTTTGTGGGTGAGAACAAGTACTTTGAATTGTATCCTGTAATGAATGGGTAGCCAGTGTAACGACTGGCGAAGAGCGGACGCGTCCGAGTAACGATTAGCCAGATGGACGACCCTGGCTGCTGCATTAAGGATGGACTGGAGAGGGGAAAGTCGAGTGAGGGGGAGGCCAATTAATAGAGCGTTACAGTAGTCCAGGCGGGAGTGGATCAGGGCGACAGTGAGGGTTTTAGCTGTCTCCATGGTGAGAAAAGGGCGGATTCTAGAGATGTTCTTTAGGTGTAAGCGGCACGAGCGGGCAAGAGATTGTATATGGGAGGTGAAGGAGAGATCGGAGTCAAACATAACACCCAGACAGCGCGCCTGCTGCCGGGGTGTTATTATGGTGCCACCCACAGAGAGGGAAATGTCAGATTTAGGGAGGTTAGTAGATGGTGGGAGCAGTGGGAGCACTTGTTCAATTTCTGATCACATTGCAGCTTAGAAAGCAACAGTCGGCGGCACATCTTCCCAGGAAATGCACTGCCGACACTGAAAACTGTATGGGGGCAGAATGACTGCGCATTACAGTTGGCATCAGTTTTTTTTTTAAAGCATAGATCAAATTCTATAATTTTTCTGCACTTTATTATGGGCCTGTGGAAATCTCTCTCATATTGCACAAGCACTGCCTCCAATATTACAGTCCAAAAACACCATTACTCTCAACTTTTGAAGATCAGGAAGACGGACGATCATGCAGTGCGCGCAGTACTTTGAGGCAAATTTTGGTAACGCCCCTCACCACACCTCAGTTCACGCCCATTTACCATTACTTCCTCTCTTGGCAGGAGTCGACGTCAGAGGGGCGGTGGTAGTGAGGGAAATTCAGCAGATGATCGAGACTGAAGGGCATAGTCACAAATCCAGGACTGTCCGCTGTATGCAGGACAGTTGGGACTAGTGATAGGACTAGAGATGAGGGGATTGATTCATGTTATATGCCGATTTGTGATGTTTATCATTTTTTTAAAAATATATTAAAATGACTTTCATTATTATTTTTTAGCAATTTCCTAGGATGGAAAAAAAAAATCTTATTCTCCCTCTAGAATACAAATACATACATTGTACATAGCAGTGTACTTCAGTAGAATCTGCCTGTAGTCAGAGCCTGCAGTACAGATCAAGTACACAAAATTGTCATTTTTTGTAATTGCTTATTTTTAGTATTTTTATAGGAACAAAAAAAAATTTCTTTTCACCTCCATATATAGGCACCATACAAATACATTGTAACCACACTGTACCTCAATGAACATGTATAACCCATTTCTGCTCACAGAGGTCAAGATGACGGAAGTCTCCTGGACAGTGGCTCCTGGACAGAGCAGGAGTTCAAGTCCCGGGGAGACCATATCACGGGAGAAGAAGTGAGAAAATACAATTTTAATTTATGCAAGTAGAGAGAAGCCCCCGCCTCCAAGGAGGAGCTAAAGAGGGAGCGACGAAGATGCATCGGAGTATAGAACCTGGGAGAAAAGCTGTGTCGCGGGCTATGAGAACCCAGGTATGGTGTCAACAGGAGATCTGAGAATCGGGAGGTGCACACGATTGGCCTACGCTCCTTTCATTGTCTATGGGATTACCAGAGAAAGCATTTCTTAACAGTCCTATGAATAGAGTAAATCAGCGATTGTGGAAAGACCCTGGTAAAATACAAACACTTTGTTGAAGATACCAAACATAAGAATAAGTCCAGGCCTACATATTTTGCTGTGTTAGAGGAGTGACAGGAACGACACAAAAAACAACACAGGCTAAGGGCTATATTCAAATAAACACCTATGTAAACCTAAAAAAATATGTATACAATAATTGCACAAGCCTCGCAGAGGAGAAAACTTCCTACTTAATGTTCTGCTCTATGACAAGTCGCTTAAAGGTATAATGCTAAACGAGATCTTCCAAAAGCATAAGAAAATGAGCCGTGTGTATAATAACTGCGTGAGAACACTAGCCCACAACATATTCTATTAGGGATAGAAGTTCCGGAGACGCTTCCGTTTCATGGTTTGACCCCAGTTTGACGTCCAATTTGATCTCCAGCTGAATAACCGGACTGGTGGAAGACTATTGTTATGTACAAAAATTTTGGTTATTCTAAAAGGTTACAAAGAAGGACTAATTAATTAAAGGAATTAAAAGGACTGTTAAAAACGACAGATGTCATAAAAAAGTAGAGACATGTAGTATAGGCACACGATGTGTTTCTCCTCACAAAGAGCCTTCATCAGGTGTATAAAGCTGGCTGACTAGTGGGAGAATATATATATATATAAATATAAAATGTAGATATATATATATATATATATATATATATCTACATTTTAACGACCTTTACGACATTGGGTGCAATAGTACGTACATGTTGGACTCCTCCTGTTTAATCTATACAGCTGACACGTGCCCGCAACAGCCACGGGTGGAATTGTGATTGTTAACTAGTTAAATGCTGCTGCCAATCTCTGACAGCGGCATTTCACTCACGCTTACAGGAAGCGCTTCACTAATCACGCCCATCGATGACCCCTTCACATGATCACGGGTCACCGATGGGTCGGCATGAGAACCAGAAGCCTGCATTGTCAATGTTCATAGCAAGTGAGCATTTCTGCTACACACAGGCGATCTGATCATCGCCTGTATGTAGCAGAGCCGATCAGACAACTGCAGCTTCTAAAACAATAGGAAAAAAATAATAAAATATACACATATTTGGTATCACCGAGTTCAGAATCGCCCGATCAATATAAAAAAAAAAAAAAGAATTCACCCGATCGCTAAATAGCTTACCAAGAAAAAAAATTCAAAATGCCAGAATTATTATGTTTTTTGGTCGCTACTACATTGCAATAAAATGCAATAGCGGGTGAATAAAAGATCATATCTGTACCAAAATGGTATCAATAAAAAAGTCAACTAGGCATGAAACAAATAAGTCCTCACCCAGCCCAAGTTCACAAAAATTGGAGATGCTATAGGTCTCAGAAAACAGCGACTTTTTTTTATTTTAACAAATTTGGGATTTTTTTTTCACTACTTAAATAAAAAAAGAACCTAGACATATTTGGTGTCAGAACTTGTAATGACCTGGAGTATCATATTGTCAGGTCTGTTTTAGCATTTGGAGAACATGGTAAACAAAAAAAACAAACAGTAGAATTGCACTTTTTTTTAGCAATTTCACAGCACTTGAAATTTTATCCTGTTTTCCCGTACACAATATGTTAAAATCAATGGTTTCGTTCAAAAGTACAACTTGTTTCACAAAAAACAAGCCCTCACATGGCCATATTGATGAAAAAATAAAAAAAATTATGGCTCTGGGAAGCAGGGGTACAAAAAACGAAACTGCAAAAACAGAACATAGCATTTCCCTGATCCACAAAGTCAGTGATTCCATCATAGAAGGATATTAGATTAGTCTGGTATGACTTGTTTGCTACAAACCAATGCTAGCTCTGGTTAGTTACTGTATTCTTATCCAAATAGTTACATACATGCTGTTTAATAATTTGTTAAAATATCTTTCCTGGAATAGAAGTCTCACTGTCCTGTAATTTCCAGTCTCCGTCTTCTTTCCATTTTTGGAGATAGGGACAACATTGGCCTTCTACAATCTTCTGGGACTTCTCCTGTTTTCCAGGATTTTTCAAAGATTCTGACTAGTGGTTCTGCAATTTCCTCTGCTAAGTCTACTATTCTTGTTTCTCTGATCATCATTAGACATCTATGCTGTGTACTTGCATTTATTGAAAAATAGTGAAAGACCACCCCCCTTTTAAAAGACCCTTATACATCCTAGCTCAGGCACACCACAGCTGCCTAAATTGTACAAAACCATCATTAGCCTATTTCACCCTAACAAATCTACAAGCCTGAATCATAGAGATCAAAGGATATAAAAATCCATATGCTATTAATGCAAAAAAAATCCATATGCTGCAAAGTACATATTGGAAAACCAGAGTCACGATGCTCCAAGACATGTAATGGTCACGTCACTTTAAATAGACCTAATAAAGAATCTGTGATAAATCCAAGAACATGGCTACGACTGTAGAAATGTCCCGCCAATTCTCATGTGTATTCCAAGAGCCGGGAAGGAGTATTTCTTACTGATATATTCCCATTTAACTGGGCATGAAAGATTTAAAGATGGGACTGATTAATGTAGATACATCAATCAAATCTGCCTCAAGGTAAATTAGAAAAGGGGGGAAAAAATCATTATGAAAGACAGACCCAAGTGTTGGGAATAGCTATTCCGCTTTGAAGCCGCTACATTCTCCACAGTGATTTTGAGGCTGAATTTTTTGTAATCTTTAGAGACGTGAAATAAAGCATTAGAGAATATTAAATTATTCAGCTTCAAAAAGATGCGGAACAGGAGAGGGAAGACACGAGAGTATTGAAAAGCCAGACACCACCAGGCTGGTACAAGAACTGGAGAGTTGGAAGCGATCAGCATGAACGCTTTGCTTGAAAATTGAGGACTGCCTACAGTCAGGCTCGAGGAGTGCCGATAATCAGCAGAGTCTGATTTTAGAAAAATAAAAGTTTGAAAGAACTTTGTTGCTGCAGATTGGCCCCTGTGGGGGGTACACAGGCACCACGTGATATCAGGTCTCCGCATACAACCACAACATGGGTTCATTAGACTCGAGTTCTTAGCCAACAGTCTTTGAAAATGTGATGATCGGATTGGCTAGCAGTCTATTCTGTTCCTATAAATCATCTGAAGCTCAGGCTGTTCTCAGATAGATCTGTTCATGGGAATTATTCCAAAATAATGATCTGATGGGGTTCAGGTTAGTTTACCTCTGCGGCGAGCGTAACAACACTGATTGGCCACAAATTGGTTCTAGTCCAATGACTATCCTAATTGGCTCCCGGCTGGTACGGCTCTGTGAATGTTAAAACGCAACGACTACCTACAATGTACTTACAATTTACCTTACAGGCACAACTGAGAAAAGACGAGAGGGAAAAAAACATTTCAATAGCTCCGAAAGCAAGACACAAGAAGCTGCCAACACAAATGAGTCAACCAATCTACATTTAATAACTTGGAAACAGTATAACCAATTTCTAGAGGTGCTCAGTAACACAATAAGGAATATATATATGTAACTACATACATAAACAAACACATATACCGGTATATATCTATATCTCGGATATTAAAGAGACCACTGCAAAATGTTCGGTTTGTCTTATTTTTCTCTTTATAGGTATATTTTTGAGCAAAATGTCAATTGCTCTTTTATTCTATACACTACTGACAACATGTCTCCGAAGTTCCAAGCAGTACATTTTGCATTTATTTTCTGAAAATGAGAAATGGGCAAATAAAAAATGCATTGCTTACATACCTCAAATAATTAAAAAACAAAAAAAAAAAAACAAGTTAACAATACTAATGTTTTAACTCGGAAAGAGTTCAGAAATCAATATTTTGTGGAATAACCATCATTTTCAATTCACAGCTTTCATGCGTCTTGACATGCTTTCCACCAGTATTTTACACTGCTTTTATGTGACCTTATGCCACTCCTGGTACAAAATTTTAAGCAGTTCTTCTTTGTTTGATGGCTGTTGTGACTATCCACCTTCCTCTTGATTACATTCCAGAGGTTTTCAATGGGGTTCAGGTCTGGAGATTGGGCTGCCCATGATAGGAATTTGATGTGGTGATCCTTCATCCACACCTTGATTGACCTAGCTGTGTGGCATGGCGCATTGTCCTGCTGGAAAAACCAGTCCTCAGAGTTTGGGAACATTGCCTGAGCAGAAGGAATCAACTGTTTTCCAGGATAACCTTGTATGTGGCTTGATTCATACGTCCTTCACAAAGATTAATCTACCCAATTCCAGCCTTGCTGAAGCATCCTCAGATCAACACCTAGTCGTCTAATGGTTAGACGGAGACTGGGGAGGCATACAAGCCACAGTGTCTTGCACCCACTGTGCAATTTGGAGGATCGGTGATGATCTGAGGTCTGTAATTATCATAGGTACATTTCAATGGTGAAAGCGGGGATTCTGGCCCACTCCAGATCTCCAGATCTTTTGGGTTTAGGGGCTGTCGCTGGACAACAATGAGGTTCATCTCCCTCCAAAGAATTTCTATTACGGTATGTTCAGATCTGGGGACTGCATAGACCACCCCAGGACTTTACTCCTTAGTTACCCTGGCTTATTTTGGGTCACTGCCATGCTTCACCATTGGGACGGTGCTCTCGGGGCTGTAGTCATCCTTCTTACTCCAAAACACAGCAAGTGGAGTTTATACCAAAAAGTTCCAATTTGTTCTCATCTGACCACATGACCTTTTCCCATGCCTCCTCTAGATCATGTACATGGTGACTGGCGAATTTCCAACAGGCCTGGACATGTGCTGGCTTGAGAAGGGGGACCTTGTGTGCCCTGCAGGATTTTAATCCATGACGACGAAGTGTGTCACTAACAGTAATGTTTGAGAATGTGGTCCCAGCTCTCTTCAGGTCATTGATCAGGTCTTCCATTGTAGTTCTGGGCTAATTTCTAACTTTTCTCAGAATCATTCTTACGCCATGAGGAGAGATCTTGAATGGAATTCCCAGACCGACGACAATTGACAGTCATCTGGTGTTACTTCTATTTTCTAGTAATTGTGCCTACAGTTCTGGTCTTCTCACCAAGCTGCTCTTCCTTATTTTCCTGTAGCCCATCCCAGCCTTGTGCAGGTCTACAATTTTGTCCCTGGTGTCCTTAGACAGCTCTTTGGTCTTGGCTAGTGATGGGCAAACCCAAACAGTAAAGTTTGGGGGTCCATACCGAACACCTACTGATCGAGCACGGACCCTGATCACTGACATCTCCCAGAAGTCCATGCTACTGTTCGGGTTTGACACCCTGAACCAAAATTTTGGGTGTTATCTACGCTGTCATCTGCATGATAGCATGAGAAATACCGGAGACTCTGATAGGCTGTAAGATCGCCAGCAGTTGTGACCAGCAGTAAAAAGTTTACCTCCACAGAGGCATCAGCTGATGAGAGTACTACTTCCATCAGCATATGACCACTGCCGCCATTAACAAGAACGGGCACGGTTAATGGGAGTATTCATCAGCCAGCGCCTGGGGTATAAATATTTTTTAAAAATGGCGTTTGTTCTCCTCTATGATACCCAGCATAGCAAAACTGACAGCTGCAACCCTCAGCTGTCACCTTTATCATGGCTGGTTATTAAAAATAGAGAGGTCTCCACGCATTTTTAAAAAAAATAATTATTGAAATAATTAAAACAAAATGACATGGGGTCACCACAATTTTTGACAACCAGCCAAGCTAAACCAGTCAGCTGGGGGCTGGAATTCTCAGACAGGTAAGGGGCATGGATATTGACCCCCGGAGCCTAAAAATGGCAGCCCACACCTGCCTACAAAAAGTTGTATCTATTGGATGCGTCAATTCTGGCGCTTTGCCCAGTTCTTCCCATGTGCCCTGTGGCGGTGGCAAGTGTGATTCATATTTGTGAGGTTGATTTCACCTGTATTGTGAAATCAACTTTAAAATATTATTGTATTTTCAGGTGAAGTTCGTCCAGGCAGATAGTAATGGAGACGCATCTATAATGCATTGATCCAATACTAATCCCATAGTCATATTGTCATGGTCAGTAAAAAACACTAAGAACAAAGTTCTTTATTTGAAATAAAAAAACACTTTTTTTGACAAATGTATTTAACAATAACAAACAGTTATACTCCGCGTCAGTGACATCGGTAACGTCATCCAGCAGGTTATCTCTACAGCATGGGAACCGCAGCACTCTGGCAGTGTTTGCTGTGCTGTCATGACAGCATGGCAAACAACAAATGTTTGGGGTCTGGGTAATCTGAATGGGGTCTGGGTACTGTTTTAGTACCAGAACCGAACTTTGTTTACATGTTTGGTCGAACCCACTGTGCCCAAACACACAAGTCTTGGCCATGATGGAGAGGTTGGAGTGTGACTTATTGAGTGTGTAGACAGGTCTTTTATACAGGTAACAAGTTCAAACCGATGCAATTAACACAGGCAATGAGTGCAGAGTAGGAGGGCTTCTTAAAGAAAAATAACAGGTGATCGAATACTTATTTTAAGCCATAAAATGTTAAAAGTGTGCAAAGCAGTCAAAGCAAAAGGTGGCTACTTTGAAGAACCTAGAATATAACACACTGTCCTTAAAGAGGACCTGTCAATTGCCAATAACATGCAATTTTTTTACATATTAATGCCACTTGTTCTCTTGAGCTCTTTTTTGTGGTTCGGCACCTCTCCGTTCCTAAAATCTAGCCCTGCGAACTCAGCTTCAGGAAAATGGCCGCCGCGATCTCCATCTGCGCACGCGCGGCATCCTGCGGCCATTTTCCTGAAGCCCCGGGAAGCCGAGAAGTACCATCTGCGCACGCGCGGCCTCACAAAGATGGCCGCGCCCACCGATAAACTGCGGAATAGCGCAGATCGCGCTCTTTTCCTTCACCTGTGCCCTGGATTCGCCTGTTGGGCATGCGCACACCACTACGCTACCAACGGAGATCTGGGGGAGAAACAACGCTGTCACCACGCCCATATGACCAGACCAGCGTGAGTGACAGCCCAAAACGGCGACTTTACAAAGGTATTTCGACAGCATAGGTGGGGAATAAAGGCTCCAAAAATGCACTAATTTAAAGCCCAGCTCTGCACCTATTTAGCGCTATTTTTATATCATCTTGAAAAAACGGGGTGACAGGTTCCCTTTAATGATATGCTCGTGCTTTGGGGCGGCTGTGGGGGTCTTCATGTGGTGATCTGAATAGGTATTCATAACGCAGACTGCTGACAGCTCACTGATCTCTCACTGACCTGCCCCTTAGTTTACAGAATGAACATTATATACATCTAGGAAAATAAATAAATAAAAAACCCTTCTGTAGGCGCCGGCGGTGACACCTGCGCTGCAGCTTAGTCGCATGTGTACTGTGTTTATTATTAATTTATTTGCTGTTCTCCTGAAATTTCTAAAAAAGAAAAAAAAATCCATTTGAAAATGGCGATCGCCGATAGCTGCTATTGCACAGGGTCCGCTATCTAGGAGGAGGAAATTTTTCTTTTTTCTCTAGCAAGCTGGCGCATGCGAAGTAGCTATCGGATCACCAATAGCTGCGCCATTTTCAAAGGAATTTGTTGTTTTTTTTTAGGACTATCAGGAGAACAGCAAAGACGTTAATTATGAACACAGTACATATGTGATTATGCTACAGCGCAGGTACCACCGCCGCCTGCAGAAGGCCCCCCCAGCTATATCTAATATTCAGTATGTAAAATAGGGGACAGGTCACTGAGGGATCAGAGATCTGTCAGACGCCATACTGGTGAATACTAGGGATGAGCGAATGACTTCAGATAACTTCTCATCCGAAAAGCTATGGCGCTTACCGAATAGCTGCGTCAGGAACCCGGATATCTGGAGCGCTCCCGATAATTAGCTGTCCGGCTCCGCAGCTGCATGTGTCCCGGCTGTGTGACAGTCACAAAACATGTAAGGATAACCCAACAAACAGGCTCTCCATACATGTGTTGTGACTGTCACACAGCCGCGACACATGCAGCTGCGCTGCCGAACAGCTAATTATCGGAGCGCTCCAGGTATCCGGGTTCCTGATGCAGCTATTCGGTAAGCGCCATAGCTTTTCGGATAAGGAGGTACCTGAAGCTATTCGCTCAACCTTAGTGAATACCTAATCAGAGCACCACATGAAGACCCCCACAGGCCGCCCCGGAGCACGAGCACATCGTTAACTCAAAACTGAAAATAAAGATTAAACAACCACAAGACGGATTTCATCAACCGAGGTACCAATGTAATCAGTATAACAGCGCCGACCTGACACTGTAGGTTACTGAGCACAATCCTGCTGAGAGGTTCCCTTTAAGATGTTAAGTTAGAGCTAAGTATTTCTGCATGCCATTATGCTAGAATATTCTACTAGGCCCATGAATAAGACTGTAATATCTGTCATTTTGGCATGGATTCCCACCACCTGTGAGGCCCGGCTATCCCCCAGGTTTGGCTGGTGAGAAGTAGAAGGACTCGGAGATGCGTAGATCTCTGTACAGTGATTACTAGCGGCTCAGGATCAGCATTATGTGGCGGTGTGCCTTCAGGATACTAATCCTGCCCTGTCAGAGTCCGGCAGATGTGAGGTTCCCATTGTGGTGGAAACGTAGGGGGCTCATGGCGGAGCTCCTTCCATCGATAAGCTGCTGTGCCATCTATCAAATCTGTTTCAGCGGCCTGTCATTATTGCCAGCTTTCCCACCTGCTCGCCCCGTCAGCTGCCCTCACGTCACGCTTATTAAGCACAAACAAAGGTTCTGTAGTGTCCCGTGACCCTCCATGTACCGCCGCTCGCTGACTGCTGCAGATGACCTTGCTGTAATAACGACAGAGGTACAATGATGGCTTTCGCGCGGTGCCAGCTGGAGAGCTGCTGCCAGCATTTCTCCATGTTCCTAACACCCATTCAGCAGAAAAAGCCAAATCATTTTTATGCGGAGCTTTGACCAAAAGACAAACGGCACACAAAGCAGTCTCCTGTAAATCCGGCCACTTTACCGGCTTTGTAAGTTAAATGTTTATTTTGGCAAAACGAGGGAGACACTAAAGTGCGGATAGCATTTATAACGTTGGCACAATACTGACACTTTAGGGTATGTGCACACGTCAGGATTTCTTGCAGAAATTTTCCTGACAAAAAACAGACATTTCTGCCAGAAATCCGCATGCGTTTTTATCGTGATTTTACCGCGTTTGACACGTTTTTGGTGCGTTTTTTATGCTTTTTTTCCCAAATCCATAAAATAGCGGGAAAAATGCAGAAAATCTACAATATTAATGAACATGCTGCTTTTTTTTACCTCGATGCGTTTTTTTCGCGGGAAAAAAACGCATCATGTGCACAAAACATGCAGAATGCATTCTAAATGATAGGATGCATAATGTATGAGTTTTTATCGCGAAAAAACATGGAAAAAATGCGAAAAAACCTGAACGTGTGCACATAGCCTTACTGTGAAGAGAAAAAAAAAAGAATCGGATGGATTTATACCTCACATTACAGCCACAATCTTACAGCCATCATGCACACCTATGCGTCTTCATGGTAACAGACTAGATCCTGGGGTCACCCTTCCCTCTTTGTCAAGGACTCCCTTCCTGACATATATTGAATACATAAATGAAGTATGAATGCAGACTCAGATTACAAAAGCAAAAGGATTAATAGCGGGAAGCCACCATCAGAAAATGACCAAGCTCTTGTGATACATGTATTAACAACATTAGTATTCTTGTAATTTTCACACTGGCCACAAGGCCGATTTAGACTTCTACTTCTTGCCTTTTCAGGAACAGTTTTCACCAGCTCCTTGTCAGCAAAGGCAAGTTTACAATGACTGGTAATGCAGGATTCACCTGTCTCAATAAGAGGTGTCACAGTGGACCCTGCTCCCTCACTCTCCACAATGACCTTTACACAGGATGCTTCAATACATAAGGGTTGTATTAGTTGTGGCTATGTACACGTGTTGTTTCCTGAAACAAGAATTTAGGGTCTAAAAATAGTCCCATACGCCAGTGTGGAAATTGCAAGATTATTATTTTTTATTTTTACTAAAAAGTCGTGTCATGAGGAAAAAACTCCAGAATGGTGGTGACACTGCAGAGTGAAGACAAGATGCCTAGATGTTATTCCTATCCAATATCTCATACAAGTCCATCTCTGGCCCGCCGGGTGATTCTGTTTGGTCCGTGATGCCCGCACCACCCCCTACCGGCCAGCATCACACTTGCAACTGTATCGGCATCATAGATAGTGATATGGGTAAAAGCAATGATGAAAGAGGGAAGCCATCTTCTCCCTCCTCCATTATTCTCCCTCTGCATCTCATGACATCACTTCTTTGCACCTGCTGTGTGGAGCAGTGAAGAGCTTCAGAATACACGTTGCAGAGACCGATGCAGCAGGGAACAAGGAAGTGTGAGCATTTTACTTATATTTTAATATAGGGCCCATTGTACTGTACAAGGAGGACTATGTGGGGGCCCATTTTACTGTATAAGGAGGACTATGTGGGGCCCATTGCACTGTATGAAGGACTATTTAGGGATCACAGTTGGGTCATCATACTGTGTTGGATGAAAACTATACTTTGCCAGGGGGGGACAGAGTCTTCATACCGTGCGTACGGAGGGTACAGTAGAGGAATTCACAGTAGGGGTATCAAGCAGTGTTTGAGGGGCACTTTGGTTGGCATCATACCTTATGGGGACAATGAAAGGGCAATCTATGGGCTTCAATAGGAGGAAAATTACTTTAAGATATGAACTTCTGCAAACCCACTGAATATTTAGGTTTTGGGTTGATTTTTTTTTTGCACTTAGCAAGTATGTGATTTTCATACAGTCTCATACGAACTAGATGGGTGCGGCTTCACTCAATGCAAGTGTATTAAACGAGGCCGGATAAAGTCTAGTCGGAATGTGGCCAGAAGTATGCAAATCCCATACTTGCAGCCACGTGACCAGCGGTTCCAGCCACTGGCGAATCCTAAAAGCACGAAGCGTGGTCGATATGAGAATTCACAAGTCTGCAGTCACACAGAGTGACTGCAGACTTGTAGCATAAGGCCAGACAGCCCTTTTAATACAAGTAACACACTAAACGGGTCTTACATTTTTCCCCCACCCCTTCTGTGTATCCTTTTTATATATGGAAGAAAAAAATAGGTTTTAAAAAAAGGCATCAATGGCCTGTTACAAAAGGAGTTAAACGGGCTTAAGTATCAAAATCAATATCCCCAAAATTGTATTAATAGCAGAAAAATATATAAAATTGTAACACAAACCTAAACGAGTCTTCTTTGAAAAGAATTTCACCACTGGGATAATTTTGTGCGACATTACTTCTGCGTCAAGGGACACACAGTGTAGTAAAACAGGCCGGGAGTCTAAATTGATCACCCTGTTACAATTTGTTGAAAAGCCTCTCCTGACATCACATTTTGGCATTTGGGGCATGTCATCCCCGTGCTTGGCGGCTTTCCACATCCAGCTCATGCAGGGGGGACGAGCGGCTTTGTTGCAAATTGATGCTTAGAGATCAATTAGGAATCTGCAATAATATACGATTTTAATTAAAGGGTCTTCTATCAGACAATGAAACTCATTAGCTTTGTTTGCTTTGCTACATCAGAAAAAGGTATTCTAATAGGAGGTTATAAGAAATAAATCATCCACAGTAAGAATTATACCAACACGAAAAGGAAGGATTACAAATCTGAGCCGCACAGGAAAGTATAAAGGGTCATGTAGGCCCAGCTCGGGTAATTCTGCCAGTAACTAGGTTATCCAAGATGACAACACAATTATTCCCTGTGGACATCTATTCCATTGGACTGGAAAATGCATTGACCATGCTGGAAAATTTATCTTTGCTCATTCAGATTGTTGCTTCTGTACATTGATAGAGAAAAAAAAACTGAGCTGGACTTTACATTGGTATACATGCAAAGTGTAAGAGCATGTTCACACTGTGGCCATTTCACTGACAAAACCCAAGAAAAAAACATAATGAGCATAGACCCTACAGTAAGAAAATAAGTAAATGGTAATGACATGTAAATAACATGGGGTACTTTGCCATTTTATTAAAAAATGCATAAAAACCATCCCACCATGACAAGGTGTACCCATCGGGATGGTCCTAACTGGTGTCTAGTATTAAAATCTGTCATACGATGTCAATGTGAATAAGGGCAGAGCAGGACAGGGCCCTGTGGTGGTCCCAAACAAGTGCAATGATATAGAAAGGTTAATACACTGCTCATTCGACCACGCAATGCCCAATGGACATGTGTGTCACAAAGCATTCAGATCCAAGGAGTATAGAGTAAGGAACATAGCCATAAAGTCCTCTCATGCTGTGATGGCATCCACCGGTGGAGTCACGTAGTCCTAATTATGTGCGCATGATTCATGGACCATCTTTAGAGAACCAGCAACAGAGCCCCGATGAGAAGAAGCTTCTTACTGAGTCAGAAACTGAAGGTAAGGCTGTGTTCAGACATCCATGTGTCGTGGTCAGAGTATGGACCGCAATGCATGGATCGGCCACAGGTCTCCTGACCCAAACTCACAACCCTCATTTATGTCTATGAGACTGTTGAGTTTGTGTCCGGAGACCCATGGCTAATCTGCAAATCGCAGTCCATATAAAGACCACGACAAATGGATGTGTGAATGCAGCCTTGGAGGGGTTGTCCATTACTCTGTCAACTCACTATGCTCACCCCCTTATCAAATAACAGCTATGCTCACCTAGGGGCGCCGTTTCAGCATCGGCTCTCCCATGGCTGGCGTGACATAATAACCCTGCAGCCAATCAGTGCTGGCTTCACTCTTCTCTCCTTTGGACAAATCACACATATGAAGAAAGTGAGACCAGCCGCTGCTCTGACTTCCTCCAGATGTCCCGAAGGATAGGAGTGTGAAGCCGGCACGGATTGGCTGCAGGGATTGCATGACATAACGTTATGTGAGCCCCAAGAGAGCCGTTACTGACACTGCAGGTACATCGCCGGCACCGGAGGGGAGCATAGCAGTTATTTCATAAAGAGGGAACATTGTGATTCACAAGTATTACACAACCCCTTTAAAGTTGGCCGAGCTCACCAAGTGAGATGACTGCAGTTAGCCCATGGCAGGTCCAGGATCAGTCAGGTAGGATTTAGCATCTATTCATCAATCTAGGAAAAGTGACGATGCAGGGGATTGATTTCTATATAAAACCTGCCATAATTACTACACAGACTGTATTCAGCTTCTGTGGTCACCATGACCAACTTCCACAAGTGATTTTCTCCATTTTACTGCAGTTTCCGATGGGCAATGCAGATAGATAATGTTCTTTTATACTGAACGCTTTTGTTTTTTTGGGGGAAAAAATAACATAGGAAGATAGAAAAAATAAAAAGTCTTGTAAAATAATAGCATATGTAAAAATATTTCCAGCTGATAGCAGCAAGGTGGCCATTTTGCAACAGGAAAGTGCCGAAGCAAAAACATAATTAGAGCCGAATGCTCGCAGCCTCCAGAGTGAGAGAGAGGGGGGCTTTATGGCGTACCTGCACATGAACTCACCCCTCCCCCCAATAATGACATTTCTGGTATGTAATGTCAGATGGCAGATAAAAGATAGTGGATTCCTAGAACGTTATGGCACAGTGGCCATCTGCGGCACACAAGTGAAGACGGCCATAAACAAGCCATTCTGGATCCTAATAATGGTGAACGCCTGATCCAAGCCAAGAAGAGATGGAAAATGGAAATTGAGAACTCCTCCCTCCTTATAATATTTGCATTAACAGGGGATAAGATCTGTGATAAGCGATAGTGAAGCATATGTGCATGGTTTATTGGTAGGAGGGGACGGCGCGCTCTCCACGGGGGATTTGCTAGTATAAAGGTCCTGCTGTGAGGTGCCATATTGAGAATTTAATGGGGCACATAGCTTTTCCCGCAGACGGGCACTTACTGATGTACAATTTTTTTATTCCTTTTTTTGGAGTTTTCTCTTAGTAAAGGCCCCGTCACACATAGCGACGCTGCAGCGATACCGACAACGATCCGGATCGCTGCAGCGTCGCTGTTTGGTCACTGGAGAGCTGTCACACAGACCGCTCTCCAGCGACCAATGATCCCGAGGTCCCCGGTAACCAGGGTAAACATCGGGTTACTAAGCGCAGGGCCGCGCTTAGTAACCCGATGTTTACCCTGGTTACCACCCTAAAAGTAAAAAAAACAAACACTACATACTTACCTACCGCTGTCTGTCCTCCAGCGCTCTGCTCTGCACTCCTCCTGTACTGGCTGTGAGCACAGCGGCCGGAAAGCAGAGCGGTGACGTCACCACTGTGCTTTCCGGCTGACCGACGCTCACAGCCAGTACAGGAGGAGAGCAGAGCACAGCGCCAGGGACAGACAGCGGTAGGTAAGTATGTAGTGTTTGTTTTTTTTACTTTTAGGATGGTAACCAGGGTAAACATCGGGTTACTAAGCGCGGCCCTGCGCTTAGTAACCCGATGTTTACCCTGGTTACCAGCGAAGACATCGCTGAATCGGCGTCACACACGCCGATTCAGCGATGTCAGCGAGACCTCAACAATCAAAAAATGGCCCAGGCCATTCCGACACGACCAGCGATCTCACAGCAGGGGCCTGATCGCTGCTACGTGTCACACATAGCGAGATCGCTACTGAGATCGCTGTTGCGTCACAAAACTTGTGACTCAGCAGCGATCTCGCTATGTGTGACGGGGCCTTAAACTAGTGCTTATACTTAAGTGAGCAATTTGCGAACTGCGACCATTGAATATGAGAAGCGAGCCTACATTCGCACGTGGAGGAAAAATAGTGCGGAACCTTACGGTAACCTGAACTGCGCAAAGTCCTGGACAGCATCATAACACCCGACCCTATAATGCTACTCGCTTCTTTTTTACCTAATATACAAGATCTCGGCCCTCATATTAGGCATAGTACCAAGATGGTAATTAACAACTGACTAATCACTGGGGTCCACCCGCAGAGACGCCCCAACAATCACAACAATGGGGGTCTGGAATGGAGTCTTGGTGCGCATGCTCGACCTCCGCTGCATTCATTTTTAGGACAATGCCAATGCTCCTAATCGGCTCCGGAATAATCAGCTAGTGTAAGCAGGCTGCCAATCATCCAACAAACAAAACGCTTGTTCATCAGGTGAAATGACCATTCGATTGGCTTAAAAATTACTGTTGTCGGCAGCATCATATTCTGTGTAAACTGCTGCCGAGAACAAAGGCAGCCTGTGCGCACTGAACGATCTATTGCAGAGGATTCTGTGTGCTTTGGATGTGCAGTTGGGCTGTGTAAACGGGCTATTAAATGGCTACCAATTGGCAAACATGTAGCAGATCCGCAATCATTTAACAGCCGTCATCCCATAATTTAAACGCAGTGTTACTATATTGAGAATAATCCTTTAAATGGAATCAGTCATCAAGTTTTTGCTATGTAATCTGAGGGCAGCATGAGGTGAGGCCTGTCCATATATAATGTACATAGAGAGTCCCCCCCCCACCCCGGGTGGGGTTAGCTATCTGAGCTCTGCTACATCTAAGACCTCTGATTGCTGCACCCAGTAAACTAAGTGATATATTGCTAGAATCAAGGTCTCTGTCCCTATATCATGCTGCTCTCAGATGAGGTAGCAAGAACCTGCAGACAGATTCCAATCAAGAAGTGCACAAATGCCTGCATTTACCATATCTGTGCTATGTGTTTATTACATCTTGACCTCAAAGAGAAACGCAATGATCACCATTATTCTGACTTACAATACTATCTGGTTTAAAAGCCATATGCAAATCAGACAAAAATTGCTTATGGGAGGAGGAAAGGTGCACTTCCATCCCGATTTGCATATGGCTTCTAGGCTGCATCTTCTCAGATCTCTACAGAAAATATAATTTTTTGTTAATGTACAAGTGTCCATTCAGCCATACAACTGCTGACATTTATAAAAGGAAAAAAAAGGGAAGCAAACAGAAAAGTACATATTGTTTAAATTAGGGTTTTTTTGTTAAACGAACTTTTGTCCATTTTTTATTTTATCCCATGTCACAATCTGTATTAAAAAAAAAAAAAAAAACAGACATCTTGCAAATGTTTCCACTGCTGCAGGAAACAACACATGTACATAGCCGAAATGAACAGGCTCTACCTTATCTGAATTGAAGCATCTAATGAAGGGCGAGAATGGTCAGCGGACATCGCTTATTGTGATTGGCATTATCAGCGGTGTATAATGGCGTTACCGGTCATCTGTGGCGTAACTTGAAGCTTGTTGGCCCCAATGCAAAATCTCAAACAGGATCTTGAAGGCTACGTTCACATTTGCGTTGTGCGGTGCTGCGTCGGCGACGCAACGCACAACGCATGCAGAAGCGCATGCAAAACGCAGCTTTTTGTGACGCATGCGTTCATTTTTTTCATGATTTTTGGAGCAGAAAAAACTGCATCATGCAGCGTTTTCTGTTGCGCCAAAAAAAACGCGTGCGTCACAAAACAGAAGACAACGCATGTCCATGCGCCCCCCATGTTAAACATAGGGGCGCATGGCGCATGCGTCGCCGCGGCTGCGCCCGACGCAGCCCCGCAAAACGCTGATGTGAACGTAGCCTTTCATATGGGATCAAAGAGACCTTTTGGGCCAATATAGGCTCCAGGGCCCAGGTGAGATTACAAACCCTGCACCTACTATAGTTATGCCGCTGCCTGTTAATGTCCTGTCTCTGCTGATAAGGAGCCTGCTGAAAATTATTCCTTAAAGGACAAGAACAAGGAGTCTAAAAAAGCCACAGTGATAATTATGTCAACTGAATGTCAATTTTTTTTTCTTTAAAACTGTAATATGAGGGAAAAAACAGTATCAACATTAAAAATATAAAAACATACATGTAACACAAGAATCCTATTTAAGGCAATAGATAATTTTCTGATGACAGCTTCCCTTTGAGAATATTTCAGAACATATAGCAGAGTACAATGAAACGTATCTTTTCCAGTAGAACACTATTCAAGAGAATATTGCACAGCACAATGTGTGTGGAATCAAATGCATCTCTTCATTGGGATTTATGGGGACTGAGGCTCCTGAATGCTGCTGGCCAAAAGACACCCATGAAGTTACCATCTGCTTCCAAACAAACAGTAGATGCTGAAAAGGCCCCTGTCACTACGGCACTGATTACATTCATTGAGTGATAAGTTATGGGACAACCATTGCCAAAACCACATAGGAAAGAAAAAACGGTTTACAGACAGCATTTCTTTCCCTGAAGACTTTAGATGAGATGAAAAAAAAAATCTGTTAGTAGGATGAACCCTCCCAAACTGTCTATATTGGCACATGGGTCATTTTAAGCTGAATAACACGATACCTTGATATCTCCAATCCGATAACTTATTCCAGAGAAATCCACATTTTTCTTATATATAAATGAGCTGTTAAGATCTATTGGCCAGGCATAGATCTCCATGAGAATCTGCCTCCAGAGCTTAAAAATGTAAGAAGGTGTTACCAGTTTGATACATGTATATTAGGAGAGCAGACGGCCAGTCATTACATGTCTCACACTAGTAACTCCTCATTTACAATAATCTCTGGAGGCAGATTCTCAGGGAGATCTATGTCCGGCCCATAGATCTTAAAAGCTCATTTACATATAAGAAAAATATAGAAGGCTGACCGATTTCCATTAAACAGGTGAAAATCAGCTAACAAGTGTTTGTAAGAACTCTCTTTCCCAATTACTGACTTCGGAAAACACCCAATGAAAAAGCAAAATCACTAGTTAACTGGGTGATCATGTTTTTTATGCTGTCAAATCATTGATCGCAGCAGATATGCTACCAATAACAAGATTCTATATGATATAAACGGGGTAATCTCCTTTCAGCATATCTCAGTCCTGAGCTGAAGCTTCTTATAAAGAAGCAAACCACATTGCATGCACCATCGCCGGGTCCACCGCAAGTCACACTACTGCTCGCGTGTCTGGAAATGGCTGCAGTGGTTAGGTCACATTGACAGCACTGTAGACCGTGAGTTCATACGTTCTGCCCATGTAGACCGAACACCACTTTTTAGAGCCACTGAGCTGACAGATTGGATTGGCGTTGGTGCTAAGGTCATGTTGACCAATATTTTCTGAATGGGGATAACTTCTTTAAAGACCCTTCTGTGCCCGTGACTGGCACTCGTTAAGGGGTCAAGATGGGTCTACCAAGACTTCTGCAGGACTACATAAAAAATTGTCACCACCTAGAAGTGTAAAGATAAAACAAGTTTCTACAAGGAAAAATTATCTGCTCTTTTGCTTTTTTCCCTTTGTAAGAAGGATTGAAAAACACGTTTACTTGACTTAATAAAAAAAAAGGGGGGGGGAAGACAGACCTTGTAGACTGCATATTCACAAGCATCTCGTTAAATAAAAGTTTAGGACAATTATAGAGGAGACTCGTGGTACCGGTAAATGTCAGTGGGCTAATTGCTTGCACCTGAAGGTCTATATCCTTGGTATACATGCGCCTTGGTAATGAGTACATGAATCAGCAAGCTGGCACCGCCTGTACCGTCAGTACAGTTCACCTTCTGGTTCAGATGGATGACTCCTTACAGCAGCGAGTGCATAGAGCGTTACTAGTGAGACAATCCTCAGAGGCAGCAGACAAATTCTGGTTCCTTAGACACAACGAATGACACTACGTAAGGCGTCCTCTGAGGATTGACTCTAGAAAACACCGCATCCTTGTGAAATAACCCACAAAGGGGAAGAAAGGAAACTGAAATTAGATCTGAAATGTTTTAAACCCTAAATAACACGGCATAACAGGACGAGAGATTTCTTTTAAGTTAGACTGTGAGGAACTTGAAAGCCAACAACATTCACGACCTTGCTGCAGACAACATCCACGTAAGAACATTACGACCTCACTGCAGACCACATCCACAGAAGAACATACGAGCTCCCGCCGGACAACGTCCACGTAAGAACATACAAGCTCACTGCAGATAATGTCAACGTAAGAGCATATCCGCTCACTGCGGATAAAGTCCATGTAAGAACATACGAGCTCACTGCGGACAATGTCCATGTAAGAACATACAAGCTCACAGCGGATTAAGTTCATGTAAGAACATACGAGCTCACTGCGGATAAAGTCCACGTAAGAACATACGAGCTCACTGCGGACAATGTCCACGTAAGAACATACGAGCTCACTGAGGACAATGTCCACATAGACATATGAGCTCACTGCGGACGATGATGTCCACGTAAGGATATACGAGCTCACTGCGGACAATGTCCACATAAGGACATATGAGCTCACTGCGGACAATGTCCATGTAAGGACATACGAGCTCACTGCAGACAATGTCCACATAAGGACATACGAGCTCACTGCGGACAATGTCCATGTAAGGACATACGAGCTCACTGCAGACAATGTCCACGTAAGGACATACGAGCTCACTGCGGACAATGTCCACGTAAGGACATACGAGCTCACTGCAGACAATGTCCATGTAAGGACATACGAGCTCACTGCGTACAATGTCCATGTAAGGACATACGAGCTCACTGCAGACAATGTCCATGTAAGGACATACGAGCTGACTGCGGATAATGTCCATGTAAGGACATACGAGCTCACTGCGGATAATGTCCATGTAAGGACATACGAGCTCACTGCGGACAATGTCCATGTAAGGACATACGAGCTGACTGCGGATAATGTCCATGTAAGGACATACGAGCTCACTGCGGATAATGTCCATGTAAGGACATACGAGCTCACTGCGGACAATGTCCATGTAAGGACATACGAGCTGACTGCGGATAATGTCCATGTAAGGACATACGAGCTCACTGCGGATAATGTCCATGTAAGGACATACGAGCTCACTGCGGACAATGTCCATGTAAGGACATACGAGCTGACTGCGGATAATGTCCATGTAAGGACATACGAGCTCACTGCGGATAATGTCCATGTAAGGACATACGAGCTCACTGCGGACAATGTCCATGTAAGGACATACGAGCTCACTGCAGACAATGTCCATGTAAGGACATACGAGCTCACTGCGGACAATGTCCATGTAAGGACATACGAGCTCACTGCAGACAATGTCCATGTAAGGACATACGAGCTGACTGCGGATAATGTCCATGTAAGGACATACGAGCTCACTGCGGATAATGTCCATGTAAGGACATACGAGCTCACTGCGGACAATGTCCATGTAAGGACATACGAGCTCACTGCGGACAATGTCCATGTAAGGACATACGAGCTGACTGCGGACAATGTCCATGTAAGGACATACGAGCTCACTGCGGACAATGTCCACATAAGGACATACGAGCTCACTGCAGACAATGTCCACGTAAGGACATACGAGCTCACTGCGGACAATGTCCACAATGTCCCGAAACAGCTGTCTGTGGATGGATACCATGCTTGGCATAGGTGGCTTTCCTTCATAGGATGCTGCCCTTCCCGTGGTTGTTCCTTCCCGGGGAAAGGCCTGGCTATTCACTGCTTGCGTCGAGAAACACGTGATGGTGTCTCCGCAGCTTCTTTACATGCATCTGCATATTTCCCATAAGGGATGGGGGCAGTGTTCTGGAATCACTGCGTTGAGAAACACGTGATGGTGTCTCCGCGGTGTTGGATGTTTTGGTCTCCCCGAGGCCAATCATCTGTGCCTTTTTTGCCTTTTTACTAGGCACTGCTCCTAATAGCCAGATTCCTACTCCACACTGATGAGGGGCAAAAACCCCGAAACAGCTGTCTGTGGATGGATACCATGCTTGGCATAGGTGGCTTTCCTTCATAGGATGCTGCCCTTCCCGTGGTTGTTCCTTCCCGGGGAAAGGCCTGGCTATTCACTGCTTGCGTCGAGAAACACGTGATGGTGTCTCCGCAGCTTCTTTACATGCATCTGCATATTTCCCATAAGGGATGGGGGCAGTGTTCTGGAATCACTGCGTTGAGAAACACGTGATGGTGTCTCCGCGGTGTTGGATGTTTTGGTCTCCCCGAGGCCAATCATCTGTGCCTTTTAATGTCCACGTAAGGACATACGAGCTCACTGCAGACAATGTCCACGTAAGGACATACGAGCTCACTGCGGACAATGTCCACGTAAGGACAAACGAGCTCACTGCGGACAATGATGTCCACGTAAGGACATACGAGCTCACTGCAGACAATGATTTCCATTAGGCTACTTTCACACTTGCGTCGTTCGACGCACGTCACAATGCGTTGTTTTGGAGAAAAAACTGCATCCTGCAAAGTTGCCCGCAGGATGCGTTTTTTCTCCATAGACTTTCATTAGTGACGCATTGTGACGTATCGCCACACGTCGCATCCGTCGTGCGATGGATGCGTCGTGTTTTGGCGCACCGTCGGCACAAAAAAATGTTAAATGTAATATTTTTTTTTGAGCGTCGAGTCCGCCATTTCCGACCGCGCATGCGTGGCCGGAACTCCGCCGCCTCCTCCCCGGACCTTACAATGGGGCAGCGGATGAGTTGAAAAACTGCATCCGCTGCCCCCTTGTGATTTTATTTCACAGTATGCGTCGGCCCGACGCACTGCGTCGGCCCGACGCACTGCGACGGGCCCGTACCGACGCTAGTGTGAAAGTAGCCCAAGAACATACGAGCTCACTGCGGAAAATGGTTCCTTTCTTCATGGACAAGTGAAATGTCTCAGAATACAAAAGTGAAAAACTATTTTTTCGTTAAGCAAAGACACCTGGTCTTCTAGCAACCACTGGAGCATTACTTCTTTAGCTATAAAGTATAGTTAAAACTGGCTAAATGGTTAAAATGGTTAAATTTAGAAATATACACACAACCAAAGCCAAGACTTTTTGGCTAAAGAAAACTGAACAAAAAAGTATTAGCTCACTGTCATTACAATCTGTGGACATTAAGCTAATACCACATCAAGCAGGGTGAAAAAACCATGGCTGCGGTTCCCAGGTATTCAGATTCACCATAGCCTGTGTGCACTCTGCCATGGGTAAGATTATCTGAAATGAGGCAGCGTTATTGCATATCTGCAATAAAGGAGAAGGTCACTGATCCATGCTTGACGTGGTTCAGGAAGAAAGAATCTGAAAAGGTTCCTTTTAAGGCTGTGGGCACATGTTGCTGATTTTTTGCGTTTTTTTCACGATAAAAACGCTATAAAACCGCAAAAAACAGCATAAAATAAGCATTCCATCATTTAGAATGAATTCCGCATGTTTTGTGCACATGATGCGTTTTTTTCCTCGAAAAAACGCATCGCGGTAAAAAACGCAGCATGTTCATTAATTTTGCGCTTTTTTTGCTGACTTCCCACTATAAAATGCATTGGGAAATGTCTGGAAAAAAACGCATAAAAAACGCACCAAAAACGCACAAAAAACGCATGCAGATTTCTTGCAGAAAATTTCAGGTTTTTCTCAGGAATTTTCTGCAAGAAATCCTGAACGTGTGCACATAGCCTAATGGTCTCAACAGATTAAAACGAGGGGATTTTTGGAATTCTGTGCATACCTTTGTAAACCAGAATAGCAATGATTGCCATTAGGAAAGCGTTTCCATATTTTGAGGCCATTTTATGTAGTGTTATGCTACAGAACATGATCCAGTGCCAAACACTCAATTAGGCTCAGAAATAATAGCATAAATAAAGGAAATTTGGTAACACCTCCTATTTGTCTCTGCCCGGTATAGGTTGGCTAATTGCTGGGTTTCAGTAAATCCAGGAATAGACCCAGCTGTCCCTCAGTATATATCTAATTATCAGTGTGAGCCAGCCAAGAAGGTTCACTGCTGAGAAGTTAGTCACATTAAGAGGAATTGAAGGAGTATTCAGACCCCGCAGAGATGAAGAAGCAGAGCTCCCCAGTAACTGGCACGCCCATGCCATCTGGCCATTAAGTGTTTACCATGAGTGCAGTCTGGGCATTTTGACCTCCGTGAGGAGATCATACCACTAAATCTAGGCAAGCAGAGGATACATGTCAATCCACGTCAGAAAATAAAAATGGTTATACTACCACAGCCATCAGACTCGTGGTTCTTGGTCCACAGTTCTCCTTACTCACTGTGAACTTGGCATGCTAACAAAAACTCATAGGTGGAGAACCAACATGGCATCCTAATCAAGCCGAATAAGTGGCAGAGCTTGTAGCCACCTCATTGTGGGCTCCTAAAGTAATTTAATATCCATCATTTGTACACCAAATTGGTGGCATCTACCATGATTTCTGTTGTGCTAGATACATTGTATGACGGATTCAAGCAGTGCCAGATGGTTCCGGGCTCTCGTCTTTCAACACTAGCCTCTGCTCACACCTTGTCTTGTAAGCCTCAGTTAGGGGACTATTTTTCACAGCATACTTTGTTAATCTTGGCATCAAAATATGCTTTTCCCAGGGCTGTGGAGTCGGCAAGCCAAACCTCCGACTCCACAATTTCCATGACACAGACTCCACCAAAATGGGCTCCGACTCGACAGCCCTGGTACCAACCCTCCCCCCCCCCCCCAGGGACCCTATTACAAGTAGAAAGGTCCCATTTAGATCTGCTGCATAAAAGCCATAACTCTAGTATGATCATCACCGCGGCAGCCAATCACGGAGCTGTGCTGTTTAAATGCGCAGAGCGGCTAAGCTCAGTGATCATCTGCAGAGACGATGTGTTCCCAGCCTGTGCCGTCACTACTGCAGCCAGTAAACAGACTGGTGCAGTCTATGGCAGCCGGCACTGGATCCAGAGAGGGCGAGTACTGTTTTTATTGTTTGCATGCAGTCGTATGGACAAGTTTTTTTAACAAGTGCTGATCAGATACATAGTAGTAGTCGAATGGACTGTTTACACAGGCCGCCGAATTAACAGAACAATTAATTCTCACGCGGTAATGTGCTGCCGATAATGATCATTTTTATGCCAACGTAAATGATCCAATCACCCAACAAATGAGCATTCTTACACGTCCGATAATTGGGAAGAAGCTTTCTTTCAAGTGTGTGCTTAGTGTTGGCTCGTTTAGGTTTGGCTTAAGATTTCTGATTTTTTTTTTAGGACTTGGTTAGTTTCAGAAACATCCAGAGAAGACTAAAGTTTGAGTTTTATCTGGACACGACTAGGCTGATTAGCAGCATTCACGTTAATTGTTCTACAATTATCCACGTCCCGTACTAGACTGAATATGTAATCATCGGCAGGGCAGGCGGCTCGTCACCTGAAGCAGAACTAAATCATCAAGTGCTGGATGTCCATTTCCACCATTAATTATGGAGTAATGTCTTCATGGAACCAGAAGACACGTCAAAAATCATTGCAATCAAAATAAGATCGGCAACACATACGCTCATTTCAAAATATAAAGATTTGCAAGAATTGCCCAGGAGCCACAAGCCATATACAGGAGCCATTAAAGCTAGATTTATGGCCTTGCAGTTTCCACCATTTTGACTTAACTGTCTAGACTAAAAGAAATAAAAGTTACCAAATGGAAAATAACTAGAAAGACTAAAATCCATTTAGGTAAAATGAATAATTATCATTTAAGGGTGAAAAAAATAACAGTTCGCATGCAACATGAAGAAAACGTTTGTTGCCAAGAAAAAAATAAAAATATATACTCTAATGTCAATTTTATGTGGGAATAAAAATTGGGGATCTCCACCAATGCAGCTACAGAATCTCCAAGTACATACTTGGCTTATAAGATGTGTTTATGTGCCCCCCTCATAAATTATTACTAGGATAGGGGTGAAATGAGGAGTTGCTCCTTCTGCTTCATCATCCATGGACAACTAAAGTAGGCCATATATTAGGGACGTTTACAAGACCGAATGGGCCCAGCTGCACCATGAAAAATAAAGTGCAAAAAGACATATAAAAATGTGTGAGGTATTGGTCAATATTTTGGCCAACCTATGCAAGCTCGCAACCCATGTCAAGGGTCCTCACGCTTGCGAGCCCTAACACTAAACAGCAAAAGCACAAAAAGAGGACTTAAAAGTCCTCCAAAAATTCAAAAACAGCAGTAAAAAAAGGCAGCGCTGTTTACCTGCCAGGCCTCCAAACAAATGTACTATCAGGATGCAGTGGACCCATATAGTTAAGATGGCAGCAACACAGGTGCAAAAATACCGATGGAACAACCACTCACAGCCTACCAATCCAGGGAGGGGCTGGTTGCTTGGTATATTAAAGGGAATCTGTCACCCCCAAAAATCGTATATGAGCTAAGGCCACCGGCGTCAGGGGCTTATCTACAGCATTCTGTAATGCTGTAGATAAGCCCCTGATGTAACCTGAAAGGCAAGAAAACCAGGATATATTATACTCACCCAGGGGCATTCCCGCTGCAGTCCGGGTCCAGCGCCTCCTATCTTCATACTATGACGTCCTCTTCTAGTCTTAACGCTGCGGCTCCGGCGCAGGCGTACTTTGTCTGTCCTGTTGAGGGCAGAGCAAAGTACTGCAGTGCGCAGGTGCCGGGAAAGGTCAGAGAGGCCCAGCGCTTGCGCACTGCAGTACTTTACTATGCCCTCAACAGGACAGACAAAGTGTGCCTGCGCCGAAGCTGCAACGTGAAGACAAGAAGAGGACGTCATCGTAAGAAGATGGAAAGCGCCGGACCCGGACGCCCATCGGATCAGACCGCCCCTGGGTGAGTATATATAACCTGTTTTTCTTACCTGTCAGGTTACATCAGGGGCTTATCTACAGCATTACAGAACGCTGTAGATAAGCCCCTGATGCCGATGGCCTTATCTCATACGATTTTGGGGGTGACATTCCCTTTAATGCACAATAGAGGCTTTTATGCTGCGCTGTTCACATACAGGTGATGCACAGCATCCAGATTAACAGCCTATTGGTTACATCCATACTATTTGATCAGGTGGGCTGTCGAACATTGCTGCTTTTTTCTGCCGTTTTTGAATTTTTGGAGGATTTTTAAGTCCCTTTTTGTGCTTTTGCCATACATTAGGGATGTAAGACAGCTTGCTTCTGAAGGACTTCTCATTTACAATTTGTCTGTATAAGGTTGTCTTGCAAGAATAATAATCCAGAAAAAATAACAGATTCATCAATTTACGCTTTCATATGTGGCCTTGTCTTGGCTTCTGTTCATGTGAACTTTTTGAAGCCAGAGCATCAAAAAACTGAAGAAAAACCCAACAAGATCGCTCAACGTTCCAACACACACATATGTCATCAACAGCCATTGTCACAATGTTTGTCTGCATGTAATAGACTTAAATGAACAAAAACTTTTTTTTATTTTATGGGCAGTAACCCTATATTAATCAGGAAGATCTAAAGTTTTCATCAGGACGTGCTAATGGTAGAAAGCAGGATGGAGATGGGAGGTTATAGAGCCTTGTAGTACAGAAAGTAGGCAAGGTTACATAGGAGACTACCACATAGGGTTAGCTTGTATGCTTCCCTACAGTTATTAGTATCTGTGAATGTCCAACATTACTAAAAATAAAAATTATAATGGTGTTATCTACTTAGATAAGCCAAAAGCATAACTCAATGATATAGATATATATATATATATATACAGTGGGGCAAAAAAGTATTTAGTCAGTCAGCAATAGTGCAAGTTCCACCACTTAAAAAGATGAGAGGCGTCTGTAATTTACATCATAGGTAGACCTCAACTATGGGAGACAAACTGAGAAAAAAAAATCCAGAAAATCACATTGTCTGTTTTTTTAACATTTTATTTCCATATTATGGTGGAAAATAAGTATTTGGTCAGAAACAAACAATCAAGATTTCTGGCTCTCACAGACCTGTAACTTCTTCTTTAAGAGTCTCCTCTTTCCTCCACTCATTACCTGTAGTAATGGCACCTGTTTAAACTTGTTATCAGTATAAAAAGACACCTGTGCACACCCTCAAACAGTCTGACTCCAAACTCCACTATGGTGAAGACCAAAGAGCTGTCAAAGGACACCAGAAACAAAATTGTAGCCCTGCACCAGGCTGGGAAGACTGAATCTGCAATAGCCAACCAGCTTGGAGTGAAGAAATCAACAGTGGGAGCAATAATTAGAAAATGGAAGACATACAAGACCACTGATAATCTCCCTCGATCTGGGGCTCCACGCAAAATCCCACCCCGTGGGGTCAGAATGATCACAAGAACGGTGAGCAAAAATCCCAGAACCACGCGGGGGGACCTAGTGAATGAACTGCAGAGAGCTGGGACCAATGTAACAAGGCCTACCATAAGTAACACACTACGCCACCATGGACTCAGATCCTGCAGTGCCAGACGTGTCCCACTGCTTAAGCCAGTACATGTCCGGGCCCGTCTGAAGTTTGCTAGAGAGCATTTGGATGATCCAGAAGAGTTTTGGGAGAATGTCCTATGGTCTGATGAAACCAAACTGGAACTGTTTGGTAGAAACACAACTTGTCGTGTTTGGAGGAAAAAGAATACTGAGTTGCATCCATCAAACACCATACCTACTGTAAAGCATGGTGGTGGAAACATCATGCTTTGGGGCTGTTTCTCTGCAAAGGGGCCAGGACGACTGATCCGGGTACATGAAAGAATGAATGGGGCCATGTATCGTGAGATTTTGAGTGCAAACCTCCTTCCATCAGCAAGGGCATTGAAGATGAAACGTGGCTGGGTCTTTCAACATGACAATGATCCAAAGCACACCACCAGGGCAACGAAGGAGTGGCTTCGTAAGAAGCATTTCAAGGTCCTGGAGTGGCCTAGCCAGTCTCCAGATCTCAACCCTATAGAAAACCTTTGGAGGGAGTTGAAAGTCCGTGTTGCCAAGCGAAAAGCCAAAAACATCACTGCTCTAGAGGAGATCTGCATGGAGGAATGGGCCAACATACCAACAACAGTGTGTGGCAACCTTGTGAAGACTTACAGAAAACGTTTGACCTCTGTCATTGCCAACAAAGGATATATTACAAAGTATTGAGATGAAATTTTGTTTCTGACCAAATACTTATTTTCCACCATCATATGCAAATAAAATGTTAAAAAAAACAGACAATGTGATTTTCTGGATTTTTTTTCCCCAGTTTGTCTCCCATAGTTGAGGTCTACCTATGATGTAAATTACAGACGCCTCTCATCTTTTTAAGTGGTGGAACTTGCACTATTGCTGACTGACTAAATACTTTTTTGCCCCACTGTATATATATACATACACACACACACACACACACACATACATACTGTATATATGTTTTAACGAACATTTGAGCCCATAAATCCATTAGATGTCGGTTTTGCAAGCCTGCGAGAAAATCTCGCAGTACGGATGCCATACGGATTACATATGGAGGATGCCATGCGCAAAATACGCTGACACACCCTGCCTACGGAGGAGATACGGACCACTATTTTGGGGACTTTTCAGCGTATTACGGCCGTAAATTAGGGACCGTATTTTTATACGCTGAGTGTGACGCCGGCCTAATACACAGCTTGTGTACCTCATTTACCATTGCACTGCTGGAGGAAACCAGACTGATTTACTTTTATGTTAGGCCATGTTCACACGTTCCTGATTTCCCTGCTGTTTTTTCTGCACTAAAAACCGCAGCTCTTGGCAGAAAACGCAGGTCCTTTTTTTGGTGCGTTTTTTGATGCGTTTTTTATGCAGTTTTCTATGCAGAGTGTGTGTTTTCTAGGAAGTTTTTTAGGGTTAAAATGGCTGAAAATACCCTAACCCTACCCTTAGTGGAAAAAAAAAAAATTCTTTATTTTTTTATTGTCCCTACCTATGGGGGTGACAAAGGGGGGGGGGGGTCAATTACTATTTTTTTTATTTTAATCACTGAGATAGGTTATATCTCAGTGATCAAAATGCACTTTGGAACGAATCTGCCGGCCGATTCGGCGGGCGCACTGCGCATGCGCCCGCCATTTTGGAAGATGGCGGCGCCCAGGGAGAAGACGGACGGACACCGGGAGGCCGGGTAAGTATAAGGGGGGGAGATGAGGGCACGGGGGGGCGTCGGAGCACGGGGGGTGGCATCGGAGCATGGGGGGGTGGGATTGGGGCACGGGGGGCAGCCACACTGCAGCGGTTCTGCACCACAAACCGCAGAAAACCCGCAGATATTTTTTTCATCTGCGGGTTTTACTGCGGGTTTGACCTCACAATGGAGGTCTATGGGTGCAGAACCGCTGCAGTTCCGCAAAAAGAAGTGACATGGTCCTTCTTTTTTACCGCAGCTATTCAGCGCGGCTTTTTTAGTTAATTCCCGCATCATGTGCACAGTGGTTCCTGTTTTCCATAGGGTACAGTGTACTGTACCCTGCATGAAAAACAGCTGCGGACCCGCAGCGGCAAAATCGCGGCGGTTCCGCAGTAAAAAATGCACTGTGTGAACATGGCCTAACATTGCTGAAATTAATAATTTTCCATGCTGGTAGATACCAGTTTCTTATACAATCACTGCTCCCATGTGTATCCACTTGACTGGCACTGCCTCATCTGTGCTACCCGCTTTGCTTGTTTGCCTGATGTTCTGTTCAGACCTACATCGTAGCGAATCCACCTCATCGAGACATTAACACTCTGAATTTATCCTAATCAGACCCATGTCTCTAAATGCTAAACAAGGTGTCACTTATCAAATCGGTACCCTGTCCATTTACACTATTGATTTCACCTAAAGAAAAAAAAAAAACTCTGGTAATGGTCAACAATACAAATCCAACCAATTTTTATTTTTTATTTATTTTATTTTGACAAAACCATCATTTAATTTATAAATGATGCAACGGATCTGGAACAGTTATTAAGAAATCAAGTTAATTGCTATGTATAAGATAGAAGGTAACGATTAGTGATGAGCGAATATACTCGTTACTCGAGATTTCTCGAGCATGCTCGGGTGTCCGAGTATTTTTTAGTGCTCGGAAATTTAGTTTTTATTGCCACAGCTGAATGATTTACATCTGTTATCCAGCATAAGTACATGTGGGGGTTGCCTGGTTGCTAGGGAATCCCCACATGTAATCAAGCTGGCTAACAGATGTAAATCATTCAGCTGCGGCAATAAAAACTAAATTTCCGAGCACTAAAAAAAAATACTCGGAGGACCCCCGAGCATGCTCGGGAAATCTCAAGTAACGAGTATATTCGCTCATCACTAGTAACGATGATCGCACAGAGGGGCCAACCGCTGAGGTCTCGAGTAGTGATGAGCGAGTGTACTCGTTGCTCGGGTGACTTCCGAGTATTTGTTATTGCTCGGAGATATAGTTTTCATTGCCTACGTTGCATGATTTAGGCCAGGTTCACACTGCGTTTTAGTGGTCCATTAAACGGACTACGTTACACCGCGGCATAACGCAGTCCGTTAACGCTGCCATTAAGCCCTATGGCGGACGCATCGCTAGCGGCTATCGATGTGCAGTCACTGAGTGACGGACCCTGAGACGCGGGCTGCAGCGTTTCCAGGTCCGTCACTGCTAGCGCAGATAGAGCATCTGTTAGCTCTATCTGCGCTAGCGGTATGACAAGTCGGCACTTGCGTTAACAGCAGTCCGTTAACGCATGTGTTGAACGGGCTGGTGTTAACACAATGTGAACCTAGCCTTACGGCTTCCAGATACACTGAATACATGTGAGGAATGCCTGCTTGTTCGGGAATTCCCACATGTATTCAGCTTATCTGGAAGCCGTAAATCATGCAACTGTGGCGATGAAAACTATATCTCCAAGCAATAACAAATACTCAGAGGTCACCCGAGCAACGAGTACACTCGCCCATCACTAGTCTCAAGCAATCCTTAGATTCAAGCTCTGGAACATAAAACGGAGATTTCCAGCCCAGTCTTGAATGAAACGGAGGTGGGCAGGTTCGGCTTCCACTGTCGATAGGACTCCCTGAAATAGCCTAGTGCTTTTTTGGGGAGATAAATTTGTACGCCATTACCTTAATTTTATTAGTACATCCTATTTGGCAGGGATGCAGTTTACGTATATTCAATGTTTGCATACATCGCCGTGCCCAAAGGAGGGCTGCAATCACAGCAGCTTCCACCTTTCCACATTTGCTTCATTCTGTTAGGAGGTGCTGGTCAGATTTTACTTTATGGACCACTTTTTACTTATTTACTCCTCTGACTTAATATGAATCCGCTCACAATAAAGCCTTGAATTAAATACCTTAAAAGACCGCACCAGAGCCAACAGAGAGGAGACTGACAACACACAGACAGATGTGTCACTTTTTCGTTGGCGCTGTCTGGAACGCCGGGCACAGATGAGTCATACCCTTGTCATTGCACCGTGATAAGGAGACATCTTTTCTAGTCTATAGTTTAAAAAAAAAAAAAAATTGGCACATTTATTTTTTTTGGTTAATGATCAGGAAGATGAGGTATTTGTTAAAAACAAAAAAAAGTGCGTGGGACGTAACATCTCATTGCTCATAATAAATGTGCAATAACAAAAGTCAATCACGTGACTCTTCTCAACCCCACACAAAATCAGCATTAAAAAAAAAAAAAAAACTAAAAGGCTGGCAAATTCAGCGGAACCTTAGAAAAGGCTTCCAGGTTTCCAAGGCAACTACTTCATTTCTTTTATAAATGCATCAGAAATTCATCCAATATAGTAATAAACAACCCACAACTAGGACCTGAACATGAAAGTCACTCCGCCGAGAAGCTGTGGGTCATTTAGAGACAGATCACGTTAACCCCGAGGACTTGGCATCGTCATTGGTAGATGCTCCGAAGCTGAAGGGTTAATAAACACAGACTGACTTTTCCATGTAATCCTCACAAGGATAGAACAAAAGAAGCCACCGAGAGCAGAACAATAAGAGCAGGAAATTTATTAAATCATTTATCAAACGGCTACAGCCGAGCTTTATCTTTACCGGATGCTCGCAGACATAAATAACCAACATGGCGTAAATCTGGCCTGGAGTCACCTCACTGGGGTTTAAAGTGCACCAATCTGCAATACAATGGAAACAATAGAAACTGTTCTCATCATGGTCCTGTAGACAATGGACTCTAATAATATTGTTTCCAATGCATGAAGGATTTCTTATCTACGCGAGAAAGTAAATAAGCCTTGGCCCTTTAATTGTACTCGGCACCTACACAAGGAGACATCTTCTGTGAGAGATTACTATTCAGGAGAATATTGAGCATCAAGGAACAAAAGAACCTAAACCTTACAGAGGAACTAGGCTTTGGTAATGTTACACACGTGTAGTGAGAGATTAATGGATTTATGATGGAAACTTATCTTGATAGCAGAAATCATTTTTCTTTTTTTAGGTTAAATAAATCATTCAATTATAAATGAAGCCAAGTAAAATTCCTTAAGTTTCGTCCACACGTTTTCATCACAAACAATGCTTTTCGTGTTCTTTATACGTTTTATTGTAGTCGCAATGAATTCTGTGTTTTCCAGTCCTGTAGAAAAATCTATTGGAAGATCCAAACATGGCACCAAAACCTCAACATATTGCACTACAGACTTTGTAGCCAAAGAGAAAGTGTACATAAGACGAAAAACTACCAAGAATGGGACCTGATGGATGCATCGTTTTCAGACATTCTGGACAGCACGAGAGAAGTATAGCCTAGGCCATGTTCAGATGAGAGCTATTGGTCTGAAGATGTGAAGATCCGAGGTCTTGTCTACAGAGTGAATGAGTGAGGAGCTGCCCCTCGTAGAAACATGCACCGTCTCATCCATGAAACAAAGTTCTTATGACAAATCGCTCATGTTCACTAGCACATGCGCCAACATTTGAGATGGACAGCGACAAACTAGAAGATAATCACTCAAGATACAGCAACAAAATCAGAAGTTAATAGGAGAATAGCTATGGGCAAATCAACAATGAAGTCACTGGACAAGGTCTTCAAATCGAGGGACATTTCACTGGCGATGAAGAGACTGCTTGTACGTCGTTTAGTCTTTTGTGTGGTGACACACAGATGCAAAACTTGGACGATAAAGAATGAAGAAAAATAGATGCCTTCAAAATGTGGTGCTGGAGAAGGAGGTTTCCAGAACCAGGATTAGCCAGAACAACAAATAGATCAATTTTGGAACAAATCAAGCCAGACATGTCACTTACCTACTTTGGACACATCATATGAGGCGAGGAATCAATAGACAAGGACATCATGGTCTGAAGAATATAAGGTGCAAGGCAAAGATGAAGACCAGCAACCCGATGGAATGATACCATCAAGATAACAGCAGAGAAGACCCTGATGGACCCATGTAGACTTGCACAAGATTGTTCATCCATCAAGTTGTCATGGGTCGGCATTGAGCCATTAAAGAAAAAGCGCCAACATTGGTCAGTGGGATGCCCATGTGCAGAGCATTGTGCACAGAAATAAAAAAGAAAACATTTGTGTGAATGTAGCCTCAGGTCTCAAGCGTACAGATAAATGTGGGCACCCACAGAGGTGCTTTTGGCCAAATACTTCTGTATTAACAAGAACCCAACAGAAAAAAAAAAAAGTTGCATACTCCATGGTTGCCCAAGACCCCAGAAGTGAGCATCTCCACAGACACGGCATTTCATGAAGTATCGGATGGCAGCAGGGAGGCCGCTATACAACCACTTGCATATTTGCAAGATTGCCTTGTGCAGGCATGTACTACGGAAGACAGAGAATGAACTTCAATCCAATATTGCAGCCAGCATGCAGCCAGCGGGTAAGGAAAGGGTGAATCAAACACCCGAAAACCCCGCCCCTATGGCTGAAAATTGTTCCCTCCAAATTCAGGTGACAGAGTCCCTTTAAAGCACTACTCCAATGTTTTTTTTTTTTTATTTTAGCGCTGGAGTGGTGCTACTAACCAACATAGAAGAGGATTCTTTACTGTTAGGGCAGTGAGAATCTGGAATTGCTTGCCTGAGGAGGTGGTGATGGCGAACTCAGTCGAGGGGTTCAAGAGAGGCCTGGATGTCTTCCTGGAGCAGAACAATATTGTATCATACAATTATTAGGTTCTGTAGAAGGACGTAGATCTGGGGATTTATTATGATGGAATATAGGCTGAACTGGATGGACAAATGTCTTTTTTCGGCCTTACTAACTATGTTACTATGTTACTAACACAAGATACTTGCTTCTAGTATTTCACTTACCAGTGCCGCCACATTGTGAATGCAACTTCTAAGTGACTGGAAGGTAATGGTCACAAGCTCTTAATGGAAGTCTATGAGACACTCATTCTGGCCTCATTGACTTGCGTTGAGTTGCGACTTCCAGTTCACCCAGCAAACAATGGAGCGATCCTGTAGGTCACAAAGTGCTGGAGACTGCCTGGAGTTGTGTGGAGAACAGATGAAGAGGGCAGCTGGTAAGTATGAGACTAGGGGCAGGGAATTTAAGATTAATGGCACCACTCCAGCAGTAAAAAAAAAAAAAACACTGGAGTGGTGCTTTAAAAAAAAAAAAAGAAGAGGTGTCCAAGTAGTAGAAAACCTCTTTAAAATTTCCAAACTATTGGTAACCATTAGTCTAGCCACATAGCAGGAAAGGATCGCTGGACATTTGCCATCAGCCATACACGTGGACAAAATGGTTTTCATCCAACTTTTAAGAAAACCAGATCTAATGAAGGATATCGATAAAAACTATTCTGAGTGAGCTATATGACAAAATGGATATGAGAAAACCAATTCACATAAATGTGGAAACAAATGAGGTGACAGAAGAGTAGCCATCATTATGGGACGTAGACGACCACGAGAAATATGTCACAACAGTGGGCGAGACATTGATTTGGCCTAGATCCATGGAGTGACATGTGCTAATTACAGAACACAATGGCCGCCACAATATCTACGGTTGTAAAATATCAGCCTGGAAATATTCCTGTCTGGCTAATGAGTCTCATATGTATGAAGCCAGTCAGCTCGCGATGGTATGTGACAAATGTCCTCGGGCTGGGAGCTTCTGTCAGCTGCACGCACCTCGATCGCGTGTGCCTCACAACTGGCTAGGGGCGCTGCTCGGCAGACAAAGGGGTTTAAGGTGGGTGCGGACACCTGCTCACCCATTGTCAGTCACAGGGGTAATGTTATGAGCAGCACTACATTGGCGTTTCCGAAATTCTTCCCATATGCCCTGTGCATCCTAAACACGCTATAAAACAATCACAGTCGTCTTTTATGGGACAATTAAGATGTTTTCGAGCAGTCGGCGATGTAACGTCACTTTTCATGAAAGTGACACGATGACAGTTCTCCATGCTAGTCATTATTCTTGTCAGGCAGCTGAGCAGACCTGTCACTCCGCAAACCAAGCCAAATCACTAAAATGTTTTGGCAGCCATCCCAAGTAAATGTATTCCTGGAGAAGCGCCTGCTTTTTTAAGCTTCGCTCTTTCATATGATACACATGCAATTTCTAAAATGCACATTAAAAAATGGATTTTATGGATTGTTTTAAAGGAAAACAAAAGAAGTAAAAAAAATTTTAAAAAAAATTGTTTCCATTATCAGGACTAAGAATCTGTCATAAACAAAAAAAAGTTGCACTCTGTGGTGCTAAAGCATGTCAGTGTGAAATATGAAATATGAATAGCAATACTGCGTCTGCATAATAGGAAAAAATGAGACGCTTAGCACATAATTTGGCAATTCCTGCCCAACACTCCTAGCATCCAGAAGCAGTATTGCTATATTTCATATTGACATGCTTTAACACTACAGAGTGCAACTTTTTTTTTTTGTGCGAAACTCAGGGACATGGCCAAGGTAAGGAAGGCTGAAAAACGACCACCTTTGAACAAGAAACATAAGATAAAACGTCAAGACTGGGCCAAGAAATATCTTAAGACTGACTTTTCAAAGGTTTTATGGACTCATTAAATGAGAGTGAATCTTGATGGACCAGATGGATGGGCCAGAGGCTGGATCAGTAAAGGGCAGAGAGCTCCACTCCGACTCAGACGCCAGCAAGGTGGAGGTGGGGTACTGGTATGGGCTGGTATCATCAAAGATTAACTTGTGGGACCTTTTTGGGTTGAGGATGGAGTGAAGCTCAACTCCCAGACCTACTGCCAGCTTCTAGAAGACAACTTCTTCAAGCAGTGGTACAGGAAGTCAGTATCGTTCAAGAAAAACATGATTTTCATGCAGGACAATGCTCCATCACATGCCTCCAACTACTCCACAGCGTGGCAGGCCAGTAAAGGTCTCAAAGAAGAAAAAATAATGACATGGCCCCCTTGTTCACCTGATCTGAACCCCATAGAGAACCTGTGGTCCCTCATAAAATGTGAGATCTACAGGGAGGGAAAACAGTACACCTCTCGGAACAGTGTCTGGAGGCTGTGGTGGCTGCTGCACGCAATGTACATCGTAAACAGATCAAGCAACTGACAATCTACGGATGAAGGCTGCCGAGTGTCATCATAAAGAAAGGTGGCTATATTGGTCACTATTTTTTTTTTTTGGGGGGGGGGGGGTTGTTTTTGCATGTCAGAAATGTCTATTTCTAAATTTTGTGCAGTTATATTGGTTTACCTGGTGAAAATAAACAAGTGAGATGGGAATATATTTGGTTTTTATTAAGTTGCCTAATAATTCTGCACAGTAATAGTTACCTGCACAAACAGATATCCTCCTAAGATAGCCAAATCTAAAAATAACCCACTCCAATTTCCAAAAATATTAAGCTTTGATATTTATGAGTCTTTGGGGTTGATTGAGAACATAGTTGTTGATCAATAATAAAAATACTGTATATACTCAAGTATAAGCCAAGATTTTCAGCCCACTTTTTTGGGCTGAAAGTCCCCCTCTCGGCTTATACTCGAGTCATACCCAGGGCTCGGCAGGGGAGGGGGAGCGGGGGCTGTGAAATTATACTCACCTGCTCCTGGCGCGGTCCCTGCAGGTCCCTGGCTTCCCCGGCGCCGGCAGCAGCAGATTCTTTCTGTACTGAGCGGTCACATGGTACCGCTCATTACAGTAATGAATATGGGCTCCACCTCACATAGAGGTGGAGCCGCATATTCATTGCTGTAATGAGCAGTAACGGTGACCGCTCAGTACAGGATGAAGCTGCGGCATCAGGCAAGCAGGGACTGCACAGCGCACAACCAGGTGAGTATAACAGGGAAGGGAGCGCTGCGCGATAGTCACCTTTCCTCGTTCCGGGCGCCGTTCTGTCTTCTGCAGTGATGCTCAGGTCAGAGGGCGCGGTGACGTGGTTAGTGCGCGCCCTCTGCTGAACGTCAGTACTGAACATGGAGTGGCGCCGGAACGAGAAGCAGATGACTATTGAAAGTGCCTGGGGCCTGAGCGACGGAGAGGTGAATATGTGATTTTTTTTTTTTTTTTTTTGGAGCATCTATGGGGCCATAACGTTTGTGCAGCACTATATGGGGCCATAACATTTATGCAGCACTAAATGGGGCCATAACATTTGTGCAGCACTATATGGGGCCATAACGTTTGTGCAGCACTATATGGGGCCATAACGTTTGTGCAGCACTATATGGGGCCATAACGTTTGTGCAGCACTATATGGGGCCATAACGTTTGTGCAGCACTATATGGGGCCTTAACGTTTGTGCAGCACTATATGGGGCCAAAAAGTTTGTGCAGCACTATATGAGGCAAGTGTTTTGTATGGGGCATCTGTGGGGCCATAACGTTTGTGCAGCACTATATGGGGCAAGTGTTTTGTATGGAGCATCTATGGGGCCATAACGTTTGTGCAGCACTATATGGGGCCATAACGTTAGTGCAGCACTATATGGGGCAAGTGTCTGTATGGGGCCATAATTAACGTTTGTGGAGCATTACAGTTTATGGGGCAAGTGTCTGTATGGAGCATCTTATAGGGCCATAATCAAGGTTTGTGCAGCATTATATGGGGCAAATATCTTTATGGAGCATCTTATGGTGCCATAATCAGCATTTATGCAGCATTATATTGGGCAAATGTGTCTACGGAGCATCTTATGCGGCTATTATTAACCTTTATGCAGGATTATATGGGGCATATTTTAATATGGAGCATCTTATGGAGCCCATCATAAACTGTATGGAGCATTATATGGGGCTCCTGATTCAATATGGATATTCAAAAACACTTAACCTACTGATGTCTCAATTAATTTTACGTTTATTGGTATCTATTTTTACCGGTAGCTGCTGCATTTTCCACCCTAGGCTTATACTCGAGTCATTAAGTTTTTCCAGTTTTTTGTGGCAAAATTCGAGGGGTCGGCTTATATTCGGGTCGGCTTATACTCGAGTATATACGGTAATCCTCTAAAATACAACTTGCCTAATAATTCTGCACACAGTGTATTCCATATTGCCATGCTTTAGCACTACAGAGTGTACTTTTTTTTGCTCATTGTATATGGAGGTAGCTGCTCCTAGTTGGCACCTGTTCACGTTAGCTTGGAAGTGCCAGTCAGTCTTTTGTCATAGGAATGTGCCATAGATAAATTCATGGGGATCTTGTAGATTAACTCATAATGGAAAACGGTGGGTTCGGGTGTGAATCAGACCAGACGGCGGATCAGCATGCAGACTAGCTGTATTTTACACCAACGGCACCAATAATTGCTGCGTTTTATAGTAAACACGGCCTGGCCTTCAGAATACAGATTCTTGTGGAGCACATGTATTGGGAATAAAAAAATTATTCAGTTGCTTCGATGACAAAATATAAGCAGATTCTGGCATTAAACACGGAATCGGTTTTAAAATTTAGAAAAACATGGAATCGGTATCTAAATCCCATATTAATCTACAGTATCTGGACATCCTTCAAATGAACTACAAATGGCAGCAAAGGCAGGAAGCAAAGCAGCCGACTCTACAGCCCTGGATGTGATGCAGCTGATGTATCAGTGCAAGTGAATTACCTTTGTTAGGCTGCGTTCACATGTCCAGGAATCATCCGTTAGAACGGATCCAGCAGCAAACAGTGGACAACGTTTTTGCCCAGCAAAAAAAAAAAAAAAAAATACAACAACCTGATTTCAACTGGATCTGTTTTTTTTTAACACTGAAGTCCATGGAAATGGATCCAATAAATAGTCATCAGTTTTTCTTTAATTACAAAATGATCCCGCTACATCCAGTATAGATTGTTCTTTAAAGTGGTTGTCCACTACTTTTACACTGAAGACCAATCCTTAGAATAGGTCATCAATGTCTGATCTGCCGGGGTCCGACACCTGCTGGCACCCCCACCAATCAGCTGGGCAGAAGTACTCGCTTGGGGAGCTGCTCCGTCTTCCGATAGTGGCCGCCACAGGGTACGACACATTCGCCTCCTGTAGATTTGAATAAGGGGCAGATGTGTATTACCAAGCCTCGGCCGCTACAAGTAGACAGAGCAGCTTGGCAAGGGAGCACTTCAGGCCTGTGGCCACCGCCACATATAACAGCTGATTGGTTGGGATGACGGGTGTCTGACCCCGGATGATCAGACATTGATGACCTATCCCAAGGATAGGTCATCAATGTAAAAGTTGTGGACAACCTCCTTAAGCAGCAATGCCTGTTCGTTCATGGAACCATTCTAAACAGTTTCGAAAAATATTTCAGATTTTTCAAAACATTTTACTTGTTCAATGCCGCCTCCTCTCTGTGGTTACAAATATTTTTATAGCCATTACGCAAAATAATAAAAACAGAATAAAAAATGATGGTCGTACCTATTGATATTCTAGCTAGATGGGGGGGGAGGAGCTCTGCTTCTAGCCCCCTCCCCCATCCTGTCTACATAGACCAGTATCGGTAGTAAATGATGAAGTAGATTCAACGTCGAACCGCATTGTGAATAAACCACATGATCTAATCCCTTACGTCCTCCGCTGATTTATTGAATCTGGCACAGACTACTCCTCCTAACCTCCACCAATTGTTCCAAATGTTGATTCTTAAAGTTGTGGGTTAAACAAGCCCAAGAGGTGAGCAATTCCTATACCTCGCACCTAGACCAATTTCTCCACCAGATAAGACCCTAATGCGCTAGGTGTCTCCCCCTTTCTCTCCTTCCGCCAGGTGACCCTAGAGACCCTGCATTCTTCTTCTATGACTTGCATATCTCATGCTCTTTATCTGGGCTGTGCATTCTTCTGAGGGTCCCTTCACAAGACCCTATTAAATTCTCAAATTGAAATCGGTTTCAAAAAGAAAAAAAAAAAAGTTAGCCTGCATCGATCACAGGTTCTGCACTAAATCTTATCACAAATGAAGACATAAAAGAGAAACAAGGTAATAGCAAAGCATTTATTCATTACGGTATATGACTATATTTCACACACAAAAAAAGTAAAATAAAGAACTATACGGGTATCTGGATGGAGCAATGGAAGCCAGAATGTTTACACTCACAAGTGCGATTAGAGACCTGGAAAATAACAGTGACACGCACAGCATACATTACACAGGCGCCCTCCATAGTATCATATACTGTATAAACATGAAGTACAGAAGCCTACAAAGTGCGTCATACTAGATCTCAACAACTATACGGTCAGCGGTGGAAATAATCACTTCTGTTCTGCAGTACCAGAAACTCATGTGTTGGTGGAGTCGTACACCGTGCAAAATGGAATAAACTTCCAATAAACTTTGCATAAATCGATACTACAGGTGAAAGGGCAGCACTGTGGCTCAGTGGTTAGCAGGGTCCTGAGTTCAAACCCCTCCAAGGACAACAAATCTGCAACGAGTTTGTTCCTCCCACACTCCAAAGACATTCTGATAGGGAATTTAGACTGTGAGCCCCAATGGGGACAGTGATGGTGACGTCTATAAAGCGCTGTGGAATTAATGGCGCTATACATGTAATAGAAACAAATAATATAGATTACAAAGCTTCTTATGTTTTCTTTATCTTAGGTTTTCCCTAGTTATCAGACATTTATTCCTCTCTCCCTGCCTCCTGAACGTGTCATCCTCTCTGAAAATACTCCAATCCGTCTTGCTCAGACAAGAAGGACTGCAGGCTCACTGTGGTATCGGGATGGAGCAGGGAGAAGAAACAGGCCCAGGGAGAAATAGAAAAATAGAGGTGAGATTTTTATCAAGTCTTCTGTTACGCTGGTGGTGGATTAACTTGCAGACAAATCAATTAAATCATTTCCTTCATGTTGCTGCTACCGCTCATCTGCGAAGAGCAGGAATCACTGCGAGCGGTGCTGTGCATGGCAGAGATCACTGTGGATAATCTCCAGCCCCAAGTAGAGTCCAAATTAGGGAGAGAGCCTATGGGATGCAAAATCACATAATGGCCAGAAATAATTACGGTATTCCTCATGTTCACACAGAACCGCATAGGGCGCTGTCCCACAGTGTTTTCTCCTATGTCCAGTGGCACAATTGGGATTTATGTTTGAACCCCAAACAAAAGGGGATCTGGACGTATGCGCCAATGGAGCAACTGACAATAATGGTGCAGACGGGGTCACCGTGCACTCTGTCAAGCATCATTTTCAGCAGTACGTAGCTATTGGAGGTGGACAGCAGAGTCGTTCTGCTGTCCGCCTCCAATATACAACACAAAATGATGAACGACAAAGCATGCGGTGACCCAGTCGGCACCACTATAGTCAATGGCCCCGTTGGCGCATACACCTGAATCCAGTTTTTACATCCCGATTTGGACAGAAGCCCCAATGGGGCTACTGAACATAAGAGAAAATGCTTTCTGAAAAGCCTTATTCTGAAGAGTTACCTGAAAGTACTGTTACCCTTTAGTTTATTAGGACCACTAACTGCCCATACGCAATCTGATTTTCGCCATTAGACACGTCATATAATGTATGTAAATCGGCTGTAACATTACTACTCTAATAAATGGACTCACAAAGCATGAAGAATTAGACCTGGGCAGGGTAATGCTACCTCTCCGCAATACTAAAGCGTTACAACAACTGAACGCGCCTCGTGGTAATTCACTTCGTTTTAGCATTGTTAAAACTGATTGTAGCCGGAGTTTCAGGAAATTCGGGGAGGATACTTCTGTATTTTTATCACACAATAGCGCGGCCCCCGGAGATGCCGCACAGACAAGTTCTTCCATCACCTACCAGTGCGATCATTATTTGGGAAGCTTCTTAGCATAGCGGCATTAAAATACTATAGAAGGTCACACACTCATTCCCAAATCCTTATTACTTCATATAAAGTCATTTCGATTTCTTTTTTTTTTTTTTTTGGAAGATGTAAAGTTCAGGAGGCTCAAGTGTAATCCCAAAGACTAAGACAGGGCTACCGTATACAGTCAAAGAACGTGACTACAGGTACTTGGTAATTGGTATAAGGCCACAAAACACATCTGATGCGAAAGTGGAATTTTATTCAAGATTTAATAGGGTGAAGAAGGGTCTCGGCAGCATTTACCATTGAGTGCGTCTGAGGTTAAACGGTGTGCAGAGTGCAACCAATTTAGTCAGAAATCAAAGAAATTTAATGCATTTCCTGGCATTTTACATCGTATTTATAGAGATATTCAATATCCCTGTTCAGAGTAGCCATCTTGAATAATGCAAAATTTATATTCCAATTTTGAAGTCAGACATTAGTCCCCCTGTATTTGTAATTGGACCAAAAATAATGACTATGGCAGAGTCAGAGCACTAGAATCAGGACGGTTCCCGGATATACTGTATTAGAATGACATGTGCAGCAAAATTATTGGGAAATGGGGGAGCGATGATGGCAGTAAGACCATACTTTTTTTCTTTTTTTTTTTAACAGGAATATATCAGCAGATTTTGCTCTGTGATCTGAGAGCAAAATAATGTAGGGACAAAAACCCTGATTCCAGTGACATGTCACTCACTGGGCTGTGTTTTTGTTTCAATAGAATCAGTGTTTTATCAGCAGTAGATTAAGGCTACAGGACAAGCTGCCTCATGCTTCCTAGTCCAACCACACCCACACCATTGGTTAGCAGCTGTCCGTGTACACAGAAAGCTGCCAATCAGTGGTGTGGGCGGGGATAAACAGAGCTCAGTATTCAGAGCTCTGCTAGATCTTCAGCAGAGAAAACTGTGATTTTATCACAACTCCTTAACCCAGTAAACTAAGTGACACATTACTGGAATCAGGGTCTCCTTCCCTACATCATGCTGCTGTCAAATTAAATAGAAAAAAACCTGCAGACAGACTCCTTTTAAAGGTTTTTTTCCCCCCATTTCAACATTCAGGTTTGCTCAACACATCTTTTGTATTTGAATGGGACTAACAAACTACAAAAATTTGGTGACCACTGCACCACTGGGCACATGCTTGACTCTATGTAAAATGTTCATAAATGACAACCTAGCAACTCGCGTAGTTAAAAGCCCTCAATATACAAGAGATCGCTGTCAGACCAACAATTGTTCAGCCGTAGCAACCTCTCCTGACTCCTCGATACACAGTAGTGCTAGGCCATTAGCTCCTGGGCGCTCTGAGAGATCCTGTGCCGGACTCCTCTGGTGGCGGATTATATGTGTAGAACAAAAGGATCGACCAACAGAAACCCAAAGAGGCAGATCCTTCTTTCATCATCTGCCTGTGGAGAGTCGGGAGGTTTCCATACACACTATACTGACAGATGATCCCGCCAATATTGTAATTCCTCTGTGTGTTGGGGGGGGGGGGGGAACGAGGTGGGCCTTTAGTTTTGTGAACTTAAAATAATTTTAATGCCGGTTTCTTATCTTTCTCATAGCTATTTGGACACCAGCAACAGCAGAGACTCCAGTAAGCTGGAAGAATGGAAAGACCTTTTGAACCAAGGAGCCATACGGAGGGCATCAGGTAAGGCCACTATATATGACAAATGTACAGTCATTTTTCAGTCCCGTTGGTAGAAGGTTGCTTTAAACAAGAATTAAAGGGAATCTGTCAGTGGAACTTTACCACCTCATCTGAGAGCAGCCTGATGTAGGCAAAAGAGAACAGAATCCAATGATGTGTCACTTAGATTACTGTGTGTACTCATACTCACACAATCTGAGCTTTTAGATTTAGCAATACAGCAGAGCTGAGAAAGCAGCCCCCGCCCACACCAGGCTCTCTGTGTACATTGTCTATAGACAGTGAGCTGCTTATCAGAGGAAGGGGTGTGTTGGACTAGCAAGCACACCTAATCGGTTTCAGCTAGGATAAGCTCCTGGTGCTAAAACAATCACTGCAAGCAAACAAAACCACAGAGCACTGCTGAAAACTGTGTTTTAACCCCTAGATCATGTGGTCTTTAGATTACATAGAACAAAACCTGCTGACAGATTCCCTTTAATAATCTTTTACATAAAGAATGTCGAAGGAGTATTCTAGTTACTGGAATGTGATTAAAGGGGCTTATCTACAGCATTCTGTAATGCTGTAGATAAGCCCCCGATGTAACCTGAAAGAGGAGAAAAAGAGGTTAGATTATACTCACCCAGGGACGGTCCTGCTACGGTCTGGTCAAATGGGCGTCGCGGTCCGCTCCGGCGCCTCCTATCTTCATTCCATGACATCCTCTTCTGGTCTTCATGCCGCGGCTCTGGCGCAGGCGTACTTTGTCTGCCCTGTTGAGGGCAGAGCAAAGTACTGCAATGCGCATGCGCCGGGCCTCTCTGACCTTTCCTGCGCTTACGCACTGCAGTACTTTGCTCTGCCCTCAACAGGGCAAAGTACGCCGGAGCCGCGGCGTGAAGACCAGAAGAGGACGTCATGGAATGAAGATGGGAGGCGCTGTTCCGGACCTGAGACACCCATCGGAGCAGGACCGCCCCTGGGTGAGTATAATCTAACGTCTTTTTCTCCTCTTTCAGGTAACATCGGCGGCTTATCTACAGCATTACAGAATGATAAGCCCCTGATGACGGTGAGCTTATCTCACCATTGATTTTGGGGGTGACAGGTTCCCTTTAATGCTGGCAATGCTAACCTCAGCACTGCAGCCAAATGGGCAACTGGCCTAAATACAGAAGTTGAGAGACACAAAACTAAAGGTACCGTCACACATAGCGACGCTGCAGCGATACCGACAACGATCCGGATCGCTGCAGCGTCGCTGTTTGGTCGCTGGAGAGCTGTCACACAGACAGCTCTCCAGCGACCAACGATCCCGAGGTCCCCGGTAACCAGGGTAAACATCGGGTAACTAAGCGCAGGGCCGCGCTTAGTAACCCGATGTTTACCCTGGTTACCATCCTAAAAAGTAAAAAAACAAACGCTACATACTTACCTACCGCTGTCTGTCCTCGGCGCTCTGCTTCTCTGGTCTGGCTGTGAGCGCCGGGCAGCCAGAAAGCAGAGCGGTGACGTCACCGCTCTGCTTTCCGGCTGACCGACGCTCACAGCCAGAGCAGGAGGAGTGCAGAGCACAGCGCTGGAGGACAGACGGCTGTAGGTAAGTATGTACTGTTTGTTTTTTTACTTTTAGGATGGTAACCAGGGTAAACATCGGGTTACTAAGCGCGGCCCTGCGCTTAGTTACCCGATGTTTACCCTGGTTACCAGCAAAGACATCGCTGAATCGGTGTCACACACGCCGATTCAGCGATGTCTGCGGGGAGTCCAGCGACGAAATAAAGTTCTGGACTTTCTTCCCCGACCAGCGATCTCCCAGCAGGGGCCTGATCGCTGCTGCCTGTCACACTGGACGATATCGCTAGCGAGGACGCTGCAACGTCACGGATCGCTAGCGATATCGTCTAGTGTGACAGTACCTTAATAAAAAACTAGATAAAGATCTTAATAAACAAGATTGCATTGTTATAAGGCATGTAGGTAAACGTTCTCTCTGTGTGAATAATTCCTTTAACAGGCTGTGGAGACACCATAAGGTTTGGACCCTCAGAGTAAAAAAATCAGACAAACACAAGTGTGTACCTGCAGCTACTTCCACAAATTAGCTATTGGGGTTGTGAGGAGCTGGCGCCTTACTAACGACAGACGCATAGAATAAAAAAAAAATAGTTGTATCATTAACCTTCCTAGGTAATTATTACAACGCATAACCTCAGATCTTCACAGGGGTATATAAATATCAGGAACCAATCTACTTACAAAAGTTGCAATCAAACTTTAAAAAACACACTAAGGCTAGGTTCAGACTGCGTTAGAGCAATCCGTTTAGCGCATAGCGCTAGCGGATTGCGCTAACACAATGTCTTTTTCGGGGTCGCGTTTAACGTCCCCGCTAGCGCAGATCCTCAATCTGTGAGAACGGGGAATGGACCTCGGGCGTCACAAAACACCGGTACATCGCTAGAGCGTGCCGAAAATGGCACGCGCTAGCAATGCGCGTTACCATTGCTGCCAATGGGCGCGCTAACGGACGCGTTGCACGGCGTTAATTTTGCCGTGCAACGCTGTCCATTAGCGCGGTCCCATTAATGCAATGGGAACCTAGCCTAAAAGCATGAAGGGCTTTTTACATTGTACAAAGATCAGTGGAAGCTGCTCCTAATGATTGGTCTAGTGTACACAGGCCAAGTAATCAGACAGCAAATAAACGCTCATTTATCGCTGACCGCATGTTTTACTGAGGATATAAAATAGTCCGACAGCAATATTGTAAAATGTATAAGAGAAAGGTGGGGGGAGGGGCAGACGAATGTCGAAATCCATCTCGATCACTGCAACATGAAAAGAAAACTGATTGTCGCTTGTACCTGGCACTTCACTTTTCCATGGAGAAGGACCATTATAATGGTCTATACCTTGACCAACATTCATCAAATCTCAACAGAGTTGGCAAATTTATTTCAAGAGGCAATAGCTGGCTAAAAATGTAAAAACTGGTACATTTTCTCCATATGTAAACAGCATTGCTTGGCTGGGCATGCATGTTTATTTCAAGACAGAAGGAAAAACATTTAGCTATTGGTTTATTTACAGGCAAGATTGCATCCAATGTGTCTCCTATCTCCTCTATCCCGACATGTACAGAGGGTAATCAAAGATACCTGAAGGAGCCAGACCTGTGCCGAAGCGCGTTGGTTTTTTTTTTAATAGAATACACGGTTTTCATCACGAGCAGTATAATGAGAAATCAGCGGAGCAACTATATATTGCCTTTATATGAAAAATTAAGGTTTGGAAACTTATGTCCACCATACACAAAAGATGGCTGTCAGCCGAAAGAAGGTTCGTCCAGCAACTATCTCTTCCGAATCTCCCATACACAACAGCGCTCAATTGGCTGAGCGATGCCATGTTCTCCAAGAGAGCTTCCGCCAGTCTGGGGGCAACTTATCTCCTGGGAGAACATAAGGATCGGCAGCACGAATTCAGACATGCCGAATCCTTAACTACCAACAATCCATTGTCCGGGAGTCAAATAAATTTTAGATAGTCCCTTAAGGTACCGTCACACTCAGCGATGCTGCAGCGATATAGACAATGAGCCGATCGCTGCAGCGTTGCTGTTTAGGTCGCTGTAGAGACGTCAAACACAGCAACACCAGAACGATGCAGGAGCGATCCTGTGACGTAACGGCGACTCACTTATCGTTGTAGCTGGTTGGTAGCTCCATGTAAAACATTGCTGGCATCGTTGCTTTTGCTGTCAAGCATGACGATACACACCGACCTGGCGACAAAATAAAGTTCTCGACTTCTAGCTCCGACCAGCGATGTCACAGCGGGATCCAGATCGCTGCTGCGTGTCAAACACAACGAGATCGCTATCCAGGACGCTGCAACGTCACGGACCGTTGTCGTTCTCGTTGTAAAGTTGCAGAGTGTGAAGGTACCTTTAGAGTATTGCCCAAACCCATGGATGTTGGTGGGTCAACAGACATTAGTGGGTCAACAGACATTAGTGGGTCAACAGACATTAGCGTAACGTGAATGGGTGACAACTTACTATGCAAGGCCAACATGAATCTTCTAAATAAATGTAAAATAAAAGTCTAATGAGATTTGGGGTGGACCAGTGTTCTTTGGTACAAATATTGACAATCAAAAAGTTCTCACGTCTTGAGAAACATATTGTGAGAATATAGGGCATTTATAGAACATTTAAGGTGTGTATTCTGCACCTATAGCTCTTGGTGAGCCAGTCTACCGATGGACCTTCTTTAACTGCGGTTATTTGCTATATATTATATGCCATTTTTATGTCACCCAGTGCTACCAGTAAAACCAGGCAGCCACGGAGCATATTCATTAATATAATACCTAACCAAGCAAGACAATCAGTGTTCAGAAGGAGCCGTCCAGAGCTGCGATACCGGCGAGTCACATTACTTCTATATTCACCCTGTTATGCATCTTCCAGGAGTCTCCTCCCGGTAATGTATGTAATCCATCATTGTGCTCTGCCCGCTGACACCGCTTTACTATGGAATAATTCATAAACATGACACCGATGTGGTGAATCTGATTGTATTGTTGGAAAAGGATTCCATAAATCAAATCTGCAGAGCATAAACGTTTCTTCTAATTTGCCTGATAAATGAAAATAATCAAACAGCAGGAACTTTGGAGGCGTCCATTAGACGGCCACCGCTTCCATGGATGCTGCCGCTGCGGCTGGGGTCATTCTGTACTTTAAAGTGAAGCTGTAGCTCGGAGCCATAGTATGCAATTATGAATCCCTAATGCAATGTTATAAGGAGATCATTTATTTTGCACAGAGGGAAATACTAAAAGTGGTCCAGCAGGGCCGATTGAGATTTGAAAGGGTTAGCCCATGAATCACTACCCATTAAAAGTGCACAAATTAATAGTCATGGAGGGGTAATTTCTAATATATTAAAATACATTGGTCATCTTTTCAAGCTCCTCTATGCATCAGTCAGGGCTGACATGTGCTGCTGTGGGTGAGCTCTGAGCAGAATCAATCTCCTTCCCCTTCTGGCAGCTGAAAAATATAGTCCCTTTCCTAGGTTTCTAGAAAAGAATATATTCTGCAATGGTGGAGGGGGGGGGGGGGGGAGGCGATTCCTTCAATTTACCAATCACTTCACTGCAAATAATATTTAAGGTAGATTATATTCTACAAATTAATGTCATGGGGCAGGCGCGATGCCCACCAAAAGCGCATTCTTACAAGTCAAGCTGCATATAAAAGAAGGATGACCACACTGTTAATGGGGGTATTGGGCATGGCTCACTTTCAGTTTAGAAGTGGCCGCTGGGGCCATGGGCCAAGACGTATGCACAATCACCAGATGTGGTGCTTCTTACAATAGGGCATCTGTTGCATCCACGACCATCGTGCACACGTCTCTCGCCAGGTGTGTGGGGCCGTAGAGTCACCTGCACCACTCGCTTCACTCGGACAGCACCACATAAAGGAGACTGCAGGTAAGAGTTATGTAATAATACCCAGGACTATAGGGCTGTTATCGCAATCACTCCAGGACATTGCGGGATCAATTTAAATAAGAAATGGTTAATACTGGAATTCAGAATACAACGGCAGAGTTACTACATCTAAAAATGTGAGGTGGTCGTTTCTTCGGCTAGGGCGACACGACCATTTTCTCCAAATTCGATAAAATCCGCCCAATTATGCCAATCAGAGTGTGATACCACTTTCTTGGTTATATATATGTATATGTATATATATATATATATATATATATATATATATATGCACTAGATGGTGGCCCAATTCTAACGCATCGGGTGTTCTAGAATATGCATGTCCACGTAGTATATTGCCCAGCCACGTAGTATATTGCCCAGCCACGTAGCATATTGCCCAGCCACGTAGCATATTGCCCAGCCACGTAGCATATTGCCCAGCCACGTAGCATATTGCCCAGCCACGTAGCATATTGCCCAGCCACATAGCATATTGCCCAGCCACGTAGTATATTGCGCAGCCACATAGTATATTACCCAGTTACGTAGTATATTGCGCAGCCACATAGTATATTACCCAGTTACGTAGTATATTGCCCAGCCACGTAGTATATTGCCCAGCCACGTAGCATATTGCCCAGCCACGTAGCATATTGCCCAGCCACGTAGCATATTGCCCAGCCACGTAGCATATTGCCCAGCCACGTAGCATATTGCCCAGCCACATAGCATATTGCCCAGCCACGTAGTATATTGCGCAGCCACATAGTATATTACCCAGTTACGTAGTATATTGCGCAGCCACATAGTATATTACCCAGTTACGTAGTATATTGCCCAGTGACGTAATATATTGCGCAGTCACGTAGTATATTGCCCAGCCACGTAGCATATTGCCCAGCCACGTAGCATATTGCCCAGCCACGTAGCATATTGCCCAGCCACGTAGCATATTGCCCAGCCACGTAGCATATTGCCCAGCCACGTAGTATATTGCGCAGCCACATAGTATATTACCCAGTTACGTAGTATATTGCGCAGCCACATAGTATATTACCCAGTTACGTAGTATATTGCCCAGCTACGTAGTATATTGCCCAGTTACGTAGTATATTGCCCAGTGACGTAATATATTGCGCAGCCATGTAGTATATTGCCCAGCCACGTAGTATATTGCCCAGTGACGTAGTATATTGCCCAGTGACGTAGTAAATTGCCCAGCCAGGTTTGTCACAGGTCAAAAAATAAAAAATAAACATATACTCACCTTTCCGAGGGAGCCCTTGTAGTCCACAGCAGATTCCAGTCCCAGGGTTGGAATTAGCGCAGGACCTGTGATGACGTCGCGGTCACATGACCGTGACGTCATGGCAGGTCCTTGTTGCGCAGGGCCTGTGATGACGTCGCGGTCACATGACCGTGACATCATGGCAGGTCCTTCTGCCACCGGAACCTGCAACGGAAGATGGCGGCCGGCGCAAGCTGCAACGGAGGGTGAGCATAGCAGGTTTTTTTCTTTTAATTATTTTTAACATTACATTTTTTACTATTGATGCCGCATAGGCAGAGTCAAAAGTAAAAAGTTGGGGACACACAGGGTTAATAGCGGCGGTAACGGAGTGCGTCACCCGCGGCATAACGCGGTCTGTTACCGCCGGCATTAACCCTGTGTTAGCGGTGACCGGAGGGGAGTATGCGGACGCCGGGCACTGACTGCGGGGAGGAAGGAGCGGCCATTTTCTTCCAGACTGTGCCCGTCACTGATTGGTCGCGGCAGCCATGACAGGCAGCTGCCGCGACCAATCAGCGAATGAATAACCATGACAGAAAAAAGGACAGACAGACAGAAAGACGGTAGTGACACTTGGACAATTATATAGTAGATATATTTACCGGTATTTTTTTTTTCCTCCACTCCTTTCATTCAATCTGTCCATTAAAATCAGACCGCACTCGTAGGTTTTCCACAGACCCATAAACATGAATGGGCAATTGATATTTGATTATTGGAGGCAATTTGTGCATGCCGTGATTTTTTTTTTTTCTTTCGACCATGCAAGTCCAAGGAAAAAAAAAATTGCATATGTACACCGTCCCATAGAATAACATGGGGACGAGTGCTATCCATCAAAACGAGTTATACGGTCATCTACTCGAGCCCTTACAGGAAACAACCTGGGCACCAGATTAATTTGCCCTGTAGACTGTAAAATCATAAGGGCAGGGCCCTCTACTTTCTGTACCAGTCTGTCATTGTTGCTTTATTCCCAGTATTTTATATCTGTATGTTGTATGAAACCCCTTCTCATTTGCAGCACCATAGAATCATGGGTGATCCAAAAATAATTTTCCGCCAAGATTTGCCATTTCCGCCCTAGTAAATGTCTAGTTTATATGTATTTAGAATTGAGAGTCCTCAGTGGTTGATACCTTTTAATGGCTAACTGAAAAGATGGTAAATTGCAAGCTTTCGAGACTACTCAGGCCTCTTCATCGGGCACGGGCTAATACAAAATCTGAAGAATCACATATTTATACACAACACAGCAGAAAGATAATGCAGTGACGTGAAGAAGAGCTATCATTATGGGAGAGGGGGATAAACAGTTGTGTCCATAAATATTGGAACAGTTCATAGATAAGGAGAGTGAATGTTTTATTGTCCTCTGATTGGGGTCTGGTTCTGTGTTGTGATGCCCCCACAAGGTCTGAGGAGCAAATTCCTTAATTGATGTAATAAGACATAAATCCATGCAACACATTCATTCCTGCACTGAGAATGTCAAAGGTCGTCATAACTCTATACTCCCAGACCCTTATGTCTCTCTGAGATTTGAAATTACCCTTTAATACAAGTAATATGTCCATGATGCTCTGATCTGGGATACAAAAAGGTTTTGCCACATGTAGATATATTCTTTTTTCTCTTATTGCGTGGCGATGAGAGTTCATCCTTGTTCTCAGTTTTTGCCCGATCTCCCCTACATATAGACCCCCAGTTGGATATTTAGTGCAGCTGTTGGAAAGGACAGGGAGCTTCTGACAATGATACTTCTTCTTAGATTTGGGGGCCACTTAAAACACAGCCCTGCTGTATGGTGTATAAATATGTGATTCTTCAGATTTTGTATTAGTCTATGCCTGATGAAGGGACCTGAGTAGTCTCGAAAGCTTGCAATTTGTTACCATCTTTTCAGTTAGCCATTAAAATGTATCAACCACTGAGGACTCTCAATTCTAAATATTTTTCTATCTACTGGCTAACACTGTACCCAGATATATATATTTAGTATATATGTAGGTATAGTTTACATATTAAAGTATTGGCATAAACTTAAAATTTTTAAATAAAAAATACTCTAAGGAAAACTAAAACTGTAGGCAGTGAGGAGTCCATTAGCACACACGCGTTCACTACATCACAAGTCTATTTCCTCTGCTGCTATATATTCATCTGCTTGCAGCTTCAACGCAAGGCAAAACACATTACAACGCCAAGACATAGAAAAGTATAATAATTCCAGGTGATGGAACACTAGGTCACTATGGAAAAAATAAGCTCCCTGCCTAAATTATTAATGCTGGATCTCACCTTCGCATCCCACAGAGGCACCAAGCACGGTGATGGGAAATATGGAGGAAGAATATTAGGAAATGTATTCATTGACCCTAAAATTTAAAACCACCCCATCACTATCTACCAAAAGCAGTGTTCTATCTAATCGTAGGAAGGTGATAAATCTCTGTTGGGCCTTGTAGACCATACCATGGACAATATTATGATTCAGTGCTGAAGGGGCATTTACTATAATGGTAAAATGTACAAGATATCCCACTTCATTATTTTAATTTATTTTTTTTGCTATTTTTTATTAGGTTTAACAGTAACAAAATAGTTTTTCAAATAACTACTAATTATTTTTAAATATAAAAAAGCAGGGTTGGGAGGGTAGAAAAAAAAGTTTAAGTTGTTAGGATAAAGGCATGAACAAAATAACAGGGCTGGGGGATGAAAATCCCAAATGTTGGCCTACTGAAATGTATGTTCAGTAAATGCACTCAATACTTGGTCGGGGCTCCTTTTGCATCAATTACTGCATCAATGCGGCGTGGCATGGAGGTGATCAGCCTGTGGCACTGCTGAGGTGTTATGGAAGCCCAGGTTGCTTTGATAGCAGCCTTCAGCTCGTCTGCATTGTTGGGTCTGGTGTGTCATCTTCCTCTTGACAATACCGCATAGATTCTCTATGGGGTTAAGGTCAGGCAAGTTTGCTGGCCAATCAAGCACAGTGATACTGCTGTTTATAAACCAGGTATCGGTACTTTTGGCAGTGTGGACAGGTGCCAAGTCCTGCTGGAGAATGGAATTTCCATCTCCAAAAAGTTTGTCAGCAGAGGGAAACCATTAAGCGCTCTAAAATTTCCTGGTAGACGGCTGCGCTGACTTTGGTCTTGATAAAACACAGTAGACCTACACCAGCAGATGACATGGCTCCCCAAACCATCACTAATTGTGGAAACTTCACACTAGACCTCAAGCAGCTTGGATTGTGGCCTCTCCACTCTTCCTCCAGAATCTGGGATCTTGATTTCTAAATGAAATGCAAAATTTACTTTAATCTGAAAACAAAACCTTAGACCACTGAGCAACAATCCAGTTCTTTTTCTCCTTGGCCCAGGTAAGACGCTTCTGGCGTTGTCTATTGGTCATGAGTGGCTTGATACAAGGAATGCGACACTTGTAGCCCATGTCCTAGATACGTCTGTGTGTGGTGGCTCTTGAAGCAATGACTCCAGCAGCAGTCACCTCCTTGTAAATCTCCCCCAAATTTTTGGTCTTTTCTTAATCCTTTCAAGGCTGCGGTTATCCCGGTTACTTGTGCACCTTTTTCTAACACACTTTTTCCTTCCACTCAACATTCCATTAATATGCTTGTCTACAAACACTCTGTGAACAGCCAGCTTCTTTAGCAATGACTTTTTGTGGCTTACCTTCCTTGTGTAGTGTGTCAATGACTGCCTTCTGGACATCTGTCAAGTCAGAAGTCTTCCCCATGATTGTGGAGCTTACTGAAACAGACTAAGGGACCTTTTTAAACGCTTAGGAAGCATTTGCAGTTGTTTTTTGCTAATTATTCTAATTCACTTAGATAATGACTTTTGGGTTTTCATTGGCTGTAAGCCATAATCATCAACATTAACAGAAATAAACACTTGAAATAGATCACTCTGTAATGACTCTATATAATATATGAGTTTCACTTTTTGTATTGAAGACCTGAAATAACTAACTTGTTGATGAAATTCTAACTTTGTGAAAAGCACCTGTATGCCAACATGCTAGGATAAGCCGAAGACTTTATGATTGATGAGGATCCAACCTCTGGGACCTACAAGCCTCAGCCACCCATTGAACACAGAAATTACAATGCTATTCAAGTACAATGAGGAAGGTTCATTTCACTGCACAGTTGAGTGCAATGCGCTACATGGAAAAAACAGTGAAGGAGCCACAGAAATGGGGTTACTTGATCATTAGAGATAAAAAAAAAAGTCAGACCACCACCAATCACAGTGACATGGTTTCCCAACATTACTTTAAAAGATGGTAATAGCTAAAAATGGACAAAAAAAAAATTCAACTGCCAAGGGTAGCTACAAGCCTCGTAACGTTGCGGTATCCTAGTAATCAGCACATGCAACACATGTTCATGTGCATTGCCTGTTTGTTAGGCAACCCCTCCATATGTTGCGACTGTTGAACAGCAACTAGACACGCAAACCCGAACATATTATTTGAGCACGCCAAAGTCACTCGGTTAGCACACGAGCATAATCGGATAACACTTTACCAGAGCACATTCGCTCATCACTAAGGCCTCTTTCACACTTCAGTCGGTATGGGTCCGTCTCAATGCATCGGGCCAACGTACCGACGGACGTTGTGAAAGTTTTGAATGACGTGGGCAGCGGATGCAGTTTTTCGACGCATCTGCTGCCCATTCTGCAGTCCGGGGAGGAGGGGGCGGAGTTTCAGCAGCGTTCACTTGAACGTTTTTTTGTCACGACGGTCCGCCAAAACACGACGGATCCGTCGCACGACGGACGCGACGTGTGGCCATCCGTCGCTAATACAGGTCTATGGGCAAAAAACGCATCCTGTGAGCACATTTGCAGGATCCGTTTTTTGCCCAAAACGACGGATTGTGACGGATGCCAAACGACGGAAGTGTGAAAGTAGCCTGACACCTGTTCTGTGTTTTGGAGACACTCCTGGTTTTGGTATACAAATACTGATGAAATACTGATCAAAAACACTGGTGTGTGAATTAAGCCTAAGTTTAGCGCCACTCTAGAAGCATTATTTTTTGGAGCTCCATCATAGATAAATTACAACCCTATGTAATAAATTCTACACCTTAATTTTAATTAGCAATCAGCAAGCAGAATGTGTTAATGGCAACCCAATTATTCACTAGAATGGCACCAGCAATTGATAAATCGTGCTTCAGCTTCATTCATTGTCTTACTGACCTGCTAAATGTGCGCATTAGCATTACATTATGGAAGGGAACGCTTACTTACACAGCAGTGTGCATTAAAGGGCCAAGTGGAGCGCGCCATTCAGCACCTTCCTTTACTTTATAGCCTTTTTACATTACAGAGAATCATCTAAAGAAATCCATTTGTGAATGCACATAGCATCTCTGATGACCAGAATGCTTCTGGTTAAATAAATAAAAAATTATTTGCCGACAGATAGCGGTCATGCAGAAAATTGCAAAAGAAAAAATATCGAGTCCAGCAATCACTATAAATCCAGCGTTAATACAACAGACACGCAGACACTGATTCCAGACATAATGAAGTGTGAACTGCGACATACAGAGCACTGAGAAGTGAATAAACTGCATAATAGAAAAGGAAGAACATACACAATGTGATTTGTGTCTTTTGCCTTTATTTTATTTTGCTATATGGCAAATTTAAAGGGGTTTTCCATTTTTTTTTTAATGGAAGATGAATTAATCTAGTAAAATTGTTGTAATTCCTAGTAAGCGGTGGTCACACCTAGCAGAGCACGCTGCACTTAAAATTAAACTGGTTTTTTTGTTTGCTTTTTAAGGAAACTGCTTTCCTGCAAAGTATAACTATTTCACTGCCAGGGAAAATTTAACACAAAACCCAAATTATATACGGTAATAAATACAGTGGGTGCGGCAAGTATTCAGACTCCCGTTAAATTTTTCACTCTGCTTCATTGCAGCTATTTGGTAAATTCAAAAAAGTTCATTTTTTCTCATTATTGTACACTCTGCACCCCATCTTGACTGCCAAAATTACCGTACTACATTTCTGTTTTTTTCAAAGTTATTAAAAAAGAAAAACTGAAATATTACATGGTCATAAGTATTCAGACCCTTTGCTCAGACACTCATATTTTAGTCACATGCTGTCCATTTCCTTGTGATCCTCCTTGAGATGGTTCTACTCCTTCATTGGAGTCCAGCTGTGTTTAATTAAACTGATGGGACTTGATTTGGAAAGGCACACACCTGTCTATATAAGACCTCACAGCTCACAGAGCATGTCAGACTAAAGGTACCGTCACACTAGACGATATCGCTAGCGATCCGTGACGTTGCAGCGTCCTCGCTAGCGATATCGTCCAGTGTGACAGGCAGCAGCGATCAGGCCCCTGCTGTGCTGTCGCTGGTCGGGGAAGAAAGTCCAGAACTTTATTTCGTCGCTGGACTCCCAGCAGACATCGCTGAATCGGCGTGTGTGACACCGATCCAGCGATGTCTTAACTGGTAACCAGGGTAAACATCGGGTAACTAAGCGCAGGGCCGCGCTTAGTAACCCGATGTTTACCCTGGTTACCATCCTAAAAGTAAAAAAAACAAACACTACATACTTACCTACAGCCGTCTGTCCTCCAGCGCTGTGCTCTGCTCTCCTCCTGTACTGTCTGTGAGCGTCAGTCAGCCGGAAAGCAGAGCAGTGACGTCACCGCTCTGCTTTCCGGCCGCTGTGCTCACACAGACAGTACAGGAGGAGTGCAGAGCACAGCGCTGGAGGACAGACGGCTGTAGGTAAGTATGTAGTGTTTGTTTTTTTTACTTTTAGGATGGTAACCAGGGTAAACATCGGGTTACTAAGCGCGGCCCTGCGCTTAGTTACCTGATGTTTACCCTGGTTACCGGCATCGTTGGTCGCTGGAGAGCGGTCTGTGTGACAGCTCTCCAGCGACCAAACAGCGACGCTGCAGCGATCCGGATCGTTGTCGGTATCGCTGCAGCGTCGCTAAGTGTGACGGTACCTTAAGGGTATGTGCACACGTTGCGGATTCTCTGCGGATCCGCAGCGTTTTTTGAGGTACAGAAACGCTGCAGATCCGCAATTGATTTACAGTACAATGTAAATCAATGAGAACTTTGCAGAAAATCCGCTGCGGAATCTGCAGCGTTTTTGTACCGATTCCATTATAGAAAACCACAGGGGTAAAAAACGCAGCAAATCCGCCAGAAAACCGCAGCAAAAACGCACAAAAAACGCTGCGGAACCGCACAAAAAACGCGACAAATCCGCAGGTGCGTTTTCTGCCAGGAGAGGCAGAATCCGCACCAGATATTCCTAAGGCTAATCCGCAACGTGTGCACATAGCCTAAATGAGAATCATGAGGTCAAAGGAACTGGCCAAGGAGCTCAGAGACAGAATTGTGGCCAGGCACAGATCTGGCCAAGGTTACAACAGAATTTCTGCAGTACTCAAGGTTCCTCAGAGCACAGTGGCCTCCATAATCCTTAAATGGATGAAGTTTGGGACCACCAGAGGTCTTCCTAGACCTGGCCGTCCAGCCAAACTGAGCAATCGTGGGTGAAGAGTCTTGTTGAGAGAGGTAAAAAAGAACCCCAAGATCACTGTGGCTGAGCTCCAGAGATGCAGTAGGGAGATGGGAGAAAGTTCTACAAAGTCAACTATCACTGCAGCCCTCCACCAGTGGGGCCTTTATGGAAGAGTGGCCAGACAGAAGCCTCTCTTCAGTGCAAGACATATGAAAGCCCGCAGAGCGTTTGCTAAAAAAAACACATGAAGGACTACCAGACTATGAGAAATAAAATTCTCTGGTTGGATGAAATGAAAATAGACCTTTTTGGTGATAACTCTAAGCGGTATGTGTGGAGAAAACCAGTCACTTCTCTTCACCTGCCCAATACAATCCCAACAGTGAAACATGGTGGTGGCAGCATCATGCTATGGGAATGTTTTTCCAAGATCGGTGCTGACATCTCCATCTGCCCACGAACACCCACTCATCCCAGCCTGCAGCAATTCTCCACTCTTGATGCATTTTATAATCTGTAAAATACGGTACATCCTTGGCAGTGAATGGCTTTATACACAATGGTGTTTAGATTCCATTTCATCAGATTTCTCTTTTCTCTAACAAAAAGAATAGTGTCAGGTTCTTTTTCCTGTAGCATCATAGCTGCTGGGACAATGGCACAGTGACAGACACATTTTACAATGGACTCCTTTGACATTTTTTTGGAAGTAGTAGTATCCTTCTACGAGGATAGTTTTTACATACAGTGGGCGTTCACAAATTACGACAGGGCATGCTGCAAGTTTGCTCAAAGTGTCAGGCTTATTGGTGAAATATATATTGTAAGGAGGCAGCAGGACAAGTCGTGGACGGGAGTTGTGTGTCCCCGAGATGCCAAGTCTCGGTGATGTAGGACCCGGAGAAGCAGGCTCCAGCACATATAGCGTTTTTATGAGCCCGGATTATGGGTCCAGATTTTATGAGCAGCTGAAAGAGCTGGGTGGGATCAGCCGCTCACTTACCTCCAGTCTAGGTCTTGGATGGTCTGATTTAATTAGTGACGAGGCCAAATTTTTCAAATCTGGCCAGTATCACTTTATGTGGAAATAACTCTAGAGCGCTTCAATGGATCTCATTGATTTGAGACTGTTTTTCGTGACACATTGTAGTTTATGTTAATAGTAAACTTGTTGATATTTTGTGTTTATTTATAACAATTTCAGAGATTTGTGAAAAAATAAAATAAAATTAGCAATTTGAAAACTTCAAATGATTATCCCTTTACTCCAGACAGTCGCACCACATAAAATAGTAATTAAATAACATTTCCCTCATGTCTGCTTTACATCAGCACCATTTTTAAAATATCCTTTTATTTCGTTAGGATGCTAGGTGGTTTAAAACTGTACCAGTAATTTTTCAAGGACATTGACAAAACATTTTTTACGGACCTATTCAGTTTTGCAGTGATTTTGGTGGACCTATATCTCGTACAAACCCCAAAAGTGAGACCATTTACAAACAGCACCCCTCAAGGTATTCAAAACTGCTGTCAGGTAGTTTATTAACCGTTCGGGTGCTTTTCAGCAATTAATAAAAATGTGGCATGACGAGAAGGAAAAATGTAAATTTGTATCACCTAAATGTCGCTAACTTCTGAACAGGCCCGCTATAGCCGAGAGACTCTTAACGCTGTTATTTGGCCGCGTAATGCTATGGGAAACATCAGGACCACACAATTATGATCTCGGGGCGCTGATGGGGTTAAGGAGGAAGCCCCCATACTCTGTTAACCATTTGCATGCAGTAATCACTATCAACAGCAGCATCTAAGGGGTTACAAAGCTATGATTGGTGCCAACACCAATCGAGGCTGATCAGCAAGTTGTCAGCTATAGGGTACAGTCAGCAGCTGATGGATTACCACCAGTGTGGGGGGGGATGCTACTGTCGGATATGCGAGGTCAGTAAAAAGACACATTAGTGGTCACTAAGGGGTTAAGGCAGCTGGGGCTGTCTCACTTTGTGTGTTTTGGAAGGTGATGAGGCCTTGTATGTGCGGCTCAGACCCCGCTGGAGTCTGACAGGAAAAGACTCGTATTTAAATGGCTGAGCCGTGTGTTATATGGACTTGTTATTTTCTACTTTGTTCTGTGATACCTAGGTTTGGCTGGAAGAGGCGGTTTTATTTTTGTTACCATTGACGGTTTATGAACTCCTAATAAACCGCTTGTTTATTTTGAACCAACAACGACGTCCCTTGTGTGAAACAGCGCATACTGCAGAGCCGATCTCTCACAATATTAATCTATCTCACCCATACACATTATTTTTTTTTTTTTTTTAATTCCTGTGATATGAAAACTGTAACTGGTCAAGTTAAGTGCAATAAAAAAAAGAAAAAGTTCTTGCCATCACAGTTTATCACTTAATTTCTAATCTCACATCCTATAGTCACAGCCGTGGTGGCGAACCTATGGCACGCATGCAAGAGGAGGCATGCAGAGCCCTCCCGGTGGGCATGCACACCATCCCCCCCAGCACTAGTGCCGCTGCCACTATCCTCTGCACACGCGCCGTCCCATCTGTACTACCACCACTACTCTCCTTCGCACCGGCGCGATACCATCAGGCCATGTGTGTGCATGGAAGAGGATGATGGCGCTAGTGCTGAGGGGACGGCGCACTTGCAGAGGAAAGTAGTGGCGCTAAGTGTAAGGGAATGGCGATGATGGTGATGATGGTGATATATGACGAGTCCAGAGCAGTGGGGGAAACAGGCAGAGTTGAAGTCCGGCACTGTAATCCCGCGGTTATGGGTACCTTGTCTGCCCTTCTAATGGCAGGGTCTTCATCCCGCTTCTGCACAGGTAAGTGTCTGCTATCGCCTGCGCAGAAGATCGATAAAGACACTGCCATTAGAAGGGCTTACAAGGTACCCATAACCGCGCTAGTGCATGGCGTATGCGTGGGATTACGGCGCCACAACTGCACGTCACAGGTCAGACAGGGTCAGAAATCATTAATATAAAAGATTAATAGTGCAGTTCTCAACATCTAAACCGCAGCTATGAGGCATACGGGTAAGGCTGGCTTAACCATTCTATTACCTGTATTCTCAAGAACAGACCTCCACTGCAATCGCTGACTAGTATCTTAGGCTCGGAGTGCAGCACTTACAAGCTCTTTGCTATAGACTCTATAGCCCGCTAATGTACAAATTGTTTTTCTAAACTAAAACCTCAGTATTCAGGATATATTGCAGTGTTGGCACTTTGCAATAAGTGGGTTTTGGATTGCAGATTGAACACTCGGTCTCTAAGTTTCGACATCACTCATTTACAGAATCTATATACACAGTTAGTGCATTCAACTCTTCCAGATGAAATTATAAAATGCGTCAAGTACAGCTTCTACCAGGCAATGTAGATATTGATCTAAATGTGACAGCATTACATCAGCATTTAATCAATCGTTCTACAAAGCAAGATTACCGACACTAACAATTGTAGGAGACAAGATATCTGATGGCTACTGTGTAACAATGTACATAGCACATATAGGACTGAAAGAGCTAGGCGCCCAATGCACCCAATGCTCATGCTTAACCCTAGGCTGTGCCTGGTTGCTTTCTATGAAATTTCTTATTTCTGGACCAATAGTCACCCTGGCTCTTCCTAGATTGTTGTGGCCGCTTCTACAACCTGCACTATATTCTCCATATCTGTACGATTGTTGCACTAGTCCTATTGAAAACACAGACTAACAATCTGTTCTGATACAGATAAGAATACCAGGAGGTGCTGGGTAGCATTTCCAGAGTAGATGACAACTTAGAGATTGATAATGTAGTGAGGTGCATTCCTCAGATACTAAGCAGACGGGAAAAGCTAGCCATTATACTGCCGCGTCCTGCAGACACGTCCTGGGATAAACGCTAAAGATACAGAGCAACAAGATATTGTCTATAAAAGTTTAATGAAAAAATAGGAAGTTGCAATGCTGATCAACACTCCAACGAAGAGAAAACAAAGTGGTAAGACCTAAAAGAGCTGCTAACGGAAGAGGGTAGCCCCTCCACAAGATGTATATCTTCAGCTCCTCCACTGGAGATTAGGCTATAAGTCAATAGAATAGCTGTGGGCAAATCAACAATGAAGTCACTGGACAAGGTCTTTAAATAGAGGAACATGTCAGCGACAATGAAGACACGGCTCGTAGTCTGGTCTTTTATGTAGTAACATACGGATGTGAAACCTGGACGATAAAGAAACAAGACAGAAGAAGAATAGACTCCTTCGAAATGTGGTGCTGGAAGAAAGATGTTATCAATATCATGGATGGCAAGAAGAACAAACAAATCTGTTTTGGAACAAATCCAAGCCAGATGTGTTAAGGTACCGTCACACTTAGCGACGCTGCAGCGATACCGACAACGATCCGGATCGCTGCAGCGTCGCTGTTTGGTCGCTGGAGACCTGTCACACAGACCGCTCTCCAGCGACCAACGATGCCGGTAACCAGGGTAAACATCGGGTAACTAAGCGCAGGGCCGCGCTTAGTAACCCGATGTTTACCCTGGTTACCATCCTAAAAGTAAAAAAAAACAAACACTACATACTTACCTACAGCCGTCTGTCCTCCAGCGCTGTGCTCTGCACTCCTCCTGTACTGTCTGTGTGAGCACAGCGGCCGGAAAGCAGAGCGGTGACGTCACCGCTCTGCTTTCCGGCTGACCGACGCTCACAGCCAGTACAGGAGGAGTGCAGAGCACAGCGCTGGAGGACAGACGGCTGTAGGTAAGTATGTAGTGTTTGTTTTTTTTTACTTTTAGGATGGTAACCAGGGTAAACATCGGGTTACTAAGCGCGGCCCTGCGCTTAGTTACCCGATGTTTACCCTGGCTACCAGTGAAGACATCGCTGAATCGGTGTCACACACGCCGATTCAGCGATGTCTACGGGGAGTCCAGCGACCAAATAAAGTTCTGGACTTTCTTCCCCGACCAGCGACAGCACAGCAGGGGCCTGATCGCTGCTGCCTGTCACACTGGACGACATCGCTAGCGAGGACGCTGCAACGTAACAGATCGCTAGCGATATCGTCTAGTGTGACGGTACCTTAACTCGATGCAAGGATCACCAAGCTACGACTTGCCTACTATGGACACATCATATGAAGAGATCAATCACTGGAGAAGAACATCATGGTTGCAAGAAAAGAAGGAACAAGGCAAAGAGGAAAGGTACCGTCACACTAAGCGACGCTGCAGCGATACCAACAACGATGCCGATCGCTGCAGCTCTCCATCACACAGACAGCTCTCCATCGACCAACGATCCCGAAGTCCCCGGGTAACCAGGGTAAACATCGGGTTACTAAGTGCAGGGCTGCGCTTAGTAACCCGATGTTTACCCTGGTTACCAGCGTAAAAGTAAAAAAAAAAAAACACTACATGCTTACCTTCCGCTGTCTGTCCTCCGGCGCTGTGCTCTCCTCTGCACTGTGTAAGCACAGCGGCCGGAAAGCACAGCGGTGACGTCACCGCTGTGCTCTGCTTTCCGGCTGGCCGGCGCTCACAGTGCAGACTGCAGTGCAGACTGCAGAGAAGCACAGCGCCGGGGACAGACAGCGGAAGGTAAGTATGTAGTGTTTGTTTTTTTTTTTACTTTTACGCTGGTAACCAGGGTAAACATCGGGTTACTAAGCGTGGCCCTGCGTTTAGTAACCCGATATTTACCCTGGTTACCAGTGATGACATCGCTGAATCGGCGTCACGCACGCCGATTCAGCGATGTCAGCGGGAGATCCAGACAAAATAAAGTGCTGGACTTTCCCCAGCGACCAACGATCTCCCAGCAGGGGCCTGATCGTTGGTCGCTGTCACACACAACGATTTCGTTAACAATATCGTTGCTACGTCACAAAAAGCAACGATATCGTTAATGATATCGTTCAGTGTGACGGTACCTGAAGACCAGCAACCTGATGGCTTGATACTATCAGGATAATGTCAGAGGAGACCCTGGTGGACTTATCTAGGCTTACACAAGATCGATCTTCCTAGAGCCTTCATCCATCATGTTGTTATGGCTCGAGATCAAGACAAAGGCCGTTAAGTAATAGCTGAATATCCTAGGAGCCAGTATAACATAATGGGGCTAGCTAGCAGATTTGAATCCTAATTCCACATACTGTTTGTAGCCACTGACGGCACATACACTAAAGAGGTATACTGCTGGCAATGGCCACAGTAAGAATAGAGGTCATAGGAGCCATTGTGGTAAAAGTACACCACACATTCTTATTTCTCCTGTAGTCCCCCTCCGTATAGGAAAGCAGGAAGATTTGCTTTACTTAACAGGTAAACTGTATGTAGACGAATACCAGCTACAGAGGACAAACTCCCCCCACACTTTTGGGAAACATCTAATGAATAGTGTCTATGGCAATCTTGAAGTATACATCGGGAGCTTTCCTCAGAGTATACATTTTTTTTCTGCATGAATGCCGTGTGCAGGTAAGCCCTCCATACACATTAGACTAATGTCATCGAACATGCCGATAATGCTCGCGAGACCGCTACGTCATCACAGGTCATTGCTCGCAAGGCATTACTGGGAATGGGAGTTGCCGGCAGCATCGGGAAGGCCGCGGGGGACGCCGGAAGGTAAGAATATCACGATTTTCTTTTTTATTATTATTTTTAACATTATATCTTTTTACTATTGATGCTGCATATGCAGCATCAATAGTAAAAAGAGAGAGAGCAAGAGAGAATTTCCCTAACGAGAAATTCTTCCGTGCATGCTCAGTTTGAAAAGACGGCATCCGTCATTGGATTCCTGCTTTTGACAGTCGTCGATGGATCCTACGTCCATAGGATTCCATTATAGCCAGCGACGAGCAGCGTAGGATTAGTCGCTGACCGATTTTCCGACGTACAGAAAAAACGTTCATCTGCACGCACGACGGACAGCGATTTTACGACGGACCCAGTGCACGACGGATGAAACAGAAGGCCATCCGTCACAATTCGTCGCTAATACAAGTCTATGAGAAAAAAACGGATCCAGCAGAAACATTTGCTAGATTGTTTTTTTTTGTTTGTTTTTTTCACAAAACGTAGCATTGTGACGGAAAAAGAAAGACGGAAGAATGAAAGAGGCCTAATGCACACATGACTACAGTTTTTGGCAAAGTCAAATACCAGAAAATAAATAAATAAAAAAAAAAAAAAATATATATATATATATATATATATATATATATCAGCTTTATTTATTTTATTTAAAACTTGACAAAAAAAAAAACGTCAAAAACAATAAAAAGACCTGTAAAAAAAATAAATACATAAAACCCTTTACTTAATAGGTGCAGAAAATTTGAAACATCAAAAACTCACCAAAAGCTCATGGTTTCAACGTAGCCATAGAGATCACAGGAGTGCTCAGCCGAACGAGCCCTCCTGTGTAGGGAAGAGTCCAGTAGACATAAGTGGTGGCTGAACCATCATTCAGCAGACAGCTATCTCAAGTGTATGGGGGGGCTGAAAGGGAATCTATCAGTAGGATAATATAGGGGCATGCAGGTCATAGGAAGCTGAACTAAATGATACCTTGATATCTGCAATTTAATGTCTTATTCCAGAGAAACCTCCTTATTGTATATGTAAATGAGTTAAGATCTATGTACCGGACATAGATCTCACTGAGAATCTGCCTCCAGAGCTTGTTATAAATAAAAAGAGATATTACCAGTGTGAGCCATGTAACTGACAGTCTGCTCTCCTGATCTACATGTCTCACACTGGTAACGCTCCCTTATCATTTACAATAAGCTCTGGAGGCAGATTCTCAGGGAGATCTATGTCCAGCACAGACCTTAATAGCTTAATTACAAATTAAGAAAAACATTGTTGGATAGAAGACATCTGACTGGTATATTCCTCAGCTTCCTATGACCTGTATGCCCATATAGATGGCTTAGAAGGGCTGATCCTACTGAGATCACATTTACAGTTGGGCTCCCCTCATGTTAGTCATACTTTAATTCAATGGGCATATTTTTCAGTGCATACACTGAACATACCGTAGTTCACAGACTTAAGAGACTGGCTTAAGTTATCCCTTCCAAAACAAATGTGTATGGTGGGCTTTAGCCTTACACTAGTGGTCTTGAAATTTGTCATACCAGTGCCAAAATAGCTGGAAACCACTGGTTTATGCAATAATTCTGACCTAGTGAATTCAGCGGCAAGGTTTCCCATTTATCTGTCTAATAGGGTTATTAAAGACTATGGTTGGTTGACCCCTTATGGATGTCTTCTAGATGTTACTTAAACCAAGTGTGTTTATCTTGCACTTTAAAGGTACGTTCTCATGATTAGTGTTTGTTCCGGCTTTCATGCAGCTGAATTTCCGCATTAATCCCCCAACTCATCTCACTTGCATTTTTATTGCATTTTTGACCCAGACGTTTTTGTCTCTCTTTGGAATGTTAGATTAGATGTGCAAAGATATAGATAGGACAGAAATATATCCGTGAAACATGCAGGTAGTGCCGCGTGTGCTGTTTACTGTACATGTATTAACTGAATAAATAAATAATAATAAAAAAATGTTACGTGGAGCCCACCCTATTTTTGATAACCAGCCAAGGTAAAGCAAACAGCTCTGTGAATAGCAGTGACGTTCCTGCTATTCACAGGAGCCGGGTGATGACGACAACGCTTATCAGAACCGCAGGGTCTCGCTGTGCTCAGCAGGAACTTTAATGCTATTCACAGATGTCGGAGACAGATTTGATGAACATGGACTACGTCGGACCTTCGTAGGAACATTTATACAAATAAACTGCTGAACAAGCGAGAGTCTCGTATTTATTTGTCTTTTTATGTTTTTCAGGTATCAATTTCTGGATTACATCAGATTCAGTAGATTATCGTGAACCTGCATAGGATTTTCTTTTTTTTTTCTTCAATAAATTGGTGAACAAGTAAAAGAGAGGGGGAGTCTTTATTCAAATAAAGAATTTTTTCTGTGTGTACGTTTTTTTTTTCTTACCAGGTTAATGATGCGGGGTGTCTACTTAACACCTCACTATTACTAACCCCAGGGCTTGATACCAAATGTGATTTTTGACAAATCATAGCTGTCATCAACCCCAACTACCATTACCCCGATTGCCACAGCACTAGGGAAATTGGGAAGAGGAGGGCAAAGCTTCAGAATTGGCAAATCAAATGTACTGTGCCAATTCTGGGGAGACTGCAAGCTTGCATTTTTTTAGGCTGGGAAGGGCCCAATAACCAGAGACCTTCCCAGCCTGATAACTTAAGCCCACAGCTTTTTGCTTTACCATGGATGGTTATCAAGCCCCCCCCACCCCCATAACCGCCCCTTCCCACCCCCCAGTTTTCTTAAAATTATATAAGTCTATGGGGAAATTCTGCACAGAAGACTCAACGTCTTCGCAACAGAAGATGACATGCTGTGACTCTGAAACTCACACCACAGTTGATTTTACGCAACGCAAAAATAAGCACAGTCATGGGGTCTCTATTAATCCTATGCAATATGCTGGTACTGCACAACACAACATGGCGTTTTGGACACAGCAAAAAACATGCAGAGTCTAGAGCGCTAGCATTACTGATCATGGACACGTAGCCTAAATGGTCACTGTTTCAATACACTTAGGCTCATTTACGCCAATTGACATATTTAGACAAAAATAAAAAGAAATAAAATCACTCCAAAGACTGTAGAACAAGTCCAGTTTCTACATCTCTAGTACTTTCTGAACATTGATTAAGAATTACTGAAAATAATTGGGAGGGCGAGTTACAGACCAGGGAAAATAAAAGTTTCTTGACATTTAATAGACGAATATGTGCACCAATTTTCAGTCATAACTTGGAAGAGATGCAGGCAGGAGGACTAACAATAATAAGTTATAGGTTCGCTCCTTACAGGATTCCCAAAATACATATTTTCATCTTTTAGAGCCCGATGTTCTATTCTAGATCCAAAAAGTTAAGTAGTGACCTCGCCTGCAGAAGTGTCAAGTTTTCTAAAAAGACTTAACAAGCACTTATAAAACCTCCTGAGATCTATACAGAAAGTTCAAGTAAAATACTGAGCAACGTAGAAAATGAAGATCTGAGGCCGCCCTAGGCGGAAATGATAAGGCTGTATATCAAGGAACCAGATTTGATAAGGTTGAGGTTATCCATCCTGGTCATATTCTGACATAACACCAAAACAATAACTGCTAAGAATTGGTAAACCGATTAACCTATTGTATCATCATTTTTCATTTGTTTGGGAGCAAAGCTACACTGTCGTGGAGAAAAATTAAAATCCACAAAGACAAAATTTGGGTTTCTGTGATAGTTCATTTTCTGAAAGACAGTACAGTTTGCCATGAGTGCTCCATTTTCCTAATCAGAGTGCTTCCCTCCATAAAAACAAGAGCCATTACTGCAACATCAGGTTTGGTACTTTTCTTTCGCTACCCTATTTTGTGCCATGTAATTGTATATACCATATTGTTCTGTTCCTTTTTTTTTTTTTTTTTTAAACATCTTTGTAAACCTTTTATAAACACAGCCTATTTTTCAAGATTAAATACGGTATTTAAAATGTACCGTATATACTCGAGTATAAGCCGACCCGAGTATAAGCCGACCCCCCTAATTTTGCCACAAAAAACTGGGAAAACTTATTGACTCGAGTATAAGCCTAGGGTGGAAATGCAGCATTTACCGGTGAATTTCAAAAATAAAAATTGATCATTATTTCCCCATAGCTGTGCCCCATATAGTGCTCTGCACCGTTCATTGTGCCCCACAGCTGTGCCATATACGGTGCTCTGCACCGTTCATTGTGCCCCATTGCTGTGCCATATACAGTGCTCTGCACCGTTCATTGTGCCCCATTGCTGTGCCATATACGGTGCTCTGCACCGTTCATTGTGCCCCATTGCTGTGCCATATACAGTGCTCTGCACCGTTCATTGTGCCCCATTGCTGTGCCATATATGGTACTCTGCACCGTTCATTGTGCCCCATTGCTGTGCCATATACGGTGCTCTGCACCGTTCATTGTGCCCCATTGCTGTGCCATATACAGTGCTCTGCACCGTTCATTGTGCCCCATATCTGTGCCCATATACGGTGCTCTGCACCGTTCATTGTGCCCCATTGCTGTGCCATATACGGTGCTCTGCACCGTTCATTGTGCCCCATTGCTGTGCCATATACGGTGCTTTGCACCGTTCATTGTGCCCCATAGAAATCTCTGCCGCCGCTGCTGCAATAAAAAAAAAACCCACATACTCACCTCCCTTGATTGCAGCTCCCGGCGTCTCGTTCCGGCGCCTCCATCTTAAGCTAGAAGATCGTTGGGTACAGCCGGGACCAGCTGCTTCGAAAGCATCACCAAACCAGGGATTCAAGCTTCAGGAGGCTAATTTGCATATTCCAGGTGCCTTCTGGGAGAAGCGAAGTCTCCCTAAGCTAGAAGATCGTTGGGTACAGCCGGGACCAGCTGCTTCGAAAGCATCACCAAACCAGGGATTCAAGCTTCAGGAGGCTAATTTGAATATTCCAGGTGCCTTCTGGGAGAAGCGAAGTCTCCCTAAGCTAGAAGATCGTTGGGTACAGCCGGGACCAGCTGCTTCGAAAGCATCACCAAACCTGCCTGTAGGACATTATTGCAAGAGAGCTTGGCTGAGTAGATTACACAAGAAGGAAAACACACAGCAAGTCAGCAGGATCTAGGAGCAACATGGCAGATGTGACAACCTACATGGTGAGCTGCAGCATGTGCTACATGTTCACAGATCGACCAGAAGAAGAATCCAATTTCACCTGTCAGAAGTGTAGACTAGTGGCCCTTTTAGAAGAAAAGGTGCGGGGTCTGGAAGAAAGAATAGCAACTTTGAAACTCATCAAAGAGAATGAAGACTTTCTAGACAGAACAGAAGCATCTCTACTGGTCACAGAAGGTGCAAAAAGTGTCAGAGAACCTCCAAAAGCAGATGAGTGGAAGCATGTGACCAAAAGAAGCAAGAAGACCATGGAGAAATCACCAACCACACAACTGAAGAACCGATATCAAATCTTTGTAGAGGATGAAGATGGCACACCTAAGAATGAAGCAATACCAGCAAGCAAAAAAGAAAAGGGCACACAGCAACAAGTGACAGCAAAAAGTACAGCCAAGAAGCAACGAAGAGTGGTGGTGGTGGGAGACTCACTACTGAGAGGCACCGAAGCAGCCATCTGCAGACCGGACATAACTGCAAGAGAAGTATGCTGCCTTCCAGGTGCGATGATCAAGGATGTGACCGATAGGATACCAAAGCTCTTCAGCTCCAAGGACGTCCACCCATTTCTTCTGATACATGTTGGCACCAATGACACGGCAAGGAAGGACCTACCGACAATCTGCAAGGACTTTGAAGAGTTGGGGAAGAAAGTAAAGGAACTGGATGCACAGGTAGTTTTTTCTTCTATCCTTCCAGTAGACGGGCATGGCACCAGGAGATGCAACAGGATCCTTGATGCAAACAACTGGCTAAGACGATGGTCCAGACAACAAGGATTTGGATTCCTGGACCACGGTGTGAATTACTGGTATGATGGACTCCTCGCCAGAGACGGACTACACCTCAACAAACCTGGGAAACACACATTCGCCAGAAGACTCGCTACACTCATCAGGAGGGCGTTAAACTAGAAGAAGAGGGGACGGGAAGAAAAACATTAGACTCGAACAAAGACGACCCAGGAAAACATACTCAGAAGGGAGGTAAGAACATTTCTAAAACAATCCACAGTGAGGAGATTGGAACAAAACAAAATCCTCTAAACTGCATGCTCGCAAACGCCAGAAGCCTGACAAACAAGATGGAAGAACTAGAAGCAGAAATATCTACAGGTAACTTTGACATAGTGGGAATAACCGAGACATGGTTAGATGAAAGCTATGACTGGGCAGTTAACTTACAGGGTTACAGTCTGTTTAGAAAGGATCGTAAAAATCGGAGAGGAGGAGGGGTTTGTCTCTATGTAAAGTCTTGTCTAAAGTCCACTTTAAGGGAGGATATTAGCGAAGGGAATGAGGATGTCGAGTCCATATGGGTTGAAATTCATGGAGGGAAAAATGGTAACAAAATTCTCATTGGGGTCTGTTACAAACCCCCAAATATAACAGAAAGCATGGAAAGTCTACTTCTAAAGCAGATAGATGAAGCTGCAACCCATAATGAGGTCCTGGTTATGGGGGACTTTAACTACCCGGATAGTAACTGGGAAACAGAAACCTGTGAAACCCATAAAGGCAACAGGTTTCTGCTAATAACCAAGAAAAATTATCTTTCACAATTGGTGCAGAATCCAACCAGAGGAGCAGCACTTTTAGACCTAATACTATCTAATAGACCTGACAGAATAACAAATCTGCAGGTGGTTGGGCATTTAGGAAATAGCGACCACAATATTGTGCAGTTTCACCTGTCTTTCACTAGGGGGACTTGTCAGGGAGTCACAAAAACATTGAACTTTAGGAAGGCAAAGTTTGAACAGCTTAGAGATGCCCTTAATCTGGTAGACTGGGACAATATCCTCAGAAATGAGAATACAGATAATAAATGGGAAATGTTTAAGAACATCCTAAATAGGCAGTGTAAGCGGTTTATACCTTGTGGGAATAAAAGGACTAGAAATAGGAAAAACCCAATGTGGCTAAACAAAGAAGTAAGACAGGCAATTAACAGTAAAAAGAAAGCATTTGCACTACTAAAGCAGGATGGCACCATTGAAGCTCTAAAAAACTATAGGGAGAAAAATACTTTATCTAAAAAACTAATTAAAGCTGCCAAAAAGGAAACAGAGAAGCACATTGCTAAGGAGAGTAAAACTAATCCCAAACTGTTCTTCAACTATATCAATAGTAAAAGAATAAAAACTGAAAATGTAGGCCCCTTAAAAAATAGTGAGGAAAGAATGGTTGTAGATGACGAGGAAAAAGCTAACATATTAAACACCTTCTTCTCCACGGTATTCACGGTGGAAAATGAAATGCTAGGTGAAATCCCAAGAAACAATGAAAACCCTATATTAAGGGTCACCAATCTAACCCAAGAAGAGGTGCGAAACCGGCTAAATAAGATTAAAATAGATAAATCTCCGGGTCCGGATGGCATACACCCACGAGTACTAAGAGAACTAAGTAATGTAATAGATAAACCATTATTTCTTATTTTTAGTGACTCTATAGCGACAGGGTCTGTTCCGCAGGACTGGCGCATAGCAAATGTGGTGCCAATATTCAAAAAGGGCTCTAAAAGTGAACCTGGAAATTATAGGCCAGTAAGTCTAACCTCTATTGTTGGTAAAATATTTGAAGGGTTTCTGAGGGATGTTATTCTGGATTATCTCAATGAGAATAACTGTTTAACTCCATATCAGCATGGGTTTATGAGAAATCGCTCCTGTCAAACCAATCTAATCAGTTTTTATGAAGAGGTAAGCTATAGACTGGACCACGGTGAGTCATTGGACGTGGTATATCTCGATTTTTCCAAAGCGTTTGATACCGTGCCGCACAAGAGGTTGGTACACAAAATGAGAATGCTTGGTCTGGGGGAAAATGTGTGTAAATGGGTTAGTAACTGGCTTAGTGATAGAAAGCAGAGGGTGGTTATAAATAGTATAGTCTCTAACTGGGTCGCTGTGACCAGTGGGGTACCGCAGGGGTCAGTATTGGGACCTGTTCTCTTCAACATATTCATTAATGATCTGGTAGAAGGTTTACACAGTAAAATATCGATATTTGCAGATGATACAAAACTATGTAAAGCAGTTAATACAAGAGAAGATAGTATTCTGCTACAGATGGATCTGGATAAGTTGGAAACTTGGGCTGAAAGGTGGCAGATGAGGTTTAACAATGATAAATGTAAGGTTATACACATGGGAAGAGGGAATCAATATCACCATTACACACTGAACGGGAAACCACTGGGTAAATCTGACAGGGAGAAGGACTTGGGGATCCTAGTTAATGATAAACTTACCTGGAGCAGCCAGTGCCAGGCAGCAGCTGCCAAGGCAAACAGGATCATGGGGTGCATTAAAAGAGGTCTGGATACACATGATGAGAGCATTATACTGCCTCTGTACAAATCCCTAGTTAGACCGCACATGGAGTACTGTGTCCAGTTTTGGGCACCGGTGCTCAGGAAGGATATAATGGAACTAGAGAGAGTACAAAGGAGGGCAACAAAATTAATAAAGGGGATGGGAGAACTACAATACCCAGATAGATTAGCGAAATTAGGATTATTTAGTCTAGAAAAAAGACGACTGAGGGGCGATCTAATAACCATGTATAAGTATATAAGGGGACAATACAAATATCTCGCTGAGGATCTGTTTATACCAAGGAAGGTGACGGGCACAAGGGGGCATTCTTTGCGTCTGGAGGAGAGAAGGTTTTTCCACCAACATAGAAGAGGATTCTTTACTGTTAGGGCAGTGAGAATCTGGAATTGCTTGCCTGAGGAGGTGGTGATGGCGAACTCAGTCGAGGGGTTCAAGAGAGGCCTGGATGTCTTCCTGGAGCAGAACAATATTGTATCATACAATTATTAGGTTCTGTAGAAGGACGTAGATCTGGATATTTATTATGATGGAATATAGGCTGAACTGGATGGACAAATGTCTTTTTTCGGCCTTACTAACTATGTTACTATGTTACATCTTCCCGGCGTCTCTGCTCTGACTGATCAGGCAGAGGGCGCTGCGCGCACTGTATGCGTCATCGCGCCCTCTGCCTGAACAGTCAGAGCGCAGACGCCGGGAAGATGGAGGCGCCGGCCGGGAAGATGGAGCGGCGCCCGGCGGCTGGAACGAGGACAGGTGAATATGCTATACTTACCTAGTCCTGGCGATCCTCGCGCTGTCCCTCTGCCTGGTCTTCGGTGCCGCAGCTCTTCCTGTCAGCGGTCACCGGCACCGCTGATTAGAGGAATGAATAGGCGGCTCCGCCCCTATGGGAGGTGGAGCCGCTTATTCATATCTCTAATGAGCGGTCCCACGTGACCGCTGAAGAGGGGAAGAAGCTGCAGCACAGAAGCCCGTGGGACGGCAGGGACAGCGCGAGGATCGCTGGGACTAGGTAAGTATACCTCAGCGCCCTCACCCGCCGACCCTGCCACCCACATTGACTCGAGTATAAGCCGAGAGGGGCACTTTCAGCCCAAAAATTTGGGCTGAAAATCTCGGCTTATACTCGAGTATATACGGTAATAGTTCTGTTCCTCTTGATCTGTAAACCGCACCCCTGAAGCCATATGATACCTGTAACTGGTGTCCAATCAGCCTGTATTAACAATTGGTGGTGGTAGCTAGTAGTTCCTTTTGTTACGGTGGATTTGGCAGTGACCATTCTGGGGTACGTATGTATATTCCATGAGTTGGAATCTGGCGTTCACTGGGAGTTCCCCAATAATGGTCTAGGACAGGAAGCAGCCGCGGCCTTGTCCATCATCAGTTAGTCAACTGTGCAACTGTCCTTACAATTGGAAGCAGCGGAGTTGTGTCCACTGACAAACTGGTGACAGCGGTAGGATCTGCGTGATTCTCTCAGATGTTAACCACGACAAACACCAAACTGGACAATTCCAATAAATTTGTCCGAATCTTTCCATGTACTTAGATGGCAAAGAGATACAAACGAGTCATTTTATTACATATGCATAACAGAGTATATTTTTTCATAGGCACTGAAACTAATGAAATGTCAATGTACACCATACCTGTATGTTCACAGGATCTCATTCTCCGATATGTCCTACTGGAAAATGGAGCTTTCAAGTAAGAGACCCCACTTGATACAGAAATGTATTTATTTTCAAGACCATTAGAATAAAAATATACACACTAGCTCATACCAGACAAACTACGGATGAGGGGAAAAAACCCTTAAAAAAGTGACAACTATGGATGTAGTCTTTAATTTGGCTCACGTTAGCTACTTTGCTTATTTTTTTCCTCTTGGAACATTGTTCTGAAAATAAGTCTCCATGCCGGGTCCCTTCAAACAGAATTAGTAAACCCCTATCTGAGCTGCATCTAAGGAATCTCATTAAGCCAACAATGTATGTACTGATGAAGGGCACAAACTCTGAAACAATTCACACTAGACCTTGGAAATCAAGGTCCCAGAGTCTGGAGGAAGAGTGGAGAGGCCACAATCCTATTTGCTTGAGGTCTAGTGTGAAGTTTCCACAATCAGTGATGGTTTGGGGAGCCATGTCATCTGCTGGTGTAGGTCCACTGTGTTTTATCAAGACCAAAGTCAGCGCAGCCTTCTACCAGGAAATTTGGGGCACTTCATGCTTCCCTCTGCTGACAAGCTTTTTGGAGATGGACATTTCATTCTCCAGCAGGACTTGGCGCCTGTCCACACTGCCAAAAGTACTAATACCCAGTTTAAAAACAGCAGTATCACTGTGCTTGATTGGCCAGCAAACTTACCTGACCTTAACCCCATAGAGAATCTATGGGATATTGTCAAGAGAAAGATAAGAGACACCAGACCCAACAATGCAGACAAGCTGAAAGCTGCTATCAAAGCAACCTGGGCTTCCATAACACCTCAGCAGTGCCACAGGCTGATCGCCTCCATGCCACGTCGCATTGATGCAGTAATTGATGCAAAAGGAGCCCAGACCAAGTATTGAGTGCATTTACTGAACATACATTTCAGTAGGGCAACATTTTGCATTTTAAAATAATTTTTTCAAGCTAGTGATATAAAGTATTCTAATTTACTGAGATAATGATTTTTGGGTTTTCATTGGCTGTAAGGCCGGGTTCACACTTGCATTTGGGTAGAGTGTGTAGGGCTGCGTACTTCCTCCCTTTAGCTCTGCCTACTTCCACATGCATCCTGTGTACCTATCTTTAACCCCTTAGTGACAGAGCCAATTTTTTAAAATCTGGCCAGTGTCACTTTATGTGGTAATAACTCTGAAATGCTTGTACAAATTCCAGTGATTTTGAGACTGTTTTTTCGTGACACATGATACTTTATGATAATGGTAAATTTAGGTCGAAGTGCTTAGTGTTTATTCATAAAAAATATTAAAAATTTGAGAAAAATGTAAAAATAAATTTGCAATTTTGAGACTTTGAATGATTATCCCTTTAGTCCAGATGGCCATACCACAGCAAACCATTAATAAATAACATTTCCTACATGTCTGCTTTACATTAGCACCATTTGTAAAATGCTCTTTTATTTTGTTAGCATTTTAGGAGGTTTAAAATTTAAAAGTGTAGCAGTAAGTTTTTATTTTTTCAAGGAAATTTACAAAATTTACTTTATTAGGGACCTATCCATGTTTGAAGTGACTTTAGTGGTCCCATATATTGGGAAACCCCCAAAAGTGATACCATTTTAAAAACAGCACCCCCCGACATATTGAAAACTGCTGTCACGTAGTTTATTAACCATTCAGGTGATGTTCAGGAATTAATGCAAAGTGGCATGACAGAAATGAAAATGTGTATTTTTACCACCTAATTGTTGGTAACTTCTGAACAGGTTACAACAGCCGTCAGACTCTAAGGCCGCTATTTGGTCATGAATTGCTATGGCAAACATCAGGACCACACAATCATGATCTGAGGGCACCGATTGGGATAAAGAGGAAGCCCCCACACTATGTTAACCATTTACATGATGTTGTCACTATTGACAGCAGCATTTAAGGGGTTAAACAGATTTGGACGGTGCAAACACTGATCATGGCTGATGCAGCAAGTTGTCAGCTATAGTGTACAGCCTACAGCTGCTGGATTTTCACCTGCATGGGTATGATAGGCTCTTATATCTCAGGTCAGTTAAAAGACATATTGGCGGTCATTAAGGGGTTAACATTGGGTACGCAGGGACATGCGTAGTATGCGGATGCGTCGTTTTGACATGCCCATCGACCACACAGGAAAGCAACAAGTACGCAGGATGCATGCAGAAGTAGGCGGAGCTTAAGGGAATAGGTACAGATGTGGGCGGAGCTTAAGGGAAGAAGTACGCAGCCCTACGCAATCTACCCCAACTAAGTGTTAACCCGGCTTAAGCCATAATCATCAACATTAAACAGAAATAAACACTTGAAACACCGGATTACGTACCGGTAATGCTCTTTTATAGAGCCACGACAGCACCCACTGAGAGAGGGGATCCGCCCCTAGGAACAGGAAACCCTACGGAGAGATAAAAGGGGCGGTCCCCCTTGCTCCCACAGTTTGGGTTACAGAGATTGCGAGGAACCGCCCACCAGTTTTAGTAGACAATTCTTTATCATCATTCATTATAATTTAACTATGTATAAGTACAAGAATCCACCACCCTTAACAGTGCTCATATGTAATAATAATAATAATAATAATAATAATAATTTTATTTATATAGCGCCAACATATTCCGCAGCGCTTTACAAATTATAGAGGGGACTTGTACAGACAATAGACATTACAGCATAACAGAAATACAGTTCAAAACAGATACCAGGAGGAGTGAGGGCCCTGCTCGCAAGCTTACAAACTATGAGGAAAAGGGGAGACACGAGAGGTGGATGGTAACAATTGCTTTAGTTATTCGGATCAGCTATAGTGTAAGGCTCGGGTGTTCATGTAAAGCTGCATGAACCAGTTACCTGCCTAAGTATGTAGCAGTACAGACACAGAGGGCTAATACTGCATAAAGTGTATGAGAACATGATGCGAGGAACCTTTTTTTTTTTTTTTTTTATTATAAATAGGCCACACAGGGATCGTTAGGTTAATGCATTGAGGCGGTAGGCCAGTCTGAACAAATGAGTTTTTAGGGCACACTTAAAACTGTGGGGATTGGGGATTAATCGTATTAACCTAGGTAGTGCATTCCAAAGAATCGGCGCAGCACGTGTAAAGTCTTGGAGACGGGAGTGGGAGGTTCTGATTATTGAGGATGCTAACCTGAGGTCATTAGCGGAGCGGAGGGCACGGGTAGGGTGGTAGACTGATACCAGGGAGGAGATGTAGGGTGGTGCCGAGCCATGGAGTGCTTTGTGGATGAGGGTAGTAGTTTTGTACTGGATTCTGGAGTGGATGGGTAGCCAGTGTAATGACTGGCACAGGGTAGAGGCATCGGTGTAACGGTTGGTGAGGAATATGATCCTGGCTGCAGCATTCAGGACAGATTGGAGCGGGGAGAGTTTTGCAAGTGCATGTACACTAATATATGTAAATGGGAGGGAAGTGAAGGGGTGCTGTCGTGGCTCTATAAAAGAGCATTACCGGTACGTAATCCGGTGTTTTCTCTTCGCCACGACAGCACCCACTGAGAGACTTTCAGAGATAGTTATTTGGGGGGGGATTATCGTATTAAGGACTGATCTACCGAAACACAAGTCAGTGGAGGCAGATAGATCTAATCTATAGTGACTATAGAAGGTAGAAGGAGAGGACCAGGTTGCGGCCTTACATATGAGTTCTATAGGAACCTCTGCTCGTTCAGCCCAGGATAATGCTATCGCCCGGGTGGAATGTGCCTTCACAGTCTCAGGTGGATTCTCCCCTTTAGATGAATAGGCCAGGTATATCGCCTCCCGAATCCATCGGGATAGTGTGCCTTTTGTAACACCAGATCCTTTCCTTTGAGCCTGGAAGGAAACAAAGAGAGCCCTGCTCTTCCTCCAGGCGCTAGTCCTATCCAGATAAGTTATTATAGCCCTTCTCACATCTAAAGTATGGTACTTCCCTTCTTCCTGGTCTGTAGGATTATTATAGAAAGAAGGAAGAAGGATCTCTTGAGATCTATGGAATTTTGTACACATTTTAGGTAGGTAGGAAGGGTCTGTTTTCAGGACAATTCTATCAGGAAATATTGACATAAAGGGAGGATCTACTGATAGCGCCTGTATGTCACCTACTCTTCTTGCCGATACTAACGCGACAAGAAGAACGGTCTTAAGTGAAATATATTTAATGTGAGCTAAGTCTAGAGGCTAAAATGGATGACCTGTTAAGGCTTCCAGGACCAAATTAATATCCCAAGGAGGCATCTGCGGAATCTGAACTGGCTCTGATCTCTGGCAAGCTGAAATAAATCTAGCTATCCATCTATTACCCGCAACATTGTGACTATACAAGGCCCCTAGAGCAGAAACTTGTACTTTCAGAGTATTAACTGAAAGGCCTAGGTCACGTCCTTTTTGAAGAAATTCTAGAATAGTGGAGACGGGAATTTCACTAGATAACGCCGATGGATAGAGATTTAGAAATTTCTTCCACACTCTCACATATATGTCAGTAGTGGATCTTTTTCTACTTGTTAACAAGGTATTAATTACACTATCGGAGAAGCCTCTTAGTTTTAACAGCTGCCTCTCAAATTCCAGGCTGTCAACCTTAGTCCCTTCACATGAGGGTGGTTGAAGGGCCCCTGGGAAAGAAGATCCTGATCCTCCGGGAGGATCCACGGATCCGAGATGGACATGGCTCTGAGCAGGGAAAACCATGGTCTTTTTGGCCAAAATGGGGCAATCAGGATTATATTTGCCCGGTCCTCCCTTATCTTCCTGATTACTGTTGGTAGAAGAATCAGAGGAGGAAAAGCGTATGCTTTCTGAAATGTCCAAGGAGTCTGAAGGGCATCGAGAATGTCGGGATTGTCGGCCCGGAATATTGAAGCGAATCTTTTTAGTTGTCGGTTTTGTCTTGTGGCGAAGAGATCTATCTCGGGTGTACCCCATTTCATAGTTATCATTTTGAAAATTTGATGATTTAGGACCCACTCTCCTTGGTGGAGGGTATGACGACTGAGGAAGTCTGCTCTTGAGTTGTCCACTCCTCTGACATGTAGCGCTGACAGGGACAGAAGATGTTCTTCGGCTATGGTTAGAATGTCTTCGGTTATAGACATGAGCGTTCCTGATCTTGTTCCTCCTTGATGATTGATATAGGCGACTGATGTCATGTTGTCGGACAGAATTCTGGTATGTGTCCCGTGTAGCTGCGGAAGGAATTCACATAGAGCATGATAGATAGCTTTTAGCTCTCTTATATTAGAAGAGTCGTCTGACTCCGTGACTGACCATAATCCTTGGACTAAATGGTCTTTTAAATGTGCGCCCCAGCCAGTAGGACTGGCATCAGTATATATTATATTTGAGGGTTTAACTACCCAGGGGACTCCACTGACCAGGTTTTTTGGATCTAGCCACCATATCAGAGATTGGATTACATTATTAGAAAGGGAAATTTTAATATTTAAATGACCATGAGATTTTTCTTCTTCATGTAAAATTGCATACTGTAAATGCCTCGAGTGAAATTGGGCCCATGGAACCGCTGAAATACATGACGTGAAGGAGCCAAGAAGGGAGATGCCTTCTCTCAAAGAAATTAGGGGTTTATCTATTACTGACTGAACTTTATTCCTGACCGTTATCTGTTTATTTTCCGGAAGGAAACATTTCTGGCTTGTAGAATCTAATATAATCCCTAGGAAAATTTGCCGAGTTGTTGGGATAAGTCTAGATTTTTCCCAGTTTATTATCCAACCCAATCTTTGCAGAGATGCTATCATATCACACAACCGTTGTTGACATTGCGAAGGAGAATTTCCTACTACTAAGATGTCATCTAAGCAGGGAATTACGAGAGTGTCTTTTAGTCTTAGATATGACATTACCTCCGCCATTAGTTTAGTGAATACTCTTGGGGCTATAGATAGCCCAAAAGGCATTGCAGTATACTGAAAGTGTCGGACACACCCATTCAATACAATCGCTACCCGTAGATATTGTTGATGCTCTGCATAAATAGGTAGATGGTAATACGCATCTTTAAGGTCGAGAACTGTCATAAAGCAATAGGGAAACAGGAGTTTAATGGTGGACCGGATAGATTCCATCTTAAAGGTTTGATTTTCTAGGTAGATGTTTAATTTTTTAAGATTAATAATAGTTCTGAATGTTCCATCTGGTTTTGGAATCAAAAATAACGGGGAATAGAATCCCTTTCCCTCCTGTAGGAATGGAACCTCCACCAAGACTCCCTTAGCTAGGAGATTTATTACCTCCTGCTCCAATGCCTCTTGTTGTAACTGAGACTTTAATGAAGTCAATAGAAATGAGTCCGGAGGGACTCGGGAAAATTTTAATTGTAACCCAGAGGCAATAAGGTTATTTGCCCAAATATTTGCTGTTATGGCCCGCCATTCATTAGCGAAGGAGGACAATCTGCCTCCCACAGGTAGATCTGTCCTAACGGGGTTTTTCTTCAAACTTGAAAGGGCGCTTCCAAAGAACGCACCCTTTTGTTTTGTGTCTCTTGTGGCCCAGCGATCCTGGTTCTTAAACTCCTTCCTTTTATTAAATGCGGGCTTTCGGAACGCTCTCCTATAAAATGGAACGTAATTATTACTATTTGGAAAGCCTTTCTTCCTTTCCCCTGCTTTAGTTAAGATCTCATCCAGTTTGGTACCAAACAGGTACTCACCCTGACATGGGAGGCTGCATAACTTAGACTTGGTCTGAGGGTCACCTTTCCAGCCCTTAAGCCATAGGGCCCTACGTGCTGCATTGGTTAATCCTGCCGACTTGGCTGCCAGGCGTATAGAGTCGGCAGATGAGTCCGCTAGAAAGGCTGTGGCACCTCTAATTAGGGGTATAGAGGACAATAATTTCTCTCTCGAGAGAGAGAGAGACCTCCTTTCAGCCCTTCTTCCAAGTCACTCAGCCAAACAAGCATGGATCTTGCGGTGCATGTGGCTGAGATTGCCGGTTTAAAGGCCCCTGCAGAAGTCTCCCATGCTCTTTTAAGGAGCGAATCGGCTTTGCGATCTAGAGGATCTTGTAACGAGCCTGAATCCTCTACAGGCAGTAAGGATTTCTTTGATGTAGACGCCACAGCTGCGTCTACTTTTGGGGCTTTTGACCATGTTGTGAATTCTTCATCATTAAAGGGGTAGCGTCTCTTTGAGGATGGTGGTAACCCCCTCTGCCCCTGGCTTTCCCACTCTTTTTTGATCAGACTTTTTACTGCCGTTATTACCGGAAAAGAGGGTCTCTTCTTTTCGGATAGGCCAGCAAACAATGTCTTGCTGTGTTTTAGGGACTTTAAGATCTTCTATGCCCATGGTGTTGCAAACTGATCTCACCAGATTGTCAATGCTATCTGTGGGGAAGCACGTATCCTGATCCTCATCTGAGGATATCTCCTGCTGCGATCTATGTGAGTTTGCTTCCTCTAACTCAGACGGCTGATCGGATACAGGTGAAACGTATCCTCTTTTCTCCTTAATACGCGGCTCTCTGTCAACGCTTTGTAGGGCTCGTAATTCTTCCCTAATCATGGCCCTTATATCCTCTGATTTAACTGAGGCTTCCTCACGTAACGTTGATTTTATACATGAATCACATAGCCTTTTAGTGTAACTATCCGGAAGGGGCTGGATACATAACGCACACTGCTTGTGTTTCGCTTTTTCCTTCCTTTTTGCCTATTATAAAGGGAGAGGGACAATAATCAGACTAGTGGGGTAGATGCACACTCACCCAGAAGCTGACCGATCAGGTACCGGCTGAGGAGGAGACACAGATGCAGGTGGCTTCCTTTTGGACGATCCGCTCTGCCTAGAGCGGCTGCTGCTGCTGGCATGGCTGCGAGGGGTGACGGTGGTAACCTCTAGAGAAGGTACCGCAGGCTCTTTTGCAGAATCCATTCTGGACGCCGGGATGTAGCGCCGGCGTCCTTTTCACATGGGGGCCGCCATGTTCTTCCTGTTGAACCCGGAAGTGCTAACCACTTCCGGGTCGCGGCCATATTGGATACTCCGGCGCTGTTACCGGCTTCAGCGCCGGCGTCGTCTCACTCCTCCGCACCCCGGAAGCTTACCAGCACTTCCGGGGGCATGCACTGGGCTCCACACCGCACAGGCGTCCGCCGAGGATGGCGCGACGCTACCACCTGGTGCTTGCCCCGCAGACCGCCGGACATCTGCCGCGAACCGGCCCCCACGACCCGGTCTCGCGACGTCTGCCAGCAGAGGGGGGAAAACTGAATTAGCACCCCCGACGCTGCATCCAGTCCTGGAGCCCTTGCCGTCCTCACAGGTAAACTGCGCAAGCGGCGTCCAGGCTGGGAATCCTCTTCTCCGTGGATCTTCCCGTAGGAACAGGAAACCAAACTGTGGGAGCGAGGGGGACCGCCCCTTTTATCTCTCCGTAGGGTTTCCTGTTCCTAGGGGCGGATCCCCTCTCTCAGTGGGTGCTGTCGTGGCGAAGAGAAAATAGATCATTCTGTAATGACTATATAATACCGGAGTTTCACTTTTTGTATTGAAGAACTGAAATAAATTAAATTTTTGACGATATTCTAATTTTGTGAGATGCACCTGTATATTGCACTTATGTGCAATAGGAAGTAGCAGGACTACTTCAGGAGGCCTAAAGCCATTTTTCGGCTCCATCAAAGTAGATGTGTACGTAAATACACTGCTCAAAAAAATAAAGGGAACACAAACAACAGAATATAACTCCAAGTAAATCAAACTTCTGTGAAATCAAACTGTCCACTTAGGAAGCAACACTGTTTGACAATCAATCTCACATGCTGTTATGCAAATGGAATAGACAACAGATGGAAATTATTGGCACTTTTTATTGAGGGTGCCTTAATGAGTGGCTCTGCAGATGCGGACCACAGACCACATCTCAGTACCAATGCTTTCTGGCTGATGTTTTGGTCACTTTTGAATGTTGGTTTTGCTTTCACACTCGTGGTAGCAAGAGACGGACTCTACAACGCACACAAGTGGTTCAGGTAGTGCAGCTCATCCAGGATGGCACATCAATGCGAGCTGTGGCAAGAAAGTTTGCTGTGTATGTCAGCGTAGTGTCCAGAGGCTGGAGGTGCTACCAGGAGACAGGCCAGTACACCAGGAGACATGGAGGGGGTCATAGGAGGGCAACTACCCAGCAGCAGGACCGCTACCTCAGCCTATGTGCAAGGAGGAACAGGAGGAGCACTGCCAGAGCCCTGCAAAATGACCTCCAGCAGACCGCAAATGTGCATGTGTCTGCACAAACGGTTAGAAACAGACTCCATGAGGATGGTCTGAGTGCCCGACATCCACAGATGGGGGATGTGCTCACAGCCCAACACCGTGCAGGATGCTTGGCATTTGCCACAGAACACCAGGATTGGTAAATTCGCCACTGGCGCCTTGTGCTCTTCACAGATGAAAGCAGGTTCACACTGAGCACATGTGACAGACGTGACAGAGTCTCGAGACGCCATGGAGAGTGATCTGCTGCCTGCAACATCCTTCAGCATGACCGTTTTGGCAGTGGTCAGTAATGGTGTGGGGTGGCATTCCATGTGCTCGCCAGAGGTAGCCTGACTGCCATAAGGTACTGAGATGAGATCCTCAGACCCCTTGTGAGACCATATGCTGGTGCGGTTGGCCAGACCCCATGTGGCTGGAGTGTGTTAGCAGTTCCTGCAAGATGAAGGCATTGAAGCTATGGACTGGCCCACCTGTTTCCCAGACCTGAATCCGATTGAACATATCTGGGACATCATGTCTCGCTCCATCCACCAACGTCACGTTGCACCAGACTGTCCAGGTGTTGGCGGATGCTTTAGTCCAGGTGTGGGAGGACAACCCTCAGAAGACCTTCCGCCACCTCATCAGGAGCATGCCCAGGCATTGTAAGTAGGGAGGTCATACAGGCACGTGGAGGCCACACACAATACTGAGCATCATTTTGACTTGTTTTAAGGACATTACATTCCACTTTAATTTTGTGTGTGACTAAATCCAGGCCTCCATTGGTTAATAAATTTGATTTCCATTGATTATTTTTGTGAGATTTTGTTGTCAGCACATTCAACTTTGTACAGAACAAAGTATTCAATGAGAATATTTCATTCTTTCAGATCTAGGATGTGTTATTTGAGTGTTCCTTTTATTTTTTTGAGCAGTGTATAAGGTTCAGAAAGACACCACTAAAAGATTAGTATCTTTTTTCCATAGTGGAAATGAGTACAGAATATTGAGGGACCAGTATAATTAAAAACGCCATGGTTTCATCCCTACTATGGTTGTAGACATTCCTCCCCAAATCTTTCCATTCATCCTGGTGTAGATGTCTGGCTTAGGCTACTTTCACACTTGCGTTGGTACGGGTCCGTCGCTATGCGTCGGGCCGAAGTACCGACGCACGTTGTGAAATTTCTGCACGACGTGGGCAGCGGATGCAGTTTTTCAACGCATCTGCTGCCCATTCTGAAGTCCGGGGAGGAGGGGGCGGCGTTTCGGCCGCGCATGCGCGGTAGAAAATGGCGGATGCGACGGACAAAAAAACATTACATTGAACGTTTTTTTTGTGACGATGGTCCGCCAAAACACGACGGATCCGTCGCACGACGGACGCGACATGTGGCCATCCATCGCTAATACAAGTCTATGGACAAAAAAACACATCCTGCGAGCACATTTGCAGGATCCGTTTTTTTGCCCAAAACGACGGATTGCAAAAAACGCAAGTGTGAAAGTAGCCTTAGTGAGACAATAGCAAATGATGAGTAAGAAAAGAATAGCAATTCCACTGGGCTGTCAGGGCTTTTGATGACTCCCTTTGCTTTTCTTTATGTATGAAGGTGACATTAGTGTTCATGTACTTATTAGGGATTAGCGAAAGTGCCCGGATAAGGTGTTATCTGAGCATGCTCGGGTGCTAACAGTGTCTTCGGCGTGCTCGAAAAATATATTTAAGTGCTCACAGTTGCATATCTCATGAATGTTTGACAGCCGCAACACATGCAGTCATGGGGACTCGAACGTATCTTTCGAGCAAGCCTAAGTCACTCGGTTAGCACGCTCGCTCAGGACTACTTATTATACTTAGAAACCCTGAAGCAGATGTACAGAGGGTGGGTTGTCCCCATGACGTACTCTGTGCAGCAAATTACTGTTTGTTGCAGTCGCTAGTCCCTAGTTTTGCTAACCTAGTGTTCGATGGAGAATTCCACTTTTTTTTTTCTATCAGATTTTCCAACTGGATATTTTTTACGGGAAATTAAAGACTGAACTGCAATAGCAGCATTGTGAATGAGACTATTCTACATCTCATCTATAATATAACGCTGGGAGCGTCACTCTGTCCGAAGCCTTTATAGACTGCGCAGGCGCGACGCTCCTAGCGTTACATTATAGAGTTTCAGGAAAAAAAAATGGCGCCGGAAGGCGCGGACTGCCGGGAGCAGGGGGTCGGAAGCAGAGGGACACCGTGCACATATTTGCTCCCTGATTATACTGTGGCACTTCATGCCACAGCAATTTGTTACTTACGCCATTCCTTTCCGCCCATTTTCTTCGTCCTCCTGCTGCCGGAATCGGCGCCTGCGCAGTCCGCGCTTTCCGGCGCCATATTCTTGAAGACACACTGCAGCAGCAATTTGTTACTTACGCCACCTGATTCCTTTGTCCTGCTGCCGGAATCGGCGCCTGCGCACTGCAGTGTGTCTTCAAGAAAATGGCGCCGGAAAGCGCGGTCTGCGCAGGCGCCGATTCCGGCAGCAGGAGGATGAAGAAAATGGGCGGAAAGGAATGGCGCAAGTAACAAATTGCTGTGGCATGAAGCTGTGGCACTTCATGCCACAGCAATTTGTTACTTACGCCACCTGATTCCTTTGTCCTGCTGCCGGAATCGGCGTCTGCGCACTGCAGTGTGTCTTCAAGAAAATGGCGCCGGAAAGCGCGGACTGCGCAGGCACCGATTCCTGCTGCCGAGAACGGCGCCTGCGCAGTCCGCACTTTCTGGCGCCATTTTCTTGAAGACACACTGCAGTGCGCAGACGCCGATTCCAGCGGAAAGGAATGGCGCAAGTAACAAATTGCTGTGGCATGAAGCTGTGGCACTTCATGCCACAGCAATTTGTTACTTACGCCACCTGATTCCTTTCCGCCGCCATTTTCTTGGTCGTGCTGCCGGAATCGGCGCCTGCGCAGTCGGCGCTTTCCAGCGCCATTTTCTTGAAGACACACTACAGTGTGTCTTCAAGAAAATGGCGCCGGAAAGCGCGGACTGCGCAGGCGCCGATTCCGCCAGCAGGAGGACCAAGAAAATGGTGGCGGAAAGGAATCAGGTGGCGCAAGTAACAAATTGCTGTGGCATGAGGCTGTGGCACTTCATGCCACAGCTATTTGCTACTTACGCCACCTGATACGGGGCATATATTATGGAACATCGTATGGGGCATATGGATGGGAGCAGCAAATTAAAGAACGGTGGCGCAGGATGGGAGCAGCACATGACAGAACGGGGGTGCAGGATGGCAGCAGCACATGACAGAACGGGGGTGCAAGATGGAAGCAGCACATGACAGAACGGGGGAGGCGCAGGATGAGAGCAGCACATGACATAACGGGGGCGCAGGATGGGAGCAGCACATGACAGAACGGGGGCGCAGGATGGGAGCAGCACATGACAGGATGGGGCGCAGGATGGGAGCAGCAAATGACAGAACGGGGGCGCAGGATGGGAGCAGCACATGACAGAACGGGGGGGCAGGATGGGAACAGCACATGTCAGGATGGGGGGACAGGATGGGGGCGCAGGGTGGAGCAGCACATGACAGGATGGGGACGCAGGATGGAACAGCACATGACAGGATGGGGACGCAGGATGGAGCAGCACAAACCAGGATGGAGACCATATACCAATGCTCGCCACCCGGGCGTAGAATGGGTTCAATAGCTAGTATACTATATCCACATAACACCAAAGAACTCTGCTGCATTAATTATCCTGCAGGGCAGATTTTGAGCTTTGCAGCTTAGGGTAAATCTGCCACTAATTACCAACAATTTTCAACACGGAAATTTAAATTACGATAAAAAAAAATGCTATGATTTGGAAGCATATTAATAGCACTGAAATCACAGCAGTGGTCGGGGGGGGGAATCTCCCATAATCAAGAATTTTGGCGCAATGGAAATATATACCCAACAACCAGCCATGAAATGGTTTCTGTGAACTGGGCCATGAATTGATAAAAGTGAGATTAATGGGTTAATAGGTTCCTCTGAAAATGGTTGTATTGGTGCAGAATTATCCTGTGGTCCCTGGGATGATACACAGCATTACCCTATGTGTTAGGGTTAATAAGAATCAAAATGTTTAAAAGAAACTTTTCAGCTTTATCAGTTGGGTACCAGTTTAGGGGGCAGCATGGCGGTTCAGTGGTTAGCACAGATTTCATGAAGCAACATCTGCATGAAGCTGGATTATCTACTTGTGTTTTCTTACTACGGCTAGGCGACCATTCACAAAGTGGAGGCCGAAAGGGTCGTTCAGTCTCGATCTGGCAGGCGCCTGCATATCGGAAAGCCACAGCTTTCACTGTAAAGCAACGTATGCCATGCGGTACAGCGTGTCCCTGTGGTGTACGGATGTGGAGGCGCATACCTCCTGAGCGCATGCATGAGGCAGGGGGCACAGACACAGTCTATAAAAGTCAATAATTCAATGTGCCTCCTGACCCTCCCCAACATATGGCTAAGGGGAGAAGGGTTGGACATGTTGGATTAGCAGGCCCCATCTTTTTTTTCCTTTGGAAGACAGGCCCATAAACACCAAACTAAAGGCGGCTTCAGTCTACAATATATAGTGTATGGGGGGCTCTCCATTCTATAGGGGAAAGAAGTACGCTATGTGGCTTTCCGATGGCCGATCCTTTTGTTCTCCGTGAGATAGGCCAACACCAGAGAAATCTGCCAGCGGTTCTCTCAGAGAACACAAAAGCCGAGAGTTCTTGTGGTGGGCGACCGAGGAGTGATGGCTGCCGGCTGATCACTATCGTGTGTTGTGTATGGATGGCTGTAGGCTGTGTGCACACATCTGCTTTTTGCAGAAGAATCTGTGTAATACGTGATGTGAGTTGTTGCCGTCTTTTTACTTGCGTATTTTCCCCCATTCGAGTGGCTGAAAAACGCTGCAAATATTGGCACGCTGCAGACCTGAAAGAACACTTTGAAGGTTTGCAAGGAAAAAATAAGCAGTGTGTGCTAAGATTTCAGAAAACACATTCAATTTGTGGGTACTGTAAGGCCAGTTTCACATTAGCGTTGCGGACGGCTGCGACCTTCCTACGTGAAGCCCCGCCCTCAGTCACACCTCCGCCACTAGCTCCGCCTACTTCTGCATGCGGCCTGCGTACCTATCTTTAACATTAGGTACGCAGGTCGTGCCCCTGTATGCGGATGCTTCCGCGTACGTCGTTTTGACGATGCGGTGACCAGCATAGGACGAAGCTTGTAGCAATTTTTTCTTTCTCCGCATCATCAAAACGACGCATGCGGAAGCATCCGCATACAGCCGCGCGACCTGCGTACCTAATGTTAAAGATAGGTACGCAGGCCGCATGCAGAAGTAGGCGGAGCTAGTGGCCGAGGGCGCGGCTTCACGGAGGAAGTCCGCAGCTCCTCAAAACACTAGTGTGAAACTAGCCTAAAACGCTTCTTTCTTCCACTGAAAAAAAAGTGTGAAAAAAAAATGCACAAACAGCATGTGAACAAGCCCTTATTCTGCCCATTTAAAACACAAACTCTTGGCCAACAGCCATCTAGTCTGGAGAATATTTGTTGCAGATCTGCTAAAAACATTGGAATAGGTCAGTGTCTGCACACCCCATCGGATAGAAAGGTTATTTCCAAACAATTCTGCAAAAAAAAAAAAAAAACCTAGATGTACATGTAATAATGACCAATTGGCCCTATAGGAAATTGTACCCGATTTGTGCATTATTTTGTGTATATTGCAGACACATTAGCACTCGGCTTTTGTGTTTTTTTACTCTGCCGATCCTGTATTTTTTCACAGGTTTATAAATTCCCCTAGATATCAGTGTTGCTAATACCAACCAACCACGGTGTAGCTTTGATTCCAAAACCGCAAAATCCAGAATGAAAGCTGCACTGTGGTTGGTTGCTATGGGAAACACTAAAGCGCCGTCCATGCACACATTAGAAGAACAAACAAACAAAAAAAATAAGGTATGTGCACAGCAAGTCATTACATCATTGCTGTGCATATGATCAAATTCTTTTTGAAGTTTTTTTTTTCTTTTAACTCCTTAGTGACAGAGCCAATTTGGTACTTAATGACAGAGCCAATTTTTACAATTCTGACCACTGTCATTTTATGAGGTTATAACTCTGGAACGCTTTAATGGATCCCGCTGATTCAGAGACTGTTTTTTTGTGACATATTGTACTTCATGTTAGTGGTAACATTTCTTCAATATTACTTGATTATTTATGAAAAAAATAGAAATATGGCGAAAATTTGTAAAATTTTGCAATTTTCAAACTTTGTATTTTTATGCCCTTAAATCAGAGAGAGATGTCACAAAAAATAGTTAATAAATAACATTTCCCACATGTCTACTTTACATCAGCACAATTTTGGAAACAACATTTTTTTTGTTAAGGTACCGTCACACATAACGATATTGTTAACGATATCGTTGCTTTTTGTGACGTAGCAACGATATCGTTAAGGAAATCGTTATGTGTGACAGCGACCAACGATCAGGCCCCTGCTGGGAGATCGTTGGTCGCTGGGGAAAGTCCAGAACTTTATTTCGTCGCTGGTTCTCCCGTGGACATCGCTGGATCGGCGTGTGTGACACCGATCCAGCGATGTCTTCACTGGTAACCAAGGTAAACATCGGGTTACTAAGCACAGGGACGCGCTTAGTAACCCGATGTTTACTCTGGTTACCAGCGTAAACGTAAAAAAAACAAACACTACATACTTACCTTCAGCTATCTGTCCCCGGCGCTCTGCTTCTCTGCACTCCTCCTGCATCCTGTGTCAGCGCCGGCCAGCCGGAAAGTACAGCGTGACGTCACCGCTCTGCTTTCCGGCTGACCGGCGCTGACAGTGCAGAGGAAAGCAGAGCGCCGGAGGACAGACAGCTGAAGGTAAGTATGTAGTGTTTGATTTTTTAACGTTTACGCTGGTAACCAGGGTAAACATCGGGTTACTAAGCGCAGCCCTGCAATTAGTAACCCGATGTTTAGCCTGGTTACCGGGGACCTCGGGATTGTTGGTCGCTGGAGAGCTGTCTGTGTGACAGCTCTCCAGCGACCAAACAGCGACGCTGCAGCGATCGACATCGTTGTCGGTATCGCTGCAGCGTCGCTTAGTGTGACGGTACCCTTAGGGAGTTATAAGGGTTAAAAGTTGACCAGCAATCTCTCATTTCTACAACACCTTTTTTTTTTCTTTTTTCTTTTTAGGGACCACATCACATTTGAAGTGACTTTGAGGGGTGTACATGATAGAAAATAACCAAGTGTGACACCATTCTAAAAACTACACCCCTCAAGGTTCTCAAAACCACATTCAAGAAGATTATTAACCCATTACGTGCTTCACAGGAACTGAAACAATGTGGAAGGAAAAAATGAACATTTAACTTTTTTTTGCAAACATTTTACATCAGAACCATTTTTTTTATTGTAAAAATAGAAATTTAACCATAAATTTTGATGCGCAATTTCTCCTGAATACGCCGATACCCCATATGTGGGGGTAAACCACTGTTTGGGCGCACCGCAGAGCTTGGAAGAGAAGGAGCGCCGTTTGACTTTTTCAATGTAGAATTGGCTGGAATTGAGATCGGACGCCATGTCACGTTTGGAGAGCCCCTGATGTGCCTAAACAGTGGAAGCCCCCCACAAGTGACACCATTTTGGAAACTAGACCCCTTAAGGAACTTATCTAGATGTGTGGTGAGAACTTTAAACCCCCAAGTGCTTCACAGAAATTTATAAAGTAGAGCCGTGAAAATAAAAAAAAATCCTTTTTTTTCCCCTCAAAAATGATTTTTTAGCCTGCAATTTTTTATTCTCTCAAGGGTAACAGGAGACATTGGACCCCAAAACCTGTTGACCAGTTTGTCCTGAGTACGCTGATACCCGATATGTGGGGAGGGGGCACTATTTGGGCACCCATCATGGCTCAGAAGGGAAGGAGCGCCGCTTGGAATGCAGACTTTGATGGGATGGTCTGCGGGCATCATGTTGCATTTGCAGAGGTCCTGATGTACCTAAACAGTAGAAACCCCCCACAAGAGACCCCATTTTGGAAACTAGACCCCCAAAGAGCATATCTAGATGTGTGATGATCACTATGAACCCCCAACTGCTTCACAGAAGTTTATAATGTAGAGCCATGAAAATAAAAAAAAAATCATATGGATCCGTTTTTTTTCAAAAAATGCCGGATTGTGCCTGAAACAAAAAACCTGATGTGTGAAAGCAGCCTAAACCACTGCGCACGGCAGAGCTCAGAAGGGAGGGAGCACCATTTGACTTTTGAGCGCAAAATTGGCTGTCGTGTTTGGAGACTCCCTGATGTACCCCCCAATTCTAACTCCAACCCTAACCCCAACACACCCCTAACCCTAATCCCAACTTGATCCATAATCCTAATCACAACCCTAACGATAATCACAACCCTAACCCCAAAACAACCCTAATCTCAACCCTAACCATAACCCTAACCCTAATCAAAACCATAAATCCAACACACTCCTAATCTCAACCCAAACCTCAAACCTAACCCTAATCCCAATACACCCCTAACCTTAATCCCAACCCTAACCTTAACCCTAATCCCAAAAAACCCCTAACCCCAACCTTAACCCTAATCCCAAACCTAACCCTAATACCAACCCTAATCCAAACCCTAACCCTAATCCCAACTCTAACCCTAACTTTAGCTGCAATCCTAGCCCTAACTTTAGCTCCAACCCTAGCCCTAACTTTAGCCCCAACCGTAACCCTAACTTTAGCCCAACCCTAGCCCTAACCCTAAATTTAGCCCCAGCCCTAGCCCTAAGGCTACTTTCACACTTGCGTCATGTGGCATCCGTTGCAATCCGTCGTTTTGGACAAAAAAACGGATCCTGCAAATGTGCCCGCAGGATGCATTTTTTGGCCCATAGACTTGTATTGCCGACGGATCGCGACGGATGGCCACACGTCGCATCCTTCATGCACTGGATCCGTTGTGTTTTGGCGGACCATCGTCACAAAAAAAGTTCAATGTAACATTTTTTATACGTCGCGTCCGCCATTTCCGACCATGCATGTGTGTCCGTAACTCCGCCCCCTCCTCCCTAGGACATAGACTGGGTAGCAGATGCGTTGAAAACTACATTCGCTGCCCACGTTGTGCACAATTTTCACAACGTGCGTCGGAACATCGGGCCGTCGCATTGCGATGGCCACGTACCGACGCAAGTGTGAAAGAAGCCTATCCCTAACCCTAAATTTAGCCCCAACCCTAAATTTAGCCCCAACCCTAAATTTAGCCCCAACCCTAACCCTAGCCCCAACCCTAACCCTAAATTTAGCCCCAACCCTAATCCTAAATTTAGCCCCAACCCTAACCCTAAATTTAGCCCCAACCCTAATTTTAGCCCCAACCCTAACCCTAATTTTAGTCCCAACTCTAACCCTAATTTTAGCCCCAACCCTAACCCTAATTTTAGCCCCAACCCTAACCCTAATTTTAGCCCCAACCCTAAGCCTAATTTTAGCCCCAACCCTAACCCTAATTTAAGCCCCAACCCTAACCCTAATTTAAGCCCCAACTTCTCCAGCTGCCGGCAGATAATGGCGGGCGCACTGCGCATGCGCCCGTCATTTTCTTACTGGACCAAGTAGCTGGCGGGCAGGAGGGGACGCAGGAGGACCCAGGGGCACCGGTAAATATAGTAGGGTCCCTGAATCCCCCTATTTCTCTGTCCTCTGATGTGCGATCACATCAGAGGACAGAGAACGACAGATCGCTTTTTTTTTTTTTTTTTCCCAGCCGCCGCTAAACAGTTAATTACCGGCGATCGCAAAACAGGGGTCGGTAAAAACCAACCCCTGTCATGTTCTTCGGGGGCCTCGGCTACCCCTGGCAGCCGAGACCCCAAAGATTTTCCGGGAGCCGGCCGGCGGGCACAATGCGCATGCGCCTGCCATTTTTTTGGCCGGAACAAGATGGCGGCGCCCATCGGGAGCCACGACGAGCACCGGGGGAGACAGGTGAGTATCGGGGGGCTACCGGGGACCCCATTTCTCTGTCCTCTGATGTGCGATCACATCGGAGGACAGAGAAATTAAATGGGAAATCGCGTTTTTTGTTGGTTTTTTTTGCGACCGCCGGTAAACTTAATTACCGGCGATCGCAACCCGGGGGTCGGTTAAAAACCCACGAATCATGTTCTCTGCGGTCTCGGCTATCCCCGGCAACCGAGACCCCAGAGAAAATCCGACTCTGGGGGGCGCTATTCACTTTTTCCACAGCGCCATTAATTAGCGGCGCTGTGGTTTAAGTACCCTTAACTGCCGCCGTTAAAAAGCGTATCGGCGGTCGTTAAGGGGTTAAGCACCATTTCAGAAAGGTTCCAGGCGAAATCTGCCTAAAAAAACACTGTGAACATACGGTAAGAGATAAACCTGCTGCCAGAAATGTCTGGCAGTGGCAGAGAGCATGGGACTGCTCGGCCCAGTAGATGCTCCTGTGTATGGGAGGGGTGCACGAGACAACAGCTGGCAAAATAATGGTCTGACAGCCATATAATGCGTACGGCCGCCTTAATAGTGTTAATTTTAGGTAGGTTCACTTCACAGAACAGCGTATTATCCCTCATCCCAGAGAATCAGGCTGGTTATACCAATCAGAATATATATCATATATATATATATATATATATATATATATATATATATATATATATATATATACACGGTATATCTTCTCCATTCTATCAGTCTGTCAAAATCGGACCACCCTCAGATGTCATCCGAGTGCAGCATGATGTTTTCCACTGAGCCATAGGTTTGCATGATCGAGTGCAATTTTACAGATGCAAATCCAGCACGCAACGACTATTTTACTCGTATGGACTCTGTCCATGGAAAAATCAGACATGTGCACGGCCCCATCGAACAAAACTGGTTCAAGAGTGATCCGATGTTGTCAGATCACATGGGACCAAAAATACAATTGTGTACACGAGCCCTCAGAAAGTTTCACAAATTTACGTCACGTGGGTAAAAATGGCGGCGAGTCAATGATATGATAATAATCCAAGTGCAGCGCTACAGAACATGCACATACCGTAAGTAACGATAGAGATAATAGTTTCCCTCAAAAGCCAAAACAATCGGTATAACTCGTGGGTCCTAATAAACGGCCATATAAAGCATATGAAGAGCATATTACTACACCCAATACAGAACATTTGGGGTCTTTTCCGCTTGTAATTATACATTTACCGACCATATAAGTCACAATTGTTCTGCAGGAGAGCAGATGGCAGGCCTGGCATTATAGACGTGTTACACACCCGGCGTGCATGATAATGAGTATGGAAATCAGACTGGAGCCATTATACCAGTGGAGGAAGAAAATGATATGTACGGCACATACAAAATTATATGTAAAAACATTTAAAAAAACACCATGGCGGCACCCACCTTTACACAGCCCTAATACTAGGCAGCGGACATTACACGATGGTCGTTCCCTCCTATACTCCTGTTTAATGGCAATAACTGAATGAATCCATATTCTGCCGATATCTACATCGTTAAAAGGAATACATTTTAATTAAGACACATTTTTTCAGCACAAGTGAATCCTTTAGGACGAGCCGCCTACAGAAGCAGCAGAGGGGATTATTCCTGTAGAAGTGATGGGTGGGTTGTTCCTCGGTGACGCCGCTCAGCACCCGGCTCCGGTCCCAACCACGGGGGCATCATAGAATAAGATCCATTTATCTCCTGACGTCATTGTGTAGCAGCGTCCCCCCACAATGCACGGCGACTGCAGCTGCTCGCCACTCTGATTAGCTTCCTGCTGATAAAAGCATCAGCGCTCATTGGAGGGACAGCGCTCCATATTCACTACACGGCGAGGGGGGATTTATTCCAATTACTACAGCGTGGATGGGGAGGGGGGAATAAAATCACTTATTGTAAAATACTGCAAGACTTGTCACAGAACCTCGGAGCAAGCCTTCCCGGAAGAGAGGACGCAGTTCTAGCTGCAGAAGGGGCGAGGATCAACTCAGATTAACGCCTATGGATATAGGGTGGGAGGTGATAAAAGCCCCTGGAGGTGTAAGGGGTAAGGGCCCAATACTTCTGGCCATATAGTGTATAATTAAGCAATACCCCGTACTTATCTGATAACCACCACTAAGTCTTCATCAAACGTTGGCCATATTTTAGATACCTTAAAGGGGTCCCCCTGTCAAATAGATAGACGTCGCTAGGATGTTCCATGACTTTTGGACTGGTGAGGAGTAAGACCCCAAAGCCCCAATGTAGTGCTACGTGCCCTTTAATTTTTCTTCCCCTACAACAGCGCCCCCTACATTCCCCCACTGCTACCTGCCCAGAATGCGGAAATAAAATGACAAGAGGAAGCGACGCTACATAAATACAGACGCCCTCTCACTCTACAGAGACCCTCACTGATCCTAGGTAGGCCCACCACAATAATACAGTGATTATAATACAGGGGTCGTCCGCCTGCGGCACTCCAGCTCTACTCTGCAGGTTGTCAAATCAAGCTGGGAGTCTCAATACAAGCAGTTGCGGCTCTGTGCACTAGGATATGCCATTACATCAGATGGCAATAGCCCTCTATAGTGTGCTCATACATGACAGATCAGGGGCAGAAACATTCTAACGGGGTCATTACTGCGGCAGGTGCATGGATATCTGCAAACCCCATTCACATGAATACGACAGTCACAGATATATCTGCAAAACAAGTCTGCTGCATGTGAACATATCCTTACTGCTGGTAATAAAGCATGAAGGCAGTGTAGATGGGCAGTACAGTGTTTTCCACCACCTGGTCCATCATCCACGCCAGCGATCTTTGCCCACTGTGCCGCCTCTCACCTGACGACATCCATGGCTCCTATTGATTAGCCGTCCTGGTGCAAAATCATCATGTCGTGCCAAGGCGAGCTAATCAAACACCGAGCCTTGGAAGTTGTCAGGTAAGAGGGGATACAGTGGGCACAGAATACTGACGAGGACGATGGACCGGGTGGTATTAATAACTTCACATCCTCTAGGCTTAAAACTTAACATGTCAGTTACCATTCTTTCCAAAGACGGGCAGTACCCAGGTTGTGTCCGTCACCACCCTACAGAAATAATGGATAGTACAACACCCATGAGTGGGAATCCCTGCTGCTACTGCAGTGCAGGGGCCATAGGGACCCCCAATATCTATAGAAGTCCTGTTTCCAGACTCAGCCATTGATCTCAGCGGCTCATCGCCGGCCTAGTTACACAAAGCCCTAAATCCCCACAGACATCTTCCCATCACCCGCACTCGTCCCCTGCGCTGCCGCAGCTCCTGCATCAGGTCACATCTACAGGAAGCAGATGGCGGCGTCATCCACTCAACACCTGACTGGAGAAGACAAGATGCTCTACCCGTGACCTCTCCTCTGTCACCCTCAGAGCCAACGTGACAATGAAGGCATTTCATGGCTGTGCGCACTAAGCCATCAGCTGGAATTGGGATTCTTAAGACTGTGCTAATGAAGCGGGTGGAAAGCCTCGGGGTGGGGGATTATCGGGTCACGGCGGCTGTAATGGGAGGACAGGACAAATAGTCATCAGAACATAATGGTGGACACCGTGCACGGCCGAGTCACGAAAACCCTTCCATCCACCTCGTCAGCATCCTTCCTGAAGTGAGACACCATTACACGGGGGCGGCAGCTGCTGGGGGGAAGGAGGCCAGGTCACCGCCATGAAGACCCCCGCATATATGCACTCCTGACGATGCATTGTCTCACTGCTCTCTGTGCGCAGCTTGTAGCAACCCCAAAGCCACAAGAGCAATTCACTGCCATGAATACTGGACGGCCGGCAGCGGGATGAGAGGCTAGCAATGTCGGCTAGAGCCTGCCACTATATGCCGGCAGCGGGATGAGAGGCTAGAGCCTGCCACTATATGCCGGCAGCAGGATGAGAGGCTAGCAATGTCAGCTAGAGCCTGCCACTATATGCCGGCACCGGGATGAGAGGCTAGAGCCTGCCACTATATGCCGGCAGCTGGATGAGAGGCTAGCAATGTCGGCTAGAGCCTGCCAATATATGCCGGCAGCGGGATGAGAGGCTAGAGCCTGCCAATATATGCCGGCAGCGGGATGAGAGGCTAGCAATGTCAGCTAGAGCCTGCCAATATATGCCGGCACCGGGATGAGAGGCTAGAGCCTGCCAATATATGCCGGCAGCGGGATGAGAGGCTAGAGCCTGCCACTATATGCCGGCAGCAGGATGAGAGGCTAGAGCCTGCCACTATATGCCGGCAGCAGGATGAGAGGCTAGAGCCTGCCACTATATGCCGGCAGCAGGATGAGAGGCTAGAGCCTGCCACTATATGCCGGCAGCAGGATGAGAGGCTAGCAATGTCGGCTAGAGCCTGCCAATATATGCCGGCACCGGGATGAGAGGCTAGCAATGTCAGCTAGAGCCTGCCACTATATGCCGGCAGCAGGATGAGAGGCTAGAGCCTGCCACTATATGCCGGCAGCAGGATGAGAGGCTAGAGCCTGCCACTATATGCCGGCAGCGGGATGAGAGGCTAGAGCCTGCCACTATATGCCGGCAGCAGGATGAGAGGCTAGCAATGTCAGCTAGAGCCTGCCACTATATGCCGGCAGCGGGATGAGAGGCTAGCAATGTCAGCTAGAGCCTGCCACTATATGCCGGCAGCAGGATGAGAGGCTAGAGCCTGCCACTATATGCCGGCAGCAGGATGAGAGGCTAGAGCCTGCCACTATATGCCGGCAGCAGGATGAGAGGCTAGAGCCTGCCACTATATGCCGGCAGCTGGATGAGAGGCTAGCAATGTCAGCTAGAGCCTGCCACTATATGCCGGCAGCGGGACGAGAGGCTAGAGCCTGCCACTATATGCCGGCAGCGGGATGAGAGGCTAGCAATGTCAGCTAGAGCCTGCCACTATATGCCGGCAGCGGGATGAGAGGCTAGAGCCTGCCACTATATGCCGGCATCGGGATGAGAGGCTAGTAATGTCAGCTAGAGCCTGCCACTATATGCCGGCAGCGGGATGAGAGGCTAGAGCCTGCCAATATATGCCGGCACCGGGATGAGAGGCTAGCAATGTCAGCTAGAGCCTGCCACTATATGCCGGCAGCGGGATGAGAGGCTAGAGCCTGCCACTATATGCCGGCAGCAGGATGAGAGGCTAGAGCCTGCCACTATATGCCGGCAGCGGGATGAGAGGCTAGTAATGTCAGCTAGAGCCTGCCACTATATGCCGGCAGCGGGATGAGAGGCTAGTAATGTCAGCTAGAGCCTGCCACTATATGCCGGCAGCGGGATGAGAGGCTAGAGCCTGCCACTATATGCCGGCAGCAGGATGAGAGGCTAGAGCCTGCCACTATATGCCGGCAGCAGAATGAGAGGCTAGAGCCTGCCACTATATGCCGGCAGCGGGATGAGAGGCTAGAGCCTGCCACTATATGCCGGCAGCGGGATGAGAGGCTAGAGCCTGCCACTATATGCCGGCAGCGGGATGAGAGGCTAGCAATGTCAGCTAGAGCCTGCCACTATATGCCGGCAGCGGGATGAGAGGCTAGCAATGTCAGCTAGAGCCTGCCACTATATGCCGGCAGCGGGATGAGAGGCTAGAGCCTGCCACTATATGCCGGCAGCGGGATGAGAGGCTAGCAATGTCGGCTAGAGCCTGCCACTATATGCCGGCAGCGGGATGAGAGGCTAGCAATGTCGGCTAGAGCCTGCCACTATATGCCGGCAGCGGGATGAGAGGCTAGCAATGTCGGCTAGAGCCTGCCACTATATGCCGGCAGCGGGATGAGAGGCTAGTAATGTCAGCTAGAGCCTGCCACTATATGCCGGCAGCGGGATGAGAGGCTAGTAATGTCGGCTAGAGCCTGCCACTATATGCCGGCAGCGGGATGAGAGGCTAGCAATGTTAGCTAGAGCCTGCCACTATATGCCGGCAGCGGGATGAGAGGCTAGTAATGTCGGCTAGAGCCTGCCACTATATGCCGGCAGCGGGATGAGAGGCTAGCAATGTTAGCTAGAGCCTGCCACTATATGCCGGCAGCGGGATGAGAGGCTAGTAATGTCGGCTAGAGCCTGCCACTATATGCCGGCAGCGGGATGAGAGGCTAGTAATGTCAGCTAGAGCCTGCCACTATATGCCGGCAGCGGGATGAGAGGCTAGTAATGTCAGCTAGAGCCTGCCACTATATGCCGGCAGCGGGATGAGAGGCTAGAGCCTGCCACTATATGCCGGCAGCAGGATGAGAGGCTAGAGCCTGCCACTATATGCCGGCAGCAGAATGAGAGGCTAGAGCCTGCCACTATATGCCGGCAGCGGGATGAGAGGCTAGAGCCTGCCACTATATGCCGGCAGCGGGATGAGAGGCTAGAGCCTGCCACTATATGCCGGCAGCAGGATGAGAGGCTAGCAATGTCAGCTAGAGCCTGCCACTATATGCCGGCAGCGGGATGAGAGGCTAGCAATGTCAGCTAGAGCCTGCCACTATATGCCGGCAGCGGGATGAGAGGCTAGCAATGTCAGCTAGAGCCTGCCACTATATGCCGGCAGCGGGATGAGAGGCTAGAGCCTGCCACTATATGCAGGCAGCGGGATGAGAGGCTAGCAATGTCGGCTAGAGCCTGCCACTATATGCCGGCAGCGGGATGAGAGGCTAGCAATGTCGGCTAGAGCCTGCCACTATATGCCGGCAGCGGGATGAGAGGCTAGCAATGTCGGCTAGAGCCTGCCACTATATGCCGGCAGCGGGATGAGAGGCTAGTAATGTCAGCTAGAGCCTGCCACTATATGCCGGCAGCGGGATGAGAGGCTAGTAATGTCGGCTAGAGCCTGCCACTATATGCCGGCAGCGGGATGAGAGGCTAGCAATGTTAGCTAGAGCCTGCCACTATATGCCGGCAGCGGGTTGAGAGGCTAGTAATGTCGGCTAGAGCCTGCCACTATATGCCGGCAGCGGGATGAGAGGCTAGCAATGTTAGCTAGAGCCTGCCACTATATGCCGGCAGCGGGATGAGAGGCTAGTAATGTCGGCTAGAGCCTGCCACTATATGCCGGCAGCGGGATGAGAGGCTAGTAATGTCGGCTAGAGCCTGCCACTATTACCATCCTGCAGCACAAGGCCTGGGCAGAGGAGGCCTGTACCTGGAGCCTCAGGTATATGGGGGTGGAACCCAGGTGTAGCCCCATGTCTCCTATAGGGCAGTCACCTGCAGGCCCGGGAACACACACATTATATATTACACATACTACAAACATTACACATATACACACAGACATATAATATACCGCACATTACACATATATGAACACATACATCCTTTATATTATACATACATATCTCCATACACACATCCATTACATATTACACCCCCCCCCCCCCGCAGCACACGCACGAACCTCCCCCCTGCTCTCGGCAGCTCACGCACGACCCTCCCCCCTGCTCTCGGCAGCTCACGCACGACCCTCCCCCTGCTCTCGGCAGCTCACGCACGACCCTCCCCCTGCTCTCGGCAGCTCACGCACGACCCTCCCCCCTGCTCTCGGCAGCTCACGCACGACCCTCCCCCCTGCTCTCGGCAGCTCACGCACGACCCTACCCCCTGCTCTCGGCAGCTCACGCACGACCCTCCCCCCTGCTCTCGGCAGCTCACGCACGACCCTCCCCCCCTGCTCTCGGCAGCTCACGCACGACCCTCCCCCCTGCTCTCGGCAGCTCACGCACGACCCTCCCCCCTGCTCTCGGCAGCTCACGCACGACCCTCCCCCCTGCTCTCGGCCGCTCACGCACGACCCTCCCCCCTGCTCTCGGCAGCTCACGCACGACCCTCCCCCCTGCTCTCGGCAGCTCACGCACGACCCTGCTCTCGGCAGCTCACGCACGACCCTGCTCTCGGCAGCTCACGCACGACCCTCCCCCCCTGCTCTCGGCAGCTCACGCACGACCCTCCCCCCTGCTCTCGGCAGCTCACGCACGACCCTCCCCCCTGCTCTCGGCAGCTCACGCACGACCCTCCCCCCCTGCTCTCGGCCGCTCACCCTCCCCCCTGCTCTCGGCAGCTCACGCACGACCCTCCCCCCCCTGCTCTCGGCAGCTCACGCACGACCCTCCCCCCCCTGCTCTCGGCCGCTCACGCACGACCCTCCCCCCTGCTCTCGGCAGCTCACGCACGACCCTCCCCCCTGCTCTCGGCAGCTCACGCACGACCCTGCTCTCGGCAGCTCACGCACGACCCTGCTCTCGGCAGCTCACGCACGACCCTGCTCTCGGCAGCTCACGCACGACCCTGCTCTCGGCAGCTCACGCACGACCCTCCCCCCCTGCTCTCGGCAGCTCACGCACGACCCTCCCCCCCTGCTCTCGGCAGCTCACGCACGACCCTCCCCCCCTGCTCTCGGCAGCTCACGCACGACCCTCCCCCCTGCTCTCGGCAGCTCACGCACGACCCTCCCCCCCTGCTCTCGGCCGCTCACCCTCCCCCCTGCTCTCGGCAGCTCACGCACGACCCTCCCCCCCCTGCTCTCGGCAGCTCACGCACGACCCTCCCCCCTGCTCTCGGCAGCTCACGCACGACCCTCCCCCCCTGCTCTCGGCAGCTCACGCACGACCCTCCCCCCTGCTCTCGGCAGCTCACGCACGACCCTCCCCCCCTGCTCTCGGCAGCTCACGCACGACCCTCCCCCCCCTGCTCTCGGCAGCTCACGCACGACCCTCCCCCCTGCTCTCGGCAGCTCACGCACGACCCTCCCCCCTGCAGCTCACGCACGACCCTCCCCCCTGCTCTCGGCAGCTCACGCACGACCCTCCCCCCTGCTCTCGGCAGCTCACGCACGACCCTCCCCCCCTGCTCTCGGCAGCTCAGCACGACCCTCCCCCCTGCTCTCGGCAGCTCACGCACGACCCTCCCCCCTGCTCTCGGCAGCTCACGCACGACCCTCCCCCCTGCTCTCGGCAGCTCACGCACGACCCTCCCCCCTGCTCTCGGCAGCTCACGCACGACCCTCCCCCCTGCTCTCGGCAGCTCACGCACGACCCTCCCCCCTGCTCTCGGCAGCTCACGCACGACCCTCCCCCCTGCTCTCGGCAGCTCACGCACGACCCTCCCCCCTGCTCTCGGCAGCTCACGCACGACCCTCCCCCCTGCTCTCGGCAGCTCACGCACGACCCTCCCCCCTGCTCTCGGCAGCTCACGCACGACCCTCCCCCCTGCTCTCGGCAGCTCACGCACGACCCTCCCCCCTGCTCTCGGCAGCTCACGCACGACCCTCCCCCCTGCTCTCGGCAGCTCACGCACGACCCTCCCCCCTGCTCTCGGCAGCTCACGCACGACCCTCCCCCCTGCTCTCGGCAGCTCACGCACGACCCTCCCCCCTGCTCTCGGCAGCTCACGCACGACCCTCCCCCCTGCTCTCGGCAGCTCACGCACGACCCTCCCCCCTGCTCTCGGCAGCTCACGCACGACCCTCCCCCCTGCTCTCGGCAGCTCACGCACGACCCTCCCCCCTGCTCTCGGCAGCTCACGCACGACCCTCCCCCCTGCTCTCGGCAGCTCACGCACGACCCTCCCCCCTGCTCTCGGCAGCTCACGCACGACCCTCCCCCCTGCTCTCGGCAGCTCACGCACGACCCTCCCCCCTGCTCTCGGCAGCTCACGCACGACCCTCCCCCTGCTCTCGGCAGCTCACGCACGACCCTCCCCCCTGCTCTCGGCAGCTCACGCACGACCCTCCCCCCTGCTCTCGGCAGCTCACGCACGACCCTCCCCCCTGCTCTCGGCAGCTCACGCACGACCCTCCCCCCTGCTCTCGGCAGCTCACGCACGACCCTCCCCCCTGCTCTCGGCAGCTCACGCACGACCCTCCCCCCTGCTCTCGGCAGCTCACGCACGACCCTCCCCCCTGCTCTCGGCAGCTCACGCACGACCCTCCCCCCTGCTCTCGGCAGCTCACGCACGACCCTCCCCCCTGCTCTCGGCAGCTCACGCACGACCCTCCCCCCTGCTCTCGGCAGCTCACGCACGACCCTCCCCCCTGCTCTCGGCAGCTCACGCACGACCCTCCCCCCTGCTCTCGGCAGCTCACGCACGACCCTCCCCCCTGCTCTCGGCAGCTCACGCACGACCCTCCCCCCTGCTCTCGGCAGCTCACGCACGACCCTCCCCCCTGCTCTCGGCAGCTCACGCACGACCCTCCCCCCCTGCTCTCGGCAGCTCACGCACGACCCTCCCCCCTGCTCTCGGCAGCTCACGCACGACCCTCCCCCCTGCTCTCGGCAGCTCACGCACGACCCTCCCCCCTGCTCTCGGCAGCTCACGCACGACCCTCCCCCCTGCTCTCGGCAGCTCACGCACGACCCTCCCCCTGCTCTCGGCAGCTCACGCACGACCCTCCCCCCTGCTCTCGGCAGCTCACGCACGACCCTCCCCCCCTGCTCTCGGCAGCTCACGCACGACCCTCCCCCCTGCTCTCGGCAGCTCACGCACGACCCTCCCCCCTGCTCTCGGCAGCTCACGCACGACCCTCCCCCTGCTCTCGGCAGCTCACGCACGACCCTCCCCCCTGCTCTCGGCAGCTCACGCACGACCCCACCGCTCTCGGCAGCACACGCATGACCCCCCCTGCTCTCGGCAGCACACGCATGACCCTCCCCCCTGCTCTCGGCAGCACACGCATGACCCCCCCTGCTCTCGGCAGCACACGCATGACCCCACCGCTCTCGGCAGCACACGCATGACCCCACCGCTCTCGGCAGCACACGCATGACCCCCCCTGCTCTCGGCCCCCTGACGCATCTACTCTTCAGGGCTAGTCGGATGCATTGTGATCAGACACCAGCAGCGATCATTAACCCCTTCCTGCCCCAGAGAGGTGAGGCCAATGACAAGTGCAGCAATCTGCTGTGGGGGATATTCCTGGCTACATCGGAGGAGGGCGGCACACTGCCCGGGGGCCACACTCTGGACATGGAGGCCGGGCACAGTCCCACACTCGGTGTCCATGGTGGCAGATGGATGGGATCGGCGGGCAGACAGGTGCGGGCACACGCTTACCAGGTTGAGCACGGTCTCCACGATGTCCCGGTTGCTGACCTCCCCCACCTGGATCAGCCCGATCAGGACGGCGAATTTCATCCTCATGTTGCGGATGGGCACGGACGGATTGATGACCCCGCCGGGCAGCACCATGGAGCCCCCCGGGGCATCCCTGTCAGGGCAGCCGGCCCCCGGCTTGTGGTCGGCGCTGGCCATGTCTCCGCACACAGCGGATCCTCCAGGAATAACGGGGCTGCTGCTGCTGCTGACTGGTCCCGGCGATCACCCGGCAACAGCACGGCCGGCAGTCACAGAGAGGAGACACCTGCGGGGGATGCGCCGACTAATCCACGGTGGGTCCCGGGGTGCGGATCCTGGCAGAGCCCCGCTCCTCCATCACCATCCGGGGGAACGGGAGAATGCGGCGGCTGCAGCTGGCGTTGTTGTGATAGAGCAGACAGCGCTCACTCCTCCGCCATGTTGACGCCCCCTGCCTGCGGTAGGGTGAACTGCGCCTGCGCCAGCGCCGACCGGGGGCGGGGCCGAGTCCGCCTAGCGACCACAGGGATGGACAGGTGCACAGGTGCCGGGCGCGGGGAGCGCCGAGTGTGGGGGGCTCAAAGTGCGGGGGGCTCCAGAGCTTCTAGTGTCATCCCTCCTGAGTCATGGCCCCCGCTCATCAGTTGCGGTTTCTCCATTTTTCTGGAGTCATTAGGGTATGTTCACACGTTCAGGATTTCCATCCTTTTTTTTTCAGGACAGTTTTTTTAAAAAACTGCAGCTCTTGGCAGAAAACGCAGGTCCTTTTTTTGTCCTTTTTTGATGCGTTTTTTGATGCGTTTTTTTATCCTTTTTTTATGCAGTTTTCTATGCAGAGACTGTGTGTTTCCTAGGAAGCTTTTTAGGGCTAAAATGGCTGAAAATACCCTAACCCTACCCCTAACCCTACCCCTAACCCTAACCCTACCCCTAACCCTACCCCTAACCCTACCCCTACCCCTATTCTAACCTTAGTGAAAAAAAAAAAAAATTCTTAATTTTTTTATTGTCCCTACCAATGGGGGTGACAAAGTGTGGGGGGGTGTCATTTACTATTTTTTTATTTTGATCACTGAGATAGGTTATATCTCAGTGATCAAAATGCACTTTGGAGCGAATCTGCCGGCCGGCAGATTCGGCGGGCGCACTGCGCATGCGCCCGCCATTTTGCAAGATGGCGGCGCCCAGGGAGAAGACGGCCGGACGGACACCGGGACGCCGGGTAAGTATAAGGGGGGGAGATTAGGGCACGGGGGGGGCATCGGAGCACTGGGGGGGGGCATCGGAGCACGGGGGGGGCGGGATCGGAGCACGGGGGGGCAGCCACACTCCGCCCACGCACTTCCGCCCGCTCCCCCGCACTTCCTGCTGCAGCGGTTCTGCACATCAAATCGCAGTAAAACCCGCAGATATATTTTTGATCTGCGGGTTTTACTGCAATTTTGACCTCACAATGGAGGTCTATGGGTGCAGAACCGCTGCGGTTCAGGAAAAAGAAGTGACATGCTCCTTCTTTTTTGCCGCAGCTATTCTGCGCGGCTTTTTAAACGAAATTACGGATCATGTGCACAGCAGTGACTGTTTTCCATAGGGTTACATTGTTATGTACCCTGCATGGAAAACAGCTGCGGAACCGCAGCGGCAAAACCGCTGCGGTTCCGCAGTAAAAAACGCACTGTGTGAACATGGCCTTAGCTCCCCGTTAGCGGCTTTTCTATTTGCTCCTTATTCTCTACTCTTTGTGCCACTTTTTACTTTGTCTTTTTATTTTTTATGTTTATTTTTCATGTACAACTTTGTGTCTTCAGCTGTTCCAGAGAGATTCCCGAAATGCAGAACTGTCCCTTTTTCCTTTTTTGGAGGCGTTGGTGACGTCTGTCCTGCTTCATGTAAAGTCACTGGAGTGTTTGGTGCGTTTTTCAGCTGTGTGGCTTTATTAAAGGGTTTGTGACTTTTGACGTTAAAAACGGTTAAAAAGACAAATACTGTGATTTTTTTTTTTTAATTTACTGACAAACTTGTGAGCCACATGCGCCATTTTGACGAATTTGGCTCGAACAAAGTCAGTAAATACCAAAAGGTTTGAAAAGAAAAGAGACAAAGAAGTCACAAAAGATGAATCAGTTCGTGGCTACAGATACGCACATATATGTACAGTGAAATAAGTATTGAATACTTCACCAATTTTCTAAGTAAATATATTTCTAAAAATGCTATTGACGTGAAATTCTCACCAGATGTTTGTAACAACAACCTATCCAATCAGGCAAAGAAATCAGACCATAGATGTGCATACATTAAAGGGATATACCAAAAAATTACCACACACTCAGAATTGATATGATGCAAAAGTGTTCAACAAATTTATTGCCATAACAAAAAAGGTTGCCACAGGGTAATATGAGCAGTACGTGTAGATAGAAACCCAACGTTTCGCCCAACCAGGGTTTTATTCATGGGATTACTTGGTCTCCGGATGTATATATACAAGTGGCAAAAGAGGGCAGGAGGACAATCCCTTTAATATAGGTCCTGTCCCTTGGTATAAGGCGTTGAGAGGACGTAAAACTCCTAATTACTAGTATTCATCCAAGGGGGGTGGTCGTCAAGTCCGTGATGGGCCTGTGGTGTCCTGAATACCATACAAGAGCGGCGCTCCCGTGCCTAGTTTGATGTGGTGTGCTGTGATGAGGGGAGATGGCGGGTTTATGTGCCACCGGGAGTAACGTTGTACCAGAAGTGCTGGGCCTGTGGTGTCCTGGATATCCTGCAAGAGCGGCACTCCTGTGCCTAGTTCGATATGGTGTGCTGGGATGAGGGGAGATGGCGGGTTTATGTCCGAGAGTATCACTGCACCAGAAGTGCTGGACCTGCGGTGTCCTGGATCCCCTGTAAGAGCGGCGCTCCCGTGCCTTGCTCGATGTGGTGTCACTGGTGACATTATACACAGGAGCTCTGTATATAGTATACAGTGTATAGTGTCAGTGTATAGGTAACACACTGACTCACCAGTGACGTCTCTAGGTGAAGTCCTTCAACTTTCATCCAGCACAGACCGCCTCACTTCTTCCAGCCAGGATTTGTCTCTGCAGGAAATAACACAGTTATCTCGAGCTCCGCTTGCAGAACACATTACTTAATTTTTTCCAACTTCTACATTACACCACATGAAGAAAAAAAGGAGACACAGTGTCACTCTACACAGTAACAGGATCGCCCCCCCATTTAAAACAGTATACTCAAAAAATAAAATAAATACGTCACTGCAGTAATAATATCCCTTAATTAGCCCCTATGGTAATAATATTCCCCATCCTGGCCCCGTGTGTCTCATTCCTGGCTTCTGCAATATGTTTTCGCATCCCGCCCTCATGAGTATCCATTCTGCCCAATATGATCTCCCCATCCTGCCCCATATGATCTCCCCATCCTGCCCCATATGATCTCCCCATGCTGCCCCATCTGTCTCCATCGTATCCATCCTGCCCCATGATCTTGCACAATCTGTCTCCAATCCTGCCCCCAGTGTCTCCAATTATGCCCCCATGTCTTTCATTCTTCCCCGTGTCTCCAATCATGCCCGTATCTCCATTCTGCCCCCAATGTCTCCAGCATTTCTGCCCCCAGTGTCTCCAGCATTTCTGCCCCCAGTGTCTCCAGCATTTCTGCCCCGTGTGTCCAGCATCTCTGCCTCCAGTGTGTCCAGCATTTCTTCCCCCAGTGTGTCCAGCATCTCTGCCCCAGTGTGTCCAGCATCTCTGCCCCAGTGTGTCCAGCATTTCTTCCCCCAGTGTGTCCAGCATCTCTGCCTCAGTGTGTCCAGCATTTCTGCCCCCAGTGTTTCCAGTATCTCTGCCCCTAGTGTGTCCAGCATTTCTGCCCCAGTGTGTCCAGCATCTCTGCCCCAGTGTGTCCAGCATCTTTGCCACCAGTGTGTCTAGCATCTCTGCCCCAGTGTGTCCAGCATTTCTGCCCCAGTGTGTCCAGCATTACTGCCCCAGCGTGTCCAGCATTCTGCCCCGGGGCCCCCTGGATCGCCGCTCTCAAAAAAAAGCAAAAAAACACGAGTTCTTACCTGGCCGTGCTCCTGCGGCGGGCGAAGCTCACTCCCTCCATGCAGGTGAAGCGCACACTCGCCGGCGGCTGACAATGACGTCAGATGCTGGCGAAGTGCATGCTGCGGCTCAAGTCAGCTGCCAGCCTCCGATTGGCTCTCGGCTGTTAACTATTGACGTGCAGGCGCGGGCCCGCACGCCAATAGCGTGCTGCAGTGCCTGTAGGGGGGCCCGGTGAGCAGATGAGACGGGGCCCGATGCCGGCTCCCTCTGCCCACTGGGCCCATACGCCAGTCAGGGCAGTAATGCCCTGATGGCTGCCCTGCTGCACCCTGTATCATGCTGTTGTTTCTGTGACGTGCCAGTACTGATACTCGGTTTATTCTTTGTAGTTTTTACCAGTTATCATTCACAAAGATCAAGTTCACATCATCACCTCGATAAATATAGACTTAAAGGGAACCTGTCACCCCCCTCAAGCATTTGTAACTAAAAGAGCCACCTTGTGCAGCACTAGTGCTGCATTCTGATAAGGTGGCTTTTTAGTTGCAAACGTCTGCACATGCTGAAATAAACACTTATAAAATGTGCCCCCACATACCCTGAAATCGTCCCGGAGGCGTTAATTTCCTTCCTAATGAGACGGAGCACAGCCATCACTCCGGAGCTGTGCGCGCCGGGCGCCGCCTCCTCTTGCTGCATTATCGTCCCCCCGGTGCCTGCGCTGTAAGTACAAAGGGCAGCGCAACTGCACATGCCCGGAAAAAAAAACTTACAGCGCAGGCGCCGGGGAAGAAGGGGACGTCTAATTAGGAAGGATAGTCCTGCCCCCGGGACGATTTCAGGGTATGTGGGGGCACATATTATAAGTGTTTATTTCAGTGTGTGCAGGCGTTTGTAACTAAAAAGCCACCTTGTCAGAATGCAGCATTAGTGCTGCACAAGGTGGCTCTTTTAGTTACAAACGCCTGAGGGGGATGACAGGTTCCATTTAAGAATCCATACAGTATGTTTACTGGAGAAGTGAGCGAGGGTTAAGCTGTATGCTGAAATCCACACAGCGTCATACGTGGAGGAAGGCCATTAGCACTCGTCCCCATGTTATTCTATCAGGCAGCACACATGTCCGATTCGGTTCAAGGAAAGTAATTGCAGCATGTGTTAGGAAGTGGACAAGAAAGAAGAGTACAGTTGAAGTTGATGCCTAGCTGAGTAATTGCATGTGAACACTGAACTTTACAGTGGGGCAAAAAAGTATTTAGTCACCATAATATGCAAATAAAATGTTTAAAAAAAAAGACAATGTGATTTTCTGGATTTTTTTTTCTCAGTTTGTCTCCCATAGTTGAGGTCTACCTATGATGTAAATTACAGACGCCTCTCATCTTTTTAAGTGGTGGAACTTGCACTATTGCTGACTGACTAAATACTTTTTTGCCCCAGTGTATGTCTTAAAGTAACGATGGTCTTTTTCTTTAGTGGTTCTTGACATATTTTGACTTAGAACAGTTGTGGGATCAGTCTCAGCACTGTAAGGAACTGTGTACCCTACCAATACTGCCTCTGCAAAACACACGATGGTCTTAAACACTTTCTGAAAGCCTATTAGTCTATAGTTGAGACATACCTGTTCATTTAAAGCCATTCCAGGTGACTTACCTGATGAAGCTGCTTAACTAAATGCCAAGGGGGTGTAATCCTGTTATCAGAGTAAATGGGTGGGTACTTTGAAGAATCTAATGTTTAAAGGAAAACTGTCACCATGTTAATGCAGTCCAATCTGCAGGCACCAGGCGGTCCTATCAGTGACTGTCAACTATCTCTGTATGCATACTTATATAAAGAAAGCTGTTAGTCACTGATGGGACAGCCCACAGGACCAGAAATCCCAGAAAGAGCAAATAATTAAATCAATATACTGAATATATTAAAATTATATATCAATCTGTTCAGCTCCCCCTTCTCTATAACATGGTGCTGCAGATTGGACTGCAATTTCATGGTGACGGGTTCTCTTTAACTCACATTCTAGTTCGTTTCACAGGTGTTTCTTTACTCCTTATTTCCATATGTGTTCCTTCATGGATTTGATGCTTTCAGTCTGAATCTACAATGTGCACATTCCAATGAGAACAAGAAAAACCATTGTATTGACCGGTGTGTCCAAACCTTTGACTGGTACTGTATATACAGTTATATGAAAACGTTTGGGCACTCCTATTAATCTTAAGCTTAATGTTTTATAAAAAATTGTTTTTTTTTGCAACAGCTATTTCAGTTTCATATATCTAATAACTGTTGGACACAGTAATGTTTCTGCCTTGAAATGAGGTTTATTGTACTAACAGAAAATGTGCAATCTGCATTCAAACAAAATTTGACAGGTGCATAAGTATGGGCACCCTTATTTTCTTGTTTTAAATACTCCTGCCTACTTTTTACTGACTTACTAAAGCACTTTTTTTGGGGGGTTTTCTAACCTCATTGAGCTTTGAACTTCATAGCCAGGTGTATGCAATCATGAGAAAAGCTACTTAAAGTGGCTACTTGCAAGTTGTTCTCCTGTTTGAATCTCCTCTGAAGAGTGGCATCATGGGCTCCTCAAAACAACTGTCTAATGATCTGAAAACAAAGATTATTCAACATAGTTGTTCAGGGGAAGGATACAAAAAGCTGTCTCAGAGATTTAACCTGTCAATTTCCACTGTAAGGAACATAGTAAGGAAATGGAAGAACACAGGTACAGTTCTTGTTAAGGCCAGAAGTGGCAGGCCAAGAAAAACATCAGAAAGGCAGAGAAGAAGAATGGTGAGATCAGTCAAGGACAATCCTCAGACCACCTCCAGAGAGCTGCAGCATCAACTTGCTGCAGATGGTGTCACTGTGCGTCGGTCAACTATACAACGCACTTTGCACAAAGAGAAGCTGTATGGGAGAGTGATGATAAAGAAGCCGTTTCTGCAAGCACGCCACAAACAGAGTCGACTGAGGTATGCAAAAGCACATTTGGAGAAGCCACTTTCTTTTTGGAAGAAGGTCCTGTGGACTGATGAAACCAAGATTGAGTTGTTTGGTCATACAAAAAGGCGTTATGCATGACAGCCAAAAAACACAGCATTCAAAGAAAAACACTTGCTACCCACAGTAAAATTTGGTGGAGGTTCCATCATGCTTTGGGGCTGTGTGGCCAATGCCGGCACCGGGAATCTTGTTAAAGTTGAGGGACACATAGATTCCTCTCAGTATCAGCAGATTATTGACAATAATGTTCATGAATCAGTGACAAAGTTGAAGTTACGCAGGGGATGGATCTTTCAGCAAGACAATGATCCAAAACACCGCTCCAAATCTACTCAGGCATTCATGCAGAGGAACAATTACACTGTTCTGGAATGGCCATCCCAGTCCCCAGACCTGAATATCATTGAACATCTGTGGGATCATTTGAAGAGGGCTGTCCATGCTCGGCGACCATCAAACTTAACTGAACTGGAATTGTTTTGTAAAGAGGAATGGTTAAAAATACCTTCATCCAGGATCCAGGAACTCATTAAAAGCTACAGGAAGCGACTAGAGGCTGTTATTTTTGCAAAAGGAGGATCTACTAAATATTAATGTCACTTTTCTGGTGGGGTGCCCATACTTATGCACCTGTCAAATTTTGTTTGAATGCAGATTGCTCCTTTTCTGTTAATACAGTAAACCTCATTTCAATCCAGAAACATTACTGCGTCCAGCAGTTATTAGATATATGAAACTGAAATAGCTGTTGCAAAAAAAACAATTTTTATAAAACATTAAGCTTAAGATTAATTGGGGTGCCCAAACTTTTTCATATAACTGTATTCCAAACAATACCAACACATGATTTGCAGTTAGTTACCGTATATACTCGAGTATAAGCCGAGATTTTCAGCCCATTTTTTTGGGCTGAAAGTCCCCCTCTCGGCTTATACTCGAGTCATATACCCGGGTGTCAGCAGGGGAGGGAGAGCGGGGGCTGTGTAGTCATACTTACCTGCTCCCAGCGCGGTCCCTGCAGTCCCTGGCTTCCCCGGCGCTGCAGATTCTTCCTGTACTGAGCGGTCACATGGCACCGCTCATTACAGAAATGAATAGGCAGCTCCACCCCCATAGGGGAGGAGCCGCATATTCATTGCTGTAAATGATCGGTGCCATGTGACCGCTCAATTACAGGAAGAAGCTGCAGCGCCGGAGAAGCCAGGGACTGCAGGGACCGCGCCGCAGCAGGTAAGGGGAGCGCAGCGCTATTATTACCTGCTCCTCGCTCCGGTGCGGCTCCGTCTGCAGCGTCCTCTAGCAGTGACGCTCAGGTTAGAGGGCGCTGTGACGTAGTCAGTGCGCGCCCTCTGCTGAGCGTCAGTGCTGGAGACGGAGCCGCAGAGGAGCAGGTAATTATTGAAAGCGCCGGCATCCTGAGAAGAGAGGTGAGTATGTGATTTATTTTTTTTTTATGGCAGCACCAGCAGCATTCTATATGGAGCATCTATGGGGCCATAATCAAAGGTGCAGAGCATATATGGGGCAGCATTCTAAGGAGCACCTATGGGGCCATAATCAAAGGTGCAGAGCATATATGGGGCACAGCATTCTAAGGGGCACCTATGGGGCCATAATCAAAGGTGCAGAGCATATATGGCACAGCATTATAAGGGGCACCTATGGGGCCATAATCAAAGGTGCAGAGCATATATGGGGCAGCATTCTAAGGGGCACCTATGGGGCCATAATCAAAGGTGCAGAGCATATATGGCACAGCATTATAAGGGGCACCTATGGGGCCATAATCAAAGGTGCAGAGCATATATGGCACAGCATTATAAGGGGCACCTATGGGGCCATAATCAAAGGTGCAGAGCATATATGGCACAGCATTATAAGGAGCATCTATGGGGCCATAATCAAAGGTGCAGAGCATATATGGGGCACAGCATTCTAAGGAGCATTTATGGGGCCATAATTAAAGGTGCAGAGCATATATGGCACAGCATTATAAGGAGCATCTATGGGGCCATAATCAACGGTGCAGAGCATTCTATATAGCACAGTTGTATATGGAGCATCTATGGGGCAATAATGAACGGTATGGAGCATCTATTTTTATTTTTGAAATTCACCGGTAGCTGCTGCATTTTCTACCCTAGGCTTATACTCGAGTCAATACGTTTTCCCAGTTTTTTGTGGCAAAATTAGGGGGGTCGGCTTATACTCGGGTCGGCTTATACTCGAGTATATACGGTAACCATTCCTCTTTTTTAACTTATTTTTTAAAATGTCTTTTGCTTTTAACACTTGTTGCACAGTAATTGTGTTTTTTTTTTTCTCTGAATTAGTTTGTAATGAACTTGTCCACCAAATTTTTCCTTTACGTTCTTTATAACCTTAGTTCCCAGATGTCATTATTCTGTGCTGTAGAATTGCAACCTCTGTTTTTGTTCTTCAAAGCTCACTGCAAAAATATTCTGGTTTTCTGGGAAACTGTCACCAATTAATTTTCAGTGTATGCTCTTATACTATATTGTGTCTGAACCTTTTAAAGGGAACCTGTCACCCCTCTCCTGCCCTCCCCCCCCCCCCCCAGGCGTTTTTAACTAAAAGAGCCACCTTGTGCAGCAGTAATGCTGCATTCTGACAAGGTGGCTCTTTTAGTTCTGGGTGCTGTAACTGGCGAAATAATCAGTTTTGTAATTTTTCCTAAATACCTTTTCTTCAGTCCTGGAGGCAGGCCTTTCCCCCCTGCTGCAGACGCCACACAGCCGTCGCTCAAATCTTCTTGGCGCCGGGCGCCGCCTCCTCCCTGCTATTTTGAAATGAGCCGGCGCCTGCGCTCTTTTCTCCTGCCTTGGGCAGGCGCAGTGAGCGCTGCCCGTCTGTCCTCATATCCAGTCCAGCTGACTGCGCCTGTGCGGCCGCCCTGCCTGTGAATCCCAGCCTCGTACTATGAATAAATAAGAAGACACTGCGGGGCTGGGATTCACAGGCAGGGCGTCCGCACAGGCGCTGGCTCATTTCAAGGCAGGAGAAAAGAGCGCAGGCTCCGGCTCATTTCAAAACAGCAGTGAGGAGGCGGCGCCCGTCGCCAAGAAGATTTGAGCGACGGCTGTGTGGCGTCTGCAGCAGGGGGGAAAGGCTTGCCTCCAGGACTGAAGAAAAGGTATTTAGGACAAATTACAAAACTGATTATTTCGGCAGTTACAGCACCCAGAACTAAAAGAGCCACCTTGTCAGAATGCAGCATTACTGCTGCACAAGGTGGCTCTTTTAGTTAAAAACGCCTGGGGGGTGACAGGTTCCCTTTAAGGGCTCAATTCATTATTACATTTCTACCAGTTTTTGGACTGGATATATCTCAATTTGACTTTTTGATTTGTGACAAATTCTTCAAACAATTTGTGCCTTTTTTCAAGTTGTTTTTTTTTTTTTGTGGTTTAGTAAGTTTTATCATTTTTACTGTAATGTGTCTTTTTCCAGTATGTTTTAGCCAAAATCATGAAATGAGACTTTTTATAATAAAGTCGTGCTATTTGGCGCAACTTCACTACAGTCTTAACCTCTAGTCATTTTATGTACGCCAGTTATTTTGATGCATTTTTTGCACCATTTTGCAAAACTTTTCTCGCTAAAGAGGTGTAAAGCAAGCTAAAGAAAGAAAAAAACGTAATGAAACACGTGCACCATTTTGATGCATTTGGTGTAAAAAAGGAAGTGAAAACCACCAGTAATAAAAGAAAAGAAACTTGAAAAAACCCGCAATTGATGAATCGGGCCACAAGTGTTTATGGGTGTTTTATTCAAATGCATGTATTTTCCACTATAAAATAATTTTAGCAATATTGTTTAATTAAAAATTGTGCATCTTTTGCTATATTTAGTCTCTGTGTTACGCTGCTCATTGCTGGCTCAGAATTGATTTATCTAAGAGTTTATAACTATTTTATCTCTCTTTTTCTTCTAAGGTCCCCTAAATTCATGACAACATCAAAGTTGAGCTGATCTTTATAGTCCTAAATCGTCAAAGAGGAGGTTTGAAAAAAAAAGATAAGAGATAATTGCAAAAATGACTTGTAGCCCAAAAAACACATTTAAATAAAAAAAAGTCCAAATTTCTATATCCTTTAATATCCACTTAAGTTACTTCCTTAGGCTGGGTTCACATTGCGTTTATGGCAATGCGCTAACGGCATCCGTTACATAGCGGCACTAATGCTATGTGACGGATGCGTTAGCGCACCTATTACCTGCCATTATGTAGCGCATCGCTAACGCATGTCATAATCGGCATGCGTTAGCGAAGTGCCGTCATTCTGCGACGGACCCTCGGACACAGTCTGCAGTGTTTTTGGGTCCGACACCGCTAGCACAGATAGAGCATCTGCGCTAGCGCGATCGCATAAACGCAATCTTTTTCGGCACTTGCGTTAACGCAGTCCGTTTAACGTATGCGTTGATCAGTCTGCACTAACGCAATGTGAACCTAGCCTTACACTTTTTCAATACTATTTTTTTAATCTTTTAGTGGAAATCGGTGCTCATTACTGTTCTATCCATGCACCCATCCGTCTGGTCCATCAACAGTCACTCTCATCTTATCAGTCCATGAGACCTTTGGAAAATCTGTCTTCAGATATTTCTTAGCCCAATCTTAACATTTCAACATCTGTATTGATGGTGGTCGGGTTTCAGCCTCCTTATCTCAACCATGTCTCTGAGCACTGACCACCTTGTACTTCTGTGTCTTGCTCAGTGGTGGTTAGTTTCAGTCCTCCTTACCTCGGCCATGTCTCTGAGCACTGAACACCTTGTACTTCTGTGTCTTGCTCAGTGGTGGTCGGTTTCAGCCTCCCTTACCTCGGCCATGTCTCTGAGCATTGAACACCTTGTACTTCTGTGTCTTGTTCAGTATGGTCAGTTTCAGTCCTCCTTACCTCGGCCATGTCTCTGAGCACTGAACACCTTGTACTTCTGTGTCTTGCTCAGTGGTGGTCGGTTTCAGCCTCCCTTACCTCGGCCATGTCTCTGAGCATTGAACACCTTGTACTTCTGTGTCTTGCTCAGTGGTGGTCAGTTTCAGTCCTCCTTACCTCGGCCATGTCTCTGAGCACTGAACACCTTGTACTTCTGTGTCTTGCTCAGTGGTGGTTGGTTTCAGCCTTTCTTACCTCAGCCATGTCTCTGAGCACTGAACGCCTTGTACTTCTGTGTCTTTCTCACTGATGGTCGGTTTCAGTCCTCCTTACCTCGGCCATGTCTCTGAGCACTGGACACCTTGTACTTCTGTGTCTTTCTCACTGATGGTCGGTTTCAGTCCTCCTTACCTCGGCCATGTCTCTGAGCACTGAACACCTTGTACTTCTGTATCTTGCTCAGTGGTGGTCGGGTTTAAGCCTTCCTTACCTCGGCCATGTCTCTGAGCACTGAACACCTTGTACTTCTTTTTCTTGCTCAGTGGTGGTCAGTTTCAGCCTCCTTACCTCCGTAATGTTTCTGAGCACTGAACACCTTGTACTTCTGTATCTTGCTCAGTGGTGGTCGGGTTTCAGCCTCCTTGCGTCGGCCATGTCTCTGCACACTGATCACCTTGTACTTCTGGGCTTCTATGGAGGTTGCAGCTCTGGAATATGTCAGCATTGGAGGATGATGGGTTCCCAGTTGCTTCACGTTTGATTCTTTTCAAATCTTTGGCCATTAATGTTTTTTTTTTTTCAATACATTTTTGTGACTCTGTTGACTATTTGCAGCAATACTTTTCAAGAGTATGGCATCCCTCTGTAAGACTTTTAACAATATTTGACTTTTCAGAGTCAGTTAAATATTTTTTTTGGCCCATTTTGCCTGAGGAAAACAAGCTGCCTAATAATTGTGCACACCTTAGTAAAGGGTGTTGAATGCCTAGGTCACCCCCTAATCATTACACAAATACACATTACCTGATCTGCTACATCCAATAAGCATTCAAGGTTACACAGCTTGCAATTGGAAAATCTGCATAAAAATGATGATCTGGTCAAAATACTCACTGCCTAATAATTGTGCACAAATGTACAGGATTGAAAAGTAAATACCGAAGTGTTCCCTGGGAGTCTTTGTGACTACCATCAATAAGGAATGTAGAAGCTCATCCGCTTCTCCATTCAGCAAGACTTTTGTAATCAGTGGGGGTCAAAGTGGTTGGATCCTCATTGATTACACACATCACCTGTCCTGTACTTCTTGATACATTTTGATTCCGGGAAAATATTTTTAATGGGACAATGTCTCACTTCAGAACAACTTCTAATGAAGAGTTTGCACACAATTACAAAACAAAGCTGCTTTTTTCCTAAACATAAAGCTTCTCCTGTTCATAAGTGTGGGTGGTATTGTGTAGCTCAGCCAAATTCACTTCAAAGGAGCTGAGCTGCAATACCAGGCCCAATACCTGAACAGAAAGCAGCCATGTTTCATTTGTTCTGTAGAACCCCTTCAGGCCAGATAGTAAGAACCTATCAATTTACGCTATAGTTCAGTAATCCAAGGTATACAATTAACATCGTCAGGACCTTGGAATTTTCCGTTTTTGTTTTTTTGCTCCTTGCAAAAAAAGTGCAATTCCACAATTGTTTTGAGGTTTTTTTTTTACCATGTTCACTAAATCCTAAAACTGACCAGCCATTATGATTCTCCAGGTCATGATGAGTTTGCAGATACCAAACATATATACCGTATATACTCGAGTATAAGCCGAAATTTTCAGCCCAAATTTTTGGGCTGAAATTGCCCCTCTCGGTTATACTCGAGTCACTGTCAGCGGTGGGGTCGGCGGGTGAGGGGGAGAGGGCGCTGAGGCATACTTAGCTAGTCCCGGCGATCATGGCACTGTCCCTGCAGTCCCACGGTCTTCGGTGCTGCAGCTCTTCCCCTGTTCAGCGGTCACCGTTACCGCTCATTAAAGTAATGAATATGGACTCCACTCCCATAGGGGTGGAGCCGCATATTCATTTCTCTAATGAGCGGTAACGGTGACCGATGATAGAGGAAGAGGCTGCGGCACCGAAGACCAGCTGTCCAGGAGAAGGAGCGGGACGTCGGGAGCAGGTAAGTATGTCATATTTAAATGTCCACGTTCCACCCGTCGGGCGCCGCTCTGTCTTCGCGTTCTCTTGCAGTGACTGTTCAGGTCAGAAGGCGCGATCACGCATATAGTGTGCGCGCCGCCCTCTGCCTGATCAGTCAGTGCGGAGAGACGCCGGGACGGGACGCTGAGGAGCTGCAAGCAAGAGAGGTGAGTATGGCATTTTTTTTTTATTGCAGCAGCAGCAGCAATGGCACAGCTTTCTATGGTACATCTATGGGGCAAAAATGAACGGTGCAGAGCACTATATGGCACAGCTATAGGGCAATAATGAACGGTGCAAAGCACTATATGGCACAGCTATGGGGCACTAATGAACGGTGCAGAGCACTATATGGCACAGCTATGGGGCAATAATGAACGGTGCAGAGCACTATATGGCACAGCTATGGGGCAATAATGAACGGTGCAGAGCACTATATGGCACAGCTATAGGGCAATAATGAACGGTGCAGAGCACTATATGGCACAGCTATGGGGCCATAATGAACGGTGCAGAGCACTATATGGCACAGCTATGGGGCAATAATGAACGGTGCAGAGCACTATATGGCACAGCTATGGGGCAATAATGAACGGTGCAGAGCACTATATGGCACAGCTATGGGGCCATAATGAACGGTATGGAGCATCTATTTTTATTTTTGAAATTCACCGGTAGCTGCTGCATTTTCCACCCTAGGCTTATACTCGAGTCAATAAGTTTTCCCAGTTTTTTGTGGCAAAATTAGGGGGGTCGGCTTATACTCGGGTCGGCTTATACTCGAGTATATACTGTAGGTTCTTTTTTATTTAAAGGGAACCTGTCAGCAGGATTGTGCACAGTAACCTACACACACAGGTCGGTGACGTTATACTAATTAAAATGACACCTTGGTTGATTAAATCCATCTTGTGGTTGTTTCTTAATTTTTTTTTCCTGTTTTGTGTTAATGGGATTCTCGTGCCCTAAGGCGGGGTTGGTGTATGTGGTGCTCTGATTATATATTCATAATGCAGACTGCTGACAGGTCACTGATCTTTCACTGACCCGCCCCATAGTTACATAATGAATACCTAACATACTGAATGAAAAAAAAAACACTTCTGCAGGCAGGTGCCAGCTGTGGAAAAATCGCATGTTTACTGTGCATGTAATCCCTTTTGCTTATTTAATTGAGCAAGGTTAAAAAAAAGTCAATTTGAAAATGGCGCCTGTCACAATAGGTTCATATAATAAATAGTTGCTAGTTAGGATAAAATCACCACACGCATGAGGTCACCTAATAGTATGAGTCAGCAAGCTGCAATAAGTGTACATGACCAAATGCATGCATATGTGTGAATCCTAACAATCAGAGGACAGTCCTCATCAAATACCAGGGGGAGCGCTGATACTTACGTCACCACTGAGATTCCATTGGCCAGCAGGAGAATGAAAACTGGCACTTCCCCTTCCCCATACACGCCCCCTGAAGAAGGCATTACGAAACGTGCGTTGGGGTGGAGGGAGGCACGGCCTGACTGCCCATACAAACGCTGGACTCCATACTGGGACCTTATTCTCAATAGGTAATACTTATCTTTAAAATCTTTTTATATATTTGGTGAGGACTGCCCTCTGATTGTTAGGATTCACACATATGCATGCAGTTGGTCATGTACACCTATATGGCCCTGCACAGGTCCATTTGGACACTGTATAAAGTTGGTTTAAAAAAAAAAAGGCTCCCATGAGGTCATTTCCTGGTCCAACCCCTCTTCTCCATTTTGCTTTCTTGTTGAATTCAACATGCCGCACCTTCGTCTTACCCCACAACGGAACCAGCTACTGTTGCTTACGGCACTGCTTTTGCTGCACCACCACAGCGAGCAGGTAAGATAATGTCATTAGATGTGCACACTTTGCGTATTAGGCTGTGGATATGCAGCGTTTCTGACGCTGCGGATTTTCAGCAGTTTTCCATGCGTTGTACAGTACCATGTAATAATAAAGACTATATTCTCCCATAGGAGCAGTCTCGGAGGAGACGGAATAGAAGACGACCGAAACGGATGTGGGTTCATCCCATTATTCAGGAGCGGGAGGAAAAGGGACACTTCCATGTCCTTTACCGGGATTTAAGGAGGTAAGATATAGGGAGAAATGGTATATTGTCATCTGTGTTCCTTTTTTTTATTGCTGTATACAATGTACATTATGTGTGTGTTTAAAATAATTTTAATTTTTTTTTTCTTCAGTTATCCAGATAAATTTACTCAGTTTTGCTGGCTTTCCATTGAGGCATTTGATCGTCTTCTGATTATTCTTGGTCCACACCTCAGTTATGAAGATACGGTCATGCAAAGGGCAATCTCTGCAGAGGAAAAGCTGCTCATCACCTTGCGGTATGGCCAATTTTTTTATTTTTTTACACATGCTCCCAGACACATTGCCCCAATAATTAATGCTGCTATTACCCCCATAATTCTGCCACACTGCACCATAATTCTGCCAGTGCCCCCATAATGCTGCAACACTGCGCCACAATGCTGCTATTGCCCCATAATGCTGCCACACTGCGCCACAATGCTGCCAATGCCCCCATAATGCTGCCACACTGCGCCATAATGCTGCCAGTGCCCCCATAATGCTGCCACACTGCGCCATAATGCTGCCAGTGCCCCCATAATGCTGCCACACTGCGCCACAATGCTGCCAGTGCCCCCATAATGCTGCCACACTGCACCATAATTCTGCCAGTGCCCCCGTAAGGCTGCCACACTGCACAATTATGATGACAGATATAGTGCCCATGATTTGTATTTTTTATCTTGCATTAAATAAATTAAATTTTCTTAGGTATTCAAATATATATATTTTTTTGTTCTCAGGTTTTTAGCCACAGGAGAGAGCTACACATCCCTGCACCTTCAATTTAGGGTTGGCAAATCCACCATCTCTCAAATTGTGAGGTGCACATGTACCGTCATATGGCAGAAATTGCAGCCCATCGTGATGCCTTGCCCAACCAAGGAGACTTGGCTGCAGGTTGCAGCAGGCTTTCAAACTTTGGCCAATTTCCCCAACTGCGTAGGTGCTGTCGATGGCTGTCTTACGATGATTTCCTCTTCTTGTCTTCACGCTGTGGCTCCGGCGCAGGCGTATTTTGTCTGCCCGATTGAGGGACAGGAGCCGGGAAAGGTCAGAGAGGCCCAGTGCCTGCGCACTGCACTACTTTGCTCTGCCCTCCACAGGGCAGGCAAAGTACGCCTGCGCAGGAGCTGCAGCCTGAAGACAAGAAGAGGACATCATCGTAAGAAGATGGGAGACCCCGGACCGGACCGCGATGCCCATCGGACTGGTCCGCCCCCCAGGTGAGTATAATCTAACCTCTTTTTCTCATCTTTCAGGATACATCGGGGGCTTATCTACAGCATTACAGAATGCTGTAGATAAGCCCCTGATGCCGGTGGGCTTAGCTCACCTTCGATTTTGGGGGTGACAGGTTCCATTTAAGTGGTGAAAAAAAAATTCCAATCTATGGAGATGAAAGTAGAATATTTGTAGCCTTTTTTTTCCATGAATCTATTATATTGCTTTTATCCTGCCTTTACACAAACTACGTTATATCTAATTTTCAGTTGTCTCTGCGCTAGTGGGTAAAGACTAGCTGTTTTCATATCAGAAAAAAATGAGTACAGCTTATAATCCAGGTGATGAATTTCCAAAGAGATTTATTCCGCCATAGACATACAACATGTCGACCTATAGCAGGTCTTTATCAAGTATACAGGAGGGCTGGCTTAAATAGTGTGGAGACCAGGTCTGCACCAATCACCGTAAGAGCCAAGGCCACAAGCATAAAATGAATTATATATACAGTATATATATAATATACATACACTGTTTATAAACATCACAAACTACGCTCTATACACTGAATGGATGAAAACAAAACACATCTATAGCTTAATATATGTTACACCCGGTCCGTTTCCTGTACCTCCAAGGGGTCTCTGTCTGGACTCCCACTCTGTGGCGGCTCCATGCTATCTGGATGCAGCCTCTGCCCCTCCTTCCTCTCCTGCTTCCTGGCGTGCGGCCAGCAGGTTCCCAAGCAGAGTTCTTAGGTCGCATGCGCGCTCGCTCCCAGTCTCTTAAAGAGACAGTGTGCATTTTCCAAAATTTACCTCTAACCAATAGCATGTGGCTGGCTTACTATTTCTAGCTCCTCCACCTAAGGGAGGGCGCCGGAGCAACAAGTATTCACTGTTGCTAACTTCCAGTTCCGGTTACGTGCGCTTCTGTTTCTGAAGTATCTGCCAAGTACTCCGCTTACACTGTCTGTTTCCACAGATCCGCTGCTATGTTACCTGGTTATTCTGGACTGCATTCGCACTTTCTACGCTGGACCCGTCTAGTTCCGCCAGTTTGCCTGCCACTCTTCCAGCCTACGCCAGTACTCCCGGTACCAGCCTCGACTCAGACACCCGGTATCTTCTGGTCAGTTCAGCAGCATCCGCTAACCCTGCTGGACTATCTGTTCCGCTGGGACAGCTGCCACGAGTATGGGGTTGTAACGCTCCCTTCGGAGCCCCCCGGACCGTGGTATAGTGGTTCCACATTTACCTTCAATAAATACGAATGTGAACTTCTACATCTGTGCCTCCGTTTCCATTCGTTACAATATGTACATTGTTTACATAAAGCTGTAAAAGGCAATCAAAGGGTGGCAACCCCAATGCCATGGATACCAGGATACAGTCACCAGTAGGTAGATCTTGCATATGTATAGAACACACTGCAGAGGTCCAATCTGAACCATCAAGAAAAAGTGCGCCAGAATCTTAATAGAATAGGCGTGACAATGATGAAGCCTATCATGGCCCATGGCACAGCCACATCATGTCATTAGGTCAAGTGGCCAATTGCTACCTCCCTCTCATACTGCAGCATCCGATCAGTGCGCACGCCGCCATCGAGCCCCACAGAGGGGCAGTCACATGACTCACGTCACATAACCGCAAGCCCCATGACGCGCGATTGGTGCATAGTAGAGAGCAGCAGCCAGGAGCGTCATTGCAGCCACGGCGGTAACCATGACAGTGAGACTGCCCCCCTGACGCCATGGGAACAGCTCATCTGGGTTACATGGTGGCGAATCTCCCAGGGCACAACACCCATCATGTACATGTCCACCCATATTAAGCAGATCAATGAACATTGTAATGAAATTAGAAGGAGGAGCAAGAAGTTAGGGGAAGGAGTCAAGGAAAAGACATAGCAAGATCAATAAGACCAAAAAAGTGCTCTTCCAATGATGAATACATTCATGTTCAATGTCCTCCCTTAATCTCAGTCCCTATACATTCCTTTTCCACCATAATGAGACAAGACACCATCTAGAAGTAAAAAGAAAAGAACATATATGATTAAAAACATACTGATGCTGAAGGTACAAAGGAGAAATAGGGGGGACCCTTAAGCTAGGCAATTATGTAAATTATACACAATATTGAGACCCTTAATTTGTAAAGTACCCATTTAAGAGATCCATCTCAATTCTTTCCTTCTCAATAATTTCAGCCTACAGTACAACCCCCTCTTCTTTGTACAGGAACACTATCAATCACCCCGAACCGTGATTTCCCGTATGTTATATATATATTAAAAAAAATGTTGGGAGCAGGCAATTCTGTAAGTCCAGTCCTAATGGTGCTTTTGTGTTTGCTAATACGGGCCCTACCCTCCATCGTGGTTCCACCAACATAGACCAACCCTCAGGGGCATATGATCATATACAGCTCTGGGAAAATTAAGAGACCACCACATCAAAACCCTGTCATGGGCAGCCCAATCTCCAGACCTGAACCCCATTGAAAACCTCTGAAATGTAATCAAGAGGATGATGGATAGTCACAAGCCATCAAACAAAGAAGAACTGGTTACATTTTTGTGCCAGGATCAGTGTGAAAGACTGGTGGAAAGCATGCCAAGACGCATGAAGCTGTGATTAAAAATCATGGTTATTCCACAAAATATTGATTTCTGAACTCTTCCTGAGTTAAAACATTAGTATTGTTGTTTCTAAATGACTATGAGCTTGTTTTCTTTGCATTATTTGAGGTCTGAAAGCACTAGGTTTTTTATTTTTTTTTTATTTTGACCATTTCTCCTTTTCAGTAAAAAAATACAAAATTTTTTGCTTGGAAATTCGGAGACATGTTGTCAGAAGTTTATAGAATAAAAGAACAATTTACATTTTACTCAATAATATACCTATAAAGAGATAAATCAGACAAACTGAACATTTTGCAGTGGTCTCTTAATTTTCGCCAGAGCTGTATATGTCAAAACTCAAATCGCATGTGCATCTTTCCCTCAGCACAAATCTTTAACCCTTATGGGGGTGATTAAAAGAATCACCGTTAATCATGTTGCCACAGCATGCACAACCCAGACAGGGCAAATTCCCTGGTCTGGTGGTGCACAGTGTTTTTTGCAAAGAGAGGGCGGCCTGATATACCCGGTGCCTGGGTTCTATTGGCTGAGCGGTGCTTCTGGGTCACTATACCGCTGAAGCAGAAAGTCCAGGCGATGCGCGCGGTCGCGCCCTAAGGCGCATGCACGAACAACGGAGTTCCACTGCCAACCGTGAGACCAGCAGCGCAGAAGGAACACGCTGTGACCTCCGTCCCGCAACATGCTGCGACGCAGGAGCGGAAGGAGGAAGGTGAGTAGCAGGGGCCAGGTGGCCATATCCCTAACAACAGGTGAGCATTTCTGCTACACACGAGCGATCTGATCATCGCCTGTATGTAGCAGAGCCAATCAAAGTACTGAAGCTTCTAGTTTCCCATGGAGACTATTGAAGCATGCAAAAAGTAAAAAAAAAGTTTTTAAAAAAATATAAAAGTTCAAATCACCCCCCTTTCGCCCAATTCAAAATAAAACAATAAAAAAAAAATCAAACATACACATATTTGATCACCGTGTTCAGAATAGCCTGGTCTATGAATAAAAAAGAAATGAACCAGACCGCTAAATGGCATAACAATAAAAAAATTCAAAAGGCCAGAATTACGTTTTTTTGGTCGCTGCAACATTGCAAATAAATGCAATAACGGGTGATCAAATCATTGTATCTACACACACAAGAATGGTATCAATAAAAATGTCAGCTGGCACGCAAAAAATAAGCCCTCACCCGCCCCAGATCAAGAAAAATGTAGACACTACAGGTCTCAGAAAATGGCCCCAGTTTAATGTACAAATTTTTCACCCTATACATGTTCGGTGTCTGTGAACTCGTAATGATCTGGAGAATCATAATGGATGGTCAAAATCTGTGGAATTGCACTTTTCTTGCAATTTCACTGCACTTCAATTTTTTTTCTCCCATTTTCCAGTTCATGATATGTTAAAACAAACCAATGGTGCAACTTGTTCTGCAAAACAAAAAGCCCTCACATGGCCATATTGACTGAAAGATAAAAAAGTTATGGCTCTGGATAGAAGGGGAGCAAAAAGCGAAAATGCAAAAACAGAAAATGGCTCGGGGTTAAGGAGTAAAGTTCCTTGAATGATGGACAAAAACTCACCCTAATGATAACGTTGGGGAGTTTGTCATTAATGCAATTAATTTTTGTTCCAAATAACTTTATTGGATTTTAACTAATGCAATTAATTTTTAATAAGAATTAGCCAAATGACAACTGGAGTCCTATTGGTTGTTGTAACGAATCATTCTCTCCATTGGGTTCATAAAAAAAAATGAAATTATTATTATATTATTAATTTATAGACTTGTGTCTCTATGAATGCTCTGGAGATGATCAAGCAGCTGCCCAGGCTACACCTAAAATCCTGTATAACCTGTTTAATTAGAAAGTAACACATACTACATTAATATTTGCTGAATACATAGACTCACACAAATGTCAGCCTTAAAGGGAACCTGTCACCCCGAAAATCGCGGGTGAGGTAAGCCCACCGGCATCAGGGACTTATCTACAGCATTCTGTAATGCTGTAGATAAGCCCCCGATGTTACCTGAAAGAGGAGAAAGAGACGTTATATTATACTCACCCAGGGGCGGTCCCGCTGCTGGTCAGGTCGGATGGGCATCTCTGCTCCGCTCCGGCGCCTCCCATCTTCATTACAAGACGTCCTCTTCTGATCTTCAGCCGCGTTACACCGCGGTCCATTAACGCTGGCATTAACCCTGTGTGAGGGCTGACTGTAGAGGAGTATGGAGCGAGCACTGACTGCGGGGAGGAAGGAGCGGCCATTTTGCTGGCGGACTGTGCCCGTCGCTGATTGGTCGTGGCAATGGTTGTGGGCATTTGCCACGACCAATCAGCGACTTGGATTTCCATGACAGACAGAGGCCGCGACCAATGAATATCGGTGACAGACAGACAGACAGAAGGACAGACAGAAAGACGGAAGTGACCCTTAGACAATTATATAGTAGACTTTTATTTTTAAAACATTTTGATATACAGTATTACTTATTTTCATTAGAGCATGTTCTTTATGTTAAAGTTGTTCATTAGGTATTGCCATGGAGAGTATTGAAGCATGCCAAAAGTGCAAAAAAAAATGTTTTTGAAAATATATATAAAAAAAAATATAAAAGTTCAAATCACCCCCCTTTCGCCCCATTCAAAATAAAATTATAAAAATTCAAACCTACACATATTTGCTATTGCCGCATTCAGAATCGCTCGATCTATCAATAAAAAAAGATTAACTTGATTGCTAAATAGTGTAGCGAGAAAAAAGTCAAAACGCCAGAATAACGTTTTTTTGGTCGCCGCGACATTGCATTAAAATGCAATAACGGGTGATGAAAAGATCATATCTGCACCAAAATAGTATCATTAAAAAAGTCAGCTTGGCGCTGTTAGGAGTCGAGTTTCCTCTGCTGCACAGGGGGAATCTCGATCTGTGTCTGCTGCGGTCTCCTATTCTGCATCGGCCGCGGTGGAGCCTGCTCAGCGGAGACGTCGCTCCCAGCATCTCACTGAGACTGATACTGTGCAAAGGGTTACTGCTGCCTCTCCAGGCTCTGCTATTGTACCCTGCACTGATCTGCGGCGAGCAGGCTTTTCTGGGACTAAGTCCTGCTTAGCACACATTTGAGCATGCCCAGGGAAAGATCTCTCAGTGGAGATTTAGTGTCACATGCTCAGGTACTGCAGCAACTCCAGTGGTCCTTCTTCTAAAGGTCCTGTATGTACTGCAGCTATTTAAGGCTCGCACGGCCATGCGCTAGTATCTTCTTATGTTATGTGCTTTGCGCCAGTGTGGTCATGTGTTTGCATGTGTTCAGGGACCCAAGTGAAATAAGCCCCTAGAATGCTGGCACCTCCGGCGAGGAGTTTTGTGTGCATGCATGACCACTGACTGCTCTCATTTGGGTGGTTAGCCTGTGCCTCTGTGAAAGTCTAACAGGGCACAGAGCCTTGCCTTCTCGGCTGCTCTGTGAAGCTAACAGAGCTGGTTCATACCGCCATATAGTGCCGCCATTCACTTAGCAGCAGGTTCTTTCCTGCACGGTGGATCCCGGGTTGCGAACGCACCAATATCACTTAATAAATATATTCGGTGCGTTCCGCCAACCCTAACAGGCGCTCAAAAAAATAAGCCCTCACCTGACCCCAGATCACGTAAAATGGAGACTCTATGGGTATCGGAAAATGGCGCAATATTTTTTTTTTACAAAGTTTGGAATTTTGTTTTCACCACTTAGATAAAAGGGAACCTAAACATGTTTGGTGTCTATGAACTCGTAATGACCTGGAGAATCATAGTGGCATGTCAGTTTTAGCATTCAGTGAACCTATTAACAAAGCAAAACAAAAAAAACGCTGTGGAATTGCACTTTTTTTTGCAATTTCACCGCACTTTGAATTTTTTTTCCCATTTTGCAGGACACAATATGTTAAAACCTTTGGTGTTGTTCAAAAGTACAACTCGTCCCGCAAAAAACAATCCCTCACATGACCATATTGATGGAAAAATAAAAAAAAACTTATGGCTCTGGGAAGAAGGGTATCAAAAAATGAAAACGCAAAACCAAAGATAAAAATTTATCACAAGTTAAAAAAAACCTAAAAAAGTTTCTACATAATAACTCCTCCGAAGTGTTAAGTTAAAAAGTAAGATGTGCAGTTAATACAGTAATACGTGCTGTAGTTTTCATAAAATTACTGTTTAATCAACAGGAGATTGTCATTAGAGGACTAGTAAACCTGCAGCTATGTAGTCCTCAATTTTCATGAGCTCTGTCCCTGTCCCTAACACTGATTGGCAGCTTTCTGCCTATGCGCAGTATATAGAGAAAGCTGCTAATCAGTGGTGTGGGCGGGGTTATACAGAGCTCGGCATTCAAAGAACTGCTAAATCTGCAGTAGAGAAAACCAGTATTTTATCAATACTGCAGTAAGCAACCCAATAAGTCACACATCGCTGGAATCAGGGTCTCTAACCCTGCATCATGCTGCTCTCAGATGGGGTGACAAAAACCTGGTGACAGATTCCCTTTAAAAAAAACCTAAAATTACTCTAAGTATAAAAGGGTTATTTTTGTAGTGGAAGGTGGGTTGGCCCTTTTATAAAAGTTAATGTGGTGGTATGCCTGTTTAAAATTTTTAAAAGAATGGCCCTTGGTCTCCCAATACTCAGGAATTATGCTTGAAAGTTACAGAATCCCAGATGAAGCAAGAAGCCTGAACACAGGGTCTGTGCACACCTTGCGTTTTTGTCACAGTTTTTCTGCACAATTTTGTCACAAAACCTGAAGGATTTCCTAGTCCCAGCAAAGTGAAGGAGATTCTTGAAGTCTCATGCACACGTTGCTTATTTTTTGCTTGCAGATTTAATTCTGCAGCATGTCAATTCTTTAAGCATTTTTGCTGCAGATTTCAACCACACTAATGAATGAGAAAAACGAATAAAAAACGCATGCAAAAAATGCAAGTGCTGCAAATACTGATCGTGTGCACATACCCTAGGTAGTTGGCAGTAACATTTGACTGGCACTTGCGTTAGGCTGCTTGCAATCCCCTCAGCAGCACCTTCTGCTTTTTAGCACAGTCTCTGCTTCTCACCGTGTGACATGGCACAATGCTGTGCAATAGTTCTCCTCTGGCAATTTGTGCATTCTTGAAGCTACTGTTTGTAGCTCAGTTACAGTCTCTGACATTGTGGCACTAGTCTCCAGACAACCCTGATCTGGCAATACTCTTCATACCCAGGCATTAGCACTCGGACTTCCTTGATGTGACATTCCTCGTAGTCAGAAATAAGCGTTTATGCTCCTCTCTGATATGGCAAATCCTCAACCTTCTAGCAGCTAATTTTTTGCCATCAGCGGGTGCACTTCGCACTCACAGGAATAAGCCTCTCTATCTGTGGTGGCAATCGCAGCATGCTTATAGGCCAATAGCAAAGACAAACACTAGGATAAAGTTGGTATGAGTTGGAGATAGAGTTGATAGAAATGTACTAACTCTGACTCCAGCTTTAAAAGAAAAGTGCTTACTTGTTAGTAATATTACTTAATTAAAGGGGCTGTACGATTACAGCGTATTTATGACCTATCCACATAGGCGTTTGATCAGCTAAATTGGTCTTTTTTGTTTGATACTTTGAAGACTTTTGGTATCTCTGGCGCCTTCCTGACGGCCATCAGGGCATTATACAGATCTCCTTTGGCTTCAATTACATTACCGTACCATTCTCCTCCTACTTTTAGCATTGCGAATGGTGCCCGTCAAGGATGCCCCTATCACCTTTACTATATGTAATAATGTGCATAGAACCACTGGCGGCAATGATTCGACAAAATCCTAATATTTCAGGAGTGGAGGTTAGGAACAAAAATTATAACATCTCTTTGTTCGCAGATGATATCTTCTTGACCCTTATTAAACTACATACTATATTGCGCAATTTATAGGAGGTTTTAAAGGTGCATGGTGGCCTATCGGGTTATAAACTAAATACGCCCAAAACAGAATCCTTGTTAATAAATATTCCTCCTAGCTCCCTGGATCATTTAAAATTAAATTTTGCATTCAGAGGAGTTAATTTGTCTTCTTCTTCTTATAATAATCTATACTCTTGCAATTTCCCGTCACTCTTCGGTGATCTGAGGAGATTGCTGGATAGATGGTCACCGCTCTCGTTGATAGGCTCAATTAAAATGTCTTTCCTCCCCAAGTTGCTCTACCACTTTGAAACTTTACCAGTTAGAGTCCCCATGGGGGAACTTAAATCTCTTCAGGCCGCTATGATGAGGTTCGTCTGGAATGGTCGGCGTCACAGGATCTCCAAGCGTGTCCTCATCTCTCATAAAACACAGGGGGGGCCTTTCTGTTCCTGACATTATCAAATACAATTTGGCAGCCCATTTGCGTAGGATTCCCTCATGGGCTTCACATGGGCTTTTAACAAATGGACAGAAAAAAAAACTATGGCTAGCTCCGTTTCATCTGAATTCCCTATTGTGGACAAATTAAGCCCATTGGGGCTCCAACGTCGTTGTTGGGCTCTATGCAGTTTACGAGGGAGGTTTGGCTTGCATGTATGAAGAAGTTCAGTTTGGCTCCTCCTAATTCATCGATGATATCTTTAAGATATCAGCTGTTAATACCAAATAGCACGGATCCCGCAATGGTCCACCCGTGGATTTCGGCGGGTTTATTCAGATTTGCGGACTTGGTTGATGGCGACATGCTGGAGATTCGTTCGTTTGATGATGTCAAGTCCAGATTTGCTATCCCTAATATCGAGTTTTTCAGTATATGCAGATTAAACATTTTGCTTCTTCCCTGTTTGGCCAGCTGAAGGTGTCTTTACCAACTGATTTTGAAAGGATATGCAAAAGGGGTCTGTCGACCAAAGGTCTCATATCGGATATATAGGATTATAAATTATCCCCAAGGGGGTCAACAGTTAAAACATACATATATGAGCAGGTGGGAGTCTATTCTTGGGAGGGGACTATCATCTCAAACTTGGCAGATCATTTGGGAAAAAGTGGCTAAATCCTCTATCTGTACTCTTTATAAGGAGAACCAGTACAAAATAATGATGTTCTGTTATCACACCCCGAACCTCCTTCACAGATTGAATAGTTAACTCTCAAACCTTTGTTGGCACGGTGGTTCAGAGGTGGACTAACAATTCCATATCTTTTGGTCTTGTTCCGAGATCACTGGATTTTGGGAAGAGGTGAGAGCTTTAATAAGTAGTGTCCTCTTTGAGGAGGTTGGATAATATCCAGCTATTTATCTTCTAAATGTCCCCCCTAAAGTGATGGGAAAGAAATCAGCTAGACTAGTACTCCATATTCGTACCGCAGGAAGGTGCTTAATAGCGCTTCAATGGAAGCAGACCCCCCAATCTCATCAATATTTGCTGGACAGTATTGCTGACATTCATAGGATGGAATATATGATGGTCATAGTGAGAGCAAGTGTGGACAGATTTGACACTGTTTGGGCCCCTTGGGACTATTATTGGGCTCAGAATAGCGCCTAAGCTTCTTCTCTCTCCTTACTACTATTTCTTTTGTACTTTCCCCCTCCTTATCTTACCTTGTGTTTGTCTTGTCCTTTTATGTGTAGTTAAGACAATAAGTTTCATTTGGTAGATTGATAAACTGAGCTAATATACAGTGGTGTCAAATATAACTCTATTAGAAAACGTTACTAGAAAGTTCAGGTGAATTTTAATTTTCACTGTATCGGTTTACAGTTTGGTTTTTCACCACTGGATGGAATGACCCCTATTAGTCCATTGTACTGTATTTTGCCTTAAAGCTTCTTTAATTTTCTTCAAATTGATCTTTAGAAAATGTTTCTGAACGTAATTGTTTGGATTTTTTGAATACTTATTTTCAATTGTTATAGTCGAAAAATTTTATAAAAATGTACAATTTATGAAAATAAAATGACCTGGGATTATGAATCTCCAGGTTAATGTGATTACGGTGATACAAAACTTATACTTTTTGTTTGTGTCATAATGGTTAAAAAAATTAGAACCTTTTTTGAAAAAAAAATTGAGTTTGCGTTGCTGTTTTCTGAGATCTGTAACCTTTTTATTATTCCATCCATGGAGCTGTGAGAAGGCTTGTTTTTGGTATTATTCATTGATACCATTTTGGGGTGCATACTTTCTTTTTTCATAGACTTTGATGTATGGACTTTTTTTTCTGGTGATCACCTGGGTTCCCACGAGATCGGTGTCAGCCATCTGTAAGGCCGGCGTCACAGTAGCGAGTTTTACGGACGTATGAGCGCATAAAATACGTCCGAAAAACACGCATTACACACGGCCCAATGATTCTCAATGGGTCATGTCCTATCAGCCGTATATTACCCATCCGTATTATACGGCTTTCTACGGCCGTAGAAAATCGCAACATGCTGCGTTTGTCACCGTATTGCGCAAAAAATACGCCAATGAAAGTCTATGGTGGTGAGAAAAATACAGATTACACACGGACCAGCAGCGTGACTTGCGATAAATACGCAGCGGTGTTAGAGAGAAAAGCCGGCAATTCAGTGCGGTGTACAGTAAAATCACACTGACAGCTTACAATAGAATAGTTAGAATAAATGTGTACACATAGAATAGGTATATATGTATATATATATTTATATATATGTAATTGAGACACATATATGTACAGTGGGGCAAAAAAGTATTTAGTCAGTCAGCAATAGTGCAAGTTCCACCACTTAAAAAGATGAGACGCGTCTGTAATTTACATCATAGGTAGACCTCAACTATGGGAGACAAACTGAGAAAAAAAAATCCAGAAAATCACATTGTCTGTTTTTTTATCATTTTATTTGCATATTATGGTGGAAAATAAGTATTTGGTCAGAAACAAACAAACAAGATTTCTGGCTCTCACAGACCTGTAACTTCTTCTTTAAGAGTCTCCTCTTTCCTCCACTCATTACCTGTAGTAATGGCACCTGTTTAAACTTGTTATCAGTATAAAAAGACACCTGTGCACACCCTCAAACAGTCTGACTCCAAACTCCACTATGGTGAAGACCAAAGAGCTGTCAAAGGACACCAGAAACAAAATTGTAGCCCTGCACCAGGCTGGGAAGACTGAATCTGCAATAGCCAACCAGCTTGGAGTGAAGAAATCAACAGTGGGAGCAATAATTAGAAAATGGAAGACATACAAGACCACTGATAATCTCCCTCGATCTGCGGCTCCACGCAAAATCCCACCCCGTGGGGTCAGAATGATCACAAGAACGGTGAGCAAAAATCCCAGAACCACGCGGGGGGACCTAGTGAATGAACTGCAGAGAGCTGGGACCAATGTAACAAGGCCTACCATAAGTAACACACTACGCCACCATGGACTCAGATCCTGCAGTGCCAGACGTGTCCCACTGCTTAAGCCAGTACATGTCCGGGCCCGTCTGAAGTTTGCTAGAGAGCATTTGGATGGTCCAGAGGAGTTTTGGGAGAATGTCCTATGGTCTGATGAAACCAAACTGGAACTGTTTGGTAGAAACACAACTTGTCGTGTTTGGAGGAAAAAGAATACTGAGTTGCATCCATCAAACACCATACCTACTGTAAAGCATGGTGGTGGAAACATCATGCTTTGGGGCTGTTTCTCTGCAAAGGGGCCAGGACGACTGATCCGGGTACATGAAAGAATGAATGGGGCCATGTATCGTGAGATTTTGAGTGCAAACCTCCTTCCATCAGCAAGGGCATTGAAGATGAAACGTGGCTGGGTCTTTCAACATGACAATGATCCAAAGCACACCGCCAGGGCAACGAAGGAGTGGCTTCGTAAGAAGCATTTCAAGGTCCTGGAGTGGCCTAGCCAGTCTCCAGATCTCAACCCTATAGGAAACCTTTGGAGGGAGTTGAAAGTCCGTGTTGCCAAGCGAAAAGCCAAAAACATCACTGCTCTAGAGGAGATCTGCATGGAGGAATGGGCCAACATACCAACAACAGTGTGTAGCAACCTTGTGAAGACTTACAGAAAACGTTTGACCTCTGTCATTGCCAACAAAGGATATATTACAAAGTATTGAGATGAAATTTTGTTTCTGACCAAATACTTATTTTCCACCATAATATGCAAATAAAATGTTAAAAAAACAGACAATGTGATTTTCTGGATTTTTTTTTTCTCAGTTTGTCTCCCATAGTTGAGGTCTACCTATGATGTAAATTACAGACGCCTCTCATCTTTTTAAGTGGTGGAACTTGCACTATTGCTGACTGACTAAATACTTTTTTGCCCCACTGTATATATATTAATATTTCATTCAGCGCTAGATAGCTTAAAGTGGCCGGAGTGTGAAGTGTAATGTGTGCTGTGATCCCTGGTCAGGTGAACTCCTTTAGTGCAATCAGACATAACATCACTCCCCTTAGCGGCAGAGCGACATTACTGCAACGACCAGGACTCTGGGGCGCTGCACTCCCCCCCCGGTTAAATCCAGTACTCCCGGACTGGGAAAAGAAGAACAACAACAGTTATTAGAAAAGGACATACAAAATTTTGGAATGCTTTAAACAAGTAAATATAACAATGCTTCCCTTTATGGGAGGTGAGGTCATTTGAACGTTACAAACAGAACCATGTTTAAATATTTTAAATAACATTCTATTCTACTGACTATAAATAATTCCTATTACCCTGCCGGGTATTCCACTAAGTGCAAATCTTCGAACAATAATTTAACTTCTCCTTTAAGGGCGTATAAGCTGGACCCACTAAAAGCTTACTATAAAACATTACAGTACAAATCTAAGGTTTTCTTTACTTCTAACTTCACACAGATGCAGGACCGCCTAGCTACTCGTCTGGGCTTACTGCATCCCTTTTTCTAGGTCCACGGCAAACCATCTCTCTATGGTTCTCAGAAGGACTCACTAACCCCTACGGGTTCACTTACTAGCTCTCTAGCTACATGGCATCTACTATGCAAACATTATTACTATCTTACTACTTAAGGCAACATTATCAAGTACAACAAGTAAACATTCCCTTTAAGAGGGGAAAATCAGTCTTCTCTGAGGTAGTGCAACAATCATCAAGTCACTAATAAACTTTTAAGACAAGAGAAACTTTCACGTCGTCATCAGGAACAGTTTCTTCGCAAAGTCTTCATGCTCTGTAAAACCAGTAGGGAGCACCTTTAAGAAGATGCAAACTATTTACAAACCAGTTCGTGAATCATTCACCGTCCATGATTTGGCAGTCTTTTATAACACTGATAACTTGGTGCAAATGAAAAATGTAAAACAATAGGGATCCCGGGTCAACAAAGGGATCCCTTTAAGAAATAACCCTAGACAGGTTTAAGGCAGCAAAAGCAGGAAACAGTTAACTATATACATATGTCGGGATTTCGAGGTTTATTCTCATAGTAGGTGACACGACATCAGACGGAAGTGAACACTTCCTGGCCGGGGAAGGTGTGGATCCGTGCTGTCATCCGATGCCGTGTGGGTGTCTCTGGGTTGTCTCTTAGGCACAATCAAGTCATTAGTGGTCTGGGTACGGACGGCAGTGTCAGTGGCAGCCTTCATTATTAATCTGGCTTAATGTCACCTTACAGTAGCAAGGTGACATTAACCCTTCATTACCCCATATCCCACCTCTACACGGGAGTGGGAAGAGAGTGGTCAAGTGCCAGATATGCCTTTTCTGGGGTGGCTGGGGGCAGATGTTTTTAGCCGGGGGGGGGGGGCAATAACCATGGACCCTCTCCAGGCTATTAATATCTGCCCTCATTCACTGGCTTTACCACTCTGGCGGAGAAAATTGCGCAGGAGCCCACGTCAATTTTTCCGCCATTTAACCCTTTAATTTAATAGTAAGAGCGCCCAAATTTTGCACATACACACTACTAACATTAGTAGTGTGGAATATGCAAAAAAAATATAAATATATATGTTTTAACGAACATTTGAGCCCATAAATCCATTAGATGTCGGTTTTGCAAGCCTGCGAGAAAATATCGCAGTACGGATGCCATACGGATTACATACAGAGGATGCCATGCGCAAAATACGCTGCCACACCCTGCCTACGGATGACATACGGATCACTATTTTGGGAACATTTCTGCGTATTTCGGCCGTAAAAAAAAGACCGTATGGTCTTACGCCTAGTGTGACGCCGGCCTAAGAGGCATATTGATACTAGTAGTGGTTGAATTTCGGTGCCGTTTTTTTACTTTTTGCTACACTGGCATATGAACATAATATGATGATAAGACCATCAGATATGTGGTGAGGGATTGCAATTTTAGATAATAGTCCTAATAATAGATGCCTCTAAAAAAATCCTTGGAGATTAACAAACATCCCTGGGGCTAAGTTAATAGCCCTGTATTGCACTTTTTCTAACATGTTTCTACCTCTCGTTAGTACAATAAAATATAAACCATGTAACCTATAAGATTTAGATTGATCAGTGACATCAGTGATCATTTAGGTTTATCAGTGACATTAATTTCATGTTGCCGATTTCATCATCTTCTGACATTCCATAATTTCTTTACTATTACAGGAAGATCTATAATTTATGTTGTTGATTTCATTACTTGAGACGTTTTTGAAAACCTAGAAAATCTATTACCACAAGAAAATGCATGTTCATTAACCTTATAACAACCGGGCCTGTTTGGACCTTAAAAAAGGTTGTCTATTTTTCTAGATAGATAGATCTATAGATAGATCTATCTATTATCTATAGATCTATCATTTATCTAGATGAGTCGCCCGCCAGGGCCGTGGGGTACTCGGTACCGGTCCTGAGTTCACAGGGGGATGTCACGGTGGCTGCGACCCGGTCCGTGGCCCTTGGCGCCCATGTAAAAGGGGAAAGGTCTTTAAAGGGAATAAAGTTTGTGTTCGTGACGCCACCTGTGGTATTCGGTCAGGGTGACCGACCTGCTTTAAGGGGTCCTCTGGGGTGATGTTATGGCAGCTAGATTGTATAACTTCCCACAGGTGAAGTATATCCCCAGGGCTCCCAGTGTGTGGATGGGAGATGGTGTATGGTGCAGTAAGGAACGAGGACACAGGTTTGCAGTCTCTTTACCTTGTTTACTGAAGACTTCAGGCAGCCACAGTCCTGGTCATCGGATCACAGGGCACGCAGGGTCTGGCCGGCTTGGAGGCAAGTTAGGAGTCGCCTTTATCCAGGTGGAAATCAAAGCCTTCCCCTAGCGCCGTGTTTGTGTAGTCCCTTACTGCCTATGGCTTCACATAAGGTCTTCACAGATGTTATCTCTCTCTCTGTCCCACGGATAGGATAGGACACGACCCGTATGACTGGTGACTTGAGACGGTTTATAGGGACTCTAGCACGCCCCAGACTCTAAGGGTTTTAAAAATTTCAAAAACCAGACAGTCACATCCAAACATAGACTAAGTGTAAACAGGTGCTGAACCTAGAGTTACCAACTCGTATACAGTCAAATAAATAAGGCAGCACACTGCGGTGATAAAACATGCAAACATGAAACATGAAAATTGAACTGCATTACTGCACTAGAAATATGAAAAAATGAGAGCGTTTAGTGCATAAATTGACCAATTCATGTGTACCTGGTAGCCACATTAAGGCATCTCTCGTATACCAGGTCCTAAACTTTCCTTTCCTCGCTGAGAATAAACGTCTTCATCTGAATGGGAACCTGTGAATCTAAGGGTGTCACCGTGCCTCCTGGGTATTAGGTCGGACAGGTAACGTGGAGTTCAGCTGTCCTGCCGGTCTCTGATGTAAGTCATAGAGGTCCCTACAACCTCGGTGTTCCAGCTAACTGTCTCTGCGCCTCAGAGGGAGGTAGCTTGCTCGTGGCTGGTCTCCCACTGGTATCCTCGCCTGTGCTTTGCTCTCCTGCACGTTCACTGCAATGTATTCGGCTTCCTGAATGTCTCTTTCCGGGAACTGCTGCACTGTGGCTACACAGCTCCGTAAACCCTCCTCTGCCTCAGACTGATCCAGTCTGTGTCCTGGAAAGAACTGTTCTCCAGCTCTGACTGACTACTTTCCCTCCAAACTACCTTATATATGGGGAGTCACCAAGTAAATAGAATCAAAACCTCCCCCTGGTGGCCTGGAGTGTGAATGTGTTGTGCAGCGCCCCAGAGACCTGGTCGTTGCAGTATGGCACTCTGCCGCTAAGGAGAGTGGTGGTACGTCTGATGGCACTAAGGAGTTCTCCTGACCAGGTATCACCAGAACACATTACACTTCACACTCCGACCACTAGGGGGAGAAAAAGGCTTTATTTATTAGGCCACTCCTCACATTGGTAAAACTAGGGGCTGGGGAGGAACTTAGTCAGAAGCTGACTGGGTTAGATTCAGGCAACATCCCGTGGCAGGGGGTGTTACAGGGAGAAGGCACAGGGGGGTGCCTGTCAGGCGTGGGAACCTGGCAGGTGCCTAGCGAACAGAACGTAACGGAACCGCGCCTGCACACCCTGCGGCGGTATCCAGGAGAGAGACACGAAGGGAAGGATATTGTGGAACAGTGTAAACGAGATCAAGCACAAAGGAGAGCCAGTAAGAGTCGTGCTGAGAGAGAGAGGCAACATCTTACTGAGGCGCGTAGTCGGTGGCCGGAACACCGCAGGAGTAACTGACTTTAGGCCTTACTTCAAACTCCGCCGGACAGTTAATTATAGGTTGGCTGTCTACCTTACTACACCTACGAAGACATAGGGGGCAACGCCTGGAGAGGGGCGTCTCTAGGGTCCCGGAAGAGCTCTGAGCCTTCCCGTCATACGGGTGGCGTCCTAGCCATAACATACCTAGGGGACGTTGGAAACTAGTGACATCTGGAACCAAAGAACGAGAGAGAGCTGTAGAGAACGAACGAACGAGAACAGCAGTTGTGAGGACTATTCCGAATGCTCAGCAGGGTAGGACTACAACACACAGGCGCTAGTGGTAGGCAACGATTTCCATCTGCGAAGGAAACTCTGGATGTGCCCATCGGACCGGCCAGTCTCTGATAGCCCTGTTAAGCGTGCTCTGGATTGAGGATCCTGAAGTCTTCAGTAAAGAGGTAAAGAGACTGCAACCCTGTGTCCTCGTTATTGCCTGCACCTCACACCATCACCATCCACCTTACTGGGAAGCCCTGGGGAAATACTTCACCTGCTGGAAGTTATACCATCCCGCTGCCATTCCATCACCCCAGCGGACCCCACAGCAGCGTCGGTCATCCTGACCGAACACCACAGGTGGCGTCACGAACCCCTGACAGACTATTCCCCCTTTACTGGACGCCCCTTAGCAGGGTCGCGGACCGGGTCTAGCCACCGTGACAGCCTCAGCACCGAACCAGAGAGGCCCGGTACCGAGAACTCGTGGCCCTGTGTCTGGGGGCGATCCAACTTGGCGTCACGAACAGGATCGTACTTAAGCCTGAAGAATTGGGTCATGTGTGCCTTGGAACTGTGATTGAAACGTGTTGGACTGTGATTTATTGCAAAGACTGTGTACTGCTATTGCCGCAAGATTCCCGCCAAAACCGCCGCCATTGCAGCGCCACGAGGAGCGCAAGAGAAGAAGTGCGTGGAAGTGGGCGTGAGTAAGCTGGAGAGCGCGAAAGATAATGGCCGCCCAGTCTAAGTATTGCTGTATTCTGAGGGCGGGTCCGTCAGCGGCTGAGGTCCGCCTTCTCATCTTCTATGGCGGGCGGAGACCGAAGAAACTAAACTATGAGGAGGCTTGCGGAGAAAGATGGCCCAGTCTAGGTCCCCATCACCGGAGGATTATACCGGCATGCCGCCACTGGAGAAGATCAAGTACTGAGAGCTGTCCGCGGAGCCCCCGCTGCCTGCACCAGACCAGGTGGCTGCCCCTGAGGAACAGCGCGGAGCTGCCAGAGCCCCCACCTGCGGGCGAGTTCGGTACCCTGGCCGATCGGGGATCGGTGTTCCACCAACGCATGACCCGACCACCGGCGCGGTCGGTGGAGTTCCGGAGTCCGCATCATTCGACCCGGAAACGCGTGAGTGGGACATGGGCTCCTTCCCCTGGGGGGATTATCGGAAGCACCTCATAGCTGAGCATGCCAGGGACGTGGAACGGGAGGCCCGCGGTGAGCTGCTGGATGGGTCATTGCCGAAATGGGGAGTGGTGATCGTTTACCAGCCCCAGAGAGGAAGAGGCTTTGTCCAGGAAATTGGATCGACAATAAGGGTCCATATCACCCGGGAGGTGGTGGAGGCTGGTCTGCGGGGCGACAGTAAGGGTCCCATCCTGCTGCCGGGAGATGCGGTAAGCTACTGCAGATACCAGAAGGGCCACGGTTGGTGGGCTCAGGATATCCAGCGCTGTACCTCCGTCCTGGTTGCTGCCAAGTCCTTGGAGGAAGAACTGGCCGAAGCAGCGGCAGCCGCTGCTGCAGTTCCTCGGATCGCTCACTGGACTCCCGCACTGCCGGAAATAGGCCGGGATTTGAGGCTTCCCAGACCCTCGAGGTCTACCTGTCCGGTTAGGCCCTGGCAGAGGCCACCAGAGCAGAAGTAAACCTCGAAGACCTGAAAATTGTACATAGTTAACTGTTTCCTGCTGTTGCTACTACTTTAAACCCGACCAGGGTTAACTCCTAGGGATCCCTTTGTTTACCCGGGATCCCTATTGTTTTCTATTTCTTTTTCTACTGTGGCACAAAGTTCATCATTGTTTCAGAGACTGACGGATCATGGACGGTGAATGATTCAGAACTGTTTTGTATATAGTTTGCACCTTCTTAAAGGTGCTCCCTACTGGTTTTACAAGCGAAAGAAGACTTTGCGAAGACATGACGCAGAAGGTCTTGCTTGCAGTGAACTTGCAGACAGAGAGAGAATCTGCACTAGAGACTTGGGTCCCTCTTAAAGGGAATGTTTACATGATTGTCTTAATAAAAGTTGAAACGTTAATAATGTTAAAAATTTAGAAAGTTTGATAATGTTGACAGAGACTGAGGACAGGAAAGCTTGAAAGTGAACCCGTAGGGGTTAGAGAGAGAGTCCTCCTGAGAGATGTAGAAAGATGGTCGGCACAATGACAGTAGGCCCAGCCAAGGAGCTAGGCGGTCCTGCATTGGTGAAGTTGGAACGGAAAGAAAGTTGAATTGTTGTTATAGTATGTTATAGTAGGCCTTTAGTGGGTTCAGCTTATATGCCCTTAAAGGAAAGTTAAATCAGAGTTTGCACTTAGTAGAATACCCGGCTGGGTACTGAGAGTTATTTATAGTCAAAATGTTATTTAAAAATATTTAATCCTGTTTTTTGTTTGTAACGTTCAAGTGTCCTTACCTCCCATAAAGGGAAGCACCTTTTCTATTTACTTGTTCTAAGCACTTCAAAAATTTTGTATGTCTTTTGCTGTATTATATTGTTGTTCTTCTTCCCAGTCCAGGAGTACTGGATTTAACCGGGGGGGAGTGCAGCGCCCCAGAGACCTGGTCGTTGCAGTATGGCACTCTGCCGCTAAGGAGAGTGGCGGTACGTCTGATGGCACTAAGGGTGGTTTCACATTTGCGTTTTTTTTTTCATTTTTGCGGTAAAAAACGCAAAAAAACATGCGTTTTTTCCCCTATACTTAACATTAAAAACGCATGCGTTTTTTTGCATGCGTTTTGACGCGTTTTTGCAATTCATGCGTTTTTTCTCTGCATGCGTTTTGTTGCAGAAATGCAACATGTAGTAATTTTAGCGGCATTTAGCGGCGTTTTTTTTGCCGCGAAAAAAACGCATGCGTTTTTTCGCGGTAAAAAACCCCATTGATGTCTACGTTTAAGCACATGCGTTTGCATGCGTTTTTATAGAAAAACACAAGAATACACACTTATAAGCCATCCCCCAACCCTAACCCTAAAACACAAACTGTAACACAAACTGTAACACAAACTGTAACACAAACTCTAACACAAACTCTAACACAAACTCTAACACAAACTCTAACCCTAACCCTACGGATCCTAACCCTAACACAAACCCTAACCCTAACCCTAGGGATCCTAACCCTAACACTAACCCTAACCCTAACACACAAACTCTAACACAAACTGTAACACAAACTCTAACCCTAACCCTAGGGATCCTAACCCTTACCCTAACACAAACCCTAACCCTAAAACACAAACTCTAACACAAACTGTAACACAAACTCTAACACAAACTCTAACACAAACTGTAACACAAACTCTAACCCTAACCTTAACCCTAGGGATCCTAACCCTAACACAAACCCTAACCCTAAAACACAAACTGTAACACAAACTGTAACACAAACTGTAACACAAACTTTAACACAAACTGTAACACAAACTCTAACACAAACTCTAACCCTAACCCTAGGGATCCTAACCCTAACACAAACCCTAACCCTAGCCCTAACCCTAGCGCTAACCCTAACCCTAGGAATCCTAACCCTAACACAAACCCTAACCCTATCCCTAAAACACAAACTGTAACACAAACTGTAACACAAACTCTAACACAAACTCTAACACAAACTGTAACACAAACTGTAACACAAACTCTAACCCTAACCCTAACCTTAACCCTAGGGATCCTAACCCTAACACAAACCCTAACCCTAACCCTAAAGCACAAACTCTAACACAAACTGTAACCCAAACTGTAACCCAAACTCTAACACAAACTCTAACACAAACTCTAACACAAACTCTAACACAAACCCTAACCCAAACTGTAACCCTAGCCCTAACCCTAACCCTAGCCCTAACCCTAACCCTAGGGATCCTGACCCTAACCCTAAGGGATCCTAACCCTAACCCTAAGGGTTAGGGTTAGGATCCCTTAGGGTTAGGGTTACGGTTAGAGTTAGGGTTTGTGTTAGGGTTAGGATCCCTAGGGTTAGAGTTTGTGTTTTAGGGTTAGGGTTAGGGTTAGAGTTTGTGTTAGGGTTAGGGTTTGTGTTAGGGTTAGGATCCCTAGGGTTAGGGTTAGGGTTTGTGTTAGGGTTAGGGTTAGAGTTTGTGTTAGGGTTAGGGTTAGGATCCCTAGGGTTAGGGTTTGTGTTAGGGTTAGAGTTTGTGTTAGGGTTAGGGTTAGGATCCCTAGGGTTAGGGTTAGGGTTTGTGTTAGGGTTAGGGTTAGGATCCCTAGGGTTAGGGTTAGGGTTTGTGTTAGGATTAGGATCCCTAGGGTTAGGGTTTGTGTTAGGGTTAGAGTTTGTGTTAGGGTTAGGATCCCTAGGGTTAGGGTTAGGGTTTGTGTTAGGGTTAGGGTTAGGATCCCTAGGGCTAGGGTTAGGGTTTGTGTTAGGGTTAGGATCCCTAGGGTTAGGGTTAGGGTTTGTGTTAGGGTTAGGATCCCTAGGGTTAGGGTTAGAGTTTGGGTTAGAGTTTGGGTTAGTGTTTGGGTTAGAGTTTGTTTTACAGTTTGGGTTAGAGTTTGGGTTAGAGTTTGTGTTAGGGTTAGGGTTTGTGTTAGGGTTAGGGTTTGTGTTAGGATCCCTAGGGTTAGGGTTAGGGTTTGTGTTAGGGTTAGGATCCCTAGGGTTAGGGTTTGTGTTAGGGTTAGGGTTAGGATCCCTAGGGCTAGGGTTAGGGTTTGTGTTAGGGTTAGGGTTAGGATCCCTAGGGTTAGGGTTTGTGTTAGGGTTAGGATCCCTAGGGTTAGGGTTAGAGTTTGGGTTAGAGTTTGTTTTACAGTTTGGGTTAGAGTTTGGGTTAGAGTTTGTGTTAGGGTTAGGGTTTGTGTTAGGGTTAGGGTTTGTGTTAGGATCCCTAGGGTTAGGGTTAGGGTTTGTGTTAGGGTTAGGATCCCTAGGGTTAGGGTTAGGGTTTGTGTTAGGGTTAGGGTTAGAGTTTGTGTTAGGGTTAGGGTTATGATCTTTAGGGTTAGGGTTAGGGTTTGTGTTAGGGTTAGGATCCCTAGGGTTAGGGTTAGGGTTTGTGTTAGGGTTAGGATCCCTAGGGTTAGGGTTAGAGTTTGGGTTAGGGTTAGGATCCCTAAGGTTACTAGGGATCCTAACCCTAACCCTAAGTATTTATGTTTATAGTGGGTTTTCTAGTTGATTTTGATGATTGGCAGCTGTCACACACTTGTCATCATGCGTTTCAAAAACGCAAACGCAGGAAAAACGCGTTTAAACGCGTCTAAACGCGTTTTTGCACCAAATGCGTTTGCGTTTAAAACGCTGCGTTTTAAAACGCAAGTGTGAAACCAGCCTAAGGAGTTCTCCTGACCAGGTATCACCAGAACACATTACACTTCACACTCCGACCACTTGGGGGAGAAAAAGGCTTTATTTATTGGGCCACTCCTCACATTGGTAAAACTAGGGGCTGGGGAGGAAGTTAGTCAGAAGTTGACTGGGTTGGATTCAGGCAACATCCCGTGGCAGGGGGTGTTGCAGGGAGAAGGCACAGGGGGGTCCCTGTCAGGCGTGGGAACCTGGCAGGTGCCTAGCGAACAGAACAGAACGGAACGGAACCGCGCCTGCACAACCTGCGGCGGTATCCAGGAGAGAGACATGAAGGGAAGGATATTGTGGAATAGTGGAATAGATCAAGCACAAAGGAGAGCCAGTAAGAGTCGTGCTGAGAGAGAGAGGCAACATCTTACCGAGATGCGTAGTCGGTGGCCGGAACACCGCAGGAGTAACTGACTTCAGGCCTTACTTCAAACTCCGCCGGACAGTTAATTATAGGTTGGCTGTCTACCTTACTACACCTACGAAGACATAGGGGGCAACGCCTGGAGAGGGGCGTCTCCAGGGTCCCGGAAGAGCTCCGAGCCTTCCCGTCATACGGGTGGCGTCCTAGCCATAACATACCTGGGGGACGTTAGAAACTAGTAACATCTGGAACCAATGAACGAGAGAGAGCTGTAGAGAACGAACGAACGAGAACAGCAGTTGTGAGGACTATTCCGAACGCTCAGCAGGGTAGGACTACAACACACAGGCGCTAGTGGTAGGCAACGATTTCCATCTGCGAAGGAAACTCTGGATGTGCCCATCGGACCGGCCAGTCTCTGATAGCCCTGTTAGGCGTGCTCTGGATTGAGGATCCTGAAGTTTTCAGTAAAGAGGTAAAGAGACTGCAACCCTGTGTCCTCGTTATTGCCTGCACCTCACACCATCACCATCCACCTTACTGGGAAGCCCTGGGGACATACTTCACCTGTGGGAAGTTATACTATCCAGCTGCCATTCCATCACCCCAGCGGACCCCACAGCAGCGTCGGTCATCCTGACCGAACACCACAGGTGGCGTCACGAACCCCTGACAGACTATTCCCCTTTTACTGGACGCCCCTTAGCAGGGTCGCGGACCGGGTCTGGCCACCGTGACAGCCTCAGCACCGAACCAGAGAGGCCCGGTACCGAGAACTCGTGGCCCTGTGTCTGGGGGCGATCCAGTTGCATGTTTGTGGTACCTGGTTACAGTTATCCCTTCTTGCCTTCAAGCGTAACGTCACTCTCCCCGTGAGGAAAGCAATGCTACTGTGACGACCAGGACCCTGGGGCGCCACATATAGATCTATCTATAGATTTATCATCTATCTATCTTTCTATCTATCTATAGATCTAACATCTATCTATATATCTATCTATCTATAGATCTAACATCTATCTAATAATCTATCTATCTATCGGTGTGTGTAAACATTCTTCAATGGAGTATGTAAATGAAGAGGTTGGACAAGAAATGACATCACAATTCTTTACATACAAATCCGCATTAAAAACGCATCAAATCTGCCTGGATTTTTACCTGAGTTTTCTGCCAAGAGATGCAGAATCTGCGCAGAAAATTTGACAGGCAAATCTGCAACGTGTGCACATACCCTTAGGCTATGTGCACACATTCAGGAATGTCTGCAGATTTTTCCTGAACAAAACTGGACTTTTTCTGCAGGAAATCCGTTCGCTTTTTTTCGCGTTTTTTGCCCTTTTTTTGCAGATTTTTCGCGCTTTTTTCCCAATGTAATAATATAGCGGCAAAAAAGCAAAAAATCCGCAAAATTAATGAACATTCTGCGATTTTACCGCGATGCATTTTTTTCACGGAGAAATAACGCAGCATGTGCACAAAAATTGCAGAATGCATTAAAATGATTGGATGCTTAATGTAAGCTATTTTTTAGCATTTTTTACCAGAGAAAACGGCCGAAAAAATGCAAAAAAAAGTGAAAAATCCTGAACGTGTGCACATAGCCTTACACTTTAGCTTGATGATAAATCAGAATGGTGGGGCGAGTCTGAAGCATACAGGAGAGGGGAGATGGATCTGCAGCACTGAGAAGAAGCAAGTGCTGTTGGAAAATGAAGCTAAGAATTGAACCACCCATTCAGCTATGGAAAGCTGAATTCACAGAGGGGCAGATAGAGATGAAAAAGACAAAAATGTACAATAAAGAAATGCTATCTTGGGCTTAGTCTGTATATTAACAATGAGTATGCATTATTATGCCTTGTTTAAAAAATTATGGGATTCTGGGAATAAGTCTTCAAAGGGTTAAATTAGGAATCCACCTATAAATACTGTATGTCATAAACAATCAAAAGATGAAATCAGTGGGGATCCAAAAGCTGACACCAATTTCTAAACTGAAGAGGTCCAGAGCCCTTTCTGCATAAATGATATCATCACTAGAAATCTATCACCTGCAGTAGGGCATTTTGCCATCTTTCCCTTGTTGCCGGTTATGTATATTGCTTGGTTATGTTTTGCATAGAGCTTGGGGATAGCACATCACTGCTGTTCTTGTATTTTTAATAATGGAGACATATGATTTATTTGTTCCCCTTTGTTTAATCTATTGGAGTTGTTTTGATCGTCTGCCAATTTTTCTCTGGAGCTAAAGTTGAACGATTGCCCAAAAAAGATAATATTAAAAAATATTAGATATCTTTGTTTGTGACATTCAATATATCTCTAGCATAAATCATGAAGGAAATATAGACAATGAGAATATACTGAGTGTATATAATCATTTCAATTGAAATTGCATACAAATATTTTTCATCCAGCACAGCTCAGTCTGCACAGCTTATGCATTAAATGTCCATTATCATAATGTATATGCAATCATTTTCCATTACATTCAAGGTGTTACTCATGTTCTCAGACAGTCTCTAAGTAATGACACGGCACCTCCCAGATCAGGAAAATTCAAAGCAAAATGAATGATGAAGCCTCAATAGCGTGACATCACGAGAATATTGATATCTCTTTACATTACTTAGAAATGACAAGTGCTTTACTGTTTTTGGTTTCAGTCCAATTTTACAATAAGAATAGTACATTTCTCCTCTACTGAATGTTTAACATCATGATCTTATTTTAGGTGTTTACAGTGATATGTTAATCTTAATATATGCAATCTACTATATAATTGTCTAAGGGTCACTTCCGTCTGGCTGTCTTTCTGTCTCTCTGTCACGGATATTCATTGGTTGGTCACACAGGGTTAATGCCAGCGGTAACGGACCGTGTTATGCCGTGGGTAACTCACTCCATTACGGCCGCAATTAACCCTGTGTGACCAAGTTTTTACTATTGATGCTGCCTATGCAGCATCAATAGTAAAAAGATCTAATGTTAAAAATAATAAAAAAAACAAAAAACCTGCTATTCTCACCTTCTGTAGTCCGACGATGCGCTCGCGCCTGCCGCCAGCTTCCGTTCCCAGAGATGCATTGCGAAATTACCCAGAAGACTTAGCGGTCTCGCGAGACCGCTAAGTGATCTGGGTAATTTCGCAATGCATCCTGGGAACGAAAGATGGCGGCAGCCATGCGCGCATCACCAGAGGTTCGCTCGATCTACGCTGGATCCCGGGGGGTGAGTATATAACTATTTTTTATTTTAATAATTTTTTTTAACAGGGATATGGTACCCACACTGCTAAATACTACGTGGGCTGTGTTAGATACCGCGTGGCTGCTATATACTACCTGGCCAGTGTTAGATACTATGTGGGCTGTGTTCTATACTGCATGGCTGCTATACACTACGTGGGCAGTGTTATATACTACGCGGCTGTGTTCTATACTGCATGCTATATACTACGTGTCATGCCACTGTTGCTGCCGCCTCTCGCGCCCTGTCATACTCACGTGTCTTTGGCGTTCCAGCACGCCTCCTTTCCTGCGGTGTCCTCCTCTCTGCGCTCGCTCTCAGCCGCTTCTGCTCGTCGGGCGCGTGCGCACACAAGATTCAGCACTGCGCGTGCGCACCTTTGATATTCCTACTGGCGTTCTTTCTCGTCCTCTTGATCGTCTTAGAGGATCTTCACCCGGAAGTGCTGCGTCACGCCGGTATGTAAGCTGCTCCCGCCCTATCCTCTATGCCTGTAGATCATTTGTGGTTGCAAGTGTACTTGGCCCCTCGCTAGTGCTGTGTTGTCCCTGTTTCTTCTGATCCTGGTTCTCTGTATTTCTTCCAGCGCCATACCTGTGTCTCTGCTTCCCTGGGTCTCTGCGTTCCAGTGCTCCTGCTCTTCCTGTATCGCCAGTCTTGTGTCCCTGTGCCTTTGCTTCCCTGGGTCTCTCCAGTTCAGTCCCGTGTGCCACCTATCATAGTAGTCTTGCTCCTTTACAGTCCTGTGTCTCTGCAGCCTCTGTCTATACAGTTCTGCATCTCTGAACTCCTGTCCTAAGTCCGGTGTCTCTCCTGGTTCTCCTGGTCCCACGTCTTCTTTGGTCCTTATCAGTATTGTTTTCCCCAGCCTCCGAGGCAATAGTCCCTCACGTGTCTGCCCCTAACTCTCCCTGTATAGGGGGCGGTCCACCTGGTCAGCTCGTCCATGAGGAGTTCATCGTCACGGTCCAGTGGGTCCACTTTACGTTTTCTTTGTGCATCGTCACAGTATCTACAGGCCATGGACCCCGCTGGTGTCTCCGCCACTCAAAAACAATTACTTTTTTTGCGAGAGAACCAGACTAGAATCATGTCCTTCCTAAAGAATATGGAGTCTCGTCTCGCAGCTTTACAGTCCTCCGACCCTAGTAACGCCTCACAGCTGGCGGCTCTTCAGCAGGAGCTTAGCCAACAACAGGACACTCAGTCTCATATTTTGAATTTTATGGCCTCTGTCGACAATCGACTTCTCTCCCTTCAGGGTGCCGCTCCGGCTCCAATCCAGGCCTCCGCTCCACAGCCCTCTCCTCATCTGGCCAGAGCTCCTCGCTATAGTGGTGATCCTAAATTATGTCGTGGGTTTCTCAATCAGTATCAATTACACTTTGAGTTGTCTCCGCTGTTATACCCTACGGATCGAGCTAAAGTAGCTTTTGTGGTTTCCCATTTAGAAGGCGAGACTTTGGCCTGGGTTAACCTCCTCTGGGAGAGGGAAGATCCGGTGGTTTCCCAACGTAATCTTTTTTTGGATACCTTTTGCAAGGTATTTGATGAACCCGGTCGTCTGGTTTCTACCACAGAGTCTTTTCAACCTTCACCAGGGTACCCTTTCTGTGGCTCAGTACGCCATCCGTTTCTGGACACTGTCGTCTGATTTAGGGTGGAACAATGAAGCATTGGTTGGAGCGTTTTAGCGAGGTCTGTCTTCCTGAATTAAGGATGAGCTGGCAGGGCGTCATACTCCTACTACTTTGGATGACCTTATTTCCTTGGCTACTCACATTGATTTGTGATTCCAGGAGTGCTCTTGTGAGGCTGTCAGAGAGAGGAGGTCTCCTCGTTTGACTTCTGCTACACGGAGTGCTTCTTTCCCTCAAACCACTACCGTTTCATCCTCTTCTTCTCCTGAGCCCATGCAGGTGGATCTCTTCAAGCCCGCCGAACTTCGCTGAAAGGAGAGACTTGCACAGGGTTTATGCTTCTATTGCGGCAGTGCCTCTCATCTTCTGTGATCCTGCCCTCAGAAGCCAGGAAACGCCTCCGCCTAGGACAGGTAAGAGAGGTCTTCCTAGGTAGTTATGATTCCTCTCCTCCTCTAATCTTGTCCGTTATTTCACACTTGGGGCCTAGTCGCTTCTCTCTGGAGGCTTACGTAGATTCTGGTGCGGTTGGGAATTTTGAGATAGTTAAGAGACTTGGGATTCCTGTCAGGTCCTTGGAGATTCCTAGGCAAATAGCTTCTGTTGATGGTCAGCCTTTGCGGAAGTCCGTTACTTTAGTCACCGAGGAAGTTGAGATTCAAATTGGAGCTCTTCATCATGAAAAGTTGGCTTTTTATGTTTTGCCGTCTTTGTCCCATCCATTTCTTTTAGGACTTCCTTGGCTAAGGAATCATGAACCTTCCCTCGACTGGCGGTCTGGAGACGTTTTAACCTGGGGACAGTCTTGTCAGAACAGATGCCTACTTCCCGTCAAGCCTACTTATACCTCACCATCTGCTCCAGGACTGGCGAATCTGCCCTCGGTTTATTCATCATTTTCAGACGTCTTCGACAAAAAGGAGGCTGAGGTTCTACCACTGCATTGTCCTTACTATTGTCCGATTGATCTCATTCCTGGTTCCACTCCTCCCAGAGGTCGTATATATCCTCTGTCTCCCTCCGAGACTCTAGCCATGTCCGAGTATGTTCAAGAGAATTTGGCCAGAGGCTTTATTCGAAAGTCTTCCTCACCTGCGGGTGCTGGTTTCTTTTTTGTTAAGAAGAAGGATGGTTCCCTTCGACCTTGCATTGATTATCGTGGCCTCTATAACATCATAATTTAAAATAAGTATCCACTTCGTCTCATCCCGGAACTCTTCAACCGTCTACGGGGAGCACGCGTCTTCACTAAGTTGGATCTCAGAGGAGCTTATAATTTGATCCGAATTCTCTCGGGAGACGAATGGAAGACTGCGTTTAACACTCGTGAAGGCCATTATGAGTATTTGGTCATGCCCTTTGGCCTATGCAGTCTTTCAAGAGCTGTGAATGACGTTTTTTAGGACCTAGTTTACACATGTGTTGTGGTATATTTGGACGATATCCTTGTGTTTTCACCAGATCTACTTTCTCATCGAAGAGATGTTAGGCAAGTTCTTCTTCGTCTGAGAGAGAATTGTCTGTATGCAAAGCTTGAAAAATGTTCCTTCGAACAGTCCTCTCTGCCGTTCTTGGGTTTCATCATCTCCGATTCTGGGCTGCGAATGGATCCTGGAAAAGTCTCTGCCATGCTCAATTGGCCACGTCCTCTCGGAGTTAGGGCAATCCAGCGTTTTCTTGGTTTCGCAAACTATTATCAGCAGTTTATTTCTCACTTTTCCGCCCCGTCGGACCCCATCTCTTCTCTGACTAAAAAAGGTGCCGATCCTCATCATTGGCCAGCTGAGGCCAGAGAGGCTTTCCTGTCTCTCAAAGAAGCTTTCGCCTCGGTTCCTGTACTTCATCGCCCTCAAGCAAATAAGCCCTTCTTCCTAGAGGTTGACGCTTCTGCTATCGGAGCTGGAGCCGTGCTTTCTCAAAAGTCTTCTTCTGGTCACCTTGCGCCTTGTGGTTTCTTCTCCAAGATCTTCTCGTCTTCAGAAAGAAATTATTCCATAGGCGACAGAAAACTTTTGGCCATCAAACTGGGACTGGAGGAGTGGAGGTATCTGTTGGAGGGAGCTCTACATCCCTTTGTAATCTATACGGACCACAAGAATTTGGCGTACATCCGTTTGGCGCATCGACTAAACCGTCGATAAGCCAGGTGGGCTTTATTCTTCGCTCGGTTCGACTTTGAACTTCGCTTTCTGCCTGGTGAGAGAAACTTCAAGGCCGACGCTCTATCCAGATCCTTCTCGCCGGTGGATGCTGTGGAGGAGACCGCACACATCATTGATCCGACCAGAGTCATCATGGTAGCTCCAGTCGCTTTGACCTCATTACCTCCTGGCAAGACCTTCGTTTCTGAGAGGGACAGGAGATGTGTTCTACTTTGGGGACATGCCTCCAAGCTGGCGGGTCATATCGGTTTCAAGAAGACCTTTAATCTCTTATCCCGCTACTACTGGTGGTCAACTCTTTTGAAGGATGTCCGAAGTTTTGTTGAGTCATGTAAATCTTGTGCTAAGAACAAGGTTCCAAGGCAGTTGCCTTCAGGTCGTCTGCATCCTCTTCCTGTGCCTACTACTCCGTGGCAACATATTGCAATAGATTTTATTACTGATCTTCCCTGTTCTTCTGGTTGCACTGTCATCCTCGTGGTCGTAGAGCGTTTTTCTAAAATGGCTAGTTACATTCCTCTCCCAGGTTTACCTTCGGTTTCTGAGTTGGTGTAGATTTTTGTTCAACATATTTTTCGCATTCATGGCCTACCACAGCATATTGTTTCTGATCGAGGAGTTCAGTTCACCGCTCGATTCTGGAGGTCTCTCTGTAAGTCCATGAACATCTCGCTTGACTTCTCTTCGGCCTGCCATCCTCAGTCCATTGGTCAAGTGGAGCATACTAACCAGATTCTGGTGACTTATCTCCGGCACTTCTCCAACGCTCATCAGAATGATTGGTCCGACTTACTACCGTGGGCCGAATTTTCCAATAACAATCATACCAGCGAAGCTTCTACCAAATCTCCTTTCTTTATCGTTTACGGACAACATCCTGGACTTCCTCTACCGGTTCTTCCTGTCTCTTCTGTGCCTGCGGCAGATCTTCTGTCTAGGGAATTCTCCAGGATCTGGCAGGAGACCAAGTCTGCTCTCGAATTAGCTCAGCTTAGGATGAAGAGACATGCGGATAAAAGATGTCTTGATTCTCCTATATTCCATCCAGGGGATAAGGTCTGGCTTTCGTCTAAATTTTTTTGCCTTAAAATCTCTTTGCACAAACTGGGTCCTCGCTACATTGGTCCTTTCGAAGCTCTGGCACGTATTAACAATGTTTCTTACAAGCGTAAGTTACCTGCCTCTCTTCGTATTCCCAATTCCTTTCATGTCTCTCTCCTTAAACCTGTAGTTTTCAATCAATTTCTTGCCTCGACCCTGTCTTCTCCTTCCCATGTATCTGCGGATAATGTCTTCAAGATAAAGGATACTTTGGCAATGAAAAAACGCAGGGGTAGAACTTTGTTTTTGGTGGACTGGAAGGGTTTCGGTCCTGAGGAGAGGTCCTGGGAGCCTCGGGAGAACATTCAGGCTCTTCATATTTTAGCTAGGTTTCTTTCCAGCCTTAAGAAAGGTGGGGGACGTAAGGACGGGCTTACTGTCATGCCGCTGTCGCTGCTGCCTCTCGCGTCCTGTCATACTCACCTGTCTTCGGCGTTCCGGCACGCCTCCTCTCCTGCGGTGTCCGCCTCTCTGCACTCGCTCCCGGCCGCTTCTGCTCGTCAGGCGCGCGCACACCAGATTCAGCGCTGCGCGTGCGCACCTTTGATTTTCCTGCTGGCGCTCCTTCTCGTCCTCTCGATCGTCTTGGAGGACCTTCACCCGGAAGTGCTGCGTTGCGCCGATATGCAAGCTGCTCCCGCCCTATCCTCTATGCCTGTAGATCATTTGTGGTTGCAAGTGTTCTTGGCCCCTCGCTAGTACTGTGTTGTCCCAGTTTCTTCTGATCCTGGATCTCTGTATTTCTTCCAGCGCCATACCTGTGTCTCTGCTTTCCTGGGTCTCTGTGTTTCAGTGCTCCTGCTCTTCCTGTATCACCAGTCTTGTGCCCCTGTGCCTTTGCTTCCCTGGGTCTCTTCAGTTCAGTCCCGTGTGCCACCTATCGTAGCAGTCTTGCTCCTTTACAGTCCTGTGTCTCTGCAGCCTCTGTCTATACAGTCCTGCATCTCTGAACTCCTGTCCTCAGTCCGGTGTCTCTCCTGGTTCTCCTTGTCCCACATCTTCTTTGGTCCTTATCAGTATTGTTTTCCCCAGCCTCCAATGCAATAGTCCCTCACGGGTCTGCCCCTAACTCTCCCTGTATAGGGGGCGGTCCACCTGGTCAGCTCGTCCATGAGGGGTTCATCGTCATGGTTCAGTGGGTCCACTTTACGTTTTTCTTCGTGCATTGTCACACTACATGGCCACTGTTAGATACTATGTGGGCTGTGCTATATATTACGTGGCCAGTGTTACATACTACGTGGGCTGTGTTATATACTGCATGGCTGCTATATACTGCGTGGGCTGTGTTATATACTATGTGGGCTGTTTTATTTACTGCGTGGCCTATATTAACGCATCGGGTATTCTACAATATGTATGTATGTATGTATATAGCAGCCACATGGTATATACGCCAGGCCACGTAGTACTACTATATACTACATGGCCTGTGCTATATACTATGTGGCTGCTATATACATACATACATATTCTAGAATACCCGATGCGTTAGAATCGGGCCACCATCTTGTTTACCATATGAATAAATAGCCACTATGGCCCTGATTTATCATTTGCATTTTTTTAATTGAATTTAATTTTTTGTCTTGGGTACACTTACCGTTTTTTGGTGACAAATTCTTCAAAATGGCCACACCGTTTCAGAGTTAAACATACATGACTGTGATCATACAGCCAGTGGCTGATACATGCTACCCACAGGTTCCTTTTAAAGATAAAAAAATAGAAATGTTTCAATTTTCACACTAGCCACTGGGACATTTTTAGGCTCTAACTTCGTGATGTTTCAGGAAACAACACATGAACATAGCCACAATGCTCAGACACCAAACCCATCTTTTGTATTGAGGTATCTAATGAGTGTATACCTAATTGCTTTGCTATCCAATACAGTTCAACCATAATCAGCATAGGGTTTAGTACAATAATTAACAAATTGCCGAATGGCAAACAGACCCTAACTAAAGATTCTGAGATTAATAAAATATAACTTTTAATGATTAAATTATAATGATAATAATAAGAAAAATTGTGCTAATTAAAAATACAGAGTCCACAATAGTTATTGATGTCCTAGCTTGAGGTATTGATCATACAGTCTAGATCTACTACCTCCTCATGCAGTGTAGCTGTTAACTTCTTGGAGATATGGTTGCAAGGATCAATATTGGGAAATTCTTCCCTATTAATGTATGAATGTAATATTCATAGGCAAACTCACATGGGGTAGATATTATTCAATTCCTCCCTTTGTGCAAGTTATAGTGATTAATTTCGCTGGCTGGTTAACTCTTATGGGGTAAATACCTCTCAGTACTTCCCCATGTGAAGCCTATCTACAGCTTTTAGGACATCAATTATTATAGGATTTTAGCCTTAGTGGCCACAGACCACTCTTATGGCATTTCACAATAGTGTGGACTATCTGATTTAAAATCAAACAGCTGCCCCCTGACATGTTTCACGATTACTGGCTTCTTCGGAGAAATGAGGCTGCAAATGGTCACTATATAGGACCAACAGGCTTATATAAGGTTGGTCCATGATGTCATAAAGGGTCATCCTATAAGGGAGTCAGAAGGACTGGATCAATCAGGGGTATCTGGAGGTTAAAATAAGGTTATTGCTAATAGGTTAACACAGTATCCATCAAGAAGAAGGGACCTATAATTCCTTATGGCACAACAGCATTCTTACCTGGCCAATAAGATTACGTTTTATGGAGATCACCTTCAATAACTAGCCAGTCCAGGGAGTTGGCACTATGTGAGGACCAATGAGAGTATCCTTCTAGGATATTCCCTCAGAGTGGAAAGATACAGGAACTTTGAGTCACTGAGACATTTACTGTGCTTGCGTGTCATTTTCGGGTGGTGGATTAATTATTATACCTGATTGCTTACTCGCTCATGTTTCTTGAACCTTAAAAACATCTCTAGAATCTGACCTTTTCTCACCTTTAAAACTGCATAATCTCTTATGGTCACTCTTATTCATTCTTGTCTGGACTACTGCAACTCTCCACTGATCTGTTTCCCTCTAATCAAAATTTATCCTCTATCCATCCTGAATGCTGCAACCATGGTTGTATTCCTGTCCAGCCACTACACTGATGCTTCTACCTTGTGCCAGTCATTGCATGGGTTGACAATTTGCTACAGAACGCAATACAAAGTTATCTCGCTCATACGCAAAGCTCTCCTCAGTTCTGCACAACGCTATATCTCCTCCCTCATCTTTGTCTATCAACCTACCCCTACTCTCAGAACCGCAACTGACCTAAGACTAACATCCTCCATTATCCTAACCCCCGTCTCCAAGACTTCTCTTGTGCTGCGGCAGTTTTCTGGAATGCCCTTCCCCGGACAATCTGAAAAAACCTAGCTCACACGTTTTTAAACGTGCTTTAAAAACACATCTCTAGACAGGCCTATCATTTCAATTACCGTAACCAACATAACTCTCCCCTGCTCCCTCTTTCAAAATTTTACTCAGAACCTGGTCCCTCCTATTCATTTGTGTCCACATCATCCTTGCACCCAATAGCACACATCAACTGCACCTAGACAGATCCTGGCTGGTGACCGGATCATGCAGCTTATTTGAAATGCCATATGTATTATAATGATGGCTGGACCATACATGACAAACATTTTCTACTTATTTTTTCTCCTACAGTGCCTTGCGAAAGTATTTGGCTCCCTGGAACTTTTCAAACTTTTGCCACATATCATGCTTCAAACTTAAAGATACCAAATGTAAATTTTTGGTGAAGAATCAACAAGAAGTAGAACACAGTTGAAGTTGAACGAAATGTATTGGTTATTTTAAATTTTTGTGGAAATTCAAAAACTGAAAAGTGGGGCGTGCAATATTATTCGGCCCCTTTAACTTAATACTTTGTTGCGCCACCTTTTGCTGCGATTACAGCTGCAAGTCGCTTGGGGTATGTCTCTATCAGTTTTGTACATTGAGAGACTGAAATTCTTGCCCATTCTTCCTTGGCAAACAGCTCCAGCTCAGTGTGGTTTGATGGAGATTATTTGTGAACAGCAGTTTTCTGCTCTTTCCACAGATTCTCGATTGGATTGAGGTCTGGACTTTGACTTGCCCATTCTAACACCTGGATACGTTTATTTGTGAATCATTCCATTGTAGATTTTGATTTATGTTTGGGATCATTGTCTTGTTGGAAGACAAATCTCCGTCCTAGTCTCAGGTCTTTTGTAGACTCCAACAGGTTTTCTTCAACAATGGTCCTGTATTTAGCTCCGTCCATCTTCCCTGTCCCTCCTGAAGAAAAGCAGGCCCAAAACATGATGCTGCCCCCTCCATGTTTGGCAGTGGGGATGGTGTTATGACCTGGTGGTCAGGACAATAATGGACCTGGTGGTTAAGAGCACATGGAATGACCTGATAGTTACTGATAATAAAGGACGAGCTCTGGGACGTGGGAACTCTGCTGACCGCAATCACTAATCCTATCACACACACTAGAAATAGCCGTGGATTGCGCCTAACGCTCCCTATGCAACTCGGCACAGCCTAAGGAACTAGCTAGCCCTGAAGATAGAAAAATAAAGCCTACCTTGCCTCAGAGAAATTCCCCAAAGGAAAAGGCAGCCCCCCACATATAATGACTGTGAGTAAAGATGAAAATACAAACACAGAGATGAAATAGATTTAGCAAAGTGAGGCCCGACTTACTGAACAGACCGAGGATAGGAAAAGTTACTTTACGATCAGCACAAAAACCTACAAAAAGACCACGCAGAGGGCGCAAAAAGTGCGACTCACGGTGCGGAGGCGCTCCCTCTGCGTCCCAGAGCTTCCAGCAAGCAAGACAACAATAAAAATAGCAAGCTGGACAGAAAAATAGCAAACCAAAGAAATACAAGCTGGAACTTAGCTTCTGCTGGGAAGACAGGTCACAAGAACGATCCAGGAGTGAACTAGACCAATACTGGAACATTGACAGGTGGAATGGAGCAAAGATCTAAGTGGAGTTAAATAGAGCAGCAGCTAACGAATTAACCTTGTCACCTGTGGAAGGAAACTCAGAAACACCCACCAGAGGAAGTCCATGGACAGAACCAGCCGATGTACCATTCATGACCACAGGAGGGAGCCCGACAACAGAATTCACAACAGTACCCCCCCCTTGAGGAGGGGTCACCGAACCCTCACCAGAGCCCCCAGGCCGACCAGGATGAGCCAAATGAAAGGCACGAACCAGATCGGCAGCATGAACATCAGAGGCAAAAACCCAGGAATTATCTTCCTGACCATAACCCTTCCACTTGACCAGGTACTGGAGTTTCCGTCTCGAAACACGAGAATCCAAAATCTTCTCCACCACATACTCCAACTCCCCCTCAACCAACACCGGGGCAGGAGGATCAACGGATGGAACCACAGGTGCCACGTATCTCCGCAATAACGACCTATGGAACACATTATGGATGGCAAAAGAAGCAGGAAGGGCCAAACAAAATGACACAGGATTGATAACCTCAGAAATCTTATACGGACCAATGAAACGAGGCTTAAACTTAGGAGAGGAAACCTTCATAGGAACATAACGAGACGACAACCAAACCAAATCCCCAACACGAAGTCGGGGACCCACACAGCGCCGGCGGTTAGCGAAACGTTGAGCCTTCTCCTGGGACAATGTCAAATTGTCCACCACATGAGTCCAAATCTGCTGCAACCTATCCACCACAGTATCTACACCAGGACAGTCCGAAGACTCAACCTGCCCTGAAGAGAAACGAGGATGGAAACCAGAATTGCAGAAAAACGGCGAAACCAAAGTAGCCGAGCTGGCCCGATTATTAAGGGCGAACTCAGCCAACGGCAAAAAGGACACCCAATCATCCTGATCAGCAGAAACAAAGCATCTCAGATATGTTTCCAAAGTTTGATTAGTTCGTTCGGTTTGGCCATTTGTCTGAGGATGGAAAGCCGAGGAAAAAGACAAATCAATGCCCATCCAAGCACAAAAGGCTCGCCAAAACCTCGAAACAAACTGGGAACCTCTGTCAGAAACGATGTTCTCCGGGATACCATGTAAACGAACCACATGCTGGAAAAATAATGGCACCAAATCAGAGGAGGAAGGCAATTTAGACAAAGGTACCAAATGGACCATCTTAGAAAAGCGATCACAAACCACCCAAATAACCAACATCTTTTGAGAGATGGGGAGATCCGAAATAAAATCCATAGAAATATGCGTCCAGGGCCTCTTCGGGAACGGCAAGGGCAAAAGCAACCCACTGGCATGAGAACAGCAGGGCTTAGCCCGAGCACAAGTCCCACAGGACTGCACAAAAGAACGCACATCCCGTGACAAAGACGGCCACCAGAAGGATCTAGCCACCAAATCTCTGGTACCAAAGATTCCAGGATGCCCAGCCAACACTAAACAATGAATCTCAGAGATAACTCTACTAGTCCATCTATCAGGGACAAACAGTTTCTCCGCTGGGCAACGGTCAGGTCTATCAGCCTGAAATTTTTGCAGCACCCGCCGCAAATCAGGGGAGATGGCAGACAAAATTACCCCCTCTTTGAGAATACCCGCCGGCTCAGGAACACCCGGAGAGTCAGGCACAAAACTCCTTGACAGGGCATCAGCCTTCACATTCTTAGAGCCCGGAAGGTACGAAACCACAAAATCAAAACGGGAGAAAAATAACGACCATCGAGCCTGTCTCGGATTCAACCGTTTGGCAGACTCAAGATAAGTCAAATTCTTGTGATCTGTCAAGACCACCACGCGATGCTTGGCTCCTTCCAGCCAATGACGCCACTCCTCGAATGCCCACTTCATGGCCAACAACTCACGATTACCAACGTCATAGTTACGCTCAGCAGGCGAAAACTTTCTAGAAAAGAAAGCACATGGCTTCATCACCGAGCCATCAGAACTTCTTTGCGACAAAACAGTCCCTGCTCCAATCTCAGAAGCATCAACCTCAACCTGAAACGGGAGCGAAACATCTGGCTGGCACAACACAGGGGCAGAAGAATAACGACGCTTCAACTCCTGAAAAGCCTCTACAGCTGCAGAAGACCAATTGACCACATCAGCACCCTTCTTGGTCAAATCAGTCAACGGTTTAGCAACAGTAGAAAAATTAGCGATGAAGCGCCGATAAAAATTAGCAAAGCCCAGGAACTTTTGCAGGCTCTTCACAGATGTCGGCTGAGTCCAATCGTAAATGGCCTGGACTTTAACAGGGTCCATCTCGATAGTAGAAGGGGAAAAAATGAACCCCAAAAATGAAACCTTCTGAACTCCAAAGAGACACTTTGATCCCTTCACAAACAAGGAATTCGCACAAAGGACCTGGAGCACCATTCTGACCTGCTTCACATGAGACTCCCAATCATCCGAAAAGACCAAAATATCATCCAAATACACAATCAGGAATTTATCCAGGTACTCTCGGAAGATAGAAACAATGCGAAGTCTATATATTGACTGCTGGTCACATAGACGATACCACTATAAATCATGTAACTAACAAAGCATAAGTGGAAAAATTAAAACGTAACTTTTATTATGACTAAAGTCACACACAAAAAAAACTCAAACCAAACACCCAAGTGAATAAAAATACTGGGGCAGAGTCTCAGGCAATTGGTGTGGTGCCCACAGAGACTGATTATCCCCAGAAAGGACAAAATGATATCCTCCACAGTATATTGGAGATATCATAAGAACTAGAATTTGACATATGGAGCTGGAGTAAAATAACGTCAACAGCACACAACGTCAAGCTAGTTTACATGAACAAGCAATAAAAACCATCAAATAGTCGCATATAGACAGTGCCACTGATGGCTATAACTAATATAAAAAGGAACAATCTCACCGGTTCCAAGATGAGGGCCCAGGAGCATCGGATAATTTTCTGGTCAGAAGAAAGTCCGAAAAAGTGATGGAGACGACAGTCCCTGTGTCAGTCCCTATGGGGCTATCGATAGACTATCCCCAAAGATCCTGCCCTTACAAGGGCAGTCCACAGCTACCCCTGTCCAAACATGCCCTGCACTCTCCCTGGGACGGAATATACAGGGAGAGTGCAGGGCATGTTTGGACAGGGGTAGCTGTGGACTGCCCTTGTAAGGGCAGAAGCTTTGGGGATAGTCTATCAATAGCCCCATAGGGACTGACACAGGGACTGTCGTCTCCATCACTTTTTCGGACTTTCTGTCTATATGCGACTATTTGATGGTTTTTATTGCTTGTTCATGTAAACTAGCTTGACGTTGTGTGCTGTTGACGTTATTTTACTCCAGCTCCATATGTCAAATTCTAGTTCTTATGATATCTCCAATATACTGTGGAGGATATCATTTTGTCCTTTCTGGGGATAATCAGTCTCTGTGGGCACCACACCAATTGCCTGAGACTCTGCCCCAGTATTTTTATTCACTTGGGTGTTTGGTTTGAGTTTTTTTTGTGTGTGACTTTAGTCATAATAAAAGTTACGTTTTAATTTTTCCACTTATGCTTTGTTAGGTACTCTCGGAAGATGTCATGCATAAAGGTCTGAAATACTGATGGAGCATTGGAAAGCCTGAATGGCATAACCAGGTACTCAAAATGGCCCTCGGGCGTATTAAATGCTGTTTTCCATTCATCGCCTTGTTTAATACGCACAAGATTATACGCCCCTCGAAGATCTATCTTGGTGAACCAACTAGCCCCTTTAATACGAGCAAACAAATCAGACAGCAACGGCAAAGGATACTGAAATTTGACTGTAATTTTATAAAGAAGGCAGTAATCAATACAAGGTCTCAAAGAACCATCCTTCTTGGCCACAAAAAAGAACCCTGCTCCTAACGGTGATGACGACGGGCGAATATGGCCTTTCTCCAAGGACTCCTTTATATAACTCCGCATAGCGGCATGCTCTGGCACAGATAAATTGAACAATCGGCCCTTAGGAAACTTACTACCAGGAATCAAATTAATTGCACAATCGCAATCCCTATGAGGAGGTAGGGCACTGGCTTTGGGCTCATCAAATACATCCCGATAATCCGACAAAAACTCTGGAACTTCAGAAGGAGTGGAAGACGAAATAGACAAAAATGGAACATCACCATGTACCCCCTGGCAACCCCAGCAGGACACAGACATAGATTTCCAGTCCAATACTGGATTATGAACCTGTAGCCATGGCAACCCCAAAACGACCACATCATGCAGATTATGCAACACCAGAAAGCGGATATCCTCCTGATGTGCAGGAGCCATGCACATGGTCAATTGGGTCCAGTACTGAGGCTTATTCTTGGCCAAAGGCGTAGCATCAATTCCTCTCAATGGAATAGGATACTGCAAGGGCTCCAAGAAAAAACCACAGCGCCTAGCATGCTCCAAGTCCATCAAATTCAGGGCAGCGCCTGAATCCACAAATGCCATAACAGAATAGGATGACAAAGAGCAAATCAGAGTAACAGACAATAGAAATTTAGACTGTACCGTACCAATGGTGGCAGACCTAGCGAATCGCTTAGTGCGCTTAGGACAATCGAAGATAGCATGAGTGGAATCACCACAGTAAAAACATAGCCCATTCCGACGTCTGTGTTCTTGCCGTTCAGCTCTGGTCAAAGTCCTATCACATTGCATAGGCTCAGGCCCATGCTCAGATAGTACCGCCAAATGGTGCACAGCTTTACGCTCACGCAAGCGTCGATCGATCTGAATGGCCAAGGACATAGACTCATTCAGACCAGCAGGCATGGGAAACCCCACCATGACATCCTTAAGGGCTTCAGAGAGACCCTTTCTGAAGATTGCTGCCAGGGCACATTCATTCCACTGAGTGAGCACAGACCACTTTCTAAACTTCTGACAATATATCTCCGCTTCATCCTGACCCTGACACAGAGCCAGCAAGATTTTCTCTGCCTGATCCACTGAATTAGGTTCGTCATAAAGCAATCCAAGCGCCAGGAAAAACGCATCAACATCACGCAATGCCGGATCTCCTGGCGCAAGGGAAAATGCACAGTCTTGAGGGTCACCACGTAACAAAGAAATAATGATCTTTACTTGTTGAACAGGGTCACCTGAGGAGCAAGGTTTCAAGGCAAGAAACAATTTACAATTATTTTTGAAATTCAAGAACTTAGATCTATCACCAAAAAACAAATCAGGAATTGGAATCCTAGGCTCTGACATCGGATTCTGAACCACAAAATCTTGAATGTTTTGTACCCTTGTAGTGAGATTATCCATCCAAGAGGACATACCTTGAATGTCCATGTTTACACCAGTGTCCTGAACCACCCAGAGGTAAAGGGGAAAAGAGAGACAACACACACTGCAAAGAAAAAAAAATGGTCTCAGAACTTCTCTTATCCCTCTATTGAGATGCATTAGTACTTTGGGCCACCTGTACTGTTATGACCTGGTGGTCAGGACAATAATGGACCTGGTGGTTAAGAGCACACGGAATGACCTGATAGTTACTGATAATAAAGGACGAGCTCTGGGACGTGGGAACTCTGCTGACCACAATCCCTAATCCTATCAAACACACTAGAAATAGCCGTGGATTGCGCCTAACGCTCCCTATGCAACTCGGCACAGCCTAAGGAACTAGCTAGCCCTGAAGATAGAAAAATAAAGCCTACCTTGCTTCAGAGAAATTCCCCAAAGGAAAAGGCAGCCCCCCACATATAATGACTGTGAGTAAAGATGAAAATACAAACACAGAGATTAAATAGATTTAGCAAAGTGAGGCCCGACTTACTGAACAGACCGAGGATAGGAAAGGTTACTTTGCGGTCAGCACAAAAACCTACAAAAAGACCACGCAGAGGGCGCAAAAAGACCCTCCGCACCGACTCACGGTGCGGAGGCGCTCCCTCTGCGTCCCAGAGCTTCCAGCAAGCAAGACAACAATAAAAATAGCAAGCTGGACAGAAAAATAGCAAACCAAAGAAATACAAGCTGGAACTTAGCTTCTGCTGGGAAGACAGGTCACAAGAACGATCCAGGAGTGAACTAGACCAATACTGGAACATTGACAGGTGGAATGGAGCAAAGATCTAAGTGGAGTTAAATAGAGCAGCAGCTAACGAAATAACCTCGTCACCTGTGGAAGGAAACTCAGAAACACCCACCAGAGGAAGTCCATGGACAGAACCAGCCGAAGTACCATTCATGACCACAGGAGGGAGCCTGACAACAGAATTCACAACAGGATGGTGTGTTTACGGTGATGAGCTGTGTTGCCTTTACGCTAAACATATCGTTTGGCATTGTTGCCAAAAAGTTCGATTTTGGTTTCATCTGACCAGAGCACCTTCTACCACATGTTTGATGTGTCTCCCAGGTGGCTTGTTGCAAACTTTAAATGACACTTTTTATGGATAGCTTTGAGAAATGGCTTTCTTCTTGCCACTCTTCCATAAAGGCCAGAATTGTGCAGTGTACGACTGATTGTTGTCCTATGGACAGACTGTCCCACCTCAGCTGTAGATCTCTGCAGTTCATCCAGATTGATCATGGGCCTCTTGGCTCCATCTCTGATCAGTCTTCTCCTTGTTTGAGATGAAAGTTTAGAGTCACGCTGGGTCTTGGTAGATTTGCAGTGGTATGATACTCCTTCCATTTCAATATGATCACTTGCACAGTGCTCCTTGGGATGTTTAAAGTTTTGGAAATCATTTTGTATCCAAATCTGGCTTTAAACTTCTCCACAACAGTATCACGGACCTGCCTGTTGTGTTCCTTGGTCTTCATGATGCTCTCTGTGCTTCAAACAGAACCCTGAGACTATCACAGAGCAGGTGCATTTATACGGGGACTTGATTACACACAGGTGGATTATATTTATTATCATTAGGCATTTAGGACAACATTGGATCATTCAGAGATCGACAATCAACTTCTGGAGTGAGTTTGCTGCACTGAAAGTAAAGGGGCCGAATAATATTGCTTGCCCCATGTTTCAGTTTTTGAATTTCCACAAAATTTTTTAAAATAAACAATAAATTTCATTCAACTTCACAATTGTGTTCCCCTTGTTGTTGATTCTTCCCCAAAAATTACATTTGGTATCATTATATTTGAAGCATGATATGTGTGAAAAGGTTGAAAATTTGCGGTGAGCCGAATACTTTCACAAGGCACTGTATTTCCTTATAGATTGTAAACTTGCGAGCAGGAACCTCACTCCTGATTGAATAATAATAATAATAATAAATAAATAATAATAATATAATAATAATAATAATAATAATAATAATAATAAAGCTGTTGAATAATGTGTTACTTTGTGATGTCTTTATTGTTTGTTCATGCCCCCGCTGAATTGTAAAGTTCTAAAATGCTGCAGATTATGTTGGGGCTATATAAATAAAATTATTATTATCATCATGATAAGTAAAAAAAAAGTGACAACATTAAAAAAAATACATATAATACAATCTAAACAATAGGTAATTTAAGTGATGATGGATTCCCATTATCTTTATTGTATATCCTACTGTTAGAATACTGTATATACAAGGCTACAGACAACTTGGGAAAGGCTCAGATATTTATAAATGTACACATTTTTTCAGTTGGAAAGGATTACTATGACCGTTAAAGAGGACTTGTCACCAGATATGGGTGTTTTTACTTATTTTTTATGGTCTTTAAATCAGATTTTTGGTTGATAGGGTAATAACGCGGAGCAGCTTACAGACATGCTGTGAGCCATGCCCCATTAGTGATGACCTTAGTAATTAGTACTAAATACACTAAATGAAAAAGGCCCATATCTCTGGAACTATATGGTGGATATTAAAAACCCAAAAACCTGAATACTGAGGGGAGTAATGGAAATAATATAAGGTAAAAAAAATGGCCCTTTTGACCTGATGACAGGTCCTCTTAGAGATGTCTAATACTTTTATGTAGATGACTTATCTATACAATATGCATGGCAGGACCGCTGGGAAGGAAAGACGCCATGCGGATGCATGAGATTTCCATAGCATGGATTGTAAAAACTATAACAATCAATCTCTGGGGAAGCATCATTAAAGGATTCTAGGCAGGACTAATCTGGGTAAATAACAACCCATTGGGCTAGTCTTGGCCAGTTTACATATGACTAGGTGGATATTAACAGATTATTTTTAAAGTATAGAAACCATTGTGGGGCATATAATGACAACTGGAATATAATAATAGGGATATCTAATGTTATGGTGGTGGTTTGGCATGGTTAGGGCACCTGACTGGATTGGACTTCATCATTTTTTTATTTGTTTACATATTTATTTGAAACTTGATTTGAGGGTTGTTACGCCGCTACCTCATGCTTACCTGTCCGGCCGGCGCGCTCCCGATGCTCCTTCCTGCTCTTCTTCTTCTGGCTTCTCCGGCGCTCGTCCCTTCGGCGGTCTGCGCATGCGCAGACGCGCTTCTTTCGTTGCTGAGGCTTCTGGGAGGTCGTGACCCGGTGGCTCCGCCTCCAATATGGCGGTGCCCGTCGGGTACTTCTTCCCAGCATCTGCCCTACTTAGACGCCTTTGCATCTATTGAGTTTGCTGGCTTCTAGCCAGCGTCTCCTTAGGTTCCTTGGCTCCAGTCTGACTCAGATTTGTCTCTGTTTGCCGTACCTTTCAGTCCAGTGTTCCTGCCGTACCTACCAGTCTTGTGTTCCTGCCGTACTTACCAGTCCTGTGCTCCTTCCGTAACTACCAGTCCTGTGTTCCTGCCATACCTACCAGTCCTGTTTTCCTGCCGTACCTGTTATGAAGGCAATCCAGTAACACAGTGTGCCAGTAATCAGGGCACATACAGTGATCTGACAATAACCCAAAAACAATAGAACGAGCTCTGAGACGTGGAATCTCTGTAGACCGCAATACCTGAACCTATCCTAAACACAACTAAAGGCAGCTGTGGATTGCGCCTGACACTACCTATGCAACTCGGCACAGCCTGAGGAACTGACTAGCCTGAAGATAGAAATACAAGCCTGACTTGCCTCAGAGAAATACCCCAAAGGAAAAGGCAGCCCCCCACATATAATGACTGTTAGCAAGATGAAAAGACAAAACGTAGGGATGAAATAGATTCAGCAAAGTGAGGCCCGATATTCTAGATAGAGCGAGGATAGCAAAGAGAACTTTGCAGTCTACAAAAAACCCTAAAGCAAAAAACCACGCAAAGGGGGCAAAAAGACCCACCGTGCCGAACTAACGGCACGGCGGTACACCCTTTGCGTCTCAGAGCTTCCAGCAAAAACGAATAGACAAGCTGGACAGAAAAAACAGCAACAAAAGCAAAGAAGCACTTATCTAAGCAGAGCAGCAGGCCACAGGAAAGATCCAGAAGCTCAGATCCAACACTGGAACATTGACAAGGAGCAAGGAAGACAGAATCAGGTGGAGTTAAATAACAAGGCAGCCAACGAGCTCACCAGAACACCTGAGGGAGGAAGCCCAGAAGCTGCAGTACCACTTGTGACCACAGGAGTGAATTCAGCCACAGAATTCACAACAGTACCCCCCCCTTGAGGAGGGGTCACCGAACCCTCACCAGAGCCCCCAGGCCGACCAGGATGAGCCACATGAAAGGCACGAACAAGATCTGGAGCATGGACATCAGAGGCAAAAACCCAGGAATTATCTTCCTGAGCATAACCCTTCCATTTAACCAGATACTGGAGTTTCCGTCTAGAGACACGAGAATCCAAAATTTTCTCCACAATATACTCCAATTCCCCCTCCACCAAAACAGGGGCAGGAGGCTCAACAGATGGAACCATAAGTGCCACGTATCTCCGCAACAACGACCTATGGAATACATTATGTATGGAAAAGGAGTCCGGGAGGGTCAGACGAAAGGACACAGGATTGAGAATCTCAGAAATCCTATACGGACCAATAAAACGAGGTTTACATTTAGGAGAGGAAACCTTCATAGGAATATGACGAGAAGATAACCAAACCAGATCCCCAACACGAAGTCGGGGACCCACACGGCGTCTGCGATTAGCGAAAAGTTGAGCCTTCTCCTGGGACAAGGTCAAATTGTCCACTACCTGAGTCCAGATCTGCTGCAACCTGTCCACCACAGAATCCACACCAGGACAGTCCGAAGACTCAACCTGTCCTGAAGAGAAACGAGGATGGAACCCAGAATTGCAGAAAAATGGAGAGACCAAGGTTGCCGAGCTGGCCCGATTATTAAGGGCGAACTCAGCCAACGGCAAAAAGGACACCCAATCATCCTGGTCTGCAGAAACAAAACATCTCAGATATGTTTCCAAGGTCTGATTGGTTCGTTCGGTCTGGCCATTAGTCTGAGGATGGAAAGCCGAGGAAAAAGATAGGTCAATGCCCATCCTACCACAAAAGGCTCGCCAGAACCTTGAAACAAACTGGGAACCTCTGTCAGAAACAATATTCTCAGGAATGCCATGCAAACGAACCACATGCTGGAAGAACAAAGGCACCAAATCAGAGGAGGAAGGCAATTTAACCAAGGGCACCAGATGGACCATTTTAGAAAAGCGATCACAGACCACCCAAATGACTGACATCTTTTGAGAAACGGGAAGGTCAGAAATGAAATCCATCGAAATATGTGTCCAAGGCCTCTTCGGGACCGGCAAGGGCAAAAGCAACCCACTGGCACGTGAACAGCAGGGCTTAGCCCTAGCACAAATCCCACAGGACTGCACAAAAGTACGTACATCCCGTGACAGAGATGGCCACCAGATGGATCTAGCCACTAACTCTCTGGTACCAAAGATTCCTGGATGACCAGCCAACACCGAACAATGAAGTTCAGAAATAACTTTACTAGTCCACCTATCAGGAACGAACAGTTTCTCGGCCGGACAACGATCAGGTTTATTAGCCTGAAATTTTTGCAACACTCGCCGCAAATCAGGGGAGATGGCAGACACAATGACTCCTTCCTTGAGGATACTCGCCGGCTCAGATAAACCCGGAGAGTCGGGCACAAAACTCCTAGACAGAGCATCCGCCTTCACATTTTTAGAGCCCGGAAGGTACGAAATCACAAAATCGAAGCGAGCAAAAAATAATGACCAACGGGCCTGTCTAGGATTCAAGCGCTTGGCAGACTCGAGATAAGAAAGGTTCTTATGATCAGTCAATACCACCACGCGATGCTTAGCTCCTTCAAGCCAATGACGCCACTCCTCGAATGCCCACTTCATGGCCAGCAACTCTCGGTTGCCCACATCATAATTACGCTCAGCAGCAGAAAACTTCCTGGAAAAGAAAGCACATGGTTTCAACACTGAGCAACCAGAACCTCTCTGTGACAAAACCGCCCCTGCTCCAATCTCAGAAGCATCAACCTCGACCTGGAACGGAAGAGAAACATCTGGTTGACACAACACAGGGGCAGAACAAAAACGACGCTTCAACTCCTGAAAAGCTTCCACGGCAGCAGAAGACCAATTAACCAAATCAGCACCCTTCTTGGTCAAATCGGTCAATGGTTTGGCAATGCTAGAAAAATTACAGATGAAGCGACGATAAAAATTAGCAAAGCCCAGGAACTTTTGCAGACTTTTCAGAGATGTCGGCTGAGTCCAATCCTGGATGGCTTGGACCTTAACCGGATCCATCTCGATAGTAGAAGGGGAAAAGATGAACCCCAAAAATGAAACTTTCTGCACACCGAAGAGACACTTTGATCCCTTCACGAACAAAGAATTAGCACGCAGGACCTGGAAAACCATTCTGACCTGCTTCACATGAGACTCCCAATCATCTGAGAAGATCAAAATGTCATCCAAGTAAACAATCAGGAATTTATCCAGATACTCACGGAAGATGTCATGCATAAAAGACTGAAAAACAGATGGAGCATTGGCAAGTCCGAACGGCATCACTAGATACTCAAAATGACCCTTGGGCGTATTAAATGCCGTTTTCCATTCATCTCCTTGCCTGATTCTCACCAGATTATACGCACCACGAAGATCTATCTTAGTGAACCAACTAGCCCCCTTAATCCGAGCAAACAAGTCAGATAACAAAGGCAAGGGATACTGAAACTTAACAGTGATCTTATTAAGAAGGCGGTAATCAATACACGGTCTCAGCGAACCATCCTTCTTGGCTACAAAAAAGAACCCTGCTCCCAGTGGTGATGACGATGGGCGAATATGTCCCTTCTCCAGGGATTCCTTCACATAACTGCGCATAGCGGTGTGTTCAGGCACGGATAAATTAAATAAACGACCTTTAGGGAATTTACTACCAGGAATCAAATTGATAGCACAATCACAATCCCTATGCGGAGGTAGGGCATCGGACTTGGGCTCTTCAAATACATCCTGATAATCAGACAAGAACTCTGGGACCTCAGAAGGAGTGGATGACGAAATAGACAAAAATGGAACATCACCATGTACCCCCTGACAACCCCAGCTGGATACCGACATAGAGTTCCAATCCAATACTGGATTATGGGTTTGTAGCCATGGCAACCCCAACACGACCACATCATGCAGATTATGTAGCACCAGAAAGCGAATAACTTCCTGATGTGCAGGAGCCATGCACATGGTCAGCTGTGCCCAGTACTGAGGTTTATTCTTGGCCAAAGGTGTAGCATCAATTCCTCTCAACGGAATAGGACACCGCAAAGGCTCCAAGAAAAACCCACAACGTTTAGCATAATCCAAATCCATCAGATTCAGGGCAGCGCCTGAATCCACAAACGCCATGACAGAATACGATGACAAAGAGCATATCAAGGTAATGGACAGAAGGAATTTGGACTGTACAGTACCAATGACGGCAGACCTATCGAACCGCTTAGTGCGCTTAGGACAATCAGAAATAGCATGAGTGGAATCACCACAGTAGAAACACAGCCCATTCAGACGTCTGTTTTCTTGCCGTTCAACTCTGGTCATAGTCCTATCGCACTGCATAGGCTCAGGTTTAATCTCAGACAATACCGCCAGATGGTGCACAGATTTACGCTCGCGCAAGCGACGACCGATCTGAATGGCCAAAGACATAGACTCATTCAAACCAGCAGTCATAGGAAAACCCACCATGACATCCTTAAGAGCCTCAGAGAGACCCTTTCTGAACAAAGCTGCCAGCGCAGATTCATTCCACAGAGTGAGTACTGACCACTTCCTAAATTTCTGACAATATACTTCTATATCATCCTGACCCTGGCACAAAGCCAGCAAATTTTTCTCAGCCTGATCCACTGAATTAGGCTCATCGTACAGCAATCCGAGCGCCAGGAAAAACGCATCGACACCACTCAATGCAGGGTCTCCTGGCGCAAGAGAAAATGCCCAGTCCTGAGGGTCGCCGCGCAAAAAAAGAAATAATAATCAAAACCTGTTGAACTGAATTACCAGAAGAATGAGGTTTCAAGGCCAGAAATAGCTTACAATTATTTTTGAAGCTCAGAAACTTAGTTCTATCACCAAAAAACAAATCAGGAATAGGAATTCTTGGTTCTAGCATAGATTTCTGATCAATTGTATCTTGAATCTTTTGTACATTTATAACGAGATTATCCATTGAAGAGCACAGAGCCTGAATATCCATGTCCACAGCTGTGTCCTGAAGCACCCTAATGTCTAGGGGAAAAAAAAGACTGAACACAGAGCTGAGAAAAAAAAATGATGTAAGAACTTCTTTTTTCCCTCTATTGAGAATCATTAGTTTGGCTCCTTGTACTGTTATGAAGGCAATCCAGTAACACAGTGTGCCAGTAATCAGGGCACATACAGTGATCTGACAATAACCCAAAAACAATAGAACGAGCTCTGAGACGTGGAATCTCTGTAGACCGCAATACCTGAACCTATCCTAAACACAACTAAAGGCAGCTGTGGATTGCGCCTGACACTACCTATGCAACTCGGCACAGCCTGAGGAACTGACTAGCCTGAAGATAGAAATACAAGCCTGACTTGCCTCAGAGAAATACCCCAAAGGAAAAGGCAGCCCCCCACATATAATGACTGTTAGCAAGATGAAAAGACAAAACGTAGGGATGAAATAGATTCAGCAAAGTGAGGCCCGATATTCTAGATAGAGCGAGGATAGCAAAGAGAACTTTGCAGTCTACAAAAAACCCGAAAGCAAAAAACCACGCAAAGGGGGCAAAAAGACCCACCGTGCCGAACTAACGGCACGGCGGTACACCCTTTGCGTCTCAGAGCTTCCAGCAAAAACGAATAGACAAGCTGGACAGAAAAAACAGCAACAAAAGCAAAGAAGCACTTATCTAAGCAGAGCAGCAGGCCACAGGAAAGATCCAGAAGCTCAGATCCAACACTGGAACATTGACAAGGAGCAAGGAAGACAGAATCAGGTGGAGTTAAATAACAAGGCAGCCAACGAGCTCACCAGAACACCTGAGGGAGGAAGCCCAGAAGCTGCAGTACCACTTGTGACCACAGGAGTGAATTCAGCCACAGAATTCACAACACGTACCTACCAGTCCTGTGCTCCTGCCGTACCTACCCGTCCAGTGTTCCTGCTGTACCTACCCGTCCAGTGTTCCTGCCGTACCTTTCAGACCTGTGTTCCTGCCGTACCTGCCAGTCCAGTGTTCCTGCCATACCCGTCAGTCCTGTGTCCCTGCCGTACCTGCCAGTCCAGTGTTCCTGCCGTACCCATCAGTCCTGTGCTCCTGCCGTACCCACCAGTCCTGTGTTCCAGTCGTTCTTTGTTAAACGTGTCTTACCATCAAACTGGTCAGTACTTTGTCCTTGCAGCCTCTGTCCATCCTGTGTCTCCACCGCTCTAGTCTCCTCTGTGGTTCTGTTCTCCCTTTGCTCAGCCTTCAGTCGTCCCTTTGGCTCCGGCAGTTGCGGCTTCACCCTCCTTGGGCCTGTCCCTAACACTCCCTGTACAGGGGGTGGCACCATCTGGTACGCTCGCCCTCGGGGCTCTGAAGCCGTGACCCAGAGGGTCCACTCCCCAAGTTCTCACAAGGGTCTTTACTTTGTACTTTACTTAGGGATTTTTGGCTTCTAGCATTCCTAGTGTTTTCTTAGGTCTTAGTTACTTTATTTGTCTAAATACAGGTGCCAAGAACTTTATTTAGTGACTTGCATGAATTATTTACTTTTTATTTGTTTTTTTTTCTGAGTGTGCCATTTCTACGCATTGATAAAACACACAAGGTGTGCAGTGCCAATAGTGACATGAGCTTCCAACTTCAGTATGTGTATGATAAAAAATGGTAAGATTACTTATAGTTTACACACAGTTAGGTCAAAGTCATTAAAACTAATTTTATCTCTTCCGCAAATTCAAGACCACAAATTTTAGTATTAGAAAGTAGTTTTGGCTATCTACTTTTCCAACAAATGTTTACAAAGAGATATCATTTTAAATCACTATATAATTGTTCAAGTGGGTTAGAAGTTTGCATACACCTAATTTCCTGGGACTTCATCTACCTTGGAAAATTACTCCCTTCACAAATGTTGACGTATAGGTACGTTACAGGGCGCCCCCCCCCCCCCCTTCTTTGGTGCGGGCTCCGGCGCTGAGCCTGCACCTTTCCAGACACATCTGATTTGATCAGCTGACATGTGCCCCTAACAACTGTGGATTGAATCATGATCCACCCGCAGCTGTTAACATTTTAAATTCCACTGTCGATCACTGACAGCGGCATTTAACTCATGAAAGCCCAACACAAAAGCCACCATCGGCGCCCATCACGTGATCGCGGGGAGCCAATAGGCTGTCATGACAGCCGGGGGTCTGTAGTAGACCCCCATGCCTGTCATTGCAGATCTCCAATGGACACCAGCCCATGGCCGTCGTTCATAGGAGATGATCACTTCTGCTACACATAACAGGGCAGAAGCATTTACATGTATTTAAAAAATGTAAAAAATATAGAAGTTTAAATCGCCCCCTTTTTACCCCATTCAAAATAAAACAATAAAAAAGAGAAAAAAACATATTTGGTATTGTTGAAGTTCAGAAATGCTTGATCTACTAAAATCTAAAAACAATCCGATTGGTAAGCGGCATAACAAGAAAAAAACCCAAAAAGGCCAGAATTACAGTTTTTTGGTCGCCGAACTATTGCAACAAAATGCAATAACAGGCAATCACAACAACATATCTACACCAAAATGGTATCAATTAAAAGTCAACTCAGCACACAAAAAATAATCCCTCACTCAGCTCCAGATCTTGAAAAATGGAGACGCTGCGGGTCTTGGAAATTACACAATTTTTTTATGTTTTTTTTTTTACAATGGCAGGTCAGTCTTACCATATAGTAAACATGGCAAAAAAAAAAACCAAACAAAAAATAATTGTGAAATTGCACTTTTCTTGCAATTTCACTGCACTTCAAATTTTGTTTCCCATTTTCCAGTATACTATATGGTAAAATCAATGGTGTCATTCAAAAGTACAAGTCATCCCACAGATAACAAGTCCTCATATGGCCATATTGATGGAAAAATAAAAAAGTTATGGCTCTGGGAAGAAAGGGCGCAAAAAAACAAAAACAGAAAATGCAGTTAAAAACTGTGTCCTGTTTAAGAATCTTCTTATAGGCAAAGCGACATCTTATGAGTGGATTAGAGGTGTACATGTTGCAGTATTTTAAGACCCAAATTCATGATTTACTGCCTCTTTGCTTGACATAATGAGAAAATAAAAAGAAATCAGTCAGGACCTCGGAAAAGAATTGTGGACCACCATAAATCTGATGAACCCCTAGATGCAATTTTCAAACGTCTGAAGGTACAAAGCTCATTTTCTCTAATGATGATCTACAAGTTTAAACTCCAAGTTACCACCCCGCCATTAGATTATTTAAGGTACCGTCACATTTAGCGACGCTGCAGCGATCTAGACGACGATCCCAATCGCTGCAGCGTCGCTGTGTGGTCGCTGGAGGGCTGTCACACAGACAGCTCTCCAGCGACCAACTATGCGAAGTCCCCTGGTAATCAGGGTAAACATCGGGTTACTAATCGCAGGGCCGCGCTTAGTGACCCGATGTTTACCCTGGTTACCAGCGTAAACGTAAAAAAAACAAACACTACATACTTACATTCCGGTGTCTGTCCCCCGGCGCTGTGCTTCTCTGCACTGACTGTGAGCGCCAGCCGGAAAGCACAGCGGTGACGTCACCGCTGTGCTCTGCTTTCCAGCCGGCGCTTACACAGTGTAGAGAAGCACAGCGCCGGGGGACAGACACCGGAATGTAAGTATGTAGTGTTTGTTTTTTTTTACGTTTACGCTGGTAACCAGGGTAAACATCGGGATACTAAGCGCGGCCCTGCGCTTAGTAACCCGATGTTTACCCTGGTTACCAGTGAAGACATCGTTGAATGGGCGTCACACACGCCGATTCAGCGATGTCTGCGGACGTCCAGCGACGAAATAAAGTTCTGGACTTTCTGCTCCGACCAACGGTGGCACAGCAGGATCCTGATCGCTGCTGCCTGTCAAACTCAACGATATCGCTAGCCAGGATGCTGCAACGTCACGGATCGCTAGCGATATCGTTCATTGTGACGGTACCTTTAGGGCAGATACACGTTCTCCATAGTGATGAGCGAGTATACTCATTGCTCGGGTTTTCCCGAGTTCGCTCGGGTGGTCTCCGAGTATTTGTTAGTGCTCAGAGATTTAGTTTTTGTGGACACAGCTGCATGATTTATGGCTGCTAGCCAGCATGAGTACATGTGGGGGTTGCCTGGTTGCTAGGGAATCCCCACATGTATTCAAGCTATAAATCATGCAGATGCTTTGGCAAAAACTAAATCTCCGAGCACTAACAAATATTCGGAGACCACCTGAGCATGAAAACCCGAGCAATGAGTATACTCGCTCATCACTACTCTCCACAATTAGAGATGAACGTACTTTGGTAGAAAAAATACAAATCAATCCAAGAACAGCTGTATCAGTCCTTTTGAAGATGATGGAGGAAACGCAAAGATATCAATACCAACATTAAAATATGTTCTATATCTGCTTTACCTGGAAAAACCCTCCACAAGGAATAAGTCGCTGCTCTAAAACTGTCATGAAAGGCAAGTTACAATTTGGAACTGCAAATGGGAACAGAGATCTCACTTTTTGGAGAAATGTCCTCTGGTTTGATGAAATAAAAATAGGACATTAACTGACCAATGAGAGGGAATGTGTGTTAGGCGCCGGGATTCTCCCACTGCACGAGGTAGATCCTAAGCTTTTGCCTCTGCGGTCTCCCATTCCGCAAAGACGCCGGTCTCAGCGTCTTGCCCAGACTTGTGCTGTTCGTTTCATTACTGCTGGATCTCCAGCCAAAGCTATAGTAACTAGCTATAGGCAGCGTCAAGCAGGCGTTCCAGAGGGTAAGTCCAGAAATCGCCCTACTGAGCATGCTCGTGAGATGGCCACCTCTCAGTGGTGGTCGTCATCAGCTGCTCGGGTGACGTGGCAGTTTCGGATTGGTCCACGATCAAGGTCCTGTCTGACTGGACTTGAACAGGAACGTATAAAAGGTTTCCTGGAGCGCACATCGGCATGCTAAGATCATTTTTATGATATGTGTGTGTGGAACATAACAGTAGTATGGACTTGTCTGCGTGTGCTCAGGGCAGGCGTATAGCCTTTAGAATTCCGGCACCTCCGGAGAGAAGTTCATGTTCGTGCACATGCTGCTTTTGTGTCCACTACCTGTTCCCTTGCCCTTGTGAGGGTTGTATTCTCCTGTGAGGTTAACAGGGATCGTGTTTAGCGCCATACCTGCTCTGTTACTGTGTGCGAGTGACACAGCTCTACTGCAGAGCATTTTTTCCGTTGCTGTGTGCGAGTGACAAGCCTTGTGTTGTATACAGTGACTGATGTTTAGCTCAGTGCGAGCTAGCTATCGCTTGCTGTGTGTTCTGCCATTGTTCACATTAGCTGCAGTTTTCCATCTCTGCACGGTGAACCCCAGGTTGCGATCGCCAAAAAGTGTGCACTAGGATTAATCATCACGAATTGTGAAAAACTGAGTCTTAACACATTTGGCAAAGGTGTATGTAAACTTATTACTTCAACTGTAAGGCTATGTGCACACGTTGCGGATTGTATGCTTTTTTTGCCACGAAAACGCATGCACAACACAACCCATTGAATTCAATGGGATTCTGCAATGCTGTGCTAATGCTGCATATTTTTCCGCGGCGGAAATGCATCGCAGAAAAATACGCGGCATGCTCATTCTTTGTGCGGAATCGCAGCGATTCTGCACACATAGGAATGCATGTTATGCATGTTAACACATAGGTATGCATCCGCATACAATGCATGACCACGCATGTCCCTGTGTACACAATGTTAAAGATAGGTACGCAGGAAGGATACAGATATGAAGGTAAGAAGTACGCAGCCCAATGCTGCGTACACAGACGCTTGTGTTAAACCAGCAGAACTATGTAACTATGGGAGATTTTCTATGAATCCATGAATAAAATGATTGTGACTGGTCCATCACATGCAATATTATAAACTATGCCATGCAGTTTTGCCATTCTAATGTGCCCTTTTTTGCTCCATGATAAAAAAAAATGTAGATCCCAAAATTAAAATCCGACCACAGTATAGATTCCATAATTTCCTGAAACCCAGATTACACCCCAAAATAATTAAAACCGCAGAACAGGCAGCTAAATTGGTGAAACCTGGGCGGCTTCACAGGTTGCACCAATAGTATGTCCAGTCCACCCCTGTAATCAATAGTGCTGGATTTCAACAGGTTTGATGTTGGGTTGCTTTGCTGCCATAGAAATAAATATGGCACTTAAGTAGAAAAATCTGGCACCATTTACTAATGCCTTTTACTCCAAAACAGACTAAATAGAACTTCTGACATACAGGGATCCTGGGTTCTGCACCAAATTTATGTAATACTAGATGGCAGCCCGATTCTAAAGAATCGGGAGTCTAGAATCCATATACCGTATATACTTGAGTATAAGCCGACCCGAGTATAAGCCGACCCCCCTAATTTTGCCACAAAAAACTGGGAAAACTTATTGACTCGAGTATAAGCCTAGGGTGGAAATGCAGCATTTACCGGTGAATTTCAAAAATAAAAGTAGATCATTATTTCCCCATAGCTGTGCCATATAGTGCTCTGCACCGTTCATTATTTCCCCATAGCTGTGCCCCATATAGTGCTCTGCACCGTTCATTGTGCCCCATTGCTGTGCCCATATACGGTGCTCTGCACCGTTCATTGTGCCCCATTGCTGTGCGATATACGGTGCTCTGCACCGTTCATTGTGCCCCATTGCTGTGCCATATACGGTGCTCTGCACCGTTCATTGTGCCCCATTGCTGTGCCATATACGGTGCTCTGCACCGTTCATTGTGCCCCATTGCTGTGCCATATACGGTGCCATATGCTCCCTGCATGTCCCACATATATACACAGCTCTGCCGCCTGCATGTCCCTCATATATACACAGCTCTGCTCCCTGCATGTCCCACATATATACACAGCTCTGCTCCCTGCATGTCCCACATATATACACAGCTCTGCCGCCTGCATGTCCCACATATATACACAGCTCTGCTCCCTGCATGTCCCACATATATACACAGCTCTGCTCCCTGCATGTCCCACATATATACACAGCTCTGCTCCCTGCATGTCCCACATATATACACAGCTCTGCTCCCTGCATGTCCCACATATATACACAGCTCTGCTCCCTGCATGTCCCACATATATACACAGCTCTGCTCCCTGCACCGTTCATTGTGCCCCATAGAAATCTCTGCCGCCGCCGCCGCTGCTGCAATAAAAAAAAAAAACACATACTCACCTCCCTTGATTGCAGCTCCCGGCGTCTCGTTCCGGCGCCTCCATCTTCCCGGCGTCTCTGCTCTGACTGATCAGGCAGAGGGCGCCGCGCACACTATATGCGTCATTGCGCCCTCTGCCTGAACAGTCAGAGCGCAGACGTCGGGAAGATGGAGGCGCCGGCCGGGAAGATGGAGCGACGCCCGGCGGCTGGAACGAGGACAGGTGAATATGACATACTCACCTAGTCCTGGCGATCCTCGCGCTGTCCCTCTGCCTGGTCTTCGGTGCCGCAGCTCTTCCTGTCAGCGGTCACCGGCACCGCCGATTAGAGAAATGAATAGGCGGCTCCACCCCTATGGGAGGTGGAGCCGCTTATTCATATCTCTAATGAGCGGTCCCACGTGACCGCTGAAGAGGGGAAGAAGCTGCAGCACAGAAGCCCGTGGGACGGCAGGGACAGCGCGAGGATCGCTGGGACTAGGTAAGTATACCTCAGCGCCCTCACCTGCCGACCCTGCCACCCACATTGACTCGAGTATAAGCCGAAAGGGGCACTTTCAGCCCAAAAATTTGGGCTGAAAATCTCGGCTTATACTCGAGTATATACGGTATACTTTATTTATTCAAATGTAAGAATAATACAATTAATAAATAATAGTAAGAAAGAACAAAAATAATAGGCAGTATATGGAGAAAACACCAAACAAAAGTTCAAAATTGGTGTGAAAATGTCACTGAACCACTTCACAACTAAATATATATAGTTTTGGTAAATGGTATTATCATTTTTTTGATGAAATTCGGCAGGAGCTTGAAGAGCAACGTCACTGGGCCCGCCTCCACGCAGTAGAAACTTGCTGTGAGGTAAAAATTCAAAAATCACACCAAAATGGCGGGCGGAGTGTGTCACAGTACGGCACGTTTCTGATTGGTCGCTCGCAGCAGGCGGCAACCAATCAGACACTGGACACTGTTGACGTCACTTATCTCCGGACATTAACATAGTAACATAGTAACATAGTTAGTAAGGCCGAAAAAAGACATTTGTCCATCCAGTTCAGCCTATATTCCATCATAATAAATCCCCAGATCTACGTCCTTCTACAGAACCTAATAATTGTATGATACAATATTGTTCTGCTCCAGGAAGACATCCAGGCCTCTCTTGAACCCCTCGACTGAGTTCGCCATCACCACCTCCTCAGGCAAGCAATTCCAGATTCTCACTGCCCTAACAGTAAAGAATCCTCTTCTATGTTGGTGGAAAAACCTTCTCTCCTCCAGACGCAAAGAATGCCCCCTTGGGCCCATCACCTTCCTTGGTATAAACAGATCCTCAGCGAGATATTTGTATTGTCCCCTTATATACTTATACATGGTTATTAGATCGCCCCTCAGTCGTCTTTTTTCTAGACTAAATAATCCTAATTTCGCTAATCTATCTGGGTATTGTAGTTCTCCCATCCCCTTTATTAATTTTGTTGCCCTCCTTTGTACTCTCTCTAGTTCCATTATATCCTTCATGAGCACCGGTGCCCAAAACTGGACACAGTACTCCATGTGCGGTCTAACTAGGGATTTGTACAGAGGCAGTATAATGCTCTCATCATGTGTATCCAGACCTCTTTTAATGCACCCCATGATCCTGTTTGCCTTGGCAGCTGCTGCCTGGCACTGGCTGCTCCAGGTAAGTTTATCATTAACTAGGATCCCCAAGTCCTTCTCCCTGTCAGATTTACCCAGTGGTTTCCCATTCAGTGTGTTATGGTGATATTGATTCCTTCTTCCCATGTGTATAACCTTACATTTATCATTGTTAAACCTCATCTGCCACCTTTCAGACCAAGTTTCCAACTTATCCAGATCCATCTGTAGCAGAATACTATCTTCTCTTGTATTAACTGCTTTACATAGTTTTGTATCATCTGCAAATATCGATATTTTACTGTGTAAACCTTCTACCAGATCATTAATGAATATGTTGAAGAGAACAGGTCCCAATACTGACCCCTGCGGTACCCCACTGGTCACAGCGACCCAGTTAGAGACTATACCATTTATAACCACCCTCTGCTTTCTATCACTAAGCCAGTTACTAACCCATTTACACACATTTTCCCCCAGACCAAGCATTCTCATTTTGTGTAGCAACCTCTTGTGCGGCACGGTATCAAACGCTTTGGAAAAATCGAGATATACCACGTCCAATGACTCACCGTGGTCCAGCCTATAGCTTACCTCTTCATAAAAACTGATTAGATTGGTTTGACAGGAGCGATTTCTCATAAACCCATGCTGATATGGAGTTAAACAGTTATTCTCATTAAGATAATCCAGAATAACATCCCTCAGAAACCCTTCAAATATTTTACCAACAATAGAGGTTAGACTTACTGGCCTATAATTTCCAGGTTCACTTTTAGAGCCCTTTTTGAATATTGGCACCACATTTGCTATGCGCCAGTCCTGCGGAACAGATCCTGTCGCTATAGAGTCCCTAAAAATAAGAAATAATGGTTTATCTATTACATTACTTAGTTCCCTTAGTACTCGTGGGTGTATGCCATCCGGACCCGGAGATTTATCTATTTTAATCTTATTTAGCCGATTTCGCACCTCTTCTTGGGTTAGATTGGTGACCCTTAATATAGGGTTTTCATTGTTTCTTGGGATTTCACATAGCATTTCATTTTCCACCGTGAATACCGTGGAGAAGAAGGTGTTTAATATGTTAGCTTTTTCCTCGTCATCTACAACCATTCTTTCCTCACTATTTTTTAAGGGGCCTACATTTTCAGTTTTTATTCTTTTACTATTGATATAGTTGAAGAACAGTTTGGGATTAGTTTTACTCTCCTTAGCAATGTGCTTCTCTGTTTCCTTTTTGGCAGCTTTAATTAGTTTTTTAGATAAAGTATTTTTCTCCCTATAGTTTTTTAGAGCTTCAATGGTGCCATCCTGCTTTAGCAGTGCAAATGCTTTCTTTTTACTGTTAATTGCCTGTCTTACTTCTTTGTTTAGCCACATTGGGTTTTTCCTATTTCTAGTCCTTTTATTCCCACAAGGTATAAACCGCTTACACTTACAAGGTATAAACCGCTTACACATTAGCTCCGGACATTAGCTCCGGACATTAGCTCCGGACATTAGCTCCGGACAAAGCCACGGAAGTTGGCACAAATTGCAGGAAGTAGTATTCTAGGCAATTATATATTAGATATAAAGATTTCCAGAGATTGAAAGGTGGCACTCACCCTGCTATAAAAGTCATTTTAATGCAAAAATCAATTCAGAAAAATGGATGCAAGAGTGAATGGAAAACATGTCGGACGATGGCTGTTGTGAGTTCTGTTTTTGGGCTCCCTCTGGTGGTTACTGATGGTACTGGGTGACTTGTGTTCTCTGCAGTCTCTGGTGTCCACCTGTTCCATCAGGTTATGGGAGTTTCCTATTTAACCTGGCTTTTTTGTCATTTCCTCGCCGGCTATCAATGTAATCAGCCTGTCTTTTTACCTCTGCTCCCTGCGTCTGTTATCTTCAGGACAAGCTAAGTTTTGATTTTCTTGTTTCACGTTTTGCTTTATTTTTGTCTTAGTCCAGCTTGCAGATATGTGATTCCTTGCTGCTGGTTGCTCTAGTGGGCTGAAATTACTCCTCATGTTCCATGAGTTGGCACATGAGTTCAAGTAATTTCAGGATGGTTTTTTGAAGGGTATTTCGCTGACCGCGCAGTTCACTTTTGTATCCTCTGCTATCTAGCTTTAGCGGGCCTCATTTTTGCTGATTCTATTTTCATAACTACGTATGTGCTTTCCTCTCATTTCACCGTTATTACATGTGGGGGGCTGCTATTTCTGTGGGGTGTTTCTCTGGAGGCAAGTGAGGTCTGTGTTTCTTCTAATAGGGGAAGTTAATCCTTCGGCTGGCGCGAGACGTCTAGGAATCATCGTAGGCACGTTCCCCGGCTACTGCTAGTTGTGTGTTTAGGTTCAGGATCGCGGTCAGCTCAGGTTCCATCACCCTAGAGCTTGTTTGGTTTATGTGCTTGTCCTTTTGTGATCCCCTGCCATTGGGATCATGACAGTATAGCCGGCCAATAAAAAATTGGTCATCGTTTTGGCTGAAGTAGGAGGAAAAGTAGTCTGAGGAAGTTTTTTTTTTTTTTTTTTTTTTTCCCCTCCTCAGTGTTTGCTGCCTAGCCTTAATTGCAGCTTGGCTGCTTCTTTCCGCCTCTTAATCCTTGAATGGCTCTGACCTCAGCTGTTTATCATGGACGTCCAGAGTTTGGCTTCCAGCCTGAATAATCTTGCTGCTAAGGTTCAAAATATACAAGATTTTGTTGTACATACGCCTATGTCTGAACCTAGAATTCCTATCCCAGAGTTTTTTTCTGGAGATAGATCTAGTTTTCTGAATTTTAGGAACAATTGCAAGTTGTTTCTTTCCTTGAAATCTCGCTCCTCTGGAGACCCTGCTCAGCAGGTCAAGATTGTTATATCTTTCCTGCGGGGTGACCCTCAGAATTGGGCATTTGCATTGGCACCAGGGGATCCTGCGTTGCTCAATGTGGATGCGTTTTTTCTGGCATTGGGTTTGCTCTATGAGGAACCTAACCTAGAGATTCAGGCTGAAAAAGCTTTATTGGCTCTCTCTCAGGGGCAAGATGAAGCAGAAATATATTGTCAGAAATTTCGGAAATGGTCGGTGCTTACTCAGTGGAATGAGTGCGCTCTGGCTGCAAAATTCAGAGATGGCCTTTCTGAGGCCATTAAAGATGTTATGGTGGGGTTCACCGCGCCTACAGGTCTGAATGAGTCCATGACTATGGCTATTCAGATTGATCGGCGTTTACGGGAGCGGAAACCTGTGTACCATTTGGCGGTGTCTTCTGAACAGGCACCTGAGATAATGCAATGTGATAGAATTCAGTCCAGAAGTGAACGGCAAAATTATAGGCGGAAAAATGGATTGTGTTTTTATTGTGGTGATTCAGCTCATGTTATATCAGCATGCTCTAAACGCACAAAAAAGCTTGATAAGTCTGTTGCCATTGGTACTTTACAGTCTAAGTTCATTCTGTCTGTGACTCTGATTTGTTCATTATCATCCATTTCCGTCGATGCCTATGTGGATTCAGGCGCTGCCCTGAGTCTTATGGATTGGTCATTTGCCAATCGCTGTGGGTTTAGTCTGGAACCTCTGGAAGTTCCTATTCCTTTGAAAGGAATTGATTCTACACCTTTGGCTATGAATAAACCTCAGTACTGGACACAAGTGACCATGCGTATGACTCCCGTTCATCAGGAGGTGATTCGCTTCCTGGTACTGTATAATTTACATGATGTCTTAGTGCTTGGTCTGCCATGGTTACAAACTCATAACCCAGTCCTGGACTGGAAAACAATGTCTGTGTTAAGCTGGGGATGTCAGGGGGTTCATGATGATGCATCTCCGATTTCCATCGCTTCATCTACTCCTTCTGAGGTTCCGGTATTTTTGTCTGATTATCGGGAGGTTTTTGAGGAGCCTAAGCTCAGTTCGCTTCCTCCTCACAGGAATTGCGATTGTGCTATAGATTTGATTCCTGGCAGTAAATTCCCTAAAGGTCGTTTGCTCAATCTGTCAGTGCCAGAGCATACTGCTATGCGGAATTATGTTGAGGAGTCCTTGGAAAAGGGACATATCCGTCCATCTTCGTCCCCTTTGGGAGCAGGTTTTTTTTTCGTGGCCAAAAAAGATGGTTCCTTGAGGCCTTGCATAGATTATCGTCTTTTGAATAAGATTACAGTCAAATATCAGTATCCTTTGCCATTGTTGACTGATTTGTTCGCTCGCATTAAGGGGGCTAAATGGTTCACTAAGATTGATCTTCGGGGTGCGTATAATCTTGTGCGGATAAGGCAGGGTGATGAGTGGAAAACCGCATTTAATACGCCTGAGGGCCATTTCGAGTATTTGGTGATGCCTTTTGGACTTTCTAATGCTCCTTCTGTCTTCCAGTCTTTTATGCACGATATTTTCCGTGAATATCTGGATAAATTTATTATCGTGTATTTGGATGATGTTTTGGTTTTTTCTGATGACTGGGAGTCTCATGTTCAGCAGGTCAGGAAGGTGTTTCAGGTCCTGCGGGCCAATTCTTTGTTTGTAAAGGGTTCTAAATGTCTCTTTGGAGTCCAGAAGATTTCTTTTTTGGGGTATATTTTTTCCCCTTCTACTATTGAGATGGATCCCGTCAAGGTTCAGGCTATTTGTGACTGGACGCAGCCTACATCTCTTAAGAGTCTACAGAAGTTCTTGGGCTTTGCTAATTTTTATCGTCGCTTCATAACTAATTTTTCTAGTGTTGTTAAGCCTTTGACGGATTTGACTAAGAAGGGTGCTGATGTTACTGATTGGTCTCCTGCGGCTGTGGAGGCCTTTCAGGAACTTAAGCGCCGGTTTTCTTCTGCTCCTGTGTTGCGTCAGCCAGATACGTCGCTTCCTTTTCAGGTTGAGGTTGATGCTTCCGAGATCGGAGCGGGGGCGGTTTTGTCACAGAGAAGCTCCGATGGCTCAGTGATGAAGCCATGTGCGTTCTTTTCTAGAAAATTTTCGCCCGCTGAACGGAATTATGATGTTGGTAATCGGGAGCTTTTGGCCATGAAGTGGGCATTTGAGGAGTGGCGTCATTGGCTTGAGGGTGCTAGACATCGTGTGGTGGTCTTAACTGATCACAAAAATCTGATGTACCTTGAGTTTGCCAAGCGTCTGAATCCTAGACAGGCTCGTTGGTCACTGTTTTTCTCCCGTTTCAATTTTGTGGTTTCATACCTGCCAGGTTCAAAGAATGTGAAGGCGGATGCTCTTTCTAGGAGTTTTGTGCCTGACTCTCCTGGAAATTCTGAGCCCACTGGTATCCTTAGGGATGGGGTGATTTTGTCGGCTGTCTCCCCAGACTTGCGACGTGCTTTGCAGGAGTTTCAGGCGGAGAAACCTGATCGTTGTCCGCCGGAAAGACTGTTTGTTCCGGATAATTGGACCAGTAGAGTCATCTCCGAGGTCCATTCTTCTGTGTTGGCAGGTCATCCTGGAATATTTGGTACTAGAGACTTGGTGGCCAGGTCTTTTTGGTGGCCTTCCTTGTCGAGGGATGTGCGTTCTTTCGTGCAGTCTTGTGGAGTTTGCGCTTGGGCTAAGCCTTGCTGTTCTCGGGCCAGTGGATTGTTGTCACCTTTGCCTATCCCGAAGAGGCCTTGGACGCACATTTCCATGGACTTTATTTCGGATCTCCCTGTCTCTCAAAAAATGTCCGTCATATGGGTTGTGTGTGACCGCTTTTCTAAGATGGTTAATCTGGTACCCTTGCCTAAGTTACCTTCCTCCTCTGAGTTGGTCCCTCTGTTTTTTCAAAACGTGGTCCGTTTGCATGGCATTCCGGAGAACATCGTTTCTGACAGGGGATCCCAGTTTGTGTCTAGATTTTGGCGGACGTTCTGTGCTAAGATGGGCATTGATTTGTCCTTTTCGTCTGCATTCCATCCCCAGACGAATGGCCAGACGGAACGAACTAATCAGACTTTAGAAACTTATTTAAGGTGTTTTGTTTCTGCTGATCAAGATGACTGGGTTTCCTTTTTGCCGCTTGCCGAGTTTGCCCTTAATAATCGGGCTAGTTCTGCTACCTTGGTTTCTCCTTTCTTTTGTAATTCGGGGTTTCATCCTCGTTTTTCCTCTGGTCAGGTGGAGCCTTCTGATTGTCCTGGAGTGGACATGGTGGTGGATAGGTTGCATCAGATTTGGAGTCATGTGGTGGACAATTTGAAGTTGTCCCAGGAGAGGGCTCAGCAGTTTGCTAATCGCCGTCGCCGCGTGGGTCCTCGACTTCTTGTTGGGGACTTGGTGTGGTTGTCTTCTCGTTTTGTTCCGATGAAGGTCTCTTCTCCGAAGTTCAAGCCTCGGTTCATCGGTCCCTATAGGATCTTAGAAATTCTTAACCCTGTGTCTTTTCGTTTGGATCTCCCGGCATCGTTTGCTATTCATAATGTGTTCCATCGGTCGTTGTTGCGGAAGTATGAGGTACCTGTTGTTCCTTCGCTTGATCCTCCTGCTCCGGTGCTGGTGGAGGGTGAATTGGAGTATGTTGTGGAGAAGATCTTGGATTCTCGTGTTTCCAGACGGAAACTCCAGTATTTGGTCAAGTGGAAGGGTTATGGTCAGGAGGATAATTCTTGGGTGATTGCCTCTGATGTTCATGCTGCCGATTTGGTCCGTGCTTTTCATAGGGCTCATCCTGGTCGCCCTGGTGGTTCTCGTGAGGGTTCGGTGACCCCTCCTCAAGGGGGGGGGTACTGGTGTGAGTTCTGTTTTTGGGCTCCCTCTGGTGGTTACTGATGGTACTGGGTGACTTGTGTTCTCTGCGGTCTCTGGTGTCCACCTGTTCCATCAGGTTATGGGAGTTTCCTATTTAACCTGGCTTTTTTGTCATTTCCTCACCGGCTATCAATGTAATCAGCGTGTCTTTTTACCTCTGCTCCCTGCGTCTGTTATCTTCAGGACAAGCTAAGTTTTGATTTTCCTGTTTCACGTTTTGCTTTATTTTTGTCTTAGTCCAGCTTGCAGATATGTGATTCCTTGCTGCTGGTTGCTCTAGTGGGCTGAAATTACTCCTCATGTTCCATGAGTTGGCACATGAGTTCAAGTAATTTCAGGATGGTTTTTTGAAGGGTTTTTCGCTGACCGCGCAGTTCACTTTTGTATCCTCTGCTATCTAGCTTTAGCGGGCCTCATTTTTGCTGATTCTATTTTCATAACTACGTATGTGCTTTCCTCTCATTTCACCGTTATTACATGTGGGGGGCTGCTATTTCTGTGGGGTGTTTCTCTGGAGGCAAGTGAGGTCTGTGTTTCTTCTAATAGGGGAAGTTAATCCTTCGGCTGGCGCGAGACGTCTAGGAATCATCGTAGGCACGTTCCCCGGCTACTGCTAGTTGTGTGTTTAGGTTCAGGATCGCGGTCAGCTCAGGTTCCATCACCCTAGAGCTTGTTTGGTTTTTGTGCTTGTCCTTTTGTGATCCCCTGCCATTGGGATCATGACAGATGGCCGTTTCACATCTCACTATGCTTCAGCGGGTCCCAGTATTGTTCCTAGTTAATAAGAGCCATTAAAGTGTAGTGAGATGCATTAAAATGATTTTTATAGGACGGTGAGTGCCACCTTTTAAACTCTGAGAGTATCAATATAAATAAATATACACAGTCAATATAGAGAAAAAATAGCTGTTAAAGCAAACATTTGGTGCATCCAGGAAACAATATCCCAAAGAAGAAGCTCTACAGTCCTGATGGATGCCAACAGAGTTGGATTTTGGGGTTTACTAGACAAGGATATGTCTGTATAATTTTTTTTTACAGTATAGAAAGATGCAGACTGCTGCACTTTAAAAAAAAAAAAAAAAAAAATTCTAAAACATAAAAAGTTTCCCAAAAGATATACATTTTTCTTTTTAACAATCATGGATGACATAGGTACATGTTTGGTATGCAGTTCGGTCTTCATACTTGGCTGAACCCAGTGGCGTAGGAAGGGGGGTGCGGGGGGGGGCGGTCCGCCCCGGGCGGCACAATGCGGGGGGCGGCCGGCGCTGCAGGAGAAAGGAAAAAAAAAAAAAAGACGACCCTTTAAATCTTCTGGCGGCGCCGTCCGCCGCCACGACCAGGCTCCCCCCGCTCTATACTCACCTCTCCTGGTTCCTGCGGCGCCGGCAGCTACAACGTCCTCTCACTCTGCGACGTCTCAGAGCAGAGGGCGCGATGACGTCACTACTGTGCGCGCCGCTCTGCCTCTCTGTCCTGAGCGTCGCAGAGCCGGAGAGACGCTGACTGCACCGGACCTGCGCTAGAAACGGGAGAGGTGAGGATTTTACTTTTTTTTTTTTCTTTATGTCTGACTCTGGGGGCAATGCTGGAGACCATTGGGCAGATTGCTGGACACACCGGGGCAATACTGGAGACCATGGGGCAGATTGCTGGACACACTGGGGCAATACTGGAGACCATGGGGCAGATTGCTGGATACACCGGGGCAATACTGGAGACCATGGGGCAGATTGCTGGACACACTGGGGCAATACTGGAGACCATGGGGCAGATTGCTGGACACACCGGGGCAATACTGGAGACCATGGGGCAGATTGCTGGACACACTGGGGCAATACTGGAGACCATGGGGCAGATTGCTGGACACACCGGGGCAATACTGGAGACCATGGGGCAGATTGCTGGACACACTGGGGCAATACTGGAGACCATGGGGCAGATTGCTGGACACACCGGGGCAATACTGGAGACCATGGGGCAGATTGCTGGACACACTGGGGCAATACTGGAGACCATGGGGCAGATTGCTGGACACACCGGGGCAATACTGGAGACCATGGGGCAGATTGCTGGACACACCGGGGCAATACTGGAGACCATGGGGCAGATTGCTGGACACACCGGGGCAATACTGGAGACCATGGGGCAGATTGCTGGACACACCGGGGCAATACTGGAGACCATGGGGCAGATTGCTGGACACACCGGGGCAATACTGGAGACCATGGGGCAGATTGCTGGACACACTGGGGCAATACTGGAGACCATGGGGCAGATTGCTGGACACACTGGGGCAATACTGGAGACCATGGGGCAGAATGCTGGACACACTGGGGCAATACTGGAGACCATGGGGCAGAATGCTGGACACACTGGGGCAATACAGGAGACCATGGGGCAGATTGCTGGACACACTGGGGCAATACTGGAGACCATGGGGCAGAATGCTGGACACACCGGGGCAATACTGGAGACCATGGGGCAGATTGCTGGACACACTGGGGCAATACTGAAGACCATGGGGCAGAATGCTGGACACACTGGGGCAATACTGGAGACCATGGGGCAGAATGCTGGACACACTGGGGCAATACAGGAGACCATGGGGCAGATTGCTGGACACACTGGGGGTAATATGCTGGACACACTGGGGGTAATATGCTGGACACACTGGGGGTAATATGCTGGACACAATGGGGGTAATATGCTGGACACACTGGGGCAGATTGCTGGACAACATGGGGGTAATATGCTGGACACACTGGGGCAGATTGCTGGACACACTGGGGCAATACTGAAGACCATGGGGCAGAATGCTGGACACACTGGGGCAATACTGGAGACCATGGGGCAGAATGCTGGACACACTGGGGCAATACAGGAGACCATGGGGCAGATTGCTGGACACACTGGGGGTAATATGCTGGACACACTGGGGCAGATTGCTGGACAACATGGGGGTAATATGCTGGACACACTGGGGCAGATTGCTGGACACACTGGGGGCAGGACTTGGGGCATGATTGGAGACATGGGGCATGATTGGAGACACGGGGCAGGATTGGATCATGGGGCAGGACGGATACGATGGAGGCTGGTGGGGCAGGATGGGGAGATCATATGGGGCAGGATGGGGAGATCATATGGTGTAGAATGGATACTCATGAGGGCAGGATGCGAGAACATATGGCTGGAGCCAGGAATGAGATAAACGGGGCCAGGGTGGGGAATAGTGTTACCATAGGGGCTAATTAAGGGATATTATTACTGCAGTGATGTATTTATTTTATTTTTTGAGTATACTGTTTTAAATGGGGGGGCGGTACTGTTATTGTGCAGAGTGACACTATATCGCCTTTTTGTCTTCATGTGGTGTAATGTAGAAGTTGTGAAAAATTAAGTAATGTGTTCTGCAAGCGGAGCTCGAGATAACTGTGTTATTTCCTGCAGAAACGAGTCCTGGCTGGAAGGAATGATGGCTGTCTGTGCTGGATGAAAGATGAAGGACTTCACCTAGAGACGTCACTGGTGAGTCAGTGTTACCTATACACTGACACTATACACTGTATACTATATACAGCGGTCCTGTGTACAATGTCACCAGTGATCTCTGTATTACCTCTACACAGACACTGCATACTAAGTACAGATCTCCTGTGAATACTGGCACTTATGGTGATAGTATTGTGTTTTTTTTTTTTTTTTATTACTGATCAGTATTGTAGTATTCAGTCACTATGTGGTGGTAATATGTGGTCTGGAAATGGTGTTGTGGTATTTGTCCCTTGTATGTAGTATTATTCGGTCACTATGTGGTCTGGTCACGGTGTGGTGGTATTAAGTCACAGGTTTGGCATGTGGGGGTGACACCATTAGGCCCAGTTTAAGTTCTACAAAACAGGAAAACCATTTTTGGTAACCTTTGTGTGTATTGAGCCGGGGGAGGGAGGGGGGGCGCCAAACTCGGGAACAGCCCCGGGCGGCAAAAGCTCTAGCTACGCCTCTGGCTGAACCCAAAATCAAAACTGCATTCATATGGAGTACATTCATGAAGAAAATGCATCGTACCTGTATCTCGATGCCCACTGGGCGATGGCCGACAGACTGCCCACCTTTTGATTGTTAGAGATACTTATTTATTATACACATATTAAAAACTAACATACAGTATATTCATTCATCAACATTCTGTAGATTGCAAAATCTCTGAACATTATTATATGAAATAGTTTCCAATTTTGCGGGAAAAGTGATAGGTCCCTTTCAAAAGAGGAATCATCTGATATATCACGGGGATGCATCTGAACTTATGGGTTTTTTTTTCAATTACAAGAACCTGCAGGGGTCTGAGCTCGTGAGACCCTCACCCATAGCATCCCCATGTTTCTACAAAATGTCAGGAAATGATTTCAAACAGCAATAAACAGATAGTCGTCTACTACAAGATCAAATTATTGGGTGCTATGTGGGCAGTAAAAATGTACTTTTGGTATTTCTCCATTTATTCCTTATTCCTAAGAAGAGTTGGTATTTAATGGAGCAGAAAAAATGACCTTCTCTGTTACTTCACCAAGAAGCAAGAATGAATGTAATGTAATTTGTGGATAATTATATGCGTTAAAAAGTATATTTGGAATTATTACTTCCCTCCAATTTTAGGGCATTGTTGTATTTGGGGTAGTTGACACTTTTTACAGATCATAGAGAAATTATGCTTGGGGTATTCAGGTTTCTGACAGAGCCACCTACTGATTAAAGGTAATTATAGTGAGCAGAAAACCACAGCACAATAATATTAGTGGATGACGAGTATGTATGCTGATTACTAAATAATGAAATATTCCATTCCCACCATGCATCTGCTAAAGGTAATGAGACAGCCTGAGCTGGAGGAGCTTTAACAGCAAACACCTCTTTAAATTAGTTCAATCTAGACACCTATTAATATAAAACTAATTTGTGAGATATTGCCCGTTGAATGCACCATCAACTATTAAAAAAGGGGGTTTTAAGTTAAACGTTGTATGAAAAGTAGCATATGGCACATGGTAGGTCATCATACCCAAACTAGGTTAGATAGAAAAGAAAAAATGTCTGTCTGGGGACTTCTAAGATAATTACCTATGAAAACCTGGACTTTCGCTTTAAAGTGTAAATTTGGGGAAAAAAAGACTTATAATTTGGCACCTGTTCATTGCTATAGAACTCTACTTTCAAATTTCCAGTTATATGAATGGTGCCAGTGCCAAGATCCTTGGTGTAATGTGGCTCTGTCTGTGGTCACCTGTCAGCTTTAAAATGACTACCAAGAACAGGCTTGGCGCAAGATGCTCCGCTTCCCAGAGCCCTGAGGTTGCCCTGGGATTCACCCTTTAACCCCTATACAGCGACCTGGACTTACAGAGGGCTCTTTGGGCAAGGGCCACAGAGTCAGCTGCTGTTCGTTGTGCAAGCTCACAAGAAGGATAGTTAAGTATTTGGGTCAAAACCAAGAGGGCCAAAAAGGTAAAAACCGTTAGGCAGAAGAAACGTCAATAGGAAGTCGCCAAGGTCATAACACAAACAGAAAACACAGACGTTAACCAGGGAAGCACAAAGCTATATCTGGCAGCTCCTAGCAGTAAGCTGGGAGCTTAAGTAGCATGTGGTTCTCTCCTATTGGCTGGAGCAGGCAGCGGAAAACTCCAGCTGGGCGGCTCACACACCCATACTGCCAGACTGGACAGCACTGCAGGTCCCAGCCACCCTAACCTTTGTGGCTTGACAGAACCTGCCGTCCAGAGCTTCTGGTTATGACATCTCTTCTATCACCAGCACCACCTGCAGAATGAATATGGCAGCACCTGGCAACGGTAGCAGACGATGTAGGTTCTGTGAAGATGTGACACTCGGGGGGACAGTAAACTGTAGCTGCCCAAGGATGGCAATAACGTTATGCCCCTAGTGGCAATGTTTGCATAGGTAATACACCTACTGGAACTGCCAATGACATTGTAATATAAAGACAGTGTGGAGCTAGACATAAAAATCCATTATCAGTTTGAATATGCTATAATGTTTGTGGATCGCCCCCCAAGGGCCGTGGGGTACTCGGTACTGGGTCCTTCGGTTCACATTTGGATGTCACGGTGGCTGACACGGTCTGTGGCCCTGGGACGTCCGTGTAAAAGGGAAAGGTCTTTAAAAGGATAAAGTTTATGTTCGTGATGCCACCTGTGGTATTCGGTCAGGGTGACCGACGCTGCTTTAAGGGGTCCGCTGGGGTGATGTTATGGCAGCTAGATGGTATACCTTCCCACAGGTGAAGTATGTCACCAGGGCTTCCCGATGTGTAGATGGTGGTAGGGTGAGAGGCGCAGAGAAGAACAAGAACACAACACAAGGTTGCAGTCTCTTTGCCTTTACTCAAGACTTCAGCATCCACAGTCCAGGGCAACAGATCACAGGGCAGGCAGAGTCCGGCCAGTTTGGAGGCAAGTCCAGAGTTCCCCTGTCCAGGTGGAAATCAGTAGCCTTCCCTTGCGCTGCGGTGGTGTAGTCCCTTACTGCCTATGGCTTCACATAAGGGTCTCACAGATGTTCTCTCTGTCCCCCGTATAGGATAGGACAAAACCCGTATGACTGGTGACTTGAGCCTGTTTAGAGGGTCTCTTAGATAACCTGGCTCTGTGGGTGTCACCGTGCTTCCTGGGTGTAGGTGCGAACAGGTAACTTGCAATTAGCTGTCCTGCCGGTCTCTGAAATAAGGCTTAGAGGTCCTTACTCCCTCGGTGTACCGGCTACCAGGATTTTGTGCCTCAGAAGGAGGCAGCCTGAGCGGGGCTGGTCCCCTTCTGGTATCCTCTCCTTTGCTTCGACTTCCTTCACGCTCGCTGCAATACAATTCTGCCTTTCAATGTCTCCTTCTGGGAGCTGCAGCTCTGAGGGCATGCACAGCTTCGTTAACCTTCTGTCCTCCTCAGACTCAGGTCTGGAACTGACTTCTACAGAACTCGTGATGAGACACGGCCCTGATGTGTTGCGCCTGCGCCCTTGCTCCATGGCCCGGCCTGTCGCTCAGGTAGGTTTCCAGGGTGATGCGGCATTGTTTACCCGCATTCCCCGGACAGCCTGCCTGTTTGCCAGATGCACGGGGTGGATGTTGTGCGGCACTGGTTCGCGTCACTTCTGGGCGTGGCTCCAATCGGGTCACGTGACGAGGCGCGATCCCGGTGTGACGCGACTGCGCCTGCGCTCCACTGCCCCGTTGCCTGTCGTTCAGTGATGATGCCGGTGGAGTCCGGTGATGATGCGTGAGCATGCAGGATATAAGGGAGAATTTGATTGGGGTGAGTCAAGTATCCTTAAGATAAGGATTAAACAGATTGGTTATATGAGGCTTTTGGCGCCAGTTAGCTGCATGACAAATTACTACACAGGAAGTTCATTTAAGAGAATATCCCATTGGCCGTTGATTACTATGGTAACAGGGACGCATAAATGAACCTACGGAGGCGAAGTGAAAACAAAGCCTTATTATCTGCTTTTATATAGATTATTACAATGAATAAGGTGATGGTGATTTCTAAATGGGATGTATATGTGCACATAAGTGTCTGATGTCTGTTTAAATATTTTAGTAAAACATTGTATTACGATGTAAAGTGGGCAGTACTTGATGGTGATTGGCTCCCTGCGTGGTTTCCACACTATTTAAGACCGCCTTGCCGCCATGTTTGTATGCTTGAAAAAGCGTTGCTTATGCTATATGGCTAAATAAAGATTCCTTTGTACCATTACACCCGGTGGAGCGCTGTTCTTCTGTGCAGATATTCTACAGAACTCCTGTCTGGAGCTCTGTCAGGAACTAACTAACTTTCCCTACAGACTACCAGTTCTATATACAGTATGTGGGGAGTGTCCTAATAAATAGGAGCAGGAGCTCCCCCTGGTGGCCCGGAGTGTGAATGTGTTGCATGTTTGTGATACCTGGATGCAGTTATCTTTTCTTGCCTCCAAACGTAGCATCACTCTTCCCGAGAGGAAAGCAATACCACTGCGACGACCAGGACCCTGGGGCGCCGCATTTGTGTGAAGAATCCTGGAGTGGATCCACTGGTTCGCGGTGCCGACCAACCCCGAGCAAGCTGGCCTGGTGGAACCAACCCTTGTACAGGGACCGTTAGGGGCAGGCCCGGGGGAGGGTATACAGCAATAGCTAGTGCCAGAGGGATGGCTCGAAGGAAACGGGAAGAACCAGGGTACTCACCAGGAACAGGATAGAGCAGCACGTCCACCAAGAGGCACGGAATCCAGGACAAGGTAGAGGTCAAACAAAGGATTGGCAAAGTTCACACAGAGGATACGGAATCCTGAACGGGACAGTGCACACGGGGTGGCACGGTGACCGGGACTAAACAGAGCACGCACAGGGAATGAACAATGGCAGGGACAGAGCAGAGCATGCACTGGGAAGTGCACAAGGACAGGGACAGAGCACGCACAGGGAAACACACAGGAACAGGGACTGAGCAGAGCACGCACTGGGTAGTGCATAGGGACAGGGAGAGAGCAGACCATGCACTGGCAGGGCCGGATTTAAGTGGTGGGTGGCCCGGGGCCCATTTTGGAGGGAGGCCCACTTTTCAAGGTGTTGCAATATGTAATGCAAAAACACAAAATGAAATGAACGCAAGTTTATTTACAACAATATTTTATGCAGAGTAATTCAAGTAAAATCATTCATTTTTTATAATCCAGGCACTTTCCTTGATTTTTGTGCTGCAAAATCACTAATGATGTCACTAAAGTCCAATTCACGCAGTATATCTGACCTTGTCAACCCTTGAAGTCCTGAAAGGACGTTAAAGATTAAAATATGTACATATGTATGCATATTGTAGAAATTTGGGCTGTCTATATCAAAGACTGCTGCTGGGCTCTATATGTCAGAGGCTTCTGCTGGGCTGTGTATGTATGAGGGGCTTCTGCTGAGCTGTATATATATGAGGGGCGGGGCTTCTGCTGGGCTGTATATGTATGAGGGGCTGGTGGTGAGCTGTATATATATGAGGGGCTTCTGCTGAGCTGTATATATATGAGGGGCTTCTGCTGGGCTGTATATATCAAAGGCTGTTTACCTGTATATATCAAAGGCTGTTGCTGTGCTAGCTGTATATGTATGAGAGGCTTCTGCTGGGCTGTATATGTATGAGAGGCTTCTGCTGGGCTGTATATATATGAGGGGCTTCTGCTGGGCTCTATATGTCAGAGGCTTCTGCTGGGCTGTATACATATGAGAGGCTTCTGCTGGGCTGTATATATATGAGGGGCTTCAGCTGGGCTGTATATGTATGAGAGGCTTCTGCTGGGCTGTATATGTATGAGAGGTGACTGCTGGGCTGTATACATATGAGGGGCATCTGCTGGGCTCTATATGTCAGAGGCTTCTGCTGGGCTGTATACATATGAGAGGCTTCTGCTGGGCTGTATATATATGAGGGGCTTCAGCTGGGCTGTATATGTATGAGAGGCTTCTGCTGGGCTGTATATGTATGAGAGGCTTCTGCTGGGCTGTACACATATGAGGGGCTTCTGCTGGGCTGTATATGTATGAGAGGCTGCTGCTGGGCTGTATATATATGAGGGGCTTCTGCTGGGCTGTATATGTATGAGAGGCTGCTGCTGCGCTGTATATGTATGAGAGGCTTCTGCTAGGCTGTATATGTAGGAGAGGCTTATGCTGGGCTGTATATGTATGAGAGGCTTCTGCTGGTCTATATATATATATGAGGGGCTTCTGCTGGGCTCCATATGTCAGAGGCTTCTGCTGGGCTCTATATGTATGAGAGGCTTCTGCTGGGCTGTATATGTATGAGAGGCTTCTGCTAGGCTGTATATGTAGGAGAGGCTTATGCTGGTCTATATATATATATATATGAGGGGCTTCTGCTGGGCTGTATATATATGAGGGGCTTCAGCTGGGCTGTATATATATCAGGGGCTTCTGCTGGGCTGTATATGTGTGAGAGGCGTCTGCTGGGCTGTATATATATGAGGGGCATCTGCTGGGCTCTATATGTCAGAGGCTTCTGCTGGGCTGTATACATATGAGGGGCTTCTGCTGGGCTGCATATGTATGAGAGGCTGCTGCTGGGCTGTATATATATGAGGGGCTTCTGCTGGGCTGTATATGTATGAGAGGCTTCTGCTGGGCTGTACACATATGAGGGGCTTCTGCTGGGCTGTATATGTATGAGAGGCTGCTGCTGGGCTGTATATATATGAGGGGCTTCAGCTGGGCTGTATGTGTCAGAGGCTTCTGCTGGGCTCTATGTGTATGAGAGGCTTCTGTTGGGCTGTATATGTATGAGAGGCTTCTGCTAGGCTGTATATGTAGGAGAGGCTTATGCTGGTATATATATATATATATATATATACAGTATATGAGGGCTTCTGCTGGGCTGTATATGTCATAGGCTTCTGCTGGGCTCTATATGTCAAAGGCTTCTGCTGTGCTGTATATGTATGAGAGGCTTTTGCTGGGCTGTATATGTATGAGAGGCTTCTGCTGGACTGTATATGTATGAGAGGCTTCTGCTGGGCTGTATATATATGAGAGGCATCTGCTGAGCTGTATATTGTTATGATACGGTGACCTTGGAGCAGCATGAAAACTTTCACTGGAGTAGGTGGTAACTATACTGACCGCAAACCTGATCTTAATACCGCAACTAGAAGTAGCCGTGGAGTGTACCTAACAATCCTAGACACCTCGTCACAGCCGGAGGACTAAATACCCCTAAAGATGGAAATAGGAATACTATCTTGCCTCAGAGCAGAACCCCAAAGGATAGACAGCCCCCCACAAATATTGGCGGTGAGTCGGAGAGGAAAAACATACACAGGCAGAAAAATAGGATTTAGCACACGAGGCCACTCTAGCTAAAATAGGACAGGATAGGACAGAGTTCTGTGCGATCAGTATTAAAACCCTTCAAAAATATCCACAGCAGAATATACAAAAACTTCCTCCATCTAACTAAAGACGTAGGAGCGTAAATCTGCAACTCCAGCTAATCCTACAATCAGAGCAGGAATACAATCAAAAACAAGCACACAGCAGTGTGCCACAGAAAAATAAACAGACACTTATCTTTGCTGAAATAGCAGCCAAGGAGGAGAAGCCAGGCAGAGATCACTCATATCCCAAAAGACATTGACAACTGGCAAGCGCTAATTAATCCTGCACACCTAAATATCCCAGTCAGAACTTGTTGTGAATTCTGTGGCAGAGCTCCCTCCTGTGGTCACAAGTGGTACTTCGGCTGGTTCTCTCTGTGAGCTTCCGTTGGTGGAGGAAAGTGGTACTGCGGCTTCTGAGTTTCCTTCCTCAGGTGATGTGGTGAAGTCGTTAGGTGCTGCTCTATTTAAC